>NC_081405.1:706424162-707108329 GCF_030272615.1 Cryptomeria japonica | reverse complement strand
TTTTTTGATGAAAAAAAGTCTTCTAAAATGTTTTTGAAATTTTCAAAATTTTTCCAGTTTTAACTCTCTGTTTTTCGGCCTTGGCTCATGCGCTAAAACAGAGGTTGCATGCGCTACTGAATTTCCTTGATGCACTAAAATACTAAGCACACGCGCTAAAATTTGGATTTTTTTGGAAATTTTTTGCTTTAACAGGTGAAAAATTCACGCGCTATACTGGGCTGGCTATGCGCTAACTGTTTTGGTGAATGCGCTAATATATGGTTTCTACGCGCTAAGCTGTTTCTTTCACGCGCTAAATTTGGGCTGTTGAAAATCACTGCTAAATTTGTTTGGAAAAGCTATGCGCTATACTGGGCCTCCCACACGCTAACTATTTTTCTTTATGCGCTATTTATGGGTGCCTACGCGCTAAGATGTTACTGCTACGCGCTAGACTGTTTTTTGGATGCGCTAAAGGATTGTATACTATTTTGCTTGAGGATGAAACGCTACTGTTTTTACTGCACGCACTAATTTGACTTTTGGATGCGCTAATTTGAGTGTTCCACACGCTAAGATGTTGCTCTTATGCACTAGACTGCCCTAATTTTTCTGTTTTGGTGATTTTTGTGAGAATTTTGAATTTTGTTGAGAAAATTTTCAAGTGTGATGGATGATTTTCTGAAATAACAAATGTAAGCACAGCACACAAAGTACAATCATTTTGCCTAATCTAACAAAAAGTGTATGTTCTGCGAGGATGTGTTCCAATCTCCAATGTTTTAACAGGTTTTGGATACAAATAAAACACTTCAGAAAGACTCTTTATTCAAGGGTCATAAGTAACATCATAGCCCACTAGTCTCGATACTCCGTCAGCTCAAACAGCCGTGTCACCCCCTAGAGGGCGCCCGTTTTTTTGCCTTTTGCCAGAAGTTAACTCAAAGTGAATTGTTTCACAATTGAGTAGTTATCTTGGGAGATATATGGTGAGCAATCTTGGGGGCGGATTCTTCCCCACCCTTGTACTATGATATTACAAATGTTTGGTTACTGACTCGGCTCAAAGTTTCTAATTCTATGGTTTGTAATCAGGCTTCCCGTTCGGCCGTCAGTGATAAACTCCCTCAGGAGGCTTCCCAACCTTTAGAACAAAGGCTTTACGTATCTCGAGGATACTGGGGGAAGGCTAATCACTGCGCGCAACCGTTGAAAAGGACTTTCGTCACTTTTCACATTTGATTATAGTGGGTTGGAATTCTTGGTGTCAAAGCAGTTCCCCACTTAGGTCGTTCCCTTCACACCGGCCATAAACGGCTTTAAGAGTTGATTGCAACTCCTCGGGAAGGCAGACCTGCTAAAGGATGTATATACTTTGAAATAATTGAAAGCGGTAAGAGTGGTCTGGATTTTTGATCACCCAGTTAAGGGGAGAGCATATACCTTCCACTTTCGAGACAAAGCAAACAAAGATTCTTTTTAAGCCTCCAATTCAGTGATTTGCTAACCTATGTAGAGATGTTGCTCCACAAAAACATGATGTTCTTTTTAATCTTTAAAAGAAAGATTTTCTAATCTAGAAAAATGGAAATGGTCAACAAAGCAAATTTTTCGTTTTGGAGGTCAACAAAAGAAATCGTTTTTTTTGTTTTTGTAAAAATAAAATTCCTCGCTCTACCTGCAAGAAAACGTTAGAATCCTGCAACCAAAAAGATAAAATGTCAGGTGATTCGGGGGACTTCTACAAGTCTAAAATTTCAATTTGGTTACAACAATTTTTTTATTTTTTTTGTTTTTGATGCGCTACAGAACAAACTGTAAGCGCTACAATATGATCCAGATGTGCTATACTTATGTTTCTCTGCGCTATTCTGTTACTGGGATGCGCTGCTCTGGGTGTTGGAAGCGCTACTCTGTGTTTTTCTTTTCCCGCGGTCAATTCTGCAGGAAAATTTTAAATCTGATGCGCTACTGTTTAGGTTTTAAGCGCTGGACGATGTAGTAGAGGCGCTAAACTGAGGGTCTGATGCGCTAATCTGTTAAGTTGATGTGCTACTATGTGTTTTGCCCGCGTCGATACCTACAGGAAAAATTGTTAATACAAATCATGTGCTAAAACAAGGTCTTTACGCGCTAAAACAGAGAGCCTATGCGCTAAACAGTTGGATAGAGGCTGAGTCAAAACAAATGTTTTAACCATGTGGGAAGGTTTGAATTAACCATTAATGGTTATTGGAGACTTTAAGGATTAAGTGGTTGAAGGTTGGAAGCCTTTAATGGTTTTCAAAGACTTTAAGGGTTTTAGTGGTTGAAGGTTGAAAACCTTCAATGGTTATCAAAGACTTTAAGGTTTTTGAAAAGTGACTTCCCTTTGCTTAGGGATGTGACAAAATTTAGAGGAGGGTTAGGTTAATTAGAAGCAATTAGAAGATTCTAGAAGGGATTAGGAAGGGGTTTGGGATTTTGCAAGTGGATGGAGGGATAATAGGATTTAATTGAATTAAATGATTTTCATTCAATTTGGTTACAATTTGGAGAAATTAAATGAATTATATTTATTCAATTTGGGATAACTATTTAATTAAATTTGAATTTAATTAAAAGGGGATAGAAGGGATTTAATTGAATAAAATGATTTATTTATTAAAATGGATATAGTGAATTTTATTTAAATAAATTGAATAATTTATTCAATAAAATAGAAGAATGTGGATAATTTAATTAAATTGGATTTAATTAAATAGAGAAATGAACATAAAATATTCATTTAGGAATGTGGTCATTTTTATACGTCTACAAATTAAATTAAGATTTAATTAATATACCCTTCTTCTATCTAAGCCATTTAATTAAATACCCCCTCTAGCCATTTTAATAAAATTCACCATTAATTAAAAATTTCAATTTATTCCCTTTCCCATTTTAATTAAATCTACATTTAATTAAAATCCCCTTTGCATCTAAATAAATCAAAATTTATTTGTAAATCCCCCCCCACTTGAAAAATCCTACAAATGCAAGTTGCATCCTCTTTTGGCTAAATTAAATCATTTTAAAATTCCTATTTTCCCTCACCCACTTGCCAAATCCTACATTTCTCACTTTCCCTTCTATTTTCTTCTAGAGCCCCTCCAATTCTCCATTAATTAGCCAAATTCTCCTCATCATGTCCAATCCCTAAATTTGGGGGGTCACTTCCCCAAATTTGGATAAAGTCTTCCAAATGCATTTAAGAGCTTCTCCTTTCAACAAGGTAACTTGTTGAATACCCCCAAATTTGTAAGGCTCTTACAAATTTGTCCCCAAGACCACTAGTGTTTTTCCTCTTGAATAAAGTTAGCCTCCAAAGTCTTCAAAAGGCATTTAATGCCTCTTACAAGCCCACACCCCTAACCCATGATGGTTGTCCACTTGACCATCTTTTATCCTTGCACAAGAGTTTACCTCTTGGACAATAGCATGCTTCCTTGAATAAAAGCATTATCCAATGATGTCACGCCTTGAATCCTTCTCTAATGCTCAATTAGCATCTAATGCTTGCTTAGCATCTCTCAAGCCCTCTCAAGATGATATTTGTCAACTTGGGATTGGATTGAATCCCTCACATGGACTGATAACTTTCAATCCTAGCCCTTGTTGAGATTACTCAATATCAACCATCCTTTTCTCTATTTTCTCTATAAATAAAGCTCATTTATTCAATCTAAGGATCCATCCACTTCTATTACATCCAATCTATAGTCTAATTGTGTTGTGTAGGTTATGAAGGAACTCAACCCCCATCACTAAGCATTTAGACCATTTTAATTGCATTATAGCTTAGTTTTTTACATGTTTAGAATATCTTGCTAGCTTAATTCATATTATTTTTCATAGCATTTTCATATATCATCCTCATATTAGCCTAATTAGTTTATTTAATCTTTCAATTTGGAACTCATTTCATATCTTCATCCATCATCTCATCTTAGCTAGGATCTTAGTTGTAGTCATTTTGATCCTAGAATCATCTTTCATAACTCATTCTCTAGGTTGTCATCTTGAGGATCAAGTTCTCTTCCAAGTGAGGGCCACCTTGAATCTTAAGAGATCTTTAGAGATAAAGGAGCATGGGATGGGCTTAGTAATCTTGAGATTTATTGGACTAACAAGTAGATTAGTTTGTATTTTCGATCTCTTGATTTCACTAACGTAATGTCTCATGTGTGTGTGTGATTTGTGTTTTATTGTAGGTGCAGGCATCCCCCACATTTTAACCACACATTAATTGGTGCCCACTGTGGGGCATAACCCCTAAAATCCATATTTTTCTAACAATTTTTTCACAGGATTCACGCAAGTTCGTACGAGTGTTTTTTGTTCTGTCGTATGAGAACTTACTATGTGTCATTTGGGCTTGTGAAGAAACTCGTACAATTTTATGGTGAAGATAAAGAGTTGGTTTCTATGTTATTCTATCCTCTGTCTCTTTTCTAAGCTTGTATGAGCTAGTGTTTGAACTCGGACAAGTAAACTATTTTCTCGTATGAGAAAACTATTTTGTTGTATGGGCCTATAGGAATTTTTGTACGAGTCAGTGAGAAACCTCGTACGAGTTTCTACTTTAACATAGAAAATTGTAACAAATATTTGAAAATAGGCTCGGAGAAGCCCCCCATGTGATTCTTGATTTTTTTAACTTATGTTTTCTTGTAGGTTTATCAGTTTGATGCAGGATTGAAGAAGTTAAAGTAGGATTTGAATCTAATTTTGCTAACATTTTCAAGGTTGGCTAGAATTAACTCATTTTCCTTTCAAGCTAAAAAGAATCTCATTAAGTTTCGATTGGTGAAAGAATCTCACATTTCAATTTGGGGGTAATTAAAAAAGAATCAAATTTTGCAAGGTTAAAAAGAATAACAACTTCACATTTTCCATCTTGCAAGTTAGGTTCACACTTCAAATTTTGGGGTTATAGAAAGAGAAACAACAATATTTATTTTCTTACAAAGTTTAAAAAATTCACAATCAATACTTGTTTGCAAGATTAAAAATAACAATCCACATTTCATTTTGCAAAGCGATTTCCATCTCAAAGCAACGTGCATTATTTTAAGTTGACTAGGATTTCATTTCTTAGATTAAACAAACAAACAACTTTGTGGGACTAAAATAAACACCATGCTTGTTGGAGCAACATCTCCAAATAGGTCCTAGCCAATCATTGCTTTGAAAAGGATAAAAATAACAATGTTTGCCTTGTCTTGAAAGTGGTAAGTATATGATGAATACTAAGAGGGGGGGTGGATTAGTATGCCAAAAATTACTGTACTTAAACACTTTACTAGATTACCGGTAAACCGGTAAAACAGTTTTGCAAACAAACCGGTTAGCACATAATGCATTCACCCATAGAAGCACAAACACCATAACACAAGAGATTTTGACATGGAAACCCAAATGGGAAAAACCACGGTGAGATGAAACTCACAAGTAACTATCTGTATAATAGGAACCAGACCGGTTAAGGTCATACAATGTTCTTTGCCAGAATAGATCCAATTAGTAATCTCAATCTCTGTTAGGAGATAAGTCCGGTTAAAGACTACCTTTCTAGAGGATTTTAGATCCACATATGTGAACCACCTTGTTAGAGGATTTAAAAAAGGCTTTTGGGCCTACCCGGTTAAGGGCTACAGACTTGTCGAAGATGTGAGTAATCAACAAGTGAGTGATCTAGCAAATAGCACAAATTGCTTGGTTAGATCCTTGATACCTCGTTCCTAATGCATTCCAACATTACTTCAGTCTTCAGTAACCCTCACTCTGTTACAGCTCACAGACTTGATCTTCTCAATTAAGATTGCACTTACAAAAACTCATCAACCACCCTAAACCCTAGCAACAACCTAAAACCCTAGGCATGATGTCCTTATAAAGGAATCTGATTTCATGTCGGTCCAATAGGATTACAATGCAATTTTCTAGGTTCAATGCATCTAGACATATTTGGTAACACGACACAAAAAGCATAGCTAGAGTGTCGACACCGTCAAACAATCGGTGGATGGTAACTCATCACAAAATACTGGTTGGTAACTCATCACAAAGTATTACCGGTTCATATAGAATATCGGTTTAAGCAAAAAACTGGTTGCTGGTTTGATAAAATGAAGACTGGGAAATATGAGTTGTGCCACTTCGTTCCTTCGTACTGCTTGAGATCCTCAAACCGCTTGGGGTCTTCATACCGCTTCAGATCGGTAAACACTTTCTACAAAACAGCGATAGTCTTAAGACTCTAATACATCATACTGGTTGGAACAAATACCGATTGAGCTTTAACTTATACATACAAAAAGTGATCTCAAATCAAGTGTGTGTCCATCAATGACAATCATAGCATCAATCATCAAAAATGCCAACAATCTCCCCCTTTGGCATTGATGTCAACACTTAGGAAAATTTTTGACTTCTAAGTGTTTTTCAACAAAATCATGTCATAAGCAAAATTACTCCCCCTAAGCATATACACTATCCCTTTTACAAACAATACAATGTATAACTATTTGCTTACAAAGATAGACATGAAGATATACAGAGCATACATCAAAATTTTAAATACTAGAATACTTCTCCCCCTTTGCCAATAACGACAAAAACACTCTAGATGAACCTCTGTTCCATTAGTAGTCAAATAATAAATGTTTATGACAATAATGAGTAAAATTTGTCAAAAATCGATTTAAAGTCCTTCAAAAATTGCTTCATAGATAAGGACCATGACTTAAGCAGGGAGGTAGCCACCTCCTTCTCTATCTGCATTTGGGAGACCTATTCTTCCATGGCACCTATCATGCTCATTTCTTGAGTGACCATTAGGGCATCGAGATTTAGATAGCATTTCTAGAGAATTTGCAATCTTGGCAGAAGGACCAGTTGAAGTTCCTGCAAGTTCCTTCTCCAGTTACTTATTTCTGCCTCAATTCATGCAGACTGGAGTTGAACCCTGTGAATGGTTTGTCCATATCTGGAAAAGGAATCATATGGCATCTTGAAGGAGCTAATAAATGACTGCATATCTGATTGCAGTTTGTTCTTCTGGGTGAGCACATCATCACATAATAGATGAGGTTGACATATCTTGCTGAGAAGTAGATTGCCTTCATCCATTGCATCTTTGATGTCCTTCTGTTCCTTTTGAAGTTCTAACCGAAGCTCATTCAACTTCTTTACCAGGGCAGTGTTTAGAGTCTTTTGATGTTCTTTCTTGGCATTTGCCTTTGCAGCCTCTTCTAGGCTCTACACCTGATCATCTACAACTGCACATAGGAGCTTCAATTGTGCCAGTGAGGAATCACTACCCGGGAGGTTTGTACCGAGTATCAAACCAGTAAGAGTGTCCACCGTAGCTTGGATCACATCTTTCTCCTTCTTCCTCCTTATCACTTCTAGGTGTTCTTGAGCAACCTTAATGCTTTGTAACAATTCCATTTCGTTTGCAGACTAGAGGTCAATAGGACTATTGAGGTCAGCCGGTTTGGCTTGACTACCGGTCCCCTTTGGAGTCTCCATTTGAGTTCTTTTTGCAGCTTCTTCTTTCTCTTCTTCCTTCTTTTTCTTCTTCACTTCCTTTCACTTCTCCTCTTCCTTTTCCTCCTCTTCTTTCTTCTTCTCTGCTTCCTTTCTTTTCTCTTCCTTTTCTTCCTCTTCCTTCTTCTTCTCCGCTTCCTTTCTCTTCTCCTCTTCCTTATCCTCTTCTTCTTTCTTCTTCTCTACTTCCTTTTTCTTCTCCTCTTCCTTATCCTCTTCATCTTCTTGTTTCTTTTTCTCTTCTTCCTCATTTCTCTTTTCCTCCTCTTTCTTTTTCTTCTCATCCTCTTTTCTCTTTTCCTCCTCTTTCCTTTTCTCTTCATCCTCTTCCTTTTTCTTCTCCTCTACTTACTTCTTTGCTTCCTCTTTTCTGTCCTTTGCTTCCTTTTGCTTCTCTTCCTATTCTGCCTACTTCTCCTGTCCTATTCCTTTAGATGGTGTACCCTGAGTAACATCCTCTACATCCAGAGCGTCGACATCAATAGTGTCTACTGGTTTGGTAACCGGGTTTTCTTCATTATCATATTCTTCATCCGGTTTTGTTATTTTCGGTTCTTGCTTAGCCTTCTTGATGTCTTGAAGCGCTTTATGAGTATGTACAATAGTTTTCATATGAAGATGAGTGTCCTTTTCAACATCATCAATTCTCCCTTCTAATAACTAGAGTCTTCTCCTTCTAGTGAAGAAGAGTCCTTTATTTTGGTTAATGACTTCAAATAGCTCAGAATTGGACAGATCAGGAAAGTGTTGGGCAAATACTTTCTCCCTTATTTCCCGTTCCTTCTCTATGGCAATGTGCCATTTATTGTCTAAAGACTTATACAAAGAATCCGGTGTTTCAGATCTAATTTCTGAAGGCGATCGGTCATTAGCACACAAATACTTAATGATTTCCTATTCAACTTCTTCCTTTTCTTCATCATTGAAATCATCAAAATGATCTACTAAATCATTCAATAACTTTCTCCTAATATTTTTAATAGTTCTTTGACAATGTGTCAAAGGTTTGTAGGAAGAGATTTCAATATTTACCGGTGCCGATGTTGCCGGTTCATTCTTTGTCTTTTTCTTCGCTTGCCTAGTCTTTCTGGGCTTTTCTTCAAAGATAGTGTCCTTTGAGTCTAGTGTATTTCTTTTTGTCTTCCTCTTCCTCTCGAAGACTTTGGCAGGTGCTGCTTTCGGTTTTTTCTTAGTAGGTGACTGCTTGGTCACTTTGGGACTGGCTGTAGTAATCGGTGCTGATGCTGAAGGCACTGCCTTTCCTTTCTTTGCTGAGGGTTCTTCAATAGGTGTAACCCTTTCTAAATAAGTGCCAGTTCTCTTTGCCTTAGGATCAAGGGGCGAGGCAAGTAGGGTAGAAGCATACCTGTCCAGCATATCATACATTACCTCATAGCCCATAGGCTCCACTTCTTCTTGTCTAGGCTCAACTGCCTCCATTATGCACACATCAATTTTGATGGTGAAGCATATGTCCTCCTCATACTTCTTGACTATATCACCAGACATCCTTATCCTTTGGCTCATCTTGTGTCTGAACTCATCAAAGTATTTGTTCAGTGCTTTCGGACAGTCGGTTCCAACTGCTTGTAGACTTTCCTTGATTTGTTTTGTCACTAGTTGATCGACATACCACTGAATGTGTCCTACTCCTAGAAAGTAGCCTTGGAAGTAAAAGAACAAACCAACCAGTAGTTGTCTGAACTTGAATCTCAGTGCATTGTCCTATTTGATCGACTTAAGATTCAACATAAGTTGTCTTTGCATACAAGTGCACAGATCAAACGATGCATCTTCCTTGATCATCCTGTAAGCAACATTTACCGCTGCAGTAGAGACAAAATTAATTCTGCTAGCAGAGAACATCCGGTAACCTATCACCATGCAGACATACTTGACCAGATTGTCCTTGATTGAGTTGACAGTCATACCACGTGAGTCGCTCACTGAACCAGTGAGCTTGGACATTTCAGTCTTGCTAACCTTCCTTAGGGCTGGCACTTCCCCTGTATTGCAGAAACCGGTGATGGCATGAATCGCTTCCGATGTGATATCATGTGTCCGCTCTAGGTACATCTTATCACCGTGTACCCTGCTTAGAATAATGCGAATGTGATCATCTAAAAATTCTTCAAGAAAGTAAACTGCATTTTGAAGTTTCTTCTTTTCTAGAATGCTGAATTCCCGTTTAATCTTCTTATCCTTTCTGCAGAATAAGCTCAGCTGGGAATGAATTAGAAGAGACCCTAAGTCTTTGATTTTGTAGTCTATGTAATTAGAAATCCCTTCTTCTACTATAACACGAGCTGATACTCGAGACAAGGCATTGTATTTCGACTTTCGCTTAATGAAGTCCATAAAATCAATAGTTGCACTAGAGCTATCATGAGATGAAAAAGCCATGATAAATGAAGAATTATGAAAAATACCTTCGCAGATTGAAATTTAGGGCTTCACAATTTGGACTTCACTTCACACTCCTTCGGTTGCAGAGATACCGCTTTGCATCCAACAAATGTTTGCTTCAGTTCTTCTTCGGGAATTTGATAAATTCTTTGATTCACAGTGTAAATCGCTTTCCTTCGCTCTGCACTTGAAAAACTTCTTCGCTCGAAAAATGATAAGTGAGAAATGATTTCAAAATTCCTTTTAAAAAGGTTCTCCACCTACCATAATAAATGCTCCAATATTAGGGTGTAAACCCTAATTTGCCTTTTACAATTTCTGGTCTTCTGTCGACTGACAGGTATCTCATACCGGTTAGGGTCTTTTACCAGTGTAAACTGGGGGTTCGAAGTATTTCACTGTTTTCTCCCCCTAAGCTTTTCTGATGCTTAGTTTGTCGGTTCTATGATTTCCACACTAGGTGCAGAAACCGGTTCTTCTTGCAAAACCGCTGGTTTCTTTTTCCAAGTTTTGTTCATATCTGCTTGAACAGTTTCAATATCAATCTTTCCTTCCGGAGTGACCGGTATGTCATCCAATATGTTCTTTCTACTTCTGTAGAATCTTGCTGAATGACCCAGTTTGTTGCAATGATAGCAAACCATTCTAGGTACTCTCCAAGGTCCATTATTCATGTTTCCATTCTTCCTTCTGCATGTTGCAGCAGTGTGACCATGACCATGGCAAATACAATAGTTTTCTCTCCCTCTGGTTGCCGCTTGATAGCCACTGCTATGTGAATGATGATTATAGGTATTAAACTAGTTGGGATTCTGGTTCACAAAAGGTTCCAAACCAACTCCTTGAGTCCTCTGAGGATATCTTCCAGTGTTGTTCATAATAGACGTGCATTCAGATGCTCTATGTCCTTCTTTAAGACAGTTAAAGAAAACAGGTTTAAACTTTTGCTTACCTTTATCTTTGAATGCCGGTTGCTTCTTCGATTCTTCAACATTTGCACTAGAGGTCTCACCTACCTCATGATCAGAGAAACCAAGTCCATTGGTATTCTTTACCAGTTTAGCTGATTCAAACTTTTGTTCTAGCTTGATAGTACTCTTGTTGAACTTAGCAAGTATTTCCTTTGACTCAGAGAGTTCTTTGGAAATAATAGCATTGGATTCCTTCAAGGTTGCATTCTCAGAGATAGCCATGTTTAGTTCACCTTGTACTTCTTCTTTTTCCATTTTGTTCTCATGAAGGTGAGCGGTAAGTGCACTGATCTCTTTCTTCAACTTGGAGATCTCATGATCTTTGTCCTTAACCAGATCTTTAGTTTTCCTCCAATTCTCAAGCTCTTGACACATTCAGATAGTCAGTCCTTCCAACTCCTTTCTTAGGTTGGAATTGGATTGATTCAACTTTTCTACTTCTTGAATTAGGGCTTCCATGTCCGCTTCATCAGAAGAACTATTTTTAGATAGCTCCATTAGTTTTTCAGCATGTTCTCTCCTTTTTGCCTGGGAGGCCTTATATTTGACCATAAGATCATCATAGGCTTGCTCAGACTGAGTGAGCCGATGAGTAAGTTCCCTCACAGTGTATTCCCCCATATCTCTTTCCACGTGGTTAGACTTATAGAAAGGTTGGCTCTAATACCAATTGATGAATACTAAGAGGGGGGGTGAATTAGTATGCCAAAAATTACTATACTTAAACACTTTACTAGACTACCAGTAAACTGGTAAAACAATTTAGCAAACAAACCAGTTAGCACACATGCAAACCAAATAGCACATAATGCATTCACCCACAGAAGCACAAACACCATAACACAAGAGATTTTGATGTGGAAACCCAAATGGGAAAAACCACGGTGAGATGAAACTCACAAGTAACTATCTGTAGAATAGGAACCAAACCAGTTAAGGTCAGACCGGTTAAGGTCATACAATATTCTTTACCGGAACAGATCCTGTTAGGAATCTCAATCTCTGTTAGGAGATAAGTTCGGTTAAAGACTACCTTGCTAGAGGATTTTAGATCCATAGATGTGAACAACCTTGTTAGAGGATTTACAAAAGGCTTTTGGGCCTACCCGGTTAAGGGCTACAAACTTGTTAAAGATGTGAGTAATCAACAAGTGAGTGATCTAGCAAATAGCACAGATTGCTTGGTTAGATCCTTGATACCTCGTTCCTAATGCATTCCAGCATTACTTCAATCTTCAGTAACCCTCACTCTGTTATAGCTCACAGACTTGATCTTCTTAATTAAGATCACACTTACAAAACTCATTAACCACCTTAAACCCTAGCAACAACCTAAAACCCTAGACATGATTTCCTTATAAAGGAATCTGATTTCATGTCGGTCCAATAGGATTACAATTCAATTTTCTAGGTTCAATGCATCTAGACATATTTGGTAACATGACACAAAAAGCACCGCCAAAGTGTCGGCACCGTCAAAAAATCAGTGGATGGTAACTCATCACAAAATGCTGATTGTTAACTCATCACAAAATGCTGATTGTTAACTCATCACAAAGTATTACCGGTTCATACATAATACTGGTTTAAGAAAAATACCAGTTTCGTGTTTTACAAAATGAAGATTGGGAAATATGAGTTGTGCTGCTTCATTCCTTCATACCGCTTGAGATCCGCGAACCGCTTGGGGTCTTCATACCGCTTCAGATTGGTAAACACTTTCTACAAAACACCAATAGTTTGAAGACTATAATACATCATACCAGTTGGAACAAATACCGCTTGAGCTTTAACTTATACATACAAAAAGTGATCTCAAATCAAGTGTGTGTCCATCAAAGATAATTTCCAACTCCAACTAAGTACCTTTAGGAAGAGGTATCAAATCATCAAGTATCTTGAGATCAGATTTCATCCAACAAAATTAGGGAGTATCCAATAGAGTGATCAAGAGTTTCATTATCCAACAATATCATCAACATCAATACATAGTTAGGTTCTCAAGTTGTCAAATTAATTTTCTACATCAGGAAACTTGACTCATATCATTTGACACACTTTGTCGTGGAGGAAAATCAAACTAAACCTCTACTTGACAAGGAAACTTGAATATCCCAAAAAAAGTATCCATATCCAACATCAACATCAACATTTGATCATTTTGTATGACCACTCCCCACATTTTGAGAAGAAAAAGTCTTCATCAAAAAGACTAAGTTGAAGAAGAGACAACCTAGTTCTAAGGTACTTATCAATAGGAATAAATTTCTCTATATCAACTGTCAACTCTTTACATCACATCGCACATTCTTGCGTCATATGCGGTTGTATATCCAAGGAAAAACTAACGAATTTGACAAAGAACCTTTGAGAAGTAGGGCTTACATTTAGAAAGCAACATTCAACCAACACCTTAATAGTGGAGGAAAGATTAACCCCTCTTTATTTCCAAAGATTCTTTTCACTTATAATGAGGCTCGGCTTGAGCCACTCACTCCACCAAGAACCCCAATAGAAGAAGAAGAATTCACCTCGGTAGAGATATTTTAAAGCCCGCTGTCACTCGATCTTAGAGAAACAAGAAGAAGGAATTGCAACCAGAATCAAGTATGAGTTATAGACTGTCCAATCCTTTTGATGAATATGCAAATATGGGAGAAACAAAGATCACCGACAAAATCCTCCAAGAATGTCAAGAGAACGCGTCTTTCCAAAAACTCGTAGAAATACTTATAGAAGCGGATAAGGAAAAATATCTACTCATGCTAACTAGAAAAGAAGTCAATATTCCTAAGGATTGTGATGCAAAAAACTTAAGGAATATAGATGAGAAAATTTCAAGAACAAGAGTGAGAAACTATGCTTATCAAGAATGGAGAGAAGAAGAGGCACATGATCAAGAAAACATATGCAACCAAGATCACACCCATGAACAAGACAACACTCACGAACAAGACCATACCCACAATTGGGACAATCTTAATGAACAAGGGGAAGCTCCCCATCGAAGGAAAAATCCGCTCCTAGCTGCTCTTACACAACAACTCCAAGTGCTTCAAAGACAAATGCAGCACATGCAACAAGGGACCACAATATAATATTCATTAGACGATGTTTATCCTTATCCTTTTGATAGGAGATTGAACATGGTACCTTTCCCCCAAATTCAGATATACCAAAGTATGACAAATACGATGGTAGGAGTGATCCCCATGATCATGTTCATGAATTTTGTACCATGAGCTTAGAGTTTTCTCACGATGACACATACTGAATGAGATTATTCCCAAGAAGTTTGGGAGGGAGAACAATGGAGTGGTTGTCAAAACTCACACCTCCCATCAGATCATTTGATGAGTTGGTGAACAAATGATAACACAAAACTCCTATAACATCCAACATGCAATCACCATGCTGGATGTGTGTAACACGAAACAAAAGAGAAATGAAACATTCATGGTGTTTTTACAATGATGGAGGCACATGGTCTCAAGATATCCATGAGATGTGCTTGAAAGGGAAAAGATGGAAATCTTCATAGACAATCTAAATAGTGAGATGAGTAATCAACTCAAACTACAATGTATACAATCTTTTGCAAAATGAATAGAAAATGGTATCGAAGTAGAGGAAGCTTCCATCAAGAAAGGAACATTGAATTTCTTTAAGGAAGGTGTTAATTCATCAAACAATAACACCTTTAACAATAAAAAAATAACAACAATTCAGACAAATCCAGATTTTGGACAAGGAACAAAAGCATTGTTAATGATGGGGAAATCGATGCCAACAATGTAAAGTCTAAACAACTAGTGTTGACTTTATCAGGCAACCCACCATCCAATAATGATAAAAAAAAGTGCTAATCAAGGCACTAATGCTTATCAACGAAATACCAAACAAGGAGCTTCAATGTCAAACAACAACAAGAATTACCAAGGCAACAATAACAACAACCAAGGGAACAACACAAACCAAAGAAGCAACACTAATGCTTTCCCATATCGACGAATATACATGCCATTAGGAGAAACCTTGGAATCAACATTTTGAGAGCTATTGGCAAATAAGATCATCACATTGCTAGCCGCAGGCAACTTTGAACTCCAAGTCAAACCACCATGGTGGAATGACTCACATTATTGTGATTATAATAAAAACAGGGGGCATACCACAAATGATTGCATGAGGCTGAAGAACATAGTTCAAGACATGATAGACAAGGGAGACTTAACATTCGATGGTCATAAAACCAATAGTGATCATGAAGCTTTCAAAAATCCTCTTCCCAATTACGACAATGGAGGAGCATCAACGTCCAACAATACCAAAGGAGCTCATATTAATCACATATACAAAAACAACATCAATCACATATTAGCATTTGACACTCAAGTGAATGTCATAAAAATCAAGGACAAACAAGAACATGTGTCGATAAATGTGACAACAAGAGCGCATAAATATGTCTTGAAAGGGAACACATCAACATCAACAACTCTCCCCAAGACTCAATATAAGTTGGTCGACCAACTAAAGAGAACACCTGCTCAGATATCTATACTCGAGATGCTCAAACTTTCACCAAAACAGAAGGATATCTTGGAGCAAGCTCTTATCGAAATAACCCTTCCAAATGATCTAGATATTGATCGATTCCAAGCCATGGTAGCCCATATGACAGTGCCACACAACATATCTTTTTCTGAACATGATGATGTTTCATTGAATCATTCACATAATACCCCATTACATATCGATGTCTTAGTCTATAAACATTAGGTAAAAAGAGTATTAATAGATGGAGAGCTGGGCTCAATATATGTACTCTAAATTTTATCCATGCATTGGGATTCTTTGAGCAGTCTATTGATCCCAAAAAGAAAATCACTATCAAAGCCTATGATGATGAAGAGAGGTCATCTTGTAGGATTTTGCTAAGATCAAGGGCACAATGAAAAGCATAAAAGAGACAATAGAATGACAAGAACAAATTGTATTCTCATCAATATGCAAAATGATCAACTGGATTAACCAATATAATGAATAGAGGCCTACTTATATAGGCAAGGCCATATGGATGTATGAGCACACAAATATGACATGTGGCTCAATGAGAAACAAGGGTAGGTAAGAAATACTAAGGGTAGGTAGGAGAAATAATATAATATTCCACAAGAGGTGGATGACCCATCGAATGTGGAGTGTAATAGAAAAATAAGACCACAAAAGGTGGAATTTCTCCTACAAGCTCTATCCCTATGTGCACACTTCCCTAAGTGTCTCAAATCCAAACTATGAAGAGATGCATTATCCTAAGTTAACTTAAGTAAGTGTAATAATATCCAAAATGAATATTTATTTACACCAACACCCCCCCTTAAGTGCAACTTAGGGGAATGAAGACTCAAGTCAACAATGCAAGATGGGTCTCGGCTACTAGGCTATGATAGGTACCCATGTACAATATGCAAATGCAAGCAAAAACTATGCAATGCAATCTCTCACAAACGGAGAAAAGGAGAAAACCCAGTGGGAAAAAAACTCCCCCCCAAAAGAGATGAATGTACAAAAGACTCTCAAAGAAGAAGGACAAAACCTCAAAGAGGAAAAAGTCCCCCCCATAAGAGAGGAAGGAGAAGTCAGCTGACCCCCCCTAATGACACATCTCGCACCCCCAAGAGAGCTTGCAACTGCTGGAACTTACCCTCGGTGAAAGGTTTGGTGAATATGTCAGCAACCTGCTATGCTGTAGGACAATACTGCAAATCAATGACCTGCTCTTGGATGAGCTCTCGGATATAGTGCATATGAATCTCGATGTGTTTGGTCCGCTGGTGCTGGACCGGGTTCTTCGAGATTGCAATAGCACTTTGATTGTCGCAAAGTAGAACTATCGGCCGTGGAGTGGTGAATCCAAACTCTATGAGAATCTGCTGGAGCCAAATGGTCTCAGTCGCTGCGTTAACAGCGCCTCGATACTCAGCCTTAGTCGAAGAGAGAGAAATAGCATGTTGCTTCTTGCTCTGCTAACAAATGGGGCCCAAACCAAGGTGAAAACTATAACCAAAAGTAGACTTACGATCAACTAGATCGCCACCCCAATCGGAGTCTGTGTAACCAACCAAGCGAAGTCCTGTGCCTATTGCATAGTGAATCCCATAGTGATGTGTACCCTAGATGTAAAGAAGGATGCATTTGGCGGCTTTCCAATGAAGCTCATGTGGTTCCTGCATGAAGCGAGAAACCATGCCAACTGCAAATGAAATATCAGGGTGTGTATGAGTCAAATAGATGAGACTACCCACAAGCTGATGATACAAAGTGGCATCAACTGGTGGAGAAGAACATTGAGCCTCAAGCTTGACTCCTGAAAGAAAGGGAGTCGGGGCAGGCTTACAATCAGCCATATGAAAGCGTGCAAGTAGATCAAGAGCATACTTGGGCTGCAATAGTGTAATCCCGAAAGGTGACTGTGAAATCTCTATCCCGAGAAAGTAGTGCAAAAGACCCAAGTCAGTCATAACAAATCTGTCATGCAAAGCAGATTTGACCCTTCTAATGATGGATGAAGTACTCCCTGTAATGATCAAGTCATCAACATAGAGCACAAGTATCAAGTGAGAGTCATCCTGTCGCAAAATGTAGACATTCGAATCAAAATGACACCTGGTGAACCCTGCGGAGAGAAGAAAGGAATCCATCTTGGCATACCAAGCCCTGGGGGCCTGCTTAAGGCCATAGAGAGATTTCCTTATTCTGCAAACCAAGGAAGTATCCTGGATGAAACCCTATGGCTGCTCCATATAAATCTCCTCATCAAGATCACCATGAAGAAAAGCACTCTTCACATCCATCTGATGTACAACCCAACCATGAGCTGTAGCAATAGCAAGTGTCAAACGAATGGAGTTCATCTTGGCTACGGGTGCAAAGGTCTCAGTATAGTCAACACCTGCAACCTACGAGAAACCTTTCGCAACAAGCCGAGCCTTATACTTATCCACACTACCATCCGCTGCAAACTTGGTCCGATAGATCCACTTACATCGAACCATCTTTCTCCCTTTAGGGAGATGGACTAAATCCCATGTGTTGTTCCTCATCAAGGAACTATACTCTTCCTCCATAGCTTGGTCCCACTCAGAAACCCCTGATGCTTCCCTAAATGTCTGTGGATTAGAAGCGGTAGCAATGAATGCATGTGGAAGATCCTGATGTTGTGATTGAGATCTCCATGTATCTGAAGGATCCCCAACAAGAGAACCTGCGGACTCAAGTGTCTGTCGAGCCCAACGAGGTCTAGGTGGAGGTGGAGAATGAGGCTCCTCAACTGCAAGTGGACCCTGTGGAGGTGTTACCCTACGAGTCAGAGTTGAGGGAGTCTCATCATCTGAATCACTAACATCACTATCCACAATGGAGGAAGGTGGAGGAGGTAGAGAGGCTAAGCTAGGAGAGCTTTCCTCAAAGTGAACACTCCTCTCAATGAATACCTCATGTGTCTCTGGATCCATCAATCTGTATGCCTTAACACCCTCAGGATATCCAACAAATATGCAAGGTCGACTCTGAGGTTCCAATGCCTTGCGTTTCTGTGGAGGTATGCGAGCCCATGCTGGACACCTAAAGACTCTGAAATGTCTCACAATTGGTTTCCTACCAGCCCAAGCTTCAAAAGGAGTAATACCTTACAAAGCTTTGTGAGGAACCCGATTCTAGATGTGTGTGGTACAACTGATAGCCTTTGCCCAAAAGGCAGGATCAAGAGAACGTGCATGTATCATACAGCTAGCCATTTCTTTGAGAGTTCTATTCTTGCGTTCTGCAACCCTGTTCTATTGTTGAGTGTATGCAACAGAATGCTGAAGATCAATCCCCTCAAATGTGCAAAAATCCTCAAGTCTCTTGTTCACATATTCCCTTCCATTATCCGTGCGAAGAATCTTGACCACTTTCCCTGATTGCTTCTCCACACGAGTCTTGAAGTCCTGAAATCTATCAAATACTTCACTCTTATGAATGAGAAAGTAGACCCAAGTGAAGCGAGAGTAGTCATCAATGAAGGTAAGAACATAGCGGGCTTTACTGAATGAAGGTGCTGGAAATGGACCTGCTACATCGCTGTGAACAAGTTGAAGAACTTCCAAAGCTCTCGAAGTTTTCCCTTAATCAAACTTCTCTTCAGGATGCTTGCCCATGGAACAACCTGAACATACACCCTCTGAAAAACTAATTCGAGGTAGACCTATGACCATGTCTTTAGTGCTTAGCTGCTGAAGATAGCGGTAGTTGAGGTGACCAAACCACTCATGCCATAGCTTACTTTCTGAATTTGAATGAGTAAGCAAGGCCCTAGAAGTGAACTTGGCACAAAGTGGGAGAATGAATAAAGCCTTGAGTTGTCATTGACTTGTCCCACTACTACCAAGGCATCATCATCAAGTTCCTTTACCACAACTGAATCTGGTGTAAACTCAACCTTTTTCCCATTCCCATAGTGAGTGATTTGGTAGATGGAGAGAAGGTTGGTAGACAAGTTAGGAACATAGAGAACATTTTCAAATGTTCCATCATCCATGTCAACTGAACCTTCCCTTCAACCTCTACCTGTGTATCATCCCCTATGTAAATGTGAGGTACCTTAGATGGCTCCAATGAAGAAAACTTCTCCTTTGTAGAACCCATGTGATATGAGGCACCCGCGTCAAGTATCCATTGCTGTGAAGAACCTGTTGTAGCCACAAATGCTTGCCCTTTTCCCTTAGATTGTGAGGAAGAGGAAGGAGATGACTCCTTCTTTGTGTAGGCGAATGGCAAGTTGATGTTGTTTTTCTTGAGAAGATTGGTTAACTCATCAGCTTGCTTTGCATGGCATCGATGCTCATCATGACCATACTTCTTGCAATATGCACAAGTTGGTTTATCCTTCTTAGGTGGTGTCCCCTTCTTGGAAGAGGATGAAAAATCGTCTTGTGATGGAGAGGATGATTGTCCTTTTTCTTGGTGTGGCTTAGACTTGGATTGCTTCTTCTTCTTGTTGGAATCTTTGCCTTGACTTCCTTAATTCCCTTGATTAGCCACCAAAGCCTTGGACTTTGAAGACTTGAGAAACCCCATGTTCAACAACTTAGATTGTTCCAATATCAACATTTCTGTGAAAGCATCAAATGAAGGCATAACAAAGACCTCCCCACTATCAAACGATGAGTTTTGAAGCTAGATACAAATGCTACATATTCTGGTGCAAGCTTGTCCAACAAGTTGAATATCAACTGAGCATCCTTTTTGTCAATTCCACAATCCTTAAGCTTTGCTCTTAGCTCATTTGCTTTGGTGACATAATCTTGGATTGTATCAAAACTCTTGGGATCCAAGTTGGTGAGCTCACTGTCAATCTGATAGCCTCTGATTTCATTAACTTGTCCATACAATTTCTGAAACATATCCCAAGCCTCTTTGATTGTTTTACACTTCTCAATGTGAAAAATGAGGTCATCTGATACATACTTGCGTAAGGTTCCAAGAGCCATGCAATTCTTTGTGAGCCATTCTAATTGAGCAATTGGATCAGCCTTAAGATCAGGTGTTGTTGTTATTGTTCCATCTATGTAGTGTGTGAGACCCTTTTCCATTAGTTTACTCCATACTTTAATTTTCCATGATGCATAATTATGTGGAGTTAAAGGTGGAAATTTATTAGGATTCATTGCAACAAGAATGGAAAGAGCACAAAGAGAGGCACAATCACACAAGACAGCCCCCCAAATTCACTCAATCAAAGAACCCCCCCCAAATGTGATGATTTTGGCACTTTATAAGTAGTGTGTATACAATGGGCCACTTGCAAAAAATGGCAAAGTGGACTTCTTATTTACAATTTTACAACTACCTTAATAAGGCCAAAAGAGACTCAAACTGATAATGCAAGAGATCTTAGTAAGATACAAGCAATTTACAAGTACCTAATAGGCCAAATAAGACCAATATCTGAAAGTACAATTTCCACTCAAAATATTTGAAATCTGATCATAGATTATGAAAGTAGACAAAAAAATAAGCACTTTCAAAAAAAATGGCACTTGAAAAGGAGGTCGTATGAGCTCAAACGAGGCCTTTGAAGTTGTAGAATTGAGGATTGGACAGGTACAACTGAGAGAATCCAAAAATTTAGAAAAACCTATGCACCAAAATTAGAAAATAACCATACCACTGCGAAGATCATGAAATTTTAGCCCATTTAAAAAAAAATTGCACCAAAAAAGGAGCAAAAATGAGCAAGATATGGCCTTTCAAAGTTGGACTACAAAACTGAAAAGCTTAATGGAGAGGGGTCAAAAAAAATTTTAAAAATGCTGATGTGGCGCTGATGCCAGCAATTCACTGTGTTAAATTTGATGGCCATATGACCGTCGCAAAAACTTCGCCTCCTTGCTGACTGGGCGTTCGTACTGTACGGACTGCTGACTGGGCATGTGACTGTGTAGGCCGTATGGATGACGTGGCAATCTGCGTACGAAGGTCTGCGTGGCGTACGGTTTAGCCTGCGGGCCAGTAGCCACCTGCCACGTGGTAGATGCGGGGCCGCCTGTCTGTGGTGGTCGTCGACGGAGGGAGCGGACCAGGAGCCGTGTGCTGCCGGCGGCGGTGGCTGAGGGGGCCAGCGGGAGGGAAGCGTCGCCGGAGTTGGAGGTGCGGCGGTGTGCAGAGCAGTTGGCGGGAGATGCAGAGCGGCCGACGGGAGGTGGACGGTGGCGGGAGGTACACGGCGGCGATGACGGCGGCTCCGACAGCGAAGGTACGTACCTGCTACACCTGCAACACTCGTACAGCGGGGGGGGGGGGGGGGGGGGGTTTGCGGACCCCCAAAAAAAACTTTTTGCTTTTTTTTTTAAAAAAAAAATTTCTGATTTTTTTTTTTCGAATTTTGTTTTTTGAAATTTTTTTTTGAAATTTTTTTTTTTGAAATCCGTACGATAATAACCAAAATGGGGAAAAAAAATTTCTCACCAAAATAGGTCGACTTTATAGTCGAAATTTATGGAAACGGCCTCTCGGATTCAACAGTGATGTCCAAATCGCTGTATGATGCCCCCCAAAAATGAAGATCCCCAAATCCGAAAATAGAAGCCTTCCACGATGTCTCCAAAAACCAATCAATGAAGCCCCAATAGCTCTGATACCATGTAGGATTTTGCCAAGATCAAGGGCACAATGAAAAGCATAAAAGAGACAATAGAATGACAAGAACAAACTGTATTCTCATCAATATGCAAAATGATCAACTGGATTAACCAATACAATGAATAGAGGCCTGCTTATATAGGCAAGGCCATATGGATGTATGAGCACACAAATATGACATGTGGCTCAATGAGAAACAAGGTTAGGTAAGAAATACTAAGGGTAGGTAGGAGAAATAATATAATATTCCACAAGAGGTGGATGACCTACTGATTGTGGAGTGTAACAGCAAAATAAGACCACAAAAGGTGGAATTTCTCCTACAAGCTCTATCCCTATGTGCACACTTCCCTAAGTGTCTCAAATCCAAACTGCGAAGAGATGCATTATCCTAAGTTAACTTAAGTAAGTGTAATAATATCCAAAATGAATATTTATTTACACCAACACATCTGAAGGAACTGTAATAGTACCCATTCAGGTAGGTCCTATAGAAAGAGACACTAGGTGCCAAGTCTTGGATATAGATTTGACATACAATATACTATTGGGTTGTCCATGGATCCATGAAATGTAAGCGATGCCTTCCATGTACCATCAATGTATCAAGTTCCCCTATAATGGACATGAAATTTCAATATCTGTAGATAATAACCCTTTTCAATATTGCAATGTTATGGGGGCAGCTCAAGATAGCTTGGTTCCACACAATAGGGAGGCCCAAGCTTCCTCAGCATCCAAACATCAAGAAGAACTCAAGTCTCTATCCATAGACTTCAAACAAAAGATGAAAATAAAGGACCAAGGCATGGGGGAGTACAATTTTGAACCCTTATGTCTATCTACATTGCCAAATTCACCAAGGTCTCATGGAAAACCTTCCACATCAAGACATCAGGAAACACAACCCATCACAAAGTTTGATGGTAAATTTATCCAAATGGGCACATTGGTTGAAGAATGAGAAGATAAAGACATCCTTAGTTGGCTATACAAGGATGAAGAATAAGTTAGAGCTGCTACCATAGAAGTGGTCGTACCAACAAAACATTATGGAAATGGGTTCCAGATCATGCAACGAATGAGATACAAAGGAAAAGGAACTATTGGCAAGTGCCAAGAAGGTGTCATAAAACCCCTGCAACTTCCTTCACAATTTTCAAGAGACAAAACATGACTTGGGTATCGGCAACATATTCTACCTGTGCAGAAGCAAAATCATCATCAAAAGCCTCAGTGGAAGGCAAAGAAAAAATACAATGAAGACTCATGGCAAGAAGCACTAAACCAAGTAGTAGAAAAGACAAGGAAAGAGCAAAAGCATCAAGAAAATGAAAGTTGACAAGAAGAACTCGCTATTCAAAAGGAGGAAGCTTCTTATAAAAAAGTACATCATGTACAAGAACCTGATCAAACCAAGGTCGAGCCACAACCTAAAGAAATTGATACTCATAGAAAAGAAATGGTGTACGAACAAATTGAAAGAGTACAAGCAAGAATCGATCCTGAATCAGATAAAGCTACTAAAATGGTGTCAATCATCAGTGATTTTTTCTCACCATACAACATACCTATCAGATACAACGAGGTAACCTGGGACAATGATTCTGAAACCGATTCTAATGAATATGAGTGGGATAGTTGTTCTAATGTTATTGAAGATATTGAAGTGGATACAATCCACACATACACACCCATTTCTCATGAGGGACAATGGTTAAGATCTTGATAGTTTGAATTCAGACCACAACATATCTATGAGGCTAGTGAGAACGAGCAACGAGAATATGAACAAGGCAATATCGAGGAAAGTACCATCGAAGACCTTGAGAATATCGTAGACCTCACCGATATCCCAAATGACTATAATGATGACTCCATCATGACACTTACAACAACTGATCTTAACCTACCAAATGACTCCCTACCCAGACATCATGATATACCAATATTCTAAATCAATTGTTCAATACCTATGCTCAGTCAACTAGAAATGCGCTCCACTAGTGAACAATGTAACAATATCTGCAATCAGGGGAGTGCCAAGTCTCTTAATTGCAAAAATGAAATAAACAACGGATCTAATGATGAAAACTAGTCAATGATAGTATTATATCGCAAAAAAGAAAAAATAGAGGATGTATTTGAAGGTGAAAACCTTTTTGAGGCACCTAAAGATGGGAGACTTGACACTCTTCCTAAACATTGTTAGGAAAGGTCACCAATATTGATTGAGCCAACTCAATCAATATATATCGACACTGAAGAAGCAATCAAAACCATACATATAGCAGAATCACTCACAGAAAAAGAACAACCAGATTTTATCAAATTATTCAAGGAGAAGCAAATCAATTTTTCTTGGTCTTATGCTGACATGCCAGGGGTAGATCCAAATCTAATCATGCATCACTTATCCATTTCTCATGGACCTAAACCCGTCAAGTAGAAATTAAGAAAGATGAATCCACATGTGGCGTTGTTGGTAAAAGCAGAGCTAAAGAAGTTATTAGATGTCGGATTCATCCGACCTATAGACTATGCTAAATGGATCTCAAACATTGTACTAGTTTCTAAACCCAACAAAAGTATCAGAATATGCACAAACTTTAGGGATGTCAACAAATCATGTCTGAAGGATGAGTTTCCTTTACCAAGCATCAACAATATTGTGGATCTAATGACAGGGCATACAATGTTATTATTAATGGACAACTTCTTTGGTTATAACCAAATCAAGATAGCCCCAAAGGATCAAGATAAAACTACATTCACCTATCCATGGGGAAGATATTGTTGGAACATCATGCCTTTTGGCTTGAAAAATGCCGGTGCAACTTATCAAAGGGCCATACTAGATAAAATCTTTCAACAAATGGATCAATTCAAGGTCAGATTAAACCCTAAGAAGTGTATCTTTGGGGTCACATCTGAAAAACTATTGGGCTGCATTGTATTAGAAAAGAGCATCGAAGTAGATCCAACAAAGGTACATGCTATCATGGAAAAGCCACCTCCTAAAAACATTAGCCAACTATGATCTCTGCAGGGCAAGCTACAATCCATCAAACGATTCATCTCTCAGCTAGCAGATAAATGTCTTCCATTCAATCATCTACTTCATAAGAATATACCTTTCAGATGGGAAGACAAGTGTGCAGAATCATTCCACCAGCTCAAACAATATTCGATGAATCCACTAGTTTTGGTACCATCAATAGCGGGCAAGCCACTCATCCTATATATATAAACAACATAAGTATCATTGGGGGCACTGCTAGCATAAGAAGATCCAACAAGCAAAGAAAGGGCTATCTATTACATCAACAAGACTTTTAAGGAATATGAACTCAGTTATACATTCATTGAAAAGGCATGCTTAGTAGTGGTCTTTGCCTCTCAAAATTTCTGCCACTATATGTTAGCCCACACAATCAAGCTGGTAGCAAAAATTGATCCTCTCAAGTATCTACTCAGCAAGGTGATGCAGAGCATCATGAAAAACCCTTCAAGAACCCCAAATCAACTTGGAGTTCCAATCTCAACACAACATCTTCACTTGTATTAGAGGCATAATCTGATCATAATCATTATTCTACAGTCCAAAATAATATTAATATCAACCAACCAATACAATATCAAATCCATTATATCATTTTACAACCCTCTGAACATTAATCAAGACCAAAACAATGCATTATGCTGTCCCGGTTAATGACAGTTTGATATACCCGTACTCAGTTGTTAATAACTTTACAACCTGAGCATATTTGGAAGATCTCTTCGGTGAGGCTGTAGAAAACTAGGTTTCTAAAACCATATCCAAAATTGAGAACAATCCAACGGTGGAGTTATGAGTTATGGTCTCTGAACCGAGACCATTTTAACTGTTACAGAAAAAACAAGAAATGTGCATACCCAGTCCACCTAGGGCATCAAATATCTCATGAAATACTTAACCAATAACATTGAAACTGAATTAATTTGAAATATAGTTAAAAACTCTATCAAACACCAAATTTACAACAATTTCCAATGGTGAAATCAAAAGATTTTAGTGAAACTCTCCACAAACCCCAATTTGGAGGGGTTTTTGACAATTTTCACCAAATCTTGCACAACTTGCTTCAAACTGATTGGAATTAAATGAAACCAAAGGGAAAACAAATTTAACTCATGCCATTATCATATGAAATAAATTTCCAATGGATACAAATTATTTTTCATAAAGAAAAATATGAATGATCAGACTGCAATACCCAGAAAACAATGTGGAGTGTGTAAAAACTTCAAATGTTATTCATTTCTTTCCTCCAATCTTACACACACCCATTGGATTCGACCAAATGATGGTTTTTATAACCTTCACACATCCATATGGTAGTTACAACTACCCAAGACCAATTACATCCTTGGTTTGCAACTTTATAATGCAATTTGTGCTTGCCAACATTTTTGACACAATTGACAATTTTGACATTTTGATAAATATGACCCCTAATCTTTGTTTGTACACTTGAAATACATTTAGATGGACTCAAAACAAAATTTTACATCCTATTTAACCTTCCATGGACATATTTGCACAATGTGACCTCCTAGACCATATTAGGACTCAAATACACATCTTGAGCAAATGTCTTACAATGCTTCACAAAATGACTCAAAATACATTAAAATGACCATATAAACTAAAATATGAGTGAAATGATTCATGAAATGATCTTTAACCTCCTAGTGTAAGTTTGGGTTAGGTTCTCCTGCACCATACTACCAACCTTGAAAGCTTTCCAAGTCCCTTGGAAACAACTTGCAAGAAAATCTTGTGTCTTAGACTAAAACTTTGTCTATTTCTTCATCTTTATCTCTGCCTCTTCCTTTCATCATTCTCTCATTATCCTCAAGCTGCTACTACCAACTTCAAAAAGGTAATCATCCTCTCAACTAATCACATCCATGGAGTATCCAATGGCTGCAACTCAAGGTGTTCCTCAGGCATCCACACAAACTCACACTTCCTTTGCCTCACCTAGGAGTCTCTTTTTCCTCTCTCCCTAGTCTTTTGGCAACCACAACCAGATTCTCTCCTCAACCTGTTCCTCTGCAGTTAGGTGGATCCAACACCTGCAACCAAACACAACATAAACAACTTTCCTAGCCCAGATCTTTTGCTGGGCTCTGATACCAATTTGATGCAGAGCATCATGAAAAACCCTTCAATAACCCCAAATCAACATGGAGTTCCAATCTCAACACAACATCTTCACTTGTATTAGAGGCATAATCTGATCATAATCATTATTCTACAGTCCAAAATAATATTAATATCAACCATTCAATACAATATCAAATCCATCATATCATTTTACAACCCTTTGAACATTAATCAAGACCAAAACAATGCATTATGTTGTCCCGGTTAATGACAATTTGATATACCCGTACTTAGTTATTAATAACTTTAAAACTCGAGCATATTTGGAAGATCTCTTCGGTGAGGCTGTAGAAAACTAGGTTTCTAAAACCATATCCAAAATTTAGAACAATCCAACGGTGGAGTTACGATTTATGGTCTCTGAACCGAGACCATTTTAATTGTTATAGAAAAAATAAGAAATGTGCATACCCAGTCCGCCTAGGGCATCAAATATCTCATGAAATACTTAACCAAGCACATTGAAACTGAATTAATTTGAAATATATTTCAAACCTCTATCAAACACCAAAGTTACAACAATTTCCAATGGTGAAATCAAAAGATTTTAGTGAAACTCTCCACAAACCCCAATTTGGAGGGTTTTTTGACAATTTTCACCAAATCTTGCACAACTTGCTTCAAACTAATTGGAATTAAATGAAACCAAAGGTAAAACAAATTTAACTCATTCCATTATCATATGAAATACATTTCCAATGGATACAAATTATTTTTCATAAAGAAAAATGTGAATGATCAGACTGCAATACCCAGAAAACAATGTGGAGTGTGTAAAAACTTCAAATGTTATTCATTTCTTTCCTCCAATCTTACACACACCCATTGGCTTAGACCAAATGATGGTTTTTATAACCTTCACACATCCATATGGTAGTTACAACTACCCAAGACCAATTACATCCTTGGTTTGCAACTTTATAATGCAATTTGTGCTTGCCAACATTTTTGACACAATTGACAATTTTGACATTTTGATAAATATGACCCCTAATCTTTGCTTGTACACTTGAAATACATTTAGATGGACTCAAAACAAAATTTTACATCCTATTTAACCTTCCATGGACATATTTGCACAACATGACCTCCTAGACCATATTAGGACTCAAATACACATCTTGAGCAAATGTCTTACAATGCTTCACAAAATGACTCAAAATACATTAAAATGACCATATAAACTCAAATATGAGTGAAATGATTCATGACATGATCTTTAACCTCCTGATGTATGTTTGGGTTAGGTGCTCCTGCACCACAAGGCCACTTTCATAAGAAGATTAGCTAAATGGATCATGATTCTAAGTGAGTTTGATATTCAATACACAGAACGACGAGCTATCAAAGGACAAGTTATTGCAGATCAACTGGTAGAAGCACCACTACCAAACCAACACCCACTATAGGTGGAATTTCTAGACATGGATTTACTCACTATCACCTGCAAGCAATGGACCCTATACTTTGATGGATCCTATACACAACATGGATCGGGTATCGGCATCCTGTTCATCACTCCCAAGGGGCATACAATTCCAAGATCTTACAAACTGATGTTTCCATGCACCAATAACATTGATGAACATGAAGCCCTAACAACAGGAATCAAGGTGGTTGTATAATGGAGAATCACATAATTAAAAGTCTATGGGGATTCTCAATTAGCTATCAACTAGATCAATGATGACTATTAGACTAAAGATGATAAGCTAATACCTTACAAGAGAGTGGTGGATGACTTCAAAAAGTACTTTGTGCACATCACCTTTAATAAAATTCCAAGATTGGACAACAGAGCTGCCAATGCAATGACCACTATTGCCTCACTTCTACAAATTCCAAATAAAAAGAATCGTTACAAATTCCTGGTAGAGCAATTATTTTCCCTAGCCTATGACAATTCTGCATCGCAAGTCATCTGTGCCCTAACCGGTTCTGATTCCCTTCTATACGGGAAGACCTATGACTATCTCAAAAATAATACTTTCCCACCTGACTTATCTCGCAACCAAAAATGAAGCTTCATTCGACAAGTCACCCACTATACCTTAATCGCTGACACACTTTACTGTTGAGTTCTGGATGGTACTCTTCTTCGATGCCTCGATCATAACAAATCTGGCTCTGCCTTACATGAGCTTCATGAAGGTATTTGTGGTATGCATTCAAGTGGTCCTACTCTCGCCAAGAAACTTCTGAGAAAGAGATATTACTGGCCGACAATGGAAAGAGAGTCCTATCAATTTGCTAAGAAATGTCCTAAATGTCAAATTCATGGTAACCTCATACATCCACCAACACATGAGCTACAACCATTCACCACATCTTGGCCTTTCTATCAATGGGGACTTGATCTGGTAGGAAAGATTCACCCTTCCTCTTAAAATGGGAATAAATTCATTATCACCACCACAAAGTACTTCACCAAGTGGATTGAAGCAGTCCCGATGACCACCGTAACTGGAAAATAGATCTCATCATTCATCCTCAACTATCTCATTTGTAGATATTGCATTCCTAGTTCCACCATCATAGATAATGAACATCCTTTCAAGAATCAATATTTGCGAGAGCTATGCGAATGATTCAAAATCCAACAGCACTTCTCCACACCATACTACCCACAGGGGAATGGCTGAGCAGAAGCATCAAACAAAATAGTCCTGAAAATCCTCAAGAAAATAGTAAATGAAGTTGGCAAGGATTAGCATGTACAACTCAATCCAACCCTTTGGGCCTACAGAACAAGTATCTAGACATCTACAGGGGATACACCATATTCATTGGTGTATGGTTCATAAGCAATTCTACCTCTTGAGGTAGAAATCCCATCTCTCTGAGTATCTTTGAAGGGCCTCATTCCAGATGAGGATTATCAAGTGAACAAGTTGCAAGAACTAGAGCTTCTTGATGAAAAATGACAACATGCCTATAATCATCTCAAGGCATATGAACAACGAATGTGCAAAAGCTATAATCACAAAGTCATCCCAAGGGGTTTCAAAATTGGCGATATTGTCCTAAAGGAAAATCCTAGAAATCAAGAAGATCGAGAAAAGAAGGGGAAGTTTGAACCTAACTGGTTAGGGCCATTTGTCATCATATCAGCCTATGGATCAGGAGCATATTAGTTGTCAAATTTAGAAGGGGACATGCTCGATGAACCAACCAACAACATCCATCTGAAGAAATTCTACACTTGAGTCGTCCAATGTACAGATCAAGCAAAAAAAATTAAAAAAGTATAAAAAAATCGTAACTAGGGTGAAAACCTGGCATACAGGCACCTTATGAACCGAGAAAAATACAAAAAATAAAATAAAATGAATCAAAAGGTACAATAAATACAAATGGTGAAAAATTGGCAACAAGCACCACTTGTGAGAGAACAACTCTTCTATCTATTAATACTTGCATCCTATCTTTGATCCATATGATTTAAACCAATAGCCATCACAGAATGCTTATACACGCAATATCAATCCCGAACACACTTAGCATAGTCACTATCCTTGATCATCTAATCAGTTATCTGCATCATATCCCACCATGGCTTGGTGATCAATTGTACATATCCATATCGAGTACTATCTAGAGTGGGGGTAGGTGTGTGACGTTGCTAGGGGCATTTTGCCTTTGGGTTTCGACATTAGGACAAACATGTAGCAAGACAACAAGGATTAGAACAACCAACAAATGACAAACGAGACTGCAAGAAGACTAGATATCATGGAATTAAACTGATTGGAATTGAAAAAAAGATCTATTTGCAAGATGTTTTACTTGACAAGAATACATTTCCAATAGTATGCATGCTTACTTATGGTTGTTAATTTTTGCTTATCATATCTTCTAAGTGACTCAAGGATGTCTTACGACTAGAGAAGTGGGGAAGGAATGTGATGTTTTATTTGTTTGCTATCTATGAGTGAAGCTTTTTACCATGCAAATTTTTCCTACAAAGCAATCAGGTGGAATATTGTTGAGGATATTTCGGATTTGTATGGAATAAAGGTTAACTCTTGTTTGTTTACACAAGCAACACTCAGGTCATCTTGGTTCAATTATACCTCGATGCTTGTGTTGTCTTGTAATATCAAAACTCATGTAAGTTATACTCAGGTTGTTATGGTTCAATTATACCATGATGCTTGTATCAACTTTGAACAAATCAATGCCCGATGATGAAAATAAAGGAAGCACTGACACTTTGATCACACCAAATGACAACATTGAGAACGAGAATACATATTAAGCTTTGCATTGGCTACACATCATTATCATCTTAATCTTGCATTAGGTTGCATATCATTTTAATCTTGCATTAGCATCACTTCATTATCATTATCATCTTCATGTCATTCTAACATCTCATATCATACATCATCATTTTCAAGATACATCTCACATCATACATCATACATCTCATTTTCAAGATACATCTCATCATCATCATCATCTTCATCATCATCATCATCATCATCATCATCATCATCATCATCTACTCACATTCATCATTGCATTCATCACATGTATATCTATCGCATCATCATGGAATATTTCTTCACTTTCATATATTCATCATTGTTCCAAATATCATCTATCATGTTGTATACATGATGTATCTTTCCTGAAACCAAACGTTTTGGTCAGCTCTTATACAAGATATATTGTTCCTAAAACTAGATGCTTTGATCATCTTTGTCATATACAAGAGGCATCATCCCTAAAACCAGACTTGATCTCAATCTTATCAATTCTATCAATCCATTTAATCTGATCCATGCTATCATATCTTATATAGGATATATATTTCCTGAAACCAGACATTTTGATCAACTTTTATATAGGATATATCATTCCTGAAACCAGACACTTTGATCATCTTTGTCTTATACAGGGGGTGTCATTCTTGAAACCAAACTTAACCTCAATCTTATTAATTCTGATCAATCTTATCAATCTGATCAATCTGATCAATTTGATCAATCATATCATTATCCCCATACATGAGCATATCATATTGACAACATGTAGAATGATAGATCGCATTATTCCACATCACAAAAAACCACAAAACATGTTAGAAACATCTTCATTCATTAAATCAAACCATCATCTACATATCAACTTCTAAACATATAGTATCATCACAAACATCATATAAGCATGTAAATCATTAAAAAAAAAAACACACACACACACATCACATCATTTGCATCATCATCTACAAAAGTCATATAGATTAAAAGCATATCATATAGCTCATCAAAATCAAAATCGTTGCATCCATATCATATCATCATACACATGTGTGACCACATGCTGATCCAAAGGAAAATCAATGGTACAAGTCAGAACTAATCGTCAGTTATAACAAATACATGTCCAAAGTCTCCGGATATCATATCATCCAAGTTCCATATCGAAATCAATCAATCTAAGTTCCATATATCAATCAATCCAAGTCCCATATCAAAATCAAGCAACATATCGAATCAAGACCCATATCGACAATCGAAGTCCCACATTGAAATCAAGCAACATATCGACAATTATGACCCATATCGAATCAAGACCCATATCAACAATCAAGGACCCATATCAAATTAGGACCCATATCAAATCAAGACCCATATCGAATCAAGGACCCATATTGAATCATGACCCATATCGAATCAGGACTCATATCGACAATCAAGTTTGACCCATATCGACCTTATGAATATATCAACACTTGAACCATATCGACAATCAAGATTCATATCAACGCAACCTCGGTGGACGTGTGGGGCATGTATGTGCTATGCCCACATTAATCTTCCTTATTTCTTCAACATTCCTTTTAAATTTCTCGAAATCAAAAAATTTAAAAAAATTCAAAATTTTCAAATCATCCAAACTCTTGAAAATTGTCCCACATCCCGCCACTGCCCCGGAAATCGTAATTTTTCTCAATTTATCTCCCAAGGGGGCATTGACATCAATTTCATATCAGTCTCATATCGACATTATCTTCATATCAACTTTTCATATCAAATCAATTCTTCATATCTGGGGCATCATATTGACAATTCTGGCAACTACATCATATCAAAAAATCTTGACAACAAATTAAATGCTTTCTTTGAATCAACATGTGGTCACATGTTAACTCAAAGAGGGACAAAATGTAGACACCTAAAACTGGCACAACTCATTAACTGGATTTTATTCATTTAATCATCATTAAATTCTTCATATTAATTTAATTAATATCCCTATTCTTCTAATCGCCTATTAACTAAATTAAGATTTAATTAATATACCCTTCTCCTATCTAAGCCCACACCCCTAAACCATGATGGTTGTCCAATTGACCATCTTTTATCCTTGCACAAGAGTTTGCCTCTTGGACAATAGCATGCTTCCTTGGATAAAATCATTATCCAATGATGTCACCCCTCAAATCCTTCCCTAAAGCTCAATTAACATCTAATGCTTTCTTAGCATCTTTCAAGCCCTCTCAAGATGACATTTGTCAACTTGGGATCGGATTGAATCCCTCACATGGATTGATAACTTTCAATCCTATCCCTTGTTGAGATTACTCAATCTCAACCATCCTTTTTGCTATTTTCTCTATAAATAAAGCCCATTTATTCAATCTAAGGATCGATCCACTTCTATTGCATCCAATATATAGTCTAATTGTGTTGTGCAGGTTATGAAGGAACTCAATCCCCATCACTAAGCATTTAGGCCATTTTAATTGCATTATAGCTTAGTTTTTTACATTTTTAGAATATCTTGCTAGCTTAATTCATATCATTTTTCATAGCATTTTCATATCTCATCTTCATATTAGCCTAATTAGGTTACTTAATCTTTCAATTTGGAACTCATTTCATATCTTCATCTTGCATCTTGCATCTTCATCCATCATCTCATCTTAGCTAGGATCTTAGTTGTAGTCATTTTGATCCTAGAATCATCTCTCATAACTCGTTCTCTAGGTTGTCATCTTGAGGATCAAGTGCTCTTCCAAGTGAGGGCTGCCTTGAATCTTAGAGATCTTTAGAGATAGAGGAGCATGAGATGGGCTAAGAAATCTTGAGATTTCTTGGACTAACAAGTAGATTAGTTTGTATTTTTTATCTCTTGATTTCACTAACGTAATGTCTTGTGTGTGTGTGTGTGTGTGTGTGTGATTTGTGTTTTCTTGCAGGTGCAGGCATCCCCCACATTTTAACCACACATGAATATTTAAAGAAGAATATTACTTGGGATCTAGCACCTTTTCTTAAAGGATGTAAGCTTGTGGGATGCAAATGTGTGTTCAAGAAAAAATCGGGTCCTGATGATAGTGTTGAGAAGCATAAAGCATAGTTGGCCACAAAGGGGTATTCCCAAATTGGGGGAATAAATTATGGTGAGATTTTATGTCGCATTACAAAGATGACATCCATTAAATTCTTGTTGTCAATTAATACAATTCATGATTGGAAAATTGAGCAAATAGAATATTCTTTCATGATCTGGAGGAAGCGATTTATATGTCATAGCTAGAGAATTTTAGAGTGAAAGGCAAGGAAAATATGTTTTGCAAGTTGAAAAAGTCTTTGTATGGTTTGAAACAATCTCCTAGGATGTGGTACCAAAATTTTGGTACCTATGTGTTGATTTTGGGATTTTAGAGGTCTAACTTTGATCATTATGTTTACTTTAATATTGATAATGGTTGCATTCTCATTATTGCATTATAGGTGGATGATATGTTACTGTTTGAGAATGGATATTTGGTTTCTAATTTAAATTCTTAGTTGTTAGCATGGTTTGAACTGAAACATTTAGATGTAGCTAGATAAATGATAAGAATGAAGATCAGAAGGGATAGAGCTAATAGAAAGCTTTTGTTAAGATAGATTAAGTATGTGAATTCAATGTTGGAGAGATTCAACATGACAAATTGTAGATTTATGACAGTTCCTATTACACTTGAAATGGATTTATATGAAGAGTATTGTCTAAAATATCCTATTGAGGTGGAGGACATGGCCAATGCACCATATCCAAGTGATGTTGGTAGTCATATGTATGCTATGGTTTGTATAAGACTAGACATTTCCCAAGTAGTGGGAGTCATGAGTTGATATATGGCTAATCTTGGATAGATGCATTGTGATTTATTTGAGAGAGTGCTTAGATAGTTGGGGGTAATTTTGAGTATTCCTTGTGTTATGATGGCTTCTATATCTTAGCATTATGTGAGTATTTGTGGATATGTTGTTTCAAATTGGGTAGGTGACATTGATAACAAAAGATCCACTGGTGTTTATGTTTTTACTATGTATGGTGGTGCTATTAGTTGGATGAGTAAGTGGCAAGTTATAGTCACTTTGTCCATGACAAAAGTAGAGTATATGACAACTATTCATGTTTGTAAAGAAATAATTTGTCTTAGATGGTTTTGCTTAGATATTGTGTTTGTTGCAAGATTGATTACTATTTGTTGCGATAGTGAAAGTTCTATTTGATTAGCGAATAATCTAACTTTTCATGCGAAAATAAAACACATTGATGTTGAATTCCATTTCGCTCGATTTATGGTAGAGGATGGTAAGGTAAAGTTGGAGAAGGTTGACACTATGACGAATGTTGCAGATGCGTTGACAAAACTAGTGAGCATAGAGAAGTCGAGTGCTATTCTAGTCATATGGGCCTCTCGGCTACCTGCAACTTATTATGTGGTCCTTGAAAGGCCTTCAACAAGTGGGAGAATGTTGGGATTACATGTCTCAACCTAAATGCAAATCCTAAAAGTGGTATTTGGTTTTATTTATTTAGTATTTGGTTAATTTACGAGCCTACATGGACAATTTTGTTTGCATATGCTATTTTGTCATGTAGTGGGAGTTGGCATGTTGACTTGTCATCCTACTGGGGAGCTGACATGCCTTATTTTGATCTCGCATGGAGGTAGGTGTCTCTCTTAGAGGACCTTGGACTATTGTGGTGGTGGGTGACAAATGTCATGTAATGAAAAATTTATGACACACCTACCTATGACAACTTAATCTACAAGAAGATAAGATAAATAGCATTTAGAGGTTGTATAATCGCACAATTGTCAAGACAAACATGAATAATGGGTAACCAAAGCCCAAACCCTTATAAACAACATCAAAAATACAAAATACATATTGGTTGTAATAAACCAATAAAAAATCGATAAGAGGTTACTAGATCCCCAATCCTTATAAACAATATTACAAAGGCAGAGACATATAAATTCTAAAAGCACAAGAACCCCAAACACAAAAAAATTGCATAAGTAGTGATAAAACAAACAAAAATATTATGCCATAGAAATCCATCTTATGACTTTTAAATTTAGATGCAAAACAACTACTTGAAGTGCCCCTTGTCTCCTCCTATGAACCATAGTCCAATACTTAGAAACAACACCCAAACGAGGGGATATCTAGATGGAGTGGATTGACTAACCATTTTTAACACATGAAGGAACACCATATAATAAACCTAAAATTTAATTTATTGAGGTGTGTGACTTAAATTATTGTCATTTGAAATGTAGGGAAATAGGTGTATTATATTAGAAATGTAAACTAATAACTTAATTGATTAATATTCCCACTTGTTTTTCATTGAGGAGGGATAATCTATAAGGTCCAACTTTAGTCCTTAGAGAAGATTTGGATGTTGTAAGCGATTATGCTCATTTTTTGCGTTTTGATTGATTGATGATTAAATGAAAGAACTAGGTAAAGGGCTAGGAAATTGATAAGAAACATCATGAACAAAAAGACATAGAACTGTTAATTGGAAAATAAGATTAGGTCTAAAGGTGGAATATAATGAGGAACATATGCCTAGAATCTCAGCTTGAAAGTGTCGGTCTAAGAAGTGAGGCACAATTGTCCAAGGGTGTCTTCGTCAGCTCAAATGTGTGAATTTTGGATCAGGATGCTTTGTAGATCATCCTCTCAAAATTTATGTAGAAAAGTGTCAGTCATTGGAGCGAATTAACAATGACCTCGATTTTTTGCTTGTTCTAAATTTGGAATTGTGCATATCTATCTACACTTGTTGAATTTGTAACTCTTTGTTGTTGAATCAAGAATCTATATACATAAAAGAATGGAAAAGTTTTGGGATATATAGGGGCTTTCCTAAGTCAAACTCCAAGTAGGAAGTAACCTCCACTATAACAATGATGATTAGAAAAGAGAGCTTACCTTGGTAGGGTAGAGGCTAAATTTGAAGTAAAATGCTAAATTAACAAGATTATACCTCAAGATTGATAATGGCGTTGATGCAATTCTCTTTGGATATGACCCTAAAGCGTCGATGCAATAAAATAACATGGCAAGATAATATCAAACATGAAAACACACTTGCATGAAGATTGTTGTAGTTTGTTGCTCCATAATGCTCAAATATGAAGAAATTAACTCATAATGCTTGCTCTAGAATGTACTCAAATATGATTAATATTGTGTTTTATTAAAATTAATTGAGAAATATGCTCTTATATAAGGTTCTCAAGGTATTACATAAATTAGGTTAACTTCCAATGAGCATTTGTAGGAGCTGGTGCACCAACACGTTTGATTTTGGGCCCATTTTAGGGGGATTATGGTGTGTATCTCCCTAATCCCCCTAGAAAGGGGTGAAACAAAGGCATATGTGGAGTGAATAGGTCTAAGATATATTATTTGGTCACCAAACGAACATATAACAACAAATTTGTGGTGATAAGGCCATACATAAGCTTAATATAAGCTATGAGGGGGTTCGCTAAAGAAAAGTCCCAAAAATGAGTGTGAAATTGTAAGGGGTTACAATTTATGACACTACATTTAGCCCTTTCTTTAGTGGGAATATGAACTTATGCTCATACTCACAGTAAAGTGGAAGAAAGAGAGATATTTAAGCAACCAAGAGAAAGACTAACAAGAGATAAGATGTCACTAAGTCTAAGAGAACAAGCCCCCAAGATTAGGATCTTAACTCACACAACCACATCCAAGGAAAGACACACAAAACATAAGGGGAAAAAAGAAAATCCAAACAAAAGGGACAAAAGGAAAACAAAGACAAACAAAAAGAGACATAAAGGGTTTAGTGTTGAAAACAAAGGCTCCAAGTCAACTAGTTGAAGAGATCTTGCTAATAAAAAAGGTCTCAACCACTAATATCATTCTCAAAATGTTATTTCAAGAGCACAAATGGTCCTATAGAAAGAGAAAGAGGATACACCAATTGATGAGACAAGAATCTACATGATCCAACAACTATTGAAGTGTGTTATGTTGTGGGTCCATGAGAAACTATGAATTCAACTAGCCAACAAGGTTTGTTATGTTGGATAATTAATGTTAAAGGATTGGATTTTATTGGCCAACAAGTTGTGTTATGCTAGGTGATCCATGAAAAATAGAGAGAATCATTATTTGACTAGAAAACAAGGTGTATTATGTTGTGTTATATCAAGAAAATTCAAATTGGTCTAGGAAGATTACAAAGCAAAATATTTTTTTGCTAAATAAATTGAAAATGCAGCTACAAAATGGGTGTTGCAATGTGCACCAAACACAAATATTACAAAATAAAACTTCTATTTGCACAGTAATATGAAAATGTGACTGCAAAATGGGTGCTATAGAGTGCACCAAAAATTTGAAATGACCGGAAGATGGGTGTTATAGTGACACCTAGCATAAATAGCAAGAAGGCCTTATATGCCCCCCTTAAGATGTCAACATGCCTCAATGTTGATATCTTAAAGAAGATAGAGATCCACATCAAGGGTAAACACCTTCACCACTAAGGAGACATGCCTAACAAAAATGTGTGTTTCAAGATAGGAAGAATACAATCTTCAAGTGGAAGAGACATTTATAATTTAGATATATCTTGCAACAAGTGTTAAGGGGTCCTTATCAAGGATACTTGACTATCAAAGGGGGAGGAAGAGTTATTTTCCTAAAGATATCTACATCAAGAGGAGAACTTTAATAAATATGTCATCTTCAACTACAAATGAAGGAGATCAAGGATACACACCTTCCCTATTGCTAGGAGAGGGGATTGTTGATGAAGGAATGAACACTTTCAAGACCAAGGAGTGAAATGTGTGTGTTCTAAGTTAGGAAGAATAAAATCTTAAAGCAAGGAACAAATAGTTATAAAAACGATATCTTGCAACAAGTGTAAAGGGATCCTTAACGAGGATACATGACTATAAAAGGGGGAGGAAGAGATCTTTGCCTAAATATATCTACCTCCAAGAGAGATCTTTAATAAAGATGTCACCTTCAACTAAAACGGGAAGGAGATAAAGTATAGCCACCTTCTCTATTGCTAGGAGAGGGATTCTCGATGAAGGATTGCACACTTTCAAGACCAAGGAGTGTTCATTTATAAAGATATATGCTCTCAAGAAAGGAAGAGATCCTAATCAAGGACACACACCTCTAAACAAGGAGAAAAATCCACATGAAAGAAAAACTATTATATGCAAGAAAGGATATCTTTACAAAAGATTCAACTCAACAAAGGGTAAGTGGATCCTTAAGAGGGAGGGTGATTTGAAAACTATTATTTCCCTCTAATGTAGAGACAAGAATTAATAGGCTACTATGTTTCTATCCAAGTATACTTGCACATGAAATCGTACCTCCATGAATGACAATGAGCCCCCAAAAGGTAAGCTATTAATGTGACATAGTGAGAAGAAACATAATAGAGTTAAGGAGTGCTAAGGCACTCTATGAAAATTTGGATTTAGAAAATGATTGAGATAATATGTTATATGAATAAGAGACTTATCATATAAACCTTGAACAAATTCCTTAAATGCTCTAATATCAGCAAGAGAGTGAGTATAACTATGATGAAAGAGACAAAAGTATCACCATTGTTTGATATAGAATTAAGACATATATCTTATGAAAGGAAAAGTTATGTTTCTATCATATTTAAGTCTCTAATTTAGATTATGTTCTATATTCAAATGAGTTTTCAAAGGGATAGACATTGTCTCTTATGGGATGGGAAGGCTATAATTTGATGAAGGAATTGGTAAGGAAGGAGTAGGAATTCCTACACCTTCTCTCAGGTATTGGGATGACGGTTCTATAGTGACCTTGATTCGTTGTTCCATTTTTTCAAGACCTTGTCCAAGTCTATATCCTTGTTTAGAAATCATGTCAAAGCCATATTTATAATTTGTTTGCAAATGTGAAGGGGAAGGGATTTCATCATTGACCTCGTTGAAGTTTGTTGTATAAGTATATCTTGAAGGGCCAAAGGGAGGAAAAGTAGGATTGATCCTTGTAGGAAGATGCACAAATTTATTATCATTATTCATGTCCACTTGGGAGGTAAGAGAGTCCTTTTGCATTAAGTTGTTGTGTTGGGAAGGAGTGTTCTCATCATCTAGTGTTTTGAACATTTCCACTCTTAAGTAATCTTGGACGACATATCATTAAGGAAATGCATAATATCATCTTGTCTTAAAACATGTTGATGGTTAGGATATGGTCTAGGAGAATAAGGAGGGTCTAAGGTGATATATGTGTTGAGAGTTTGATTGTCAATGTATGAAGTATGTCCCTCTTGCACCAAAGTAACCTTATGAGAATAGGATTCATCATTATTCTTCAATGCTACATCTCCAATGGAGAGATCATTGATAGGAGCATCAACTCTTTCCTCATGATTAAGGGGTACTATAGGATAAGTACAAGCATTATTCACCACAACATCATTCCTGGGAGGATTATCCAAGGTACCACTTGAAACATCCATTAAATATTTAATGAAATCCAAGCATTCAATATACATTTTAAAAATAGCATCATATGGTAGCATGAAATGTGTATGAAATCCTTAGAAATGAAATAAATGTTGAAACACCTTTGAAATACTTATTATGCAATACATTAAAATGCAATGAATTAATGCAAGCAACATGAAGTGTAATAAACAACCTTTCAACACATGATTTTAATAAATGTAACTAATGAGAAATGTAATCAAATGTGAAAGTGCAAACCAATTAAATTGTGTAAAATCCATAATGTAAAATCAGATTTGAAAACTCCCAATCAGAATTATGCAAAATGTAAGAAGCGTCAAGTTCATCAAAATAAAATTTAGGGAAATATGAGTCTTGGCTTATGAATGTAAATTGAGAACTTAGGTGATTACTATTCCCACTTGTTTTTCATTTAGGAGGGATAATCAATAAGATGTAACTTCAGTCCTTAAAGGAGAGCTGGATGTTGTATGTGATTATGGTCTTTTATTGTGTTTTGATTGATTGATGATTAAATGCAAGAACTAGGTAAACAACTAGAAAATTGATAATAAACAATATGAATAGAAAGATACATAATTGTGAATTAGAAAATAAGCTCCGATATGGAAATGGAATTTAGAGAGGAACCTGTGTCTGAATTCTGGGCTTGAAAGTGCTGATATAGGTTGTGAGGCACCACTGTCTAGGGGTGTCTTTGTCAATTTAGATGTGCATATTTTAGATTAGGATGCTTTGTAGATCGTCTTTGCGAAATTTCAACAAAAAAGTGTTGATCATTGGAGTGAATTAACAGTGATTAGGGTTTGTCTCTTGATTTGAATCTAGAACCATGTATCTTTGTTTGCACTTTTTTGAATTTGCAATTCTCTATCTTTGGATCTAGAATCTACGCACAAAAACGAGAGGAAAGTGTTGGGATGTATAGGGGCATCTACACATAAAAACAAAAATAAAGTGTTGGAATGTATAGGGGCTTGCTTAAGTCAAACCACGAGTAGGAATTAACTTCCACTACAACAATGATGATTAGAAAAGAGAGCTTACCCCTGGTAGGGTAGAGGCTAAATTTGAAGTAAAATGTTGAATTGACAAGATTATACCTGAAGCTTAATAATGGTGGTGATGCAATGGTCTTTGGATAGGACCCTTAAGTGTTGATGCAATAACATGACATAACAAGACAAAATCAAATATGAAAACACATTTGTACGAAGGTTGTTGTAGCTTGTTGCTCCATTATGCTCAAATTTAAAGAAATTTGATCATAATGCTTGCTCTAGGATGTACTTGAATATGCTTAGGATTGTGTTTATTAAAATGATTTAAGAAAGATCATCTTATAAAGGGTTCTCGAGGTATTTCATAAATTAGGTCGACTTCCAATGGTCATTTTCAAATATCGGGGTTAGATAGCAAATGGTAGGAATCGGTTTATTGACATGTTTGGTTTCAGGCTCGTTTTGAGGGAACTATGATTCTTAGTGCCTTAATCCACCAGGACTATGACTACTTAGAAAAGGGTGAAATAGAGGTAGATGCAAAGTGCATGGGTCCGAGACATAAGATCTAGTCACCAAATAAACATATGACAATAGTTTGATAGTGACAAGACTAGAAGTAGGCTTCAAATGAGCTATGAGGGAGCACACTAAAGCAAAGGTCCAAAAAGATATATGAAATTGTAAGGTGTTACAATTTATGATACTACACCATATAATACAATGATATTTACTTTTTAACAGATCTTATAACATTATAAAAGATTTAGTCTTAATCAAGCACATTAAGAGACTATAATTTGTTTTCCTGTTTGTTTACCTATTATTATCTGTTGTGATCATCTAGCACAGCCTATGTATGATGTTAATGACTGTTTTAAGTTTGTTTGCTGCTTGCATGCAGCCCCTTATCTGCTGGTTGGGCTGTATTTCATTAAGTTTGTTTAACTCAATTAAAAATGATTTCCAAATGGAGCTGACACAAGGGATTTAGGTTTGCCCATATATGTTCTGAAATTAAGTTTGCAGGAACATCTAGAATTGTGCCTATTGGAAGTGTACGTGTCCAAAATCAAAAGAGAAAAAAGTTCTCTCCACATAATTACACCAATTACCTTTAAAACTCGTGAAAGAGGAAGCATTTGTAAGGAATTGAGCTGTTTCTGCACTCCACAGTAATTATGAGAAAAACTAGCCTTACAAAAAAAGGCCAAGAAAAGGCTCCTTGAAAAGAAAAAAACCATTAAAAACGCCACAAACCAAAATTTATTTAATTTTGTATTTCAGAAAGCAAACGTATATAAGTCTATAGAAAGTTGGTATTCCTGGAGATTTATCTTGATTAGATGATATTGTCTAAGGTTTTATCTTGATTACGGTCATGACAAGAATTTTTCATAAAAATGAGCATGAAGGTTAAAAACTTAAAAGTATCGAGGTGTGTAATAAGGTAACGGATATGGAATGACATATTAAGCTTACACTACTAAGTTTATAAGTGTTAAACATTCAGAGTTGACTGACATTTTCTAGGCTTAATATGTTGCTTAATGTATATGATCACACTAAGAATACACTTCTAAACTTAAAAATGTTAGACATTCGGAATTGACTAACATTCTCTAGACTTAATATGTTGCTTAGTGTGTAGAGTTTAAGACTGACTGATTTTCTATATTTTAGATTATGCCAATATATTGGACATCCCCAACAACAGCAACAAGAATGACACTAATGGATATGAAATTCAGCTGCAGAAAGATGAAGAGCCTTATGAGTATTTTGCTTACCCTACATCTGAACCCAAGTGGGCATCAGCTGTTTGGAATTCACTCCCAGCTAGGAAATAGCCACTCAATAATCATAATGAAGAAAGTTATTGCATTAAACATTGGCAAAATCTTATCAGGTGCTGAATATGCCTTTCAAGATCTGAGATTCATCAGCAAGGCTACCAGCAATACTGATAGGGAATCACAATGGAAGGTGGTGGAACGCAGATTCAACAAGTATGCTACAATTGATAGCATTTTGTCTCCAAAAGATTTTTCTGTGTGTATAGGTTGGTTAGTTTCTGTTTCATGCAGAAATCCAAGTTATAACTTAGCGTGCAAGCATAATTCCCCGCTATAGACTGTATAACCAAGGACTTCAAGAATGTCTACACATTAATGTTTTAGCTCCTGCACAAAGATTAATAATAATTATATATTACAGATTATATCGGTTTGAATTTTTTTAGTGTTTAACAATGTTGAATATTGACAATTTTGAGCTATAATCTTTCAGTAGTACAGTAGTTATAAGCCTGCAAGAAGAGCAGTGCCAAGTTTACGATGGTTTCAGCCAATTGCTTCCTGTCTTCAATAGTTTTTGCTATTTGCAGGGGTCGGTATCATATAGGAAACCTACTTAGCATGCAAGTTTTGCAACATATTTCTTTTCTACATATTTTTCAAAGACTTTAAGCATGTTTCTCTTCAAATGTTTAAATTGTCCACAATGATTAGCAAATATATTAATTTTTTTCATTTGAAGCTTCAGCCTTTGGATATACAAGAAAATCTTTTACCAGTATATATAGGATCTCTAAGGCATGAAGGAGATCATTATTACAATACAGACTTTCTTCTTCAAAATTCTTTTCCTGCCCGTATAGGTTGGTCATATAGGAATTAAACTTAATTTGCATGCCTTGGGAATATAGTTCTGCTAGATAATCATGTTTTTAAGGAATTATGCATGTCATGGATGTAAAAAACTCAATCTCCTGCACATGGACAGAATCAACCATATGTAATATAATCCTTTGAATCTTAAGCTCTAGAATCCTGATCAATATAGTCCATTTTTTTCATCTATAATCCTTACCTAGGAGTAATCATCCATATAAGACTCAGTTTACAGTGGTTTTTATTGCCAACTTATTATAGGTAAGGCTGGAAGCTCCTGTAGTTTGTTTCTGAATCTATAAGAGCATAAAAAAATCACTTTGACACCAATTTTTGTGTACATCTCATTTTCTTCATCATGAAGAACGATTCTTAGGATGCTTAGAAGTTGAACCATGCCAGTTGGATATGTTTTTTCAGTGGATCCCCTTAGCTCAAACCTAGGACATTCTTAAAATTTGTCTTGGAAAATTCCTCGCAGTGGTGGTTGGACTGATGCTGATGACTCTACTGGTGAATGACTAACATTGAATTGAAATCTTGTACCTAGCTATTCTCCCATGTTCTCCAATCTTGATCTCAAGTTTCAACAATCAATTTTTGTTTTTGTTTTATTGCTCATTGCAGGGTTGTTGAGTTTCTTTTATCTATTCTAATCTAGCTGTAGTTTTACATTTCCATTTACCTAGGTCCTATTTGATTACTCAATTTATTTTCTTTCTTCATGATCCTCTATTATTTGATGTTGTAATTCTCATTACTTTTTTGTTTTTGTTATGATGCTGTACTTCTCAGCGATGGAGGATTCTGAAGAGTTTACACGGGAGCTTCTAGTTCTAAAAGCCCTTGCACGTAGAAGAGGTGATCATACAGTTGAACGGATAACAATGGAGGAGCTCAGGATTTATTGGTTTCAGATAACACATAGAAGCTTTCATTCTCGAATGCAAATCTTCTTTGACCTGTATTCTTCTGCTTATATAAAATTCAAATTACCGCTCATGTTGCCAGTCCAAAATTAGTGGTACTGTTTGTAATCATCAATAGTCTTCCCTTTTGCAGCTGTGACAAGGATGCAGATGGAAGAATAACAGAGAAAGAAGTCCTTGAGGTAATAACAATAATGACACTCCATCATGGTTTTACGTGTAAAGTTCATACATTTCTTGTGTCTTTTTGTGATTTGTAATAAATAAATCTATAAAACTTTTAATCAGTTCTCAAGTTAGATTCATTTAGTTTTGGATATGGAAGGTTATTTTGTTGAGTGCATCATCAAATAAGTTGTTAATCTTGCAAGAGCAAGCTGAGGAATATGCCACACCCATTATGGAGGAACTTGATAGAGAGAAAAAGGGTTACATTGAGGTAAACACTGATAAATCTTCTTTCACATATCTAAGTCTTAACATGAGAAACTAATGGATATATTACTACATCTGTAAGGTGTTGTGATTTCATTCCTTGGATTAGTCCTCCTCATAGCTAAATATAGTATATACATAATGGGGCTAAGGAAGCTGGATAAGAGGACAGTGCAAATGGAATTTTCTAGAGATCTACTTGTCCCTAGGCCTTCTTTGTGCTCCACATGATTGAAGGTTATAAGTGGTCTGGATTTAGTATCAGTCATGTTCCTGAGTCGTAGTTGATCATTAAATCTCTACCACTGGCGTACCTTTTAGAAGGCTTTTTTTTCAGGGTCTATCATATGGAGCACTCATATGTTGTGGGAGCACAAGCAATTAACGGAGATGATAATGTCCTAACAACATAGGACATTCTGTCTGGGTCTTCCTGTTTTATGGGCAACCTGGTGGAACTGGGAGTAGATTGGGTTGGTCCATACTTGTTGTAACCTTCAATCCGGAGATACTCCAGATTCCAGAATATCTTCTTAGAAGGATTTTGCTTCTTTTAGACTATTAGTGTTCTGTTTCTAGGCTATTGGTACCAGTCCAAACTCCAGACTATCTCAGAAGGATTTTGCTTCTTCTAGATTACTATTGTCCTGTTTCTAGGCTATTAGCATTTGTCCAGATTCACTCTTCTTAGAAGGATTTTGCTTCTTCTAGACTAGTAGTGTTCTGTTTCTAGCCTGTTGGCATCAGCATGCAATAGTTTTGTTATAGTTGGCTCTATATGTATTTATTATAGTTTTAGAGTAGGGATTGCCTAATCTTTATTCTTGGAACAGATGATGCTCTGATTTCGAGCTCTGTAAGAGTTGTATTGAAATGAATATGCAAGCTACTTTTCAAATATTATGAAATCTATAATTAGGGATTCCTTTGGCTATTTTCTTGAGAAAATCTGAGATTCTAATCCCAAATTTTCCTTTCAACTATTTTAAAGGTTCTTGGCAGTGAGATACTAAATTGCTCAATCAATATATGGTTTCCTTGTTTACATTGACTACTTTGATTAATCTTTGATGATACGAAATGATAGATCTATTTCTCATGCTGTTGTTATCTTTTGGCTTCATATTCTAACTTGGTCGTACAACTATTTAATCAAGCACTCTCGATCAGAAGAAAAAACTATAAGAAGTTCAGTCATTGATTTTTTTTCTTCTTTTTGTTTAGGCATTTTTATTTGAGTTTCCTAATAGCATTTTTCTGGTAGAAGGATAGCAGTATCAAATTCATTGGTTCTGTATAAAATTTACTTGAATATTTTAGGTGGGAGAATGAAGCCTTGTAATCATTAATCAGTAATCATCCTTTTCTTTTTGTATATTTCAATTTTCTCTGTATGCAGATGCAAAGATAGTGTCTTTTGGGAAATTGAAATTCCATTCTATGTTTATATTCAATTTTTAAATTTGGATCTAGTAGTCTATCCTGTGAAGGTGAAGAGTTTTTTTGCAACTGAATGTTTTGGGTACATATAATTTAAATTTAGAGGAACCTTGTTTTCTCCTTGTACTATTGATGTTTATTTAATCTTCTAAGATAAAAGCCACGATCAAAATTTAGCTAATTAATCTAGATTCTTGCATTGGCAGATTTCCTAACTAGAAAGTCTTTCTCGAGCTGCAGCAGAAGGCTTAAGAAGTGATGCATATCAAAATTACAATCAGACGAGTCTTTCACTTCCAATTAGAAGAAGAAACCCTTTTTATTCCATGATACGAGGGGCAAAATTATTTTAAATGGATCACTGGCAGAGATTATGGATCATTTGTATATGGATTTTGGTACTCATTAGCCTCTTTCTTTAGAAATTCTTTCAATACAAGAAGAGATCTAGTTTTAAAGTTCTGGAATATTGATGTCTGCATAGCCAAAGGTGCTGCAGAAACACTTAATTGAATATGGCACTTGTTCTTCTTCCTGTTTGTCGAAATACTATTACATGGCTTCGTTCTGTCCGATTTAATGCCAATATAGAGTTCCACAAGGTAGATATCATCACTGCTTGTCGAAATAGCCTCTTGAACATGGCACTTGTTCTTCTTCCTGTTTGTCGAAATACTATTACATGGCTTCGTTCTGTCCGATTTGATGCCAATATAGAGTTCCACAAGGTAGATATCATCACTGGCAGAGATTATGGATCATTTGTATATGGATTTTGGCACTCATTAGCCTCTTTCTTTGGAAATTCTTTCAATACAAGAAGAGATCTAGTTTTGAAGTTCTGGAATATTGATGTCTGCATAGCCAAAGGTGCTGCAGAAACACTTAATTGAACATGGCACTTGTTCTTCTTCCTGTTTGTCGAAATACTATTACATGGCTTCGTTCTGTCCGATTTGATGCCAATATAGAGTTCCACAAGGTAGATATCATCACTGCTGCGTTGCTTTTCATGATTATGCATTATACACAAGGAAATCACTCAAATAATATATTTATACCAGCATCAGTAGTTGGTGGATGTTTGATTCTACAATGAGAAATATATAGATCATATCTGATGGAATTTAACACCCTTTCCTAGTAATCCACGGAGAAGTTTTTTTCACATTAGTATTGTTAATAGGGTGATGTCTTGAGTCTACACAAGTATTATAAAAAATGTTGGAGATGATCAGATATCTTTTTCATTCTATATTACCATAATATTCATGGTTGCACTTGCTTGTATAGGTGAATCGTTGGATTTGAGATTTTGATATCACTTGGTTTTTAATAATATTTGCAGTTAATTGCAGGTGGAATATTTGTTGGAGTACTTTTACATGCAGGGGTTTATCTTGGATGTGATTTTGTTCGAATAGATACTGCAGATGATGAACCCTATAATAGAACCATTGATGCTGAAAATTTTGGAGGCACAAAGCCTTCATTTGTGCAAATTCTTATGACTGCATAAGCAACGACAGGAGTAGCTATGGTGATGCTTATGTTTTTGGCATATCTATTAGCAAGTTAGCAACTCACTGGTCTAGGAGAAATATTGTCAAGCTTCCAGGGCCTTTGCATAGATTAACAGGATCTAACGCTTTCTGGTATTCCCACCATTTGATTTCTCTGGTATGCTCACTTCTTATAGCTCACTCCATGATGCTGTTCCTTTCCCATGGGTGGGCTCAGAAAACGGTGAGAATAATGCCATCCTTTATATTTCAGTAGTTGGTCCCAAGAAAAAGTTTAACTATTTGATGTCAAATGTTTTTACCAGACTTGGATCTACGTTTCAGTACCATTCCTGTTGTATATTGGGGAGCGAATAATGAGAATCTTGAGAGCAAGGCAATATAGGGTCAATATGATTTAAGGTAAATATTTATCTATCAATATTAATTTATAGGTTAAACTATGATAGGTGCACTGCATTCAATGCAAGCATAACATATTATACCAAATCTTTACATACCTTTCAGGTTGAGCATTCAGCCTTGGGAACATACCTACACATAAAAACAAAATAATCTAGTCTAAATGTTTAAGATGATTGATACTTCACTAACACTGGCCTGCATATACCCTGGAAATGTGCTAGCTTTGTACATGTTAAAGCCCCCAGGCTTCAAGTATCAGAGTGAGATGTATCTCTTCCTGCAATGTCCATCAATATCATCATTTGAGTAGTATGTATGAAAGGTTAATCATTCATAAGTTCTTATTCAGCAACTATTGAATCTGCCACAAGCATATGTTTTATGAGAATTTCTATGAGCATGATAACATATTATTCATGATATCAGACATGCTGATTGTAAAACAAAGAAATATTTGCTTCATGCATTCTTGTCTGTTGAAGTTAAATGGTATAACAGTCTTTACATGTGCTATTGATTGATATATACTTATCTCCTTCTGAACTCTTGGAATTATAATATGTTCTAGGTACCTTTTCTCTATCACATCAGCACCAGAAGAGGACTACTTAAGTGTTAATATTCGTACATCTGGAGACTGGACTCAAGAAATGGCAAAAGTGTTTTCAAAGGTTTGTAATGATATCTTAGTATTTCATATAAAAATATTACCTGCATAACTTTTCCTTTGTTGGCCTTAATGATTTTATCTACTCTCTGTTTTCTATCTCTGTTAATGGTTTACTTGTTACTGTGCAATGTTGGTTGTCCGTAATGCACTCTGATTTTCAGCAGGCATTGCAGCTGCTTGAAAATGATAATACTGAAACAAAACTTAGCATCAACCAATATGTATTATGCACATACAAGGTACTGATCAAACACATAGGTCAGGCATGGATATTTATGCTTACCATGCAATTGTTCAAAATTACAGCTTTAGATTATGTATATATAGTCATCTATATCTGGGAATGTTGATTCAGAAGTATGTTATTTTTGTAATCAATAACAGATTTCCCAAACTTGCAATAGATGGCCCGTATGGTGTTGCAGCCTAAGATTATAAAAAGTATGATACGTTGCATCTGATTGGACTTGGAATTGGAGCTACTCCATTTATTAGCATTCTGAAAGACCTGCTGATTCATGCCAAACTAACTGAGATGCATCCATCACTTTGGTATGTGTCGGTTCTCCTTGATAAGATTTGAACCTACCATGTTAGCTTCAAGATTCTGGCTCACTTTGTTATCAACAAATTATAATAGATTATATCATCTAACAGGCATCTCCAATGTATGACATTGGATCCCCATCTCCAAGAAGGTGGCGGAGATCTAATAGAGGTCCTGTGAATGCTTATTTCTACGGGGTGACGAGGGAACAAGGATCTTTTCAATGGTTTAGAGGTGTAATGAATGAAATAGCGGAGTCTGATCAGAAGGTATATCACATGGAAGGTAGTTTTATTGATTCAACAATATTATCTTCTTAATGTGAATAATCTAATATTTTGATAATTTAGAATTTCATTTCTATCAAAATATAATGAAAAATTTACTGACATATGATGCTTGGTGGATAGGCTGTGATTGAAATGCACAAATATTTGACTAGTGTATATGAAGAAGGGGATGCAACGTCTGCTCTCATTACTCGCATTCAAGCCATGCTCCATGCTAAGAGTGGAGTGGACATTTTATCTCGAACAAGGGTGAACTCTTACTTTTGATGTATACTTTCCAATGTTGTGGAGGTCACAACTGTCCCCTGCTAAATACGACCATTAAAAAAGTCAAAGAATTAAAAATTGAAGTATATTGAATAGAAGCTTTATCTACAAATTGAACTAGGTGTGTAGGACAGCACAATGATTTTAGCTTTCATACTTGAAAAGAGATCAAGATTAGGAGTTGATCTGATTAAGGATCTATGACTGATTGCATAAAAATGCTAACATTACAATGCTTAACAAATTGAAATTAGCATGTACATAAATGTTTAATTGCAAATAAATTGAAGTGATGAAATAGAAAAATTAGAGAGAAAGAGAAAGGAGACACAAACAACAGGAGTTGATTACGGAGTTCGCCACAAGGTGACTACGTCTCTGGGTCTGCCCAACTGGGTGAGAGCGATCCAATTATGCTCCAAAAATGAGTTTACAAAGAGTTACAAAGTCTCCTCATGTCTCCTTGCACGATAATCAATTACAAAAGTCCTTCTCCAACAAGTACAACAAGCTTGACTTCAAGCTCCCAATGCACAAAGACGAACAATTCACTATCACAAGCTAACTCTCCAAATTGCTTAGCTCTCCAAAAATTCTCTCTTCAAACTCTCACCAAATTTCCTCTCCTTCAAACTCACAACATACTCCCTTTTATACAATTTTACATGTTAAAATGGAGTTAAACAATAATATTTTACAATATCCCCTATCTCCCTATTACATCCATAAATCTCCAAAAATAAACCCACCCCTTTAAAAACAATGGCCCTTATAATCTTTTAAAAATATATCCCCCTAAATCCAGAGCCTTACATTATTAGTATGGGCTACATATTATTTTTGGCTTATTTAACAAGCATTGCATTTTTTTAGCCTTTTTGAGTTTTACATTGTTTAAATATGAACAAGGCCTATACTAATCACGAAATAATCGCAGCTGATTAGTTTGGAGACAAGTGCAGGAGATAGGCGGTTAGGGGTTTCATCCCCTACGATCCCCTTTATCTGGATTGCTACTTGTTATATAAAACACGCCTCTAAAATAAGGCAACAAAGATCTCGCAGTATAATGCTGGACATTTTAAATAGGAGGTGAGAGAGGTTAGGGGTTCAAATCCCGTAACAAACGTATTAACCAACCAAATCTTGATTTACTTCTATGAGGTGCCACATGGAATTTGAAACTAGTTTGAGCATATCCGCTTGGATCAGGAGTCCATATCATATTATCAAATTGATAGATGTCTCTCCTACCACTATGGAATTTTTTATTTTATTTCTCATATATAGATTAATTAAAGTCCATAGTTGCCAAGAAACCCCATCGTAAGAATGTGAACTGCATACACATCCCCATACCGACTACATTTACATATAATATAGCTGTCTCCTTATTAATTTGCTCATGTACCCTAATTTGATTGGAATCCCCATTTCCATACTGGTACTAGATCCCTTGTATCTCTTGATAACTATGCATCAAACCTTTTCTAGGCTAGAGGTATGCTATATAGTGAATGTTCAAAGGTTGATTTATTAGCATCCTCACTTATCCTATTTTTCACGTCGCCTGTTTGTATATTATTTTAAACATCGTGCATGTTAAATTCAACTTCTCAGTCATGTTCCTAGTTTACTTGCAGCAGAGTGTGCATGTGCGTGCTATCTTCCTTCATCATTTAAGCTTGATAATGCAGTCTTGCAAAGATGGGAGAGAAACTAAAACATTCTGGTTATACAGAGGAGAATTAAAACACCTGCTTCTAGAAAAATTCCCAAATACTCTTCAGGAGCTTCTAATCCCCCATAATATTCTTGTTTGAGTGAAACCAAAGGAAGAAGAAACCCTCAGAGATAAGGCGTAGTAAAAAACTGTTGGAAATGTTTTCCTTTAGAAATCATCCCAGTATGCAGCTATATTGAAGATTAGACTCCTTAAATTAATTTGATGCTCTTATTGTCATATTCTAAAGAAAACAGTCATACAAATGCCACTCATAATTGCATTTGCCTAATTGAGATTGTTTTTGGGGAATCCGTCTATTACCACATAAGTGAGACGCTTTTGAAGAACTTGTAAATATTTTCCAAATTTTAATCTCATTATTGCACCTTATCCTTATCACCCAACTTTCAATGAGCGACAATGTTCGTTGAATACTGATTACAACATGCAGATATCACTGGACCCTAGAAGCTAAGCCCCCTGTGATGATCAATCTATGACATTCATATTTCGAGCTCTTCTGTCATCTATATCTGTTTTAGATATAGATATGGTACGTGTCATCAGCACACACATCAATAATAATAAAAAAAATAACCACAAAAATGATGAATGCAGATCATGAGTTCACATGCACAAATCCTCCACACACACTTAGACATGATGGTTGGGTGGTCACACTTAGATACCCCTAAGTAAATACTTGATCTTTAATACACACTCTCGCACACACAAACACACATACACACCTAGACATGATGGTTGGGTGGTCACACCTATACACGCTCTAAGTAAATATTTGATCTTTAATACTCTCTCTCACTCACAAACACACATACCAAGACATGATGGTTGGGTGGTCACACCTAAACACCCCTAAGTAAATACTTGATCCTTAATACACACACACTCTCTCTCTCACACACACACCAAGACATGATGTTTGGGTAGTCACACCTAGATACCCCTAAGTAAATACTTAATCCTTAATGCATTCTCTCACGAACAAACACATACACCTAGACATGATGGTTGGGTTGTCACACTTAAACACCCATAAGTAGGCTTTACTTTTTGTTTCTAACATTATCTATTTCTTTTGAACAAGAGTGTTCTTTTGTACAACATTGGGTCACAAAATTATGTAGAAGTTTATATATGGATGAAAAAATATTTATCAATAAAAAATAGAAGCATTTAATTTGATGTGTTTGTGACATTTAAATTAATGAAAAATTAAAAAAATCAATTTATTTTTTATTTTTTAATTTTATATTATTTTATTTTTATTTCCACCTTTCAACTCATTGATCAATCAACTTTGTCTCCATCATGCAATCAATTAACTTTGTAATTGTCTCAATCAATTCATCTCATTCATTGCATCTTTGCATCTTTAGGTAATCTCCAAAATAGTAGTATAATAATAGATGAGAAATAATATTATTAATTATGGAAAATTGAAAGTTTCTCCTACATAAAATCTATTTTTTTCTCATAAAATAAAAATATAATGATATGATAATTTAACAATAATGTAGTTCTAATAGTTTTTTTGGCTTTTGTCAATAGTTTAATAGAAATATAATAATATAATATTTTTTTAAGTGGAATAATAAACACATATAATAAATTTGGCGTACTTTATCTATATTCTTCTAAAGATACGTATGCTAATTGTAATTGAGAAACAAAACCAAAGATCCCAAAAGAGAGTAATGCAAAGAAAATACCTTTTTTTGCCTTTTCCCGATTCAAAAATCAATGTGCTCATTTTAGTTCTTTTAATATGTGTTGGATGGATTTATTGAATTTTGTTGTATCGAAACTTCTTAGAATTATCAATAATATTGTTAGTTCCCTCAATTGCATCTTAGGTTTTATTAGTTTGTACTCAATTAATCAATGAGAAATTAAAATTTAAACAATGTGATTAAATTTTTTAATGTATATTATTTTTAATTTTTTTTTAAAAATATAAAAAATTATTTTATTTGACATTCTAATTTAAATGGTTTTATTAATCTGATGTATGCTATTAGGTTCATAATTAATTGTATTCGTGATGGATCATCAATGTAAGGCTTTTGACTCTTCATTTTGATTATATGAGACTTAGGAATGCTATGTTAGTTTAGCACTTTTTGACTCTTCATTTTAGGTATAAAAAGTTGTCATATTATGAATGATTTTCACAAATTTTAACTATAGTTATGAAAATATTATGATATATGATTCATATTATATTTTGACACATCTATAGGTCAACATCAAAAGCAAAAAAATCGACCTAGTCATAAATTAGATGTACTAATTATCCTTGTCCAAATATTTATTCATCGCATGTAATTTAGATATGATTATGTATGCATTGCTTCAGTTTTAAATCTATATCATAGTTGGAACCAAAAGAAAACCATCATAGTTCTTTTAGGTCCATACAAGTATAAGTCTAGGCTTAACAAATGATATCTAAGTTAATATAAGTCAAATCTAGAAAATCTAGATAATTGAATATGGTAGCATGCAACTATTAATATTTTGTCTCACCTTGTCCTAAATGGCCTAAGTATTTTCCTTGGGAAGTATCATTTTTTTTGACAAACGCATGACTTTGTTTTTATCGTAGGTCCTTAGGGGGCTCTAAAAACATGTCATAGAAGGCATCAATAAATTGTGAAAGGTCTTAGGCACCAAGGAATTTTTTTTTTTCAATATTCACTAAATCTCCCATGCCAAATTTAAAGGGGGGAGATAAAAAAAATTCTTTTTGAGTTTGTTAGGGTTTTGGTTGCCATTGAAGGAGTCTTCATTCATTTTTAGCATGGATACACATCATTTAATAGGGCACATTACATGAACAAAAGAATGAATATGGCACGTCGAAGAAGTCTAGAGGAATAAAATACCACATTCTGCAACAAACAAGAGGCCTAGCATGTTGCATGGGAGGTTAGAGAGGTTCTAGGTGTTCATGCAAAAATCACCCATGTTAAAGATATTTTGTGAGGTATACCTTGTGTAGAATGATTAACTTGAATGACGTCCCAAACTAGCATAGAAGAATGTCGGCGTTTAAATGGATTACATGTAGCATGTACTTGTGTTTCACCTTATATTTGTTGTTCCTCTTAGCCATTTCTTTTCACTGGACAAATTGAGAAGTTGTACAATGCTTAATAAATAGTCTACATGTGAAGGTAGTGAAGGTTCCAAAGGATCAACATGATCTAGTTGTTGGTTTTTTACAAGTAGTTAGGTTTCCCTAGATTTTCTTTTTTAGAATATTAAACTTGAGATAACCAAGAAGAAATATCATGCATAGTTACAAGTCTCAAGTATAAATGATAATAAAATAATTAGTCATAAAGATAATAAATGGATTGAAAGAATGAAGATAGAGGATAGTGCTAGGACAATCAACATCAATATAGTTTTTTGGAATGTGTCTAGCATATCTTCTTAGAATTCATGATGTGGTTTAATAGCCCCTTGTGAGATCCTTAACTGGAATGGTAGCAATTTCCTAAATAGGTGCATATTTTGGAAAAAAAAGACAGCCAACTCAACTCCCTACAAGTGGTATCAAAGTGGGTCACAGGTTTGAGTCTCCTCAAATAACACTAGGGGGGAGATTGTTGGAATGTGCCCAGTGTATCCCCTTGGTATTCGTGACATGGTTTAACATCCCCCAATGAGATCCTTAACTAGAATGGTAGCAGTTTCTTGAAAAGGTGCATCGTTTGGAAAAAATGGCTAGCTCAACTCCCTACAAAGTCTCTTAAACAAATTAGGAATTTCAAAAGTTTTAGTAAAATCACAAGGAAGAAAGTTGAGGTGGAAGCTTTATTAGAAGATAAACCTTTGTTGGCAAGGTAATGAGATATTAGTGAAAATTTAAACTTGAGTGAATGGAGGATTTACCAATGCAGATGTTTACAATTCAAACTTTTTGCATATTAGAAAAGAGTTAGTTGTTAGTTTGTGTTTAGAAATTGATATTGATTCAAACATATCTAAATATAATTTGTATGCCAAGCAAGAGATGGGGGAAACAACTTCTTCAACTCTATTCAAGTTTTGAAATAAAACATTAAAGGGTATGAAATGCATGAAAGAATATTACCAAAAAGATAGTCAATGAAGACAAGGAAAGGACTATCATAAGAGAGAATATAAAGAATAGTTCATCATCTATAATCAATGGGAAGTTGTCAACAAATAACAATAAAGAATACATACCTATGAGAAAGGGTAGCTATTTGACAAGGTAATAATGAGGAGTTAAGTGATACTCAAAATAGTTTGTAACATGGTAGTTACATTTGATTCAAAATTGTCAGCATAAATAGTTTTATTATCCAGCCAGTTAGCTAATCACCTTTTTAGTTAGTGATCTACTTGACACATTGGTGCAGTCACTGGTGAAGAGGGACCTCGAGGAGATCAGTCCAAACTGGTCAACAAGAGTCAACACAACGGAAACACACACATATGATGGAGGCAATGCATAATAGATAGTTTTATTGCATGAAAGCTAATTACATCCAACCGGTAACAACCAGGTTACAACATACCGACACACAGGTCTGGTAGAATAGGTCTCACTGGGACCTTGGATCGAAAGATCTATCTTGTAGGCACAATTTATCTATCTGATACTCCTTGATTCTCTAAGTTGATTGATTACATTCTAAAGCATGATTACAAATATATATATATATATATATATATATATCGATCCAAAGGATCTGGTCGGCCCGAGAGGATCAAAACCCAAACGTGCAGAAATGAATGAGGTCGGCCTCCAAAAAATCCAAAGGATGAAATGCAGAAGGTCAGCCACACGCCAAGAAACATCAAGATCAACTTCCAAGGCTCTGCAAGCATCGAATGGGTTCCAGTAGATCACTAAAATAGGTCTCAGGCAACTGGTAACAATGGAACAACCAGTAACAAGAAATTGTCAAGGAAACCAATAGCGATATCTTGCCGGAAAGTGATCCAAATGAGATGCGGTTAGAAAGCAAGAAGGGTGATCAAGTCTTCAAGAAGAATCCAACTCCATAGGAAATTGATGTGCCAAAATCGGGACACAAGAAGGAAACTGAAACTCCAAACAAAAAACAAAATGGAAAAGAAAATGTTTTTGGTTGATGCAAGATTGTTGTGAACCGGGGATGCTCTTGCATCACACATTTATCCTAAGTTTAATTGGGCTATTTTTTCTCACTTCATAGCTTTGAGACTTGTACCTTCACCACTTGAGACACCTATTGCATGCATACTTACCACTTGCTCACACACTTGTCAAGTGAGCCCACAAATGGTATGATTTGTCTTCAAAATGTCTACATAGCTCATCATCCAGTTGGTCTCAAGGACTGATTGAGTTCACCCTTCAGCTTCTAAGCTATTGTAGGGATTTTCCTTTCAATGATGAACTCCAAGTAGTCTAACTACAACATTCTCTTTACTATTATGGTGAACTACACAGAGATTAGCTACATCCTTTATATGCTTGTAATATAAAAAATATACCCCTTGCAATTAATGTGACAAATGGCGCCTTCCTCCATGTCATCAAAGGCTAGGCTTCGACACCTTGTCCTTTTATCCACTTGGATTATCCTTGTCAGCTCCGAGCAGAAGCATTACCAACTCTGTCGACCTGTCACCTTTGAGGATAAGGTGTGACGTAGAGACGTCCGTGCGGTGCGCTAGCGTTCCGCAAGCCTGACAGTCCACAGGTGTTTGTTTGAGCATTATGCCCGTGCTCGGGAGGAATCATAAAGCCTCTGCATGCACCCACCGACGTCTGAATTCCTTCCTAGGCATTTATCTTCCTCTTTGAAGGCATTTGTAGGGATTTCTTTGGCAAGTTTGATCTTTTTTGCATGTTAAGCTCTTGGAGACCATTTTGGACAGCGTTCCATAAACACCATCATTTTTGTAGTGACTCAAAGACTTCACATCAACATTCCAGCAAGTGTCATAGAAGGGGAGTTCTCCTAACCTTTCTGTTTCATTTTACAATATTGTTATTCCAATCTTTCATTGCATTCCTTCTTGATCTTTCTTTCATTCTCATGGCTATCTTGGGTTGTCCATGGAGGTGGAAACACTGAAATGGGGGTCTGACTTAGGCAGGCTCCAAAACACAACCCACAACATTTTCTCTCTTGCATGTGTGTAAGCACAACATCATGAGGAAGAAAACTATCTTGGGCGAGGCTTCACAACGTGGACGGATCATAACATTTTCTTGTCTCCTTTTATTTCCTTTTCTCTAATTCACAATCTGTGTTGTTTATTCATTTTAGCATTTTTTTTTCTTTTTTGTAAATTTTGTCAGTCTGTCTAGAGCTTTCTGCTCAGACTCTGCACTTCGTTCATACAGGACAACAATGCACCACGTTGGCATGCCAACTCTGCACACTAGCATCCCAGCGCTGCACACTCGTCCCAAGGACAGAGGCTCAGCGGAACCGTCGAAAGAGTCCTCTCGGCTTTTCTAACACCTTAACTTAATCTTATTATCCCCTGGCTCATATTAGTGCTAGTTCGAGGACGTATCAGAGGGATGGTTTTTCCTCAAGCATCCATCATCCTCGAGGTGGCGAATTTTCTCCATTACAATGCTCAACTAGAGTTGCTTGGTCTTTACTAGTGAATAATGAATTACTCTTCAAGGTATCCATATGTATATCATCATGTTGAGCTAAGTTCAATGGGTTACGTTGGTCGAATGGAACAAAAAGTTGATTCCTAGGTAGATCCATGAGAATCAATGGTGTTTGGTTTCTTGGGACAACATGTGAGAATCTCACAAAAGAAGGGGTGGAATGTAATATTTTCTTGTGTAAGCAATAGTATTCTAAGTTGTCCTCCCCTTCCTGCTAGGTGGAGACAACTACAAATAATCAAAAGGAATGGACCTCCCTCTTGTTTGCACTCTTCTCATATATTATTTTACATTGTACATGCTACTTCACCAAAGTCTCAGAGTCAATAGGTATGTAGAAAAGGCACCTCAAAAGGCTAAAAAATTTGTTGTACACACCAAAACAAAAACAATTTAAAATTTAAAATGAACCAAGAATAAATTAACAATCCCATCGGGCATGCCAAAAACTATTATAACAAAGCTTGCACCCTTCTCTTTAAGCTATTAACTCAGAAAACTTTTTGACACTTTGGAACATTTTTCAAGTTGTGTTTTACATGTGACAAAAGCGAACCTCTAGAGAAGGTTGGTTCCTATGCTTACTTCCTAAATTCTACTCTACAATGATATCTTCAAAGAAAAGGGTGAATAAATACCTAAAATGAACCTACAACTATGTTGGTGGTGCAACTAAATGATGTTCCAGACCTACACTATTGTTGTCTTCACACACAATTGCTAATATATCACTTATTTAATGCACAACTTCAATTTTCTTGCATGCTCATAAATGCAATGTTTTGTAGAAAGGTTTGAGTTTTTAACAATATTAGAAAGAGAAAAAACAAATGTTCTCACAACTAGTGACTATAAGTTATTGCAACACAAACTACAACCTATATGAGATATGCATTTTTTATTTCAAGGTGCTAGAAATGAGATTCAATTAGGGATTTGATAAAATCACAAAATTAAACATCAATCATCAATTGCACACAAAGTAAGAGTCATGTAGAAGGACAAATACTATTTTTTATTACTGAAAGGTGCCTTATATAGTAGTACAAATCTTAAAAATAACTGACTTGTTTATAAAAAACATGAAAAATACATATTCTTCAGCCTCTAAGACTAAATTTTTGAGCTACAAAGAAATCTCTCTTGTTGGGAGAAACTTTTTAGTTAAGAAGTGAGCAAATAATTTAAAAGAACTGCCTTTTCCTACAGCTAGGTGTTGATTTCTAGCCTAAAATTGACTCATAAAACCTTGCAACTTGGAACAAAGATGAAAGTACAAGTATCGTGTTATCATTACCCTGGTGAAATTAACTTTGGCACTAAAAAGTTCTTTTGATTTTCTTGAATTTTGGGACTCTTAAGTGGCATTGAAGTTGATAAATATTGAAATTTTCTCCCTTTGAATCTACCCTGATAACTCCTATATATACTCTCCACTTGCTTCAATTCTCTCATCTATTGACCTAGTCACTCCAACTATTGCCTTAAAAATTCTCCATCTGTCCATAACTATCATTATATCCTCTTAAAATGCTAGAACCCACTCCTCTCTAAATGATTTCTTGACCATTCCATCTCTTCAACTACCATAAATTTCATTTGCAAGATAGTAGGGCATGTGAAAAATTCCTTGAGAGTGATTAGAGGCCTTATGGAGGCATATAAATTCATTAAAGATTATTTTTTCCACTTGGCTTTTTCATTGAAAGCCCTTTTCATATTGTCATATAATCTTCTTGCCAGTAGACCTCTTGTTGACATCTAGCATTTCAACTTCACAATAGACTAATCTGTTAGAGCATATTTAACTATTAGTTTCTTTTTTACAACTAGTTATGCTTTCTTGCTTAGGTTCACTTAGGAGTGCTTATTTTAGTCGTGCACCTAGTTTAGCTAGAGTTGAGATTTATTTAGCTCCTCATGCTTGCACTTTAGTTCTCCTAAATTTATCTATGTCCGTTCTTTATAAGATCCTCATTGTACAATTGTAACTCATTTTGTATTATTTTATGTGCGTTCTTTATAAGAACCTCATTGTACTATTGTAACTCATTTTGTATTATTTTCTTTTGAGTAATATAGCATTCATTTGTGTAGCTCTTGTTTTTGGAAGTTGTTTTTGTTTGTCATTTGATCTTGGAGGCTTGTGTTGCAAAATTCAACATGGTATCAAAGCTTTGAAACTTCAACATGGTATTAGATTTCAATAATTAATTCAACATGGTATCAAAGAAAAAATTTGGCAAGCCCCTTCTCAAGCTTTGATGGATTTCTTTACTCATAAGTGTTGCGCAACCCTAGATTTTCTTTTTTGTGGATTTGGATGGCAATTTTTTAATCGGTTTTGGAGCAGAACGAGGCTGACCATTATGTCTACAGTGTTGAAAAACCCTAAGATCGATTGTCATTTCATCAAAATTCGAGCAGTTAAAATTTGGGGTCAAATTGGTTGAGGGCACATTTTTTTAGGCAAGTTCTGGAGGTAGCTAAAAAATATGGGCACTTTGAAGAAAAACAGAGGTCACCATCATACTGAGGAGGTCCTTGAACCTAGAAATCACCTATCATTAATTTGTCAAAATTGAAGATTGAAGGATTCTTTACAGGAAAAAATTTAGATTTTTTTTTGTTTTTGGAAAGTTTCCATTTTCAAAAAGTATCGATTTTTGGAAACATTTTGTTTTTGAAAATTTTCTATTTTTGGGAACCCTTCAAGCCTTAATTGATATGAAATTGATTTTTTGGCCATAACTTTTTCATACGGAGTCAAAATCAGCCAAATGAGATATCATCCAAAAGTTGGTTTCGGTGCCATCTAATTTTGCAAGTGGTTTGATCAGATATGCACCATTTTTTTGTACCAAGCCTTGAGGCAAGACTTGTTTTTTGCACTTTCGAGGCTATATCTTGCACATACATACTCCATTTTTTAACTTCCGCACATCATTGGAAATCTCTTAGAGTTCTCTATTTAGATTTGATGTTAATTTTTCTAGATTTGGTACTAGATAACTTTTATTCAATCTTTTGTGTTTTCACTTCATGGTTAATTACTTGGTCATTCTAGCTCCTGGAATCTTTCTATTACCAATGGATGACTTCTCTTGGGATGCTCTACATGTATTTGCAAGACTTTTCCCTATTTGGTCATCTTGAACATCATTTTTAAGCACTTCTTTGCTTGTAGACACACCAAGATAAAGTGCCACTCTTGTATATGGTTTTTGGGGATTTTGCACATTTTGTTGTACCTTATTTTGTACATGTACTATATTATAAAGTGCCATGGGGGGTTGTGTAGTGTCTTTTGTTTTGCCATCACACTTTTGTCTGGTGAGTGTCCCTCCAAGACCACCTCGAATCCCAATGATTCTTCTCCCATGTGCATTAGTTGCGGGCCCTTTTTTAGTTGCAGGTGCTTTCTTGAGGAAATTCAAATTCTCCTTCATGCACTTCACGATGACACAGTTTCACTGGACCTGTCATGCCTCTCCCTTGTTAGCATTATGGTGGGCGGGGGGGGTGTTTCTATTGTTGATGCTAATGCTTCCTTGGTATTCCTTCAGAGTTAGACACTCTTGCATTCCAATTTTGTGGAGGCAATCTTCCATATTTTGTTGATCGATGTTTTTCAGACTATTGGCACCTGTATTTTCAACTAGCAGTTTTCTCTTGCATGGTTGAGTTGTGTCGTTGGGGTTGCTTGTGCAGATTCATGTACCATATGCATCTTTGACTAACAAATGTTTTTGCCTTTATTTTTCATTTGATTGTTTGAATAGTGTCAATGGGGGAACTCATGCAGATTGTTTTCTTCTTGATCTTGATCATCATTTTGGTTCAGAGGAGGTTCTTCATTCAAAATTATAGAAGTTACCATTCGACAATTGTTTGTATCTTCTTTGTGCATCAAGGATGTTCTTCATGTTCCTATTCTTTTAGAACATTTTATTGGAGGCTTCCTAGTCCTTTATTCCCTTTTAGTAGTTCACATTTCTTTTCATGTGCATTGCATCTCTTGCTTTTGGAGATGGGTTTTTTTCCACGTGGTTTTTCTCCTTTTCTCTGCTTAAAGAGACTTCATTGGTTTGTACATGGGTACCTAATCAGGCCTTTTGTTGTTGGGACCCATTTGTGCATTTAGAGTTTTTCTACTCACTCTAAGTTTCACTTAAGGGAGGGTGTTAGAGCATATTTATCTATTAGTTGCTTTTTTACAACTAGTTATTTTTTTTGCTTAAGTTCACTTAGGAGTGCTTATTTTAGTTGTGCACCTAGTTTATCTTTCATGCATCTAGTTTAGATAGAGTTGAGCTTTACTTAGTGTTAGGAATTGCATGCAAAAAATATCAATTATATGCAAATAAAGATTAAACAGAGGAATGAACAACACATAAATAATAACAAAGAGGAGACAATTTTTAACATGGTTCACCCAAACTTGGGCTACGTCCACCAAACAAAGAGTCCAATATTATTATCTAGTAAATCGAACCGATTACAACCAACAATCCCTTGCAACTCAATACTGCTGCAAAAATGCTACTAAATTCTCTATAGAAAACCCTAACCCTTAGCCTTTTTATCAAGACTTATATGCGTTACAAAATTAGGGTTACAACATGTCAGCCAATAAAAAAATAACACCAGACGCCTTTATAAAATTATAAGTCTTTTTGGTCTCACAGGCCACAGCCCCTCAGTCCCATCTTGGGGGCGTTGCCCCCAAACCACCATCAAAAATATGGGGGGAAACTGTGCCGATAGAAGTAGGAAAAAATTAACCTCTAAGTCTGATTAGGCTCCATATAACAACAATCTCCCACTTGGAGACTTATCAAACTCCACAACATACCATCTCCCACTTGGAGACTGATCATAACACCGCTGACCCTGTAGCTCCCACTAGAATGAAACACCCTAGACTCTACTATTTTGTTTTGTTGTTTTCAGTCTTGAAGACCAATCAAAGCTGAAGAGGAGCTCGATTTCTCCCTTGTCACTTTCTTTGTAAACATATTCATTGGATTTTCATATGTATGTATCTTTTCCAACCTTAATTGTCCATCATCCAACACTGACTGAATGAAGTGATACCTCAACTGTATGTGTTTTTTCTTTGAATGCAAGGCATAATTCTTTGCGAGATGGATGACACTATGGCTATCTATAAACAAATAACTATTAGGCTATATTTTTCCCAATTCTTCCATGAAAGATTGCAGCCATATCATCTCTTTGTTTGCCTCTGTTGTAGCTACATACTTTGCCTTTGTGGTAAATAAAGCAACCACCTTTTGCAACCTGGAGAGCCAACTCACCGCCATTCCACCGACAATAAAGACATAACCTATAGTACTTCGTCTGGTATCAATATCCCCTACCAAATCTGAGTCTACATAACCTGCTAAATCAGTATTAGAGCCCCCAAAACATTGTACCTCTCAAATACCTAAGAACCCATTTTACTGCAGTCCAATGCTCTAATCCAGGATTACTTATATACCTTCTTACGACTTCAACAACATGTGCAATATCTATTCTCATGCATACCATGGCATACATTAAACTTCCGATAGCTGAAGCATATGGTACCTTGGATATTTTGTATTTCTCCTCTTGTGTCTTTGGACACATCGCCTTAGTTAATTTCAAATGACTAAGCAAAGGTGTGCTAACAACTTTTGCATTCTCCATATGGATTCTCTGCAACACTTTTTCGATAGAATTAGCTTGAGATAGAGTCAATTGTTTTTTCTTCCTATCTCTGCAAATTTTCATACCAAGGATTTGTTTTTCTATCCCCAAATCCTTCATAGTAAAATATTTTGCTAATTGTTGTTTTAACTCTTGAATGTGATCCATGTTAGACCCCACTACAAGCATGTCATCAACATATAAACACAAAATAATGTAGTTGTCATTATCCAACCTCTTAAAATAAACACAATGGTCAGAATTACACCTTTTGTAGCCTTGCTAAGCCATAAAAATATCAAATTTCAAGTACCATTGCCGAGGTGCTTGTTTCAAGCCATTTAAACTCTTCTGCAATCTGCACACCAATTTCTCCTTACCTTTGACCTCAAATCCTTGGGGTTGTTCGATATATATCTCTTCCTCGAAATCACCATGGAGAAACACATTTTTCACATCTAGTTGTTCCAAATGTAAATCTTCAACAACCACAATACTTAAAACAGTACGAATAGAAATCAACTTAACAATTGGAGAAAAAATATCAACAAAATCAATGCCCTTTTTCTATGCAAATCTTTTAACAACTAGCCTGGCTTTAAATATGTGCTTACCTCCATCTTCCTCATTCAGCCTATAAACCCATTTGTTTTGTAAAGCCTTTTACCTGCAAGCAACTTACATAATTTCCAAGTCTTTCATGACAAGCTCCCACTGAACCTTTGTATCCACCTACATAGCTTCATCATATCCTTCTGGTTCACCATCATCTATTAACAAAATAGAATACAAAGAGGGAGAGAACCTTTCATGAGGTCTACTTAGCCTTGTTGACCATCTAACATTCATTGGAGTTTTTGGTATTTTAGGTTGTTGTTGTAGAGCATGAGGAACCACTGGAACATCACTATCTATAATATCATCCAGCACAACAAAATCCTTTTCTTTCTTCTCATGCTACTACAACTAATCTTTGTACAACACCTTCTCATTGAATACAACATCCCTGATTCTCACAATTTTCAGATTTTCAACATCCCAAAGCCTATAACCAAAATCATCAATGTCATATCCAATGAAAATACATTTTTGTGATTTTGCATCCAACTTGGTTCTATTTTCAGAATATACATGTGCAAATGCTTCACATCTGAAGGCTTTTAGAAAAGAATAACTCACCTTCTTACCTGTCCATGCTTCCTCTTGAATGCCATAGCCCAAAGGAGCTGAAGGACCTCTATTAATTAAATATACAACACTATTGACAACCTTTGCCCATATGTTTAAAGGAAGTCCAACATGAAATCTCACGCTCCTTGCATGTTCCATTATTGTCCTATTCACACGCTCATCCACTCCATTTTCTTGTGGACTTCTTGGAACCATTTTCTGCCTACGAATTCGATTAATGGAGCAATAATCCTCAAATTCTTTGCTACAATACTCACCACCGTTATTAGATCTGAGACATTTTAATCTTTTACCTGTCTCATTTTCAACCAAGATTCTCCATTTCTTAAATGTTACAAATACATCATATTTCTACCTAAGGAAGTATATCCAAACCTTCCTAGTTGCATCATCTATGAATGTAACATATTATCGAGAGACACCAAGAGAAGATACCTAAGTCAGTCCCCATACATTTGTATACACAAGCTCCAACTTTTCATCTTTCTTTTGCTTCCCATCCTTGAGAAAAACTAACTCTCTTTTGTTTTGTTAGCAACAACCAAGAAGGAAAACTTAGAGGGGAGGGGGGGAGGGGGGGGGGGTGAATCAATTTTCACCGGATTAATCAATTTAAGCACAATCTCAAATCTAATCAATTGTAGAAAGAATAAAGATAAAAACAATAGCACCAACACACATAACACCAAGATTTTGATGTGGAAAACTCGGTTAAGGGAAAAACCACGGTGGGAACCTACGCACAGTAAGATGATATTTTGTAGTAGTATGTGTAAATATTATAATGGGAATGTACATGCATTCAAGCATACTACCTAAAGCTCACTAATTAAAATAAGATGACCCAAAAGGCTCCAACCCTTAGGGAAGGCTCACTACCTTACAATAAGATTCAGACTACAATCCGGATTACATGAACTGCAAATATAACATCTCCTTATGCCTGATGATAGTTTCGGTTAAGCACATTTATTTGCCCTGCAACAATCTCTACTCAAAACACCACACTGAAAGATAAATTCTCTTATGCACCACATACATAGCTCTCTGATAATAAAAACACCACATCGACACCCAAATTACATGACTATACTGCCTATTTATACAATTCATCAACCTTGACTACAAGGTCGACCAAATCCTCAACTCTCAATTACAAAATTACATCATATGATACATGAATGAACCACCAGACTAATACAATGATATACATGACATAGCATGGACCTAAACCAAATCGCCAAACACACATCACAACCGGAAATCTTGCCAAGATCAACCGCAACACGCTACACCACCAAGAATACCGCATAACACGAAGAATATCACCGGATCAACAAGATCACTAAGAATGTGCACAAAGATCAATGTGGACCACCAATAAAAATAGAACACGATCAATAAATTCCAACAAGAATATTAGAACCAACAACAATAGTTGCACCAACACCACTTATTCAAATCTTCATTGGTCAACTAGCTAACTCACATGAACACTCAACAAATACAATTCAGACTAGAAAGATAGCTTGCGGAGCACCAAATTATGAACCATCTGAACTGAAGATACACATGAACATCCAAAACATTCTCCCAAATCCACAACCAAAGATATAATCATACCAAATCTCACTAGATCAAACACCATACTCTGCCAACCATAGAACAAAAAGACTGAACTACAAACCGGATCAAATAATATGATCAAGTAAACTTCTAGATCACTGGAATCATTAACTAATGAGGTATTCTAGCATCCCAAATAGATAAACCATCCATATTAGCTCAATGCAATCACGGGGATACCAAACAACACTCTGCAATAACAGAACATAGGAATATGTTGACATTAATGACAACAACATATCCTAGCAGCAACAATATCCAACAATCTCCCCCTTTGACATTGATGGCAACATATGAATGTGGAAAAAAATCAATGCAAAGGAAATAGATCAACACCAACAATCTCCAACAAACTCTCCCTAAGATCATGCACACAAGGCTCTAAAGATAAAGCATTTTTTCACATGACTCTCCCCCTTTGACGACAATGCCAAAGACAAAATACCAAATTATACTCTCTCCCTCAAAAAAACCTACTAAGAAGGACAATATACCCCTTAGGATAAAACCAATCCATCGATCAACATAACTAATGACTACTCCAACTGAGTAGCAACACCAACTCATCAACCCAGATAAAAAGATAAGGCTCTGAAATCCACCGGATTGATGCAACTCCATACATCTAGTTCTGAACAGGAGGGGAAGAGACCCCTAACTTGTCTCTTAAATAAACAAATGTATTTGCAGGCAAAGGCTCGATGAAAATATCTACAATGTGTTCCTTTGTATATAAATATTATAATCTAACTTCCCCATCACTGACTTTCTCCCTCAAGAAATGATACTTTATAGACACATGCTTTTAGAATGCAAAACCAGATTCTTTGAAATATTGATAACACTCGAATTGTCACAATATATAATAGTAGGCTCATCATAAATCACTCTAATATCTTTCAACATCTGCTTCATCCAAACTATTTGAGTACAATTACTAGCAACAACAATGTATTCAGCTTCAACAGTAGACAAAGATACACCATCTTGTTTCTTACTGGACCATGAAATCAACTTCTTTCCCAAAAAGAATTCTCCATCGGTAGTGCTTTTTCGGTCATCAACATCACCAACCCAATCAACATCAGTATAGGCACATAGCAAGAAATCATCATTCTTTGGATACCACAAACCATAGTCAACAATCCCCTTCAAATATCTTAAAATCCTTTTCACAGCAGTAACATGAGTCTCTTTATGATTCGCTTGAAATCTAGCACAAAGACAAACAACATGCATAATATCTGGTCTAGTTTGAGTTAAGTACAACAATCCACCGACCATAGATATATACAAGGTCTGATTAACTTTCTGAGATTCATCATTCTTAGACAACTTGCATCTAGTCACCATAGGAATTCCAATAGGATTAGAATCAGCTAATCCAAACTTTTTCAACAATTCCTTCACATACTTTGATTGAGAAATAAAATACCTTTACCAATTTGAGTAATCTACAATCCTAAGAAGAATTTCATTTCACCTATCATAGACATCTCAAATTCCTTTTGCATATCATCAACAAACTTCATACTCAAATCATCTTCTCCTCCAAAAATGATATCATGAAGAAAGACTTCAACAATCAAAATGTTATCATTCTCAACTTTGAAGTACCAATTACTATCAGCAACACCTTTACAGAATCCCAACTTCAACAAATACTTATCCAATCTTGCATACCAGGCTCTAGGGGCTTGCTTCAATCAATATAAAGCTTTCTTTAATTTTCATACCATATATCTCCTTCATCTGATAAAGAAAATCCATTTGGTTGCTCAATGTAGACTTCCTCCTCAAGATCACCATTCAAAAAGGCTGACTTGACATCCATCTGATATACCTTAAAGTTCTTGTAAGCAACATATGCAAGCAACAATCTAATAACTTCAATTCTAGCTACAGGAGCAAAAGTTTCTTCATAGTCAATACCTTCCATCTGAGAACACCCTTTACATACCAATCTTGCTTTGTTTTTGACCACTTCACCAACTTCATTCAATTTATTCCAGAACACCCATTTAGTACATCACATTCTTGTCTTTAGGTCTCGAAATAAGCTCCCAAGTGTTATTCTTTTCAATCTGATTGAGCTCTTCTTCCATGGCCTTTATCCAATTTTCATCCTTACATGCTTCTGCTACATCCTTAGGTTCAATCTTTGAAATTAAGCATATCTCTTCAGCAAAAATCATTCTCCTAGTCATCACACCTTTATTTTTGTCACCAATAATCTGATTTTATGAATGATTCAAGTTTACATACCTCAGAGTCTTCTGATTATTCCGATTTTCTAGCTCTTACACTTCTTCACTGGCAATAGCAATAGCTAGATTAACTGTCTCCACTAGATCATTCTGCTTCAAAATCTCAGTTTGCATAGGCTTAGGAATATCTTCATCATCAAAATCATAACTGCATGCTTTGATCTGCTTTCCAAGACATTCATCTACCTTCACATTTTCAATCTCAACTATCTTCTTCAGTCTCTTATTATAGCACCGGTAGGCCTTTCTCTTAGTAGAATATCCCAAGAAGATTCCTTCATCACATCTTGCATAAAAATTCGCTATATCCTCATCTCTCTTGATATAGCATTTACTTCTAAAATCTCTGAAATATCTAATTGTAGAAACATGACCAAACCATAGCTCATAAGGAGTCTTACCGGAATCACCTTTAACATGCACCTGGTTGAATGTGTAAACAATAGTTCTAATAGCTTCTCTCCAAAAGGTCTATGCAACATTTCCTTCAATCAACATAGTCCTCACAAAATCCAAGATAGTTCTATTTTTCCTTTCAACAACTCCATTCTGCTGAGGAGTTCTAGGAGAAGATAATTGTCTTCTAATTCCATTCCTCTCACAGAATATATCAAACTCTCCTGATGTAAATTCTCCTCCTTTGTCTGATCTTTGGCACGTTAGCTTCAATCCAGTCTCAGTCTCTACTCTAGCTTTGAATATCTTGAATTTCTCCATTGCTTCCTATTTCTCTCTTAAGAAGGTAACCCACATGATCATTGAATAATCATCAATCAACAACATGAAATATATATCTCCCTGCATGCTTCTTACTCTAGTAGGAACACATAAGTCAATATGAACAAGATCTCGCAATCCATAAGATGAATACATCTTACTCTTAAATGTAGTTCTTGTTTTCTTTCCCATCTGACATTCCCTACATATCGGATTAGCAGGTTTCACAATCTTAGGCAAATCTTTAATAGCTTGAGTAGAACTTATCCTTATCATGCAGTCAAAATTAACATGACACATTCTCCTATGCCATAGCCAACTTTCATCAATCTGAGCAATCAAACAAATTTTCTCACCAGCATTCAGGTGAAAGATATTACCTTTAGTCTTAGTACCTGATGCAATATCTATATCGGAGGTATTTAAAATATTTCATTTACCATTATTGAATTACAAATCATATCCCTTGTTAACCATCTGTCCAACACTCAAAAGATTATGCTTCAATCCTTCAACATACAAGACATCATCAGTATTATGGTTACCATTGAAAGATATAGAACCTCTATCACGAATCACATAAGCTTTGTCATCACCAAATCTCACTATTCCACCATCATACCTTTCCATTTTCACAAATTTACTTTATCACCTATCATATGATGTGAACAACTGTTGTTAATCACCCATTCATCTTTCTCTTCAATCTTTGCAGCTAAATCTTTTTCTTCAACAATGCAACTTGTAGGATTCACTGATACCAGATCATCTTCCTTGATAGCAATAAACAAAAATTCGCCTTTTGAATTCCCATTCTCTGATTTCTCGTCTGTCACACCTTCATCAACAACATAGTAGCATCTCTTCTAATTTTTGTACTTTTGGTAGGGCTTATAGGGCTTATCACTCTTATCATGCTTCTCATATCTATCATACTTATTAGATCTATCATGTATCTCATGCTTATCATATCTAGACATTCTCTCAAGACACCTAGAAGCAAAATTTCCCATCTTATTACAAGAGAAACATTTCAAGGGTAACTTTCCATCATACTTACCAGTTTGTTTAGGTAGTCTCTGAGCAATAAGGGCTTCAAGCTCTTCTAATTCTCTTTCTTTCTCTTCCATATCTCTCTTTTCTCTTTCAAATCTGGATACCCAACATGAACTTTCTCCCGTATCATACTTTTGTTTCCTAGATAAAGAGGCTTTGAATGTAGTCTCATATTTCCCATGTGATTCTCTAAATTCACTCAATTCAAATGCAATAAGCTTTCCAACCAACATGTCTCTAGTCACTGTAGTCACACTTCGGATCTCATCAATAGAAGCTACCTTATGTTTGTAAGCAGGAGGCAAAGATCTCAACACCTTAGCAACAATCTCATCTTGTTCAAGGGTTCCACCGACACATCTGATGTTTATGAAAAGATCATTCACCTTAGCCATAAAGGTTGATATATTTTCATATTCTCCCATCTTCAATGCTTTATACTTCCCTTTCAAACTCTGCAACTTAGAAACTTTAACTTGTGCATTGCCTTCATACAAGGTCTCTAGCTTCTTCCAGATCTCATGTGTGGTCTGCAAACCCATTACATTAGTCATCTTTGAATCAATCAAGGCACTAAGGAATGATTCCTTAGCTGTTATGTTATGTTCAAAATCCTTGATCTCAGTAGAAGTAACTAGTCCATTGTGAAGAACATTGTAAACATTCTTTGTAATCTTCCAATACTCATCTCCAAGACATTTCAAGTGAACTTCCATTTGGTCTTTCAAAATAGTATAATTGCTTCCATCAAATCTAGGACTCTCCTTCTTGAACACATAAGTTTCCATCCTGGATATCCTCAAGTGGTCAAACTTCTTCCGGAGGATCTAGCTCTGATACCAATTGTTAGCAACAACCAAGAAGGAAAACTGAGAGGGGGGGGGGGGGGTGAATCAATTTTCACCAGATTAATCAATTTAAGAAAAATCTCAGATCGAATCAACTGCAACAAGAATAAAGATAAACACAATAGAAACAACACACATAACACTAAGATTTTGATGTGGAAAACCCGGTTAAGGGAAAAACCATGGTGGGAACCTACCCACAATAAGATGATACTCTGCAGTACTATGTGTAAATATTACAATGGGGAATGCACATTCATTCAGGCACATTTCCTAGAGCTCACTGCTCAAAATAAGATGACCCAAAAGTCTCCAACCCTTAGGGAAGGCTCACTACCTTACAATAAGATTCAGACTACAATATGGATTACATAAACTACAAATATAACATCTCCTTATGCTTGATGATAGTTTTGGTTAAGCATATTTGTCTGCCCTGCAACAATATCTTCTCAAAACACCACACCAAAAGATAAATTATGTTATGCACCACTTACACAACTCTCTGATAATGCATACAGCACATCAACACCCAAATTACATGACTATACCACCCATTTATAAAATTCATCAACCTTGACTACAAGGTCGGCTAAACCCACAACTCTTTATTACAAAATTACATCATATGATACATAAATGAACCACCAAACCAATACAATAATATACTTGACATATCATGAACCTAAACCAAATCAGCAAACACGCATCACCATCGAAAATCTCACCAAGATCAATCGCAACACGCTACACCACCAAGAATACTGAATTATCACTGGATTAGCAAGATCACCAAGAATGTGCACAAATATTAATGCAGACTACCAGGAAAAGTAGAACATAATCAATAAATGCCAACAAAATTATTAGAACCAACCATAATAGCTGCACCAACACCACTTATTCAAATCTTCATCGATCAACTCACTAACTCACAAGAACACTCAACAACATCAATTCGGACTAGAAAGATAGCTTGCAGAGCACCAAATAATGAACCATATGAACTAAAGATACACATGAACATCCAAAACATTCTCCCAAATCCGCAACCAAAGATATGATCATATCAGAGCTCACCGGATCAAACACCATACTCTGCCAGCCACAAAACAAAAAGACTAAACTACAAACCGGATCAAATAATATAATCAAGTAAACTTGTGGATCACTGAAATCAATAAGGAATGAGATATTCCAGCATCCCAAATAGATAAACCACCCATATAAGCTCAATGCAATCACAGGGACACCAAACATCACTATGTAGCACCAAAACACATGAATATGTTGACATCAATGACAACAACATATCCTAGCAACAACAATATCCAACATGTTGACCATACACACAAATTTCACAGAAATCCATATTAATGCATTTCAAACATGATAAAAGCCTTTTAGAATGAAGTACCTTCATACCTTTTTCACTCATATTCCCTAGTTTGTTGTGCCACAATGTTTTCTCAAAACCTGTAGTAATTGTTTTAGTCTCTTCCTGCGAATCTACAACAACTGTTTTTTAATTTGTTTGGGTTTTCTCTACAAAAATAAATTAGAAGGAATGGTATGACCTGTACAAAGATATAAGGTGCCTACTATCACACCTTTTTCTACTATCAAGGCACCTCTTGAAACTTTCCATTTTTTATCATTAAAAGTAACTGTGCAACCTTCATCATCTAGCTACCCCGCTGAAATTAAATTCCTACTCAACCTTGGAATGTGTCTTACCTCTTGTAGTAGCCAATGATTCCCAGTTTACAACTTAATCTTAATTCTTCTCTTTCCAACAATCTGACAGGGTTCATTATCTCCCAAATAAACCAACCTAAAATCCCCTTGGACATAATAAGGAAAATAACTTCTATGGGGCATAGCATGAAATGAGGCCCCTGAATCTAAAACCCACGAATCATCAACATTATCTAGGGAAAGAATCAAAGGATCTTCTTTAGATTTATTACTTACCACATTTGCCTCCTTATTACCCTCTTGCTTTTCTCCTTCTTTATTCTTCCGAGACCAACAATAATTCTTTAGATGACCCAGTTTCCCATAGTGCCAGCAATATTTTGGTCCTCTGGATTGGGATCTCTTGTCCTTTGATTTTCCTCATGACTTCCCATGACCTCCAGAACCTTTTCCTCTCTCCTTTGGTCTACCCCTACTTTCTGCATTCAAAACACTACCTGATGTGGATCCACTTGAGCTTTTCCTATGAATTTACTCACTCACAAGAACACTAACAACATCATCAAGTTTTAAAGTATTTGAACCAAAAACAGAGTTACTAACTGCCATTACCAAACCATTCCAGCCTTTAGGCAAAGAAGATAATATCAGGAGAGCCCTAACTTCTTCATAAAAATTTACCTTTAGAGAAGACAACTGACTGGTAATCGTATTAAACTCATTTAAATGGTCTATCACAGATTCAGCTTCAATCATTTTCAGATTAAATAGACGCTTCATGAGAAATACCTTATTTGAGGCTGAGGGTTTTTCATACAATTTAGCCAGTGTCGACATCAGTTTTGCAGTCGTTATTGCTTTTGTTATATTGAATGCTACAGATGGTGCTAGCACAGTCGAATGGTTCCCAATGCCTTTCTGTCCAGAATATTCCAAGACCTCATCACTCATTGTGCCTTTCTTGGGTGTTCCTTCCAACAGCCTCCATAAATCCTTCTGATAGAGATAATCCTCCATCTGCATCTTCCATAACTGATAGTTCTTCCCATTGAATTTTTCTACCTTCAATTTACCCTTGCCCGCAATTTCTCCCACTTAACCATGAGACTCCCACTCAACCGTGAGATCTTCCTACAGACGATAGTTGAACACAACCAACTCTAATACCACTCGTTAGGAATTGCATGCAAAAAAAATCAATTATATGCAAATAAAGACTAAACAAAGGAATGAAAAACACATAAATAATAACAAAGAGGAGACAATTTTTAATGTGGTTCACCCAAACTTGGGCTATGTCCACCAAACAAAGAGTCCAATATTATTATCCAGTAAATCAAACAAATTACAACTAGCAATCCCTTGCAACTCAATACTGCTACAAAAATGCTACTAAATTCTCTAGAGAAAACCCTAACCCTTGGCTTTTTTTATCAAGACTTATATGGATTACAAAATTAGGGTTACAACATGTCAGCCAATAGAAAAATAACACTTGACACCTTTATTAAATAATAAAAGCCTTTTTGGCCTTGCAGGGCGCTGCCCCTCAACCCCAAACCCCCGTAAAAAATATGGGGGGAAACTGCACCGATAGAAGGGGGGAAAATTTAACCTCTAATTATGATTAGGCTCCATATAACAACATTTAGCTCCTAATTCTTGCACTTTAGTTCTCCTAAATTGATGTTTGTGATTTCTTTAGAAGCACCTCATTGTCTAATTGTAACTCATCTTGTATTCTTTGCTTTTGAGTAATATAACATTCATTTGTGTAGCTCTAATTTGTGGAAAGTTTTTTTGTTTTCCATTTGATCGTGCAAGCTTGTGTTGAAAAATTCAACATGGTATCAAGAATTTGAAACTGCAACATGTTATCAAAGCTCAATCTTTAATTCAACATAATCATACATTCTCTCAAAATAGTTACTATTTGTGAAGCTTAGCTTCTTCATTTATGAACCACTGTTCTTGGGTTCATTTAATTATTGTTACCTTTTTCAGCCTCTATCATTGGTCTATCATACATTTCACCTCTCAACACTTCTCCATAGCCATAGGAATGCCATATGCTCATGTCGTGTATTTGATCGTAGGTTCATCATAATTGTCCCTTGCCAAAACTGCCATATCATTATCCTCAATGAATGTTATCTTCTTACTATCATAGGAAATCTCTCTTTTTGATCATCTTCTCCTCTTTAAATAGTAACCTACCCTTCATCCATATTTTACACACATTATCTATAAAATATCCACCTTTAAAAGCATGCCTTTTGACTATTATCTTGCCACTATCATGATTTTATGATTTTGAAGATATTCACACATGTCAATTAAAACCAACACAATTAATGAGGTCACTTAGAAGATTGACTAATATGATGTGCTTAGATCCATATTGATAAACCTTTGCATATGATAGAAAGAAAAAAATAAACAAGATTGATATTTGGATCATCTTCTCTACATGACAAACATTAAAATATCATGTTTTGGCACTTGAAATTTATTCTAATAAATATCATTTATTTTTGTTTGAAATTTGCTTTTCTCTTGCATTCGTTTTGCAAATAGTGTAATTTATAGATCCTCCATGTTAGCTTTCATCTTGATATGCAATTCATCCATCAACGTCTCAAATTTGACAACATTTTGGACCTATGAAACAAGATGCTCAACATTTTCAGTTTTAATGATGCCTTCAATTAAATTTTCCTTTGCTATTTGAATCTTAAACTATTTCACTTTCATATCAGTACTAGTCAAGGATTTTATTTCAATACTAACAACTTTGGAGGGTACATCATTGATCTCTTTCTATAGGGAATAGGTTAGGAAATGTTGTTTCTGACATAAAACTTGAGTGTCTAAAGATGTCATTTCCATGGCATCATTAGCCTCTAAATCATCTCCTGCAATGTTTTTGCTGCTACCCCTAGCATGTTACATCTTGTAGATTCTTTACAATTTCCAAGTTTTGTTTCAGGCAATCGAGCACTACACTCTTCCTTCAAAGTAACCTCTAACTTGATTCCAAAAAGAGTTGTTTACATCTATCAACAAGATTTACTTCATTTTGAATAGTCTTAGAAGAGGTTTGCATATCCTTGGAAGAAGAAACCAATGCATAGTGCTCAATAGATACATTCTCCATGGATGAACTTAGAAAGAGTTCAATGATAATTCAAATATGAAATCGCTATGAGAAGAAAGATTGAGTCCCACTGATAAACTAATTATCTAGTAGGGCTCTGAAGCATATTTGAATCCCTTTTTGGTGACTACTCAGATATAGAATTTGTATTAGCTTCCATAATACTTTCTTTTCTTTAGCTTGTTCAATTATATAATAATTCATGTGAGTGTTGAATTTTGCAACACAAGCATTTGCAAGATCAAATGACAAACAAAACACCTTCCACAAATGAATACTATATTACTCAAAAGAAAAGAATACAAAATGAATTACAATTGTACAATGAGGGGGTTATAAAGAAAGCACTAAGCTAAATTTGGAAGAACCAAAGTGCAATCATGAGGAGCTAAAAAAAATATCAACTCTATCTAAAATATATGCACAAAAGATAAACTAGTCCTAAGTGAACGTGAGAAAAAAACTAAAAAAGCATAACTACTTTAAAAAACAACTAATAGCTAAAAATGCTCTAATAGTTAGGAATCTCAAACACTTATACATCTTTTAACCTAACTCTTGAACCTTCTCCATTAGAGATAAAATTCACCATTTCTTCATGCTTTATTTATGCTTGAGAGGCTTTGATACTTTATTTATCTTTGAGAGGTTTTACCTTCATGATTGTATGAACTGGAAAAACTATCTGTGGCAACACTAGCTACATTTCCATTGGAAAGTTTAAAAATATTTTCTTTGATGATTACATTTATATACAATTGTAGACTTGATATTAGTGAAAAATTTCTAAGTCCAAATAGTTTTAGATTTGATCCACCTCTGAACTACTCTAGAAATAGTGATAGTTATCTTCCCATGGGCTTCTCCAGACACTACACTTTTCAATGTTGTGATAAGCATCTCTCGTCTATTATGAATTTTTTGTCAAGACACTCTATACACTATGCACTCTCTTTTAGGCTTCAAAATTGTCCATTGTCCAACTGTCATATGCATGTATCAGTCACATGAAATATTTAATCTTGAATACCTTCAATAAATCCATGCTCATGAAATTGCTGACATTTGGCTTTCACCAAGATTCTCTATTTCATATGCTTTTTTCATTGTCGCAATTATATCTATTAACTGATCTTTCTTTCCTTGCATTCAAGACTTTCCTTTGCTTCATTCTTCTAATTTTTATCACTCTATAGGATGCTTCTAAATACCTTTCTCATGTACTTATACTATCCCCTTGAAACCTTGTTCATCTTGTGACTATGAATGTCAAACTGTCCCTATTTGCATACTACCATCATTTGATTATGCCTATAGCAAAAAATTTAAATTTTTTATGTTGATTCTAGGAATTTTCAAACTTCGCAAGTGTTGATATTTATAGAAGATTGGTTCTATTCATCCTATCTACATAGGCATTCTAGGTAATGATCATAATATCAAATGAGATGGAGACTCTCAAGGTCTAAAAATTACAATTAGAGACTTAAAGTGTTAGGACTCGGAAGGCAATTGAGAGGAGGGGGGGGGGTGAATTAGTTGACTATGAATTTTAACCCAAATACAACTTAATCAAACTTGATACATTATACTGGTAAATCAAACTTAATGCTGGTTGACAGATTAGCAGTTAATATTAATACCGGTGAAACTTAATGCATAAAACAGAAAGAGAAACAACATCCACAACACATAACACAAAGATTTGTATGTGGAAACCTTGTAAGGGGAAAAACCACGGTGGTAAACCTTACCCACAATTAGATGATACTACTGCAGATAGTATGTGCATACAAATGGGGTCTGCACATGCAGAAAGGCCAACCACCTAGATCTCACTGCTCAATGTTGGATTCAGTACCGGTTAAGCTCTGATAATCACCTTCAAACCTTCCTTGAACCTTCTCTATGGTCTGCTCATATGATCTTCAATATTCACACATACCATGTTATAACCTTACATACCATGTATCGTTACATTACCTCTTTTCTACATCTATCTCATCAATTGAGATCTTACATATATATCAAAACTTAAGACCAAATGTGTAGGTCGTCTTACTAAGAATATTACAATAAAATCAATTACAAATAAGTCAAGATGTGATGCATCATGCCAGCTCAATACATTTACAACAATATCCAATCAATAAATTATCTCCATAACGTGTCGTGCTGATCTAGAATAGATAATGCATATCGGTCCATAACCTAGACCAATTTGCCGGTAAGAACAAATATGTCAACCCGATTAGACCAATAACCAAAACACCAAAACCAAGTATTGAAACCATGTCTTCGACATAACCAAGTGATCTCCAGATGATAACAACTCATCCTTAGTGCCGGTGAACAATATATTGGTGACTGTGCATAAGTCACTGAACTTGCCGGTGAATATAATGTGCCTGTTCAACATAGCCAAAGATCTCCAGAAGGATAAGTGTTGACATCAATGACAAAACTAATGCAACACATCCATAATAGCAACATAAAGTTCTCTAGGTGATGAGGATTTGTTAGGGCTTCTGAGAGGTCCACCCAAATGCATAGCATCACTAAGTGACTATATCTATGCATAGTTTCTTTGTGTTCTTTTTATAGAGAAGAGGTAAATGTCCATCATACCATTTTTCATTCACCATTATTTGTCCATTTATATCCCCTCTTGCTTCAGATTGTGATTTAAAAAAAATAAAACTCTAAACCCTTATACCTTCAAAAAGATATCACAAAATCCTTGCCTAAAATGACAAAAATTAAAGGAGATACATGTGGCAGAGGGGTTTACATATGTAAGGGATATACCATGCAAAACTCACATCTGGGAGGATTTTAAACATGTGGATTCATGAAGCATGAGTGAGATCATTGTTCAACCCAACAATAAGAATAATAACTCTAGTTGAAGTCTCAACCCAAAGTTTGGGCATTCACTTGGTAAAGTCACTATTTCTATAGCTAGTGTTCATTTGATTGTCAACCCAAGGACGTAATACTTGAAATGGGTCTGCACTATATATGCACTAATTTCCTACAACAACTACTCTGCATTACTACAACAACTAACATTATGTGGAAAAAAAAGAAAGAATTGAAACTATTGAAAGGCTACAGGAAAACTTCTGCATTAACATAAATTCATTCAAGCAATACTGGCTAAGTTCAATTAAACATAAATTACTCTGTTTTGGCTTGGCTGCAGGAACAATCAATGCAAGAACATCTACTGCAACTAAGGAAAGAAAATGAATCTTAACAAATGCATAGGAACACTCACCAAGTGGGCCCCCTTGGGTGAGTGATTCTAGGCTTTCCAAGAACAACTCTAAGCGCTCAGAATAACATATTTTTATTCATCATTCTTTGGAAGTCATTACATGATTCAATATGAAAAGAAACTCAAAAACAGTTGTAAAAATCCTCTACTCTGCTTTTCTCTCTTTTTTTCTATCTCCCCTTGAGAAGAGATAGAGAGCTTATTTTAAAAGAAATCATCTCCTTTAGACAACACTGATCATGCCGAAGAGAAGAGGCAGATAACCAAATGACAAAGGAGATAGTTGGAGTTAAGCTACTAAAAATGCAGATCTAAAATGAACCATAGTCATAACATACTGTGGCGGTATTTACAACACCAATGTCCACTTGAGTTAGACATCAGTAGTATCGCATGATTGCTCCTCCTATGCCATTCCTTACGCTTTTTAGCATTTCTGTTGTTCGATCCTTCAGTCATCTTCTTGAATATCTCTTCCTTCAACTGGCGTGATAGGCGAGCTTCCACCACAACATCATTTATTCCCTGCACTACAAAAGAAATACCATACAAGAACATACATATGTATTTTATTTAATCGAGACATCTATTAATTTCACACATGATATTGCCCTAAACAATCCGCATGGCAATAGGAATAAATCGCATGGCTGCAGGAATAAACTGGCAAAGACAAAACATGTTTTAATAGGTTCAAGCTAACATATAAAAAACATATAGTAAAATTCTGATACATTATTACTACTATGTAATTCAAAATATGACAAAAGCTCAAAAGTTCTAAGGATAAAAATATGTCAAAGTCTCAACTCATCATGCCCCCCAACTTTAAGATCTTGTTGATCCTCCAGCAAGAGGAAATTTTTTTATTCTTGCACTAACTCTTAGGTCACTAATGGTTCTTTGACCTATTCCTCCTGAAGCTAAATTCCAGTAAAATCCTTTCATCTTTTCCAACCTAGACCATCTGGCTTCTTCTGTAACTGCTTCATAGGGCTTATTTGTAGTCTTACTTCCCAATAGTGGCCACATAAGAATAGGAGGTTGAAAGATCAAAGGTAACCAGTTGTTGGTCTTTTCTCTGCCCAGTTGTATATATTTAGAGGCTCTTTGCATAGCTGGCTGGAAATTTTGCAGTGAATGAGGTTCTCTCTACTTCAATTCCTCTGGCAAGTTATTCTAGCACTGAGTTAAACCATCTATTGCAGCTGCACTTTCAGTCTGAATTAAATGCTCATATGCTTGGTATATTTCTTCCCTCATCGGAAATGGACAATCAAATTCAAAATCCTTGTATGCTCTGGCTTGTGCCCCCATGGTGATCGCATTTTGAATCCATGACATTAAAGCTTTTATATGGATATCACTAAGATATAACAAAGGATTCCACTCACTATCTGAAGCTACAACATAGTTATGTAAATAAAGTTCACATAACAAATTTTTCACAGCTGCTAGAGAAGTCTGGTAAGCATCATAAAATTCCCCAGGGGTTTCTAAAGAGGGGTTAAGGTCCTTGACAATGTGATTCAATTTGAAATTTAAATACTACTCCCTTAAATGTAGACCATAAACCCTTGGTGGTGCCCTACATTGCATCAATTTGGGGACCATACTAGTGATTGTTTCAACCTTAGCTTCTAATTCTTCAATTTTGTTATCCCTCTTTTCAATTTCTCTTTGTTGTTTGTTAATAACCCCTTGCAATCTAGCCCTCTCTATTTCCCATTGTCTATAAAATGTTAACGCAATAGATAAACTGCTTAGGGATGATGGAGGTCTAATAGGTGTTACCTTAGGTCATGGAATCTCTTCAATAGGTTCCTCAAGCTGCTCTGCCACATATGCAAGATTTGATAGTCTATCTACATCATCTTCCAACTGGGTTTCAACATATGTAGGGCTCCCTTCTTCTGATGTTTTCACTGAAATAATCTCTGTTAGATCACTTGTTGGATGACCCTTCTAGGTTTTACTCTAAGTCCTTCTTACATAAACCTTTGGAGTGGTTGCAGGAATGGTTTCTACTTGTGGCTTTGCTGCAAGAATTTTTCTTTTAGACCTACGCCTCTTGGCTACAGGAGAAACTCAAGTTGCATGCGGTTGAGCCATAGGTTCTTCATCTGCATCAATTATTTACAATTCCTTCCCTTTTCTTTTAGAAGATGGTGATTCTCCTTGAAGAGAAGTGGAGGGATGCTCCACATTTGTCTCAACTATCTCTTCTTCCATAATAGCCACAACTCCTTCAGTGATGAACAATTCATTCTCTGCAGACATCAAAGGAGAAGAGGGTTCTTCAATATTTTCTTTTTCAACTATTGGATCATCTACAACATGAGCATCTTCAACCCTAAACTGCAATATGTCCTCAAATACCCCCCATTCCATCTATGAAAAGTCTCTAAGAGAACGTTCTACAAGCAATTTAATCAAACCATGATGGTTGACAAAATGATTTCCATTCTTCCGTGTTTCTTTGGCACTTATGGAAATGAGGTGGTATAGAAAATTAGGGACAATCACCCTTCAACCATGCCATAAATGACTAAGCAATTTGAAATGGGGTGAATGTAAATTTGAATACCTCCCTTCGCAAGTAATGTATTTCATTACATATAAAGCCACCTGGGGCCACTCTGCTGCTAGGGAAACCCTCCTGGTTCCTTGCTTGTCCACCGTTAAAGGTCCATTTGAGGGAAGTGTAAACCCTACTCTGGCGCTTCTGGCATCTTTTGATTTTGGAAATAATTCCCCTTCCTACGGCACCCTGTAACTTCAACTATCCGCTGCTCCATAGCAATGACCCTTAATCCTTTAACAGTAGCTTCTCCTTCATTGAAGGAATGCATAAACTCTGTGGCAATTTCTTCATTATAATCCTTGATTTTCAAAAAGTAAACAATCCAACCATGCTACCTAAAATAATGCTCACAAAGAGAATCCTATAGCAATGCATCATGGACTGTCAGTTCATGATGGATTGGATCTACACCCATTTCTTACTCTATTAGCATAGCAAAATCCGCAGTTGAGAAATGAAGAACCAAAATATTCTTTGAAACTGAAAACTGAAACTTCCTTACATATCTCCAATTTTGGCAGCAGAGTTTATTACTTTCTTACATGAAAGAATATCTTGTTAAAGAAATGATGGAAAGCAATCAAATCAAGGTATTGAAAAGGACGAGTAATTACTAATTTTAGAAACCAAACAATAAAACACCCCCCCAACTTACTTTGGCACGTGTCCACACAAGATGAAAGGATTTAGGGAAGTGTATGTGGATTTAGGAAAGGCAATAATCATAATGAAATAATAAATGCATAATTAAAATAAAATACAATATGCACATACCTGCAGTCGTACGAAAAGAAAGGTGAAATGAAATGAAATGACAGATAAGAAAATGAGATGGAATGACATGGATGGAAATTTTATTTATGGAGAAGAATATTTCCATAAGACATGGAAATATTTTTTGTGAAATGACGTGAGGAGAATTATGAAATGACAAGCATGTTCACTGCAGTGGCTGCAGGAACCTTACCTCCATTACTTTGCTCAATTGCTAAAGGAACTTTATCAGTGGCTGTAGGAACCTGATCAGTTGCTGCAAGAATCTATGTTTCATCCTTTTGAGAAAATTGTTATAGGAACTCCTCTTTAGTGGCTGACTTATGATAAAGATGCAATCAGTGACCATTCACCAAAAGCTTAAACCGAACTAGGTCAATTATGGTCAAACGTACAACTCCATTATTGAAAGCTTCCTCTATCTCATATGGGCCTAACCATCTGGTTTGTAGCTTTCCCATAGTATCTTTATATCTGGAGTCATACAATATTGCCCAGTCACAGGCTTTGAACTTTTTCTCTTTGATATATTTATCATGCCACTTTGCTCTTTGATTTTGTATCAATTTTGTCTGTTGGACAACCATTTTCCTCTATTCATCCAAAGCATTCAATTGTTTAATACGTTCCTTTTTTGCTTCAGACAGTGTCATGTTTAATTGCAAAGTTGTCCTCAGAGTTTTATGCTCAAATTCAATAGGCATCATTGTTGTTTTTCCATACACCATCTCAAAAGGTGTAAAACCAATTGGTGTTTTTCAAGTTGTTCTGTATGCCCAAATTGCTTCTGAAAGCCTATGAAACCAGTCTTTTTTATGAACAACTATTGTCTTGGTAAGAATATCCTCAAGATCCCTATTTGTGACCTATGCCTGTCCATTAGCTTGTGGATGATATGGAGTAGATTTTTTGTGCCTTATATTGTATTCATTGACCAAGGCTGCAATCAATGTTGAAGTAAATTGTGGCCCTTGGTCTGATATAATTTCCCTTGGTACTCCATATCTTGTAAATATCTCCTCATAAAGAAACTCAACCACCTTATTATCTCTTGCATGTGTCACAACACGAGCCTCCACCCATTTGGTTACATAATCTGTACATACCAAAATCTAGGATTTGCCATTAGAAGGTGGATCAATTGGGCCAAAAAAATCTAATCCCCATTTATCAAACGGTGCAACCAATATTTGTGGATACAATGGCAACTCATCAGATTTATTAGGTCTCCCCATGCGCTGACATCTGTCACATTTTCTTGTATACTGTGTTGCATCCTTATATAATGTGGGCCAATAATATCCTGTATTCAGTATTTTGAGTGTTGTTCTTTTAGCAGCAAAATATCCTCCACACGGCTCATCATGGCATGCATGCAGGATATCATATGTTTCATCTTCTCTTACACATCTTCTCATGACTTGGTCAAGTCCAGTATAAAACAAACAATCAGCAATCCATGAGAAGTTAAATATTTTTTCTACTAACAACCTTCTTTCCTTAGGAGAGAAATGAAGTGGCATTTTAGCAGCAGCTAAATAGTTGGCAATATCAGCATACCAGGGAGTGTGAGCTTGTATAAGGAATAAATGTTCATCTGGAAAAGCATCATCTATAGCTATAGAATCTTCCTATAATTGAAGTCTAGAAAGATAATATGCCACTACATTGGATTTCCCTAGTTTATCAACAATTGTGATATCAAATTCCTGCATCAACAATAACCAACGAGCTAATCTACCGGTAATTGAAGGCTTATTGATGAGATATCTGATTGGAGTATGATCAATATGCACAAATATGGGATACCCTGTGATATAGTGCCTAAATTTGTTAAGTGCATATATAACTGCTAACATTTCCTTTTCAGTGATTGTGTAATTCAACTCAGGCCCCTGCAAGTTCTTGCTAATATAATATATTGCACTTTCCAAGTTATCAATTTTTTGTCCTAGTACTGCTCCTATTGCATAATCAAATGCATCTGTATGAATTTGAAATGGTAAAGACCAATTCAGACCTTTAAGAACTGGTGCTTGGGTCAAAGCGTGCTTAAGCTTCAAGAAAGATTCATTGCATAAAGAAGTCCATTTAAATTCCATATCTTTGGTGAGTAGTGAATATAAGGGATTTGCAATTTTGCTGAAATCTTTGATAAACCTTCTATAGTATACAACATGACCAAGGAAACTTCTTCCATCTTTTTGTTTTACCGGTGCATACATATTCTGAATGATTTCAATCTTTGTTGGGTCAACCTGTATTCCTTTAATAGAGATATTATGACCAAGGACTATTCCTTCCTGCATCATTATGAAACACTTCTCACTATTTAATGACAAACTATAGTCTTCACACTACTGCAAAACTTTTTTCAGGTTCCCTAATGCTTCTTCAAACTCAGAACCATAAGTTGTAAAGTCATCCAAATAAATTTCCATGATGTCATGAGAAATATCTGAAAATATACTGATCACTTCTCTTTGAAAAGTGGCTGGAGAATTACACAATCCAAAAGGAAGAACAAAATATGCATATGTGCCCCAAGGACAAGTAAATGTTGTCTTTTCTTTGTCCTCTGGGGCTATCTGAATCTCTTTGTAACCACTGAATCCATCAAGAAATGAAGAATATCTCTTCCTAGCCAAAGAGTCCAATACTTGATCCACAAATGGTAATGGAAAATGATTTTTTCTTGTTTCTAAGTTCAAGGCTCTATAATCAACACATATCCTCCATTTTCCTCCTTTCTTAGGAACTATTACCAAAGGTGATACCCATTGGCTATCAGAGATAGGATAGATAAACCCAGCCTTTAGCAACTTCTACAATTCCTCTTTAACTATTTCTTTTAATGCAGGATTGATTCTTCTTTGTGGTTGTCTGAGTGGGCAACATTCTTCTTTGATATAGATATGGTGGGTGCAAACTATTGGATCTAATCCATGCATATCCTTGTAATCCCATGCAAAGGCATTTTTTATGACATTTAAGCAAGTCCACAACGGCCCCCTTTTGAGTATTTGAAAGATCACTATTGATATTCAAACATTTATTCAAATCAACTTCTATTTTGATAGTAAGATCAATCTGGGACATATCAGAAAAATGAGAAGTACAAACTTCCCACGGCAACAGAGTATGCAATATATCAGTGGCTGCAGGAAAGTCTAAATCTGCAATATTTGGTACCAACTCCTGCAATTGTTGTTCTTGTGTCAACTCATTTGTCAGAATTTTATAAAGAATTGAGTCTTCATCATGTAATTGCATGAATGGCCCTCGATTAATCATCATAAGGTGATTAATAGAGTCAACTTCATCAGATTCTTCTCCCAAAGTAGGCCAAACAACTTGTTATTGATCAAACTAGGGTTGTGCAGGAGAATACAAAGTTAATGTTTTTGAAGAGTTCCCATCTGAAATAGTCATATCCCCTGATCTACATCCAATATATGCATCAGCCATGGCAAGCCAAGGTCTTCCCAAAATCACTGGATATCCTCCCAGTGTTTCCTTTGGAGACAAAATCATAAAATCTCCAGGGTATTCCCAGGAATCCAAAATAACAACCACATCTTCAATCATACCATCAGGTCACACTGTAGAGCTATCAACAAGCTGTAGAACTGTGGGTGTAGGCCTTAGACTATTGATTTGAAGCTGTTGCATTACTTCTCTTATCATCACATTAATGGCTGTCCCTAAATCAACTAGAACATTCCTTATCTAGCTGCCATTAATGACTATACTCACAACAGGACTACCTGGATTAGAATATTTAGGAATTGAAACCTTTCCTAACATAATATCTACCAGTTGACCCATCACATGCATTATTTGCGAATCCTTCTTCTTCCTACCAGGTTTTTTTAGACATGCTTCTCTAAGTGCCTTACTGTATATAGGAACATCTTTTATTGCTTGCAACAATGGAATTTTAACACAGACATGTTTCAGTTGATCTATGATATCAAAACCTTGCTCCTGTTCTGTAAGAACTTCCTTTTCTTTCAATCTCTGGGGAAATGGTGGTAATATCTGCTTTTGAGGTATTGTATCTGTTGGATTAGAGATTTCTTGTTCTTCTTGTACCTCAGTGATAACTAGAGGAGATGGATTAGGCAGAGTTGTCCCAGATCGGAGGTGAATATCACTTATGGATAGAGAATAGGTTGGGTATTGATTAAGATCAGCTGAATAAGCTTGTTGTTGTTGTTGAGATTTAATATTAGGATTTGGCATTGGCTGAGTGGGCAACTGCGTTGGTTTAGGTGGGACAACAGTGGCTATAGGGGGAGGCATTATTGTAGGTGGTTGTGGCTGCTGATAACCAGAAGATTGGGTAGTACATGGCTGACTCCCCCTCCATTGAGGAGTAGGTTGCCAATTCCCTTGAAACTAGCTCCCTTGGCCCTAAGGTGGATACCAATTTCCTCATGGCTACTGTCACTATGGCATTTGATTAGCAAAATGTTGCCCTTGGCCTTGAGAACCATACCAGTTTTGATAATTACCAAAATTTTGAGCATATGGTGATTGCCACTGATTATTTGGTACATAAGAATTTCCACTATAACCAAAAAAAGAAAGTGGATCCGGAGGCATACCTTGTCTTTGGAAATTTGGCCTTCTTTGAGAAACATAGAAAAGTTGCTCATCCTCACCTTGTATTGGCTTGAATTCAGGAACCTCAACATTTGCAACCATTTTACATCTACAATCCTTTTTTCGCTGTCTACAATGAGGGCGAAATTCTGCAAGAAATGCATCAACTTCTTCATGCTTCTTCTTAGTTGAAAGTGTATCCAACTGAGTAGCCATATTGTTTATAATGTCCTCCTTAAAGTCCTTCAATAAATGGCTAAGTTCCATTCTAGAAACTCCAATACCAGATGTTGATGAAGGTGCTCTTGGCTTGAAACGCCTATTCTTTTTAGAATCGGATCTGGAATACTTCTTACAAATTTGTCCTATTTCAGTCCACGTGGATTGTGTAATGTCACCTCCTCCCATAAGATCCAAAGAATCAGTGCATTCATCACTGATTTCCCTAATAATATCAACTTGAGGGGATCTTCATTTAGAGTACTATGCTTGGACTTTTTGACACTAAACAGAAACCTTTCCAGATAATCGTCAAGACTCTCATCTTCTTTCTGTGTCATTCTAAAGATTCATCCCCATGACGATCAGTGCCTCTATAATAATATTTATATTTTGTAAGAAACAATCGTTTCATCTCATCCCATGTATTAATTGTGCTACTACCCAAGCTCATAAACCAACTTAGAGATGATTCCTTCAAGGTGGCAGGAAATATTTTGAGTCTATGGGCATCTGTAGTATAATCAAAACTCCTACAGAGAACATCAAACTCAAACAGAAATGTGTCTGGATCCTTTGTCACTAATCCATAGAATTTAGGGAGGGAAGAAGCTGGAATATTCTTGAGATTAGCATTATCATGTTGATCAGATATGAGGAACTCAAACGTTGGGTCCAAAGGTGGTGGTGGTGGATTATTTCGACCATGAGGTGGGTTTCCTTGCATTGGACTTGTGGAGGGAGTTACAATATGAAATTATTCTTCTTGGGCTCCAAAGAGGAACTGAAGACTACCTTCTGGAAATTCAGATTTAAGATGGTTCAAATTCTCTGGGGTTTGATAAAGTTCAGCAAAAGGATTTATATATGGGGAATTATTTTCTGCATGATTAGGATGATTGGGCATAAATCTACCTAGAACATTTCTTCTTTGCCTATGCATGCAGATTCATGATTTTTTTTTGAACAATCAGGTATGCCAGAAAAAACAATTAACTGAAAACTGAAAAAGACAATAATTGTAAGAAGCACTTAGTTTGACACCATCCCCGACAATGGCATCAAAAATGTTCAACCCAACAATAAGAATAATAACTCTAGTTGAAGTCTCAACCCGAAGTTTGGACATTCACTTGGTAAAGTCACTATTTCTATAGCTAGTGTTCATTTGATTGTCAACCCAGGGATGCAATACTTGAAATGGGTTTGCACTATATATGCACTAATTTTCTGCAACAGCTACTTTGCATTACTACAACAACTAACATTATGCGGAAAAGATAAGAAAGAATTGAAGCTATTGAAAGGCTACAGGAAAACTTCTGCATTAACATAAATTCATTCAAACAATACTGGCTAAGTTCAGTTAAATAGAAATTACTCTATTTTGGTTTGGCTGTAGGAACAGTCAGTGGATCTGTTTCCAGTGGCTGCAGGAACAATCAATGCAAGAATGTCTACTGTAGCTAAGGAAAGAAAACTAATCTTAACAAATGCACAGGAACACTCACCAAGTGGCCCCCCTTGGGTGAGTGATTCCAGGCTTTCCAAAAACAACTCTAAGTGCTCAGAATAACATATTTTTATTCATCATTCTTTGGAAGTCATTACATGATTCAATATGAAAAGAAACTCAAAAATAGTTGTAAAAATCCTCTGCTCTGCTTTTCTCTCTTTTTTTTCTATCTCCCCCTGAGAAGAGATAGAGAGCTTGTTTTAAAAGAAATCATCTACTTTAGACAACACTGATCACGCTGAAGGGAAGAGGCAGATAACTAAATGAGAAAGGAGATAGTTGGAGTTAAGCTACTGAAAATGCGGATCTAAAACGAACCACAATCATAACATACTATGGCGGTATTTACAACACCAATGTCCACTTGAGTTAGACATCGGTAGTATTGTGTGATTGCTCCTCCTATGTCGTTCCTTATTCTTTTCAGCATTTCTGTTGTTCGATCCTTTAGTCATCTTCTTGAATATCTCTTCCTTCAACTGGCGTGATAGGTGAGCTTCCACCGCAACATCATTTATTCCCTGCACTACAAAAGAAATAACATACAAGAATATACATACGTATTTTATTTAATCAGGACATCTATTAATTTCACACATGATATTGCCCTAAACAATCCGCATGGCAACAAGAATAAACTGGCAAAGACAAAACATGTTATAATAGGTTTAGGTTAACATATGAAATACATATAGTAAACTTCTGATACATAATTACTACTATGTAATTCAAAATATGGCAAAAGCTCAAAATTTCTAAGGTTAAAAATATGCCAATGTCTCAACTCATCAATCATGAAGCTATTATTTCTGTCTCATATGTCTTGCATTTATTTCTTCCATTTCAAAATAGACAAGGACCCAAATAAACCTTCTCAAAAATTTCCAACAACAAGCTATGTGCCAGATTCTCCCTTCAATATCTTTGCAACGTGTCATATTCCTCTTTATTCATATTGTTCTTCAATGTGGCTCTTAAAAATAGCAGAAAATGGTGGTCTCACATCCAAAATGGAGGCCCCATTCAACAACTAATAGTAGAAAAAACCCTAACTTTTGGGTTTACGTGGAGCTTCAAAACTCTCATGGAGAAGCAAAATAAAAAACATTTCCCTCCAAAATCTTAATGTGTCTTTTGCAAATATGACTAAGTCACCTAAGATTTTCACCTAAACTCAAAACGACACACAAAAAAAAATTATGCAATGTGGGTGATTTCTTAAGGAGGATAAGAGAAACAAGGAGATTTTAGTAATAAACATTACACCAAATACACACTACCATGCAACTCAAAAATGAGTAACACAAACAATTTATGCATTTCATACTAAAAGGACCCAAAAAATGATAACAAATAGTTGATGGAAGGTCCATCCCTAAAACTAAAACCAATCCACTGAATATGTGGCTTAACCACCTCCCAAACACACTAAATATGTTTGGAGATAAAATTTTCCCATTATATGAATAAATTCCTTCATGAGAAGAAGGGTCTGAAACCTAATGCCCTTCTAGGTAGGTTGACTAATAAAAAATCCTAAAGAATCGCAATGTCATAGAAGAATTTTAAAAATTTTATCAAAAAGAGCTCATATGACTTATTTGGCATAAAGAGATAATCCTTGGTGCTAGGTAGAAAGAAAACCTAACCCACCAAAATATTGAGGGAGGAAAAAAAATTCCAAAGAAACTCGATGAAAAACCTTGCAGTCTTTGAAAGAATCCCAAAGAAAATGTCTAACGATCTTCTCAAGCTTCAAATAAGAAGCCTTAAAAGGAGCCCAATCAGAAGAGTAGTAAACATGGGTGGCCATGATATTTTTTATAATAGACCTATAATTTTCCCACCAACAAAAAAGGCTTAGTAATCTAGTAGGAAACATTTCCTTTAATTCTGGTGGGTATTGTGTTTCGTAGAGCCACTAGAAAAAGCTTGAAAGTAAAAGGAAATTATCAAGAATTTTAAAATTTCCCCATGATCTATCCACTTCCAAGTAAATTTGAGAATCAAAGGTGGTGAAAGGAGAGTGGATTGGCAATAGTCCTACTGTTTGTGCCATTGAATGACTAAGATCAAGGAAAGGCAAAAAATATTCAAACACTTGAGTACCTCCTTAATATTTTGCTCCTATTTAGTGAGAGTGAGAAAAGAGTTGTTAGTGGTTTGATGGCTTAGGAAGGTAAATGCCTCAGATTGGCCCACAAAAAATAGAATGAGAAAAGAGATACCCAAATCCTTCATTCACAAGTATATACAAAGAGGTTACAAGAGGACACCCTTTTATGATAGAGAAGAAGAGGCCAAAGGAATGCAACTAGTGGCCATTGATTGTGATGCAAGTAAAGGCATCTGCAAAAATCATATTGACCATTTGAAAAAATATTGAGCCAAACACCAAAGCTTGTATCATGCCAAGGATGAAGGGCCATTTGATGTGATCATAAGCTCTGGATTAAAAAAAAAGGGGGGGGGCTTCAATCTAAGGAAGAATATGAAATATTTTGAGTGATAAATCTTTTGATAATGATCTTGTAAGATACATTAAGAAACACAATCATCTGCTAATTGCAAATATCTTCAAGATCATCAATTTAAGGTATGCACTTAATTTTACCTTGTTGACAAGCATTTAGGTAAATTTTTGGATTGAAAAGATTCAAGATAGACCTTATGAAGGTCACTTCTTACATAGTGCCAAGGGGCCTTGTGGAATTCATAGGGAAACCCACTACACCTAGGAGCTTTATCATTCGCTATAGAGAAAAGAACCTCCTTGAGATCTTGAAGGGAGAGAAATTGCTTGCAAAAATATCTTTTCAATTTCAGAGAGCTAATAGGGGACAACTTGGAGTTTTTACTTAAAGGTAACAATCTCAATCAAGAGAGATGTCCTAACCTATGAACAACTTCCTAAAATGAGAAATGAAGGACTAGAGAATATTTGGGATCTTAATGAGCACTAGATGACCTCTTATTTTCTTTATGTTTTGAGAAGTATGACATGCATGAAGAGGTTAAAAAAATTATTTAGAAGCATGATCACCAACTTTAAGCCATTTTAATTTATCTTTGATCTGAGAACCTCTTGTATAATGAATGTTTGTGATTTAATTTTGTTTCTTGAGATTAACGACTTGAACTTCTAAAGCAGGAGAGAATAGTTTGCTAGGAAGTACCTTTGTAGCACAACAAATATCGTAGGTGGTAGCCTCATATGAACATCGTGGAAAGATGGCCAACTAAAAACCATAAATACGAAGGAAGCGTGAGGTGTGTTGGATAGCATGATTATACCAAGAAATCCGCCCAGTTGGCAAAGTGGGACAACACTCTACATTTTAAATATTTTTAATATAAGCCAACGTGGTCTAGTGATTAATAGCGAGGTATTAAAAAAAACTTGGACTTAGTCAGGTGAGTAGGACCCACTTGCCATTCAATTCAAAACTTTATGGGGAAGTGGTCTGACAAGGTCACCTCAAGAAGAGGCATGACCAATAAAGCATTGTAAGAAGTAAAAGAGAAAAATTATTGCATTGATATCTTGTGGCACAATCAAGACATTTATATAAACTATCAGACTTAGCCCAAAAATTATTCCATATATACTAAATAGGTTGGGAGTGGCAATAACTAATTGGCTTCATAAATTCCCAACTTATTGCACATATAAAACCATGTCTCCTACTCACCATCTGTCTAGTGAAAAGGTAAAGTATCATCTTTATCATATGCCACCTCGACATTATTGAAATCACTACACAAAACCAAAGTATAAGAGGGCATTAAATCCACACTCCACCACCACATACCAGATCTTTCTACAACATCATTGGAAGCATAAATAAATTAATGATTCCAAAAAATTGATTATTAGTATTCATGAGGTCCTAAACCAGATGACGACTGATATCGGGCCCATTTTCCACCACATAAGACTTCCATCATGGCACAAGAAAAGTGATGACCCCTCCACAACTACATTCATGATTGGTTGCAAACAAAATGCCATTTGGCCAAATAATATGACATGCTATAGAAAGCATGAATCTTGAAATTTTAAATTCTTGAAGGTATAGAACATCAATAACAAAATATTTTGATGAGTATCTTGCACAAATATTTCCTAAAGAGGTCAATGAGATCTCAAACTTTGTAAGAGAGGAAATTCATCGATGGGAGTCTTGCATATCTTACCCTTCTAACTCCTCTAGAGTGGAAAAATATATTTTTTTAAATTCTACTAAGAGAGAATTCAATTGAAGAACAAGTATGGAATTCCTCCATTTCTTTAAAACAAACTCTCCATCCTATGACCACCCAAGATGGCTTCAAGAACATTGCAATGTGGGAGGGTGGGTTGGAAATTCTGGTTGGGATGAAAGAATTGATGAGGGATGAAGTTTCCCTGAAAATATTGGATGATAAAGATCCTTCATTGAAGCAATGGAAACCTCCTTCCCCTTCATAGAAGGGTTTGAAATAGTAGGCTATGGTTGCACAAATAAAGAATCTTAAGATTTGCTATGAGTACTACTAGCATTGATATTTATACCCTTTTGATTAGTCACCGTTTTCCTTTTGTCATCGGTCTTTGAGGTGCTAGCCTCAGAAGTCTGAGGAGGGTTAGGGAATTGGGGAGGATTCTTGATCCTAGGTGTTGCCAAAGGGAAATCCTTAATTTTATGTTTAGAAGTTTGGGATCAAAAGAAAGTAGATACAATAAATGTTGAGTGTGATGAAAGTTGTCAATCTAAAAATCTATTGACTCTTTCAAGCCTTTAGACAAATCAATTTCGACAAAGACCCAATTTTTAGCATGATCTTGAAAAAAATAGCCTTGTTTGATAAAATTAACCTTCCCTAGAGAAGAGGCAATGTTGTGCAAACAGTTATAGTAAGGCAATAGTCACACATGTGCACAAATCTTTTTATCGTCCGAGATCAGAAAATCTCAAGTCCAAGGCTGGAAAATCAATAGAGGAGACTGGACATACCAAGGACCATATCGCGAAAAGGCTTGAGAATGGCCAACTTCAAAATATGGAAAAGAAACCCCCCCTAGCAAGGTTGTGGAGGACATTCAGGTAGACCCCATGTGGTACCTAAGAGTTGGCAACCTATTTCCTTAACATGCTCTTAGGGGGAGATTTCCCAAAAAATAAACAATAAGAGTATGTTTCTCTAACCATTGACATGTACTATCAAATTTAGGGATGGGTAGAATCACATCCATTGTCGTTTCAGTAGGCATACCTCATAAAATACCTTTAGGACAAATTTCTTAGGATGCTTTATCATAGGAGACATGGTATAAAGCTACCAAACCCTCAACACCTGTAGAAACTACTGTGTTAAAACTATAAAGAAATGGGTGTTGTACACCTTGCATAATGTTTAATTTATTATTGTGTGTGGTCAATCTAGGGGGACCTAGGGATATGTGCATCACTATGAATTAACATTCTTGGGGCCACTTTATGTATTGTATGTAACATTGGGAAATATACTTAATGTGGGGTATCACATTGAGAAAATGCATTTAATTTAATATTGGGAAAATATTATTAAAGTGAAAAATTTATACCTGATATTAAATAAGTGATCAATGGTTCTTTAATCTTATGGTATTAGTCACATGGTTTTATGTAATACCACTTGGCGGTTTTGTGTGAGCTTGTTTCTATAGAAGAAAACACATTGGTCTTTCTCTAACTTTGGCTAGTTGGCCATTTTGGCTAAGGGGTTGAGAGAATATATTGTTTAGCATTTGTTAGAGTTTGAAGCATGGTATGGAGTGTGCGGTTACATGCTTGTTCACATGGAATGCTTGTAGAGAGCTTGTGTTTCAAAAGTGTTCATGGATGTCTTTGAAGATGTATTGTAATGTTTTCCTTGCTGAATAATGCATGGGTGATGGATGTTTTTGGAGGTGGTTTTTTCCCAGGGTATATATTATGTCATCTTTGAAGGTATGTTATTTGTTATTTTGTATTTGGATTCTAAATACTTGTTTGCATAGATTTTTATTTTGGATTATGTGGAGATTTATCATGGTGTAGCTGAAAATTTCCTAATAGAATTTGGTAGAGGCCATTTAAAGGAAGGCTTAAAATCCAACAATAAATACATAATGACAATAGAAAAGACTATAGAGAAAGGAAAATTCATTCATTCTAGTAATACAATTTTTTATTCTCTTTTGTTTTCTTGATCTAAACTACTCTACTCTACTCCTATTAGCGAAGGGATATGCAATATTCATAAATACTTCGATAAGTTGTATGACCAAATCACAAAGACCATTTCCCTCGATAAACCCCTTGAGAGTTGACAAGATTTAAGACATTAAGAAATCCCTATGATACATATTATTTACTCCTTTTAAGCACAAAATCCAAGTGTATCATTATTTTTTCAATGATCAAGAATGCTCTAAGATGAGAGGAAAACTCAAATGTGTGGATGTGTGAATGGATACAATGAATTTATTTAATACTAGCACATGAAATTGAATTGTGAAAATGTGTGTTTAGTTGGCCTTGGTAAGGAAATGTGAAGGGGCTAGCAAGCCATAATTTCAATTTTTAAATTGGATTTTAAGTGTAAAGAGTTTTTTCTTTAGAGGATGTCCTTGTGAGAATAGACCTATCTTGAGATAAAAGGCAAGTTGGATCACAATGGATAATAGATACTTGGGGATGAATTTATAGATGAACATCATACTTATAAAAACAAGTTGTATATTCAGAGATACGTGCACATAATGACAATACAAGACTATATGCATAGAAATATGTGTGAATAAAATAGAATAATGACTAGATAAATGAACCCTTTATACAAATTATGTCATTTACCACTATATATACATATATAGAAATTTCTTCAAAACAAATAAAAAATTAAACCAAAAATATAAATAAAGAAACTATATGAAACTTCATGATAAGAACATATTAAAAACGTTAGTCTCACTAATTTATTTCTGACAAAAAATTCTATCCATATACCAAAATCTTGTTGACTTTTACCAATATGAAAGGAACATTTCTAGAAGCATAGATGACCCTCATAAATTTAAATAGCACAAATCTTAAAAGTTTGACTTTGTTCATTGATTTTTCTTCTTTAATATTTCATCCAATTTATAGATAGATCCTATCATAATTTATTATTGTTTGACTATTTCAAGCAGCCTTTTAAAAAACTCCATGAATTCAAAGTGTCACTACCTAATCTTATTTTGGATAAGGAGAAGTTCTAATTTGAAGTACAAGCCGAAATATTAGAACAACTCACACGAAGACAGTTGACTAAAATGTGTGTCTAGAATCTAAAATAGTTGACTTGAATAAATTAGATAGTTGACTAAAATGTGTTTCTAGAATCTAAAATAGTTGACTTGAATAAATTGGATAGTTGACTTGAACAAATTAGATAGTTGACTTAAATTTGATTTGATTGATGACACAAATGGGAATATGATATAGTTACTCAAATTTGAATTAAAAAAGATTATTGGAGCTATAATAGTTGAAACAGATGTTTCCATTTGAGAAAAACTAGATTGGTAAGAGCTCATTATTATTGAGGGATTTTGAGTATTATATATTTATAATTGTTTACGTAATTTTGAGCTTATTATATTATTAAATTTATTTGTTTGGTATATAAAATCATTTTCATTTTGAATTTATTATTTAAAATTGATTTATTTTGTTTTGGTTAGGATTACTTTAATCTTATAGGATGTTGGATTTTTTAGATTTAGTTATGTTTTGATCTATTGTTTCATATTTAAACATTAAAATTTTTGCTTTCAAGGTTCGCTTTTCTAGAATTTGGTTATTATTATCTTGTTAGTTCACACACCAAATATCTCAAGTTGAATGATTAGAATCTCGTATTTGTAGATAGTCTTGGATAAATAGTGAAGATGAAAAATTATTTGAACATGTCTTATTACAACATTACATCAACGCATATTTAATACTACATCATGAGAATTGTGTTTGATTATATAGTGTATTTTTAGAAATTGAACATCAGTAAAGGTACTCGACTTTCATTAGGGAATTTCATAATACAAGGACTATTCATATGACAAAAACAGCATCCTTGGACCAAGTTGTATGCCAAGATAATCAAATCGCAACTAATTCCATTATAGATATGATATGCAAATCTAGTTTTAGTTTATAGTTTATACACATAAAACTGGCTATGAGTAATCAACTAAATATTTTATATTTGGATAAGTGCACCAAGATGGTGAACAAAAAGGGGGGTATAAGTGGCCACTTTTTTTTCTTTCTAAAAACAAGTAAACCTGATCTTCAAAGATATATTTGAAGGTCATGCACTCAAAACGAGGAGTTGAGAAAAGAATAAGAATTATAGTACCCTGAATCTAGTTTCTAAACTACTAAAAAAATTTAAAATTGGATAAGATTAAAAGGATCAAACCTTTCACGCATGAAAAATTGTTCCTGATTTTTTCCAAAAAACATAATATAGCTTTTTGTGCACTGAACAAAATATATAGTTAGATTTAGTATTTTGCAAAACCCTTTGGTAGGATGATAGGTGAGAGTGAGATCTAGAAGTTGTGTATTTTTTTGTAATTTTCCATTGAGTATTTTTTTTTTAATTATTTTTTGAAGTGACAGCATCTTGAAAATTTGGTACTTGTTCGTGCGTTGGGCATAACTTGCATCAAAATAATCCAAAATGCAATTTTTGTTTTTTAAAAGTGTATAGAATCTAGTGTAGAACAATTATATGTAATTTATTTTGAATTTGGTCAAGTATATCAAAAGTTATTAAAAAAATGGTAGACATATGTATGTGATGACTGTCAAGGCACTGATAAAGAAAATTAAAGTTTACTATGCTAATGTTACCCAAAAATAGAAAAATTTATATGGTCAAAAAATTGAGAAGATGTGTGAGATTATGGTGGTAATTTTCGAGATACCCACTTGATCATTTGTAAACCTGATGATGACGAAGTCGAGAAATCATGTTGGGTGATGAAAAAGCATGTAAAGGGACAAAAATGGGGGGAAAATGGACTTGCAAGCCTTAGGGTCATTTTCCAACCCTCTTACCAAGCCAAAACCTGCACGTGTTTTGAAAAACAAAAAGTACTATTTGCAGTTCTAAATAACCCATACAGGTTATGAAGACATAATAATGTATGCTTGTAAACTTAGCATTTACTACACATATGTATAGACATACATATATAATATGTGTTTGTGTATGTATATATGCATATCTATAGTTATATATACATATATTTATATAGATATATGTATGTATGTTTGTATGCATGCATGCATCTCTTCTTTTCCTCTCTCTCTCATCTTCCTTCCCCCATCACTGTCTCTGTCTATTCTGAGCCCTAATTATCCTCCTTGAGTTCTATCGCATCTCTCTCCCCCTCACACTTCTCTCTTTGTCGATTCTCTCACCCTTTTCTCCTTCTCGTTCTCTCTCTACCTCATGTCTCTCACCCTCTCCACCTCCTACTCTCTCTCCCTATCCCATTCTCTCTCTCTCTCTCTCTCTCTCTCTCTCTCTCTCTCACTCACACACACACACACACACACACACACACACACACACACATTATCCTATCCTATTCTCACCCTCTCCCCCTTCTCTCTCTTTCTCTTCCCCTCCATCTCCCTCTCCCCCTCTCCCTCCCCCCCTCTCTCTCTCTCCCAATCTCCCTCTCTCGCTCTCCCTCTCCCCCTCTCCTTTTCCCAATCTCCCTCTCTCTCTCCTCCTCTCCTTTTCCCAATCTTCCTCTCTCTCCCTCTCCATCCATCCCCTCTCCTTATCCTACTCTCTCTCTCTCTCTCCTTTTCCCAATATCCCTCCCTCCCCCTCTCCTTTTTCTAATCTCCCTCTCTCTCCCTCTCCATCCATCCATCTCTCTCTCTCTCTCTCTCTCTCTCTCTCTCTCTCTCTCTCTCTCTCTCTCTCTCTCTCTCTCTCTCTCTCTTGTTGAAATGTGGTGACTGATTAGCAAAGTACTATACACTCAACATGTATCCTTGTCGGGGTTCGGGGCCAGGTTGGGCCCCGAGTGGGGGTTTGGGGGTGGTAGCCCTCGAGAAAATTTTTTGGGGTATTTTTTTTTTGATGAAAATCGACATTGTAATAAAACCTTAAAAAGGTTGACTTTATTTTTGCCCTAAAAATACATGTTATAAGCGGCTGGGATGCTTAAGGCATTGTAAGGTTGATGGACTATTTTTGCTGGATAATAAGAAAGATTGGACGACTGTGTATGGTGGATGTAACCCATTTAGGGTGAACCATGTTAAATCTATGTGTTATCTGTGTCCTATTTTATTCCTTTATCTTTTGTATTTAAATCTACATATAATTGTTAGTTCATATTTGCTTCGGATCTACTCGAAACCCTAACAATTGGTATCAGAGCGAGGTTTTCTGTAAATTGGTAGGACTTTTAGATTTGAGTGGGAGCAATGGAGGATTCCAAATTCAAGGTTGAAAAGTGTAACGGCTAGAATTATCAGTTATGGAAAATGCAGATGGAGGATTACCTATATCAAAAAGATTTGTGGCGGCCATTGGAAGGAAAGGCAAAGAAAGTGACCACAATGTCAGATGAAGAATGGGACATTTTAGATAGAAAGGCACTAGGATCCATTCGATTGTGCCTTGCACCATCTGTAGCTTTCAATATAACAAAAGCAAAAACAGCTGTAGATTTGATGGCAACATTGGCTAAGTTGTATGAGAAACCCTCGGTTTCAAATAAGGTATTTCTTATGAAGCATTTGTTTAATTTGAAAATGAGTGAGGGAGGATCTGTAGCAGAGCACTTAAATAAATTTAATACAATTACCAGTCAATTGTCTTTGGTAAAAATTACCTTTGCAGAAGAGGTTAGGGCTCTCTTGATTTTATGTTCTTTGCCAGAAAGCTGGAATAACTTGGTTATGGCTATAAGTAACTCTGTCTCTGGTAAAAATACTTTGGTATTTGATGATATTGTTGGTGTTATCCTAAGTGAGGAAATACGAAGGAAAAACACAGGTGAGACTCCAACATCATCAAGTAGTGTTTTGAATGTGGAGAACAGAGGAAGATCAAAGGAAAGAGGAAAAGACCCTTGGAATGAGAAGTCACGAGGGAAGTCAAAGAAAGGACGCTCTCAATCTAGAGGAAAGAAAGATTGCTGGTACTGCGGAAAGCCAGGTCATCTAAAGAAAGACTGTTGGTCTCGAAAAAATAAAGAAGGAGACAAAAATGAAAACAACAGTAAGGAAGCTAATTTGCAAGTAATACTTTACAAGATGCTTTAATCTTATGTTTGGATAATGTTAATGATTCCTGGGTAATAGATTCTGGGGCTTCATTTCATGCTACACCCCATAGAAAGTATTTTCTAGATTATGTTCAAGGTGATTTTGGAGAGGTATATTTGGGTAATGATTAGCCTTGTCAAATTGTTGGAGAAGGAAAGATAAAGATCAAGTTGCAGAATGGTAATGACTGGTTTCTGCAGGAGGTAAGACATGTTCCTAACTTAAGAAGAAATTTAATTTCTGCAGGGCAACTAGGTAGTGAAGGTTGCATTGTTACCTTCTCAGACAGTATCTGGAAGGTCAGTAAAGGATCATTAGTAGTAGCTAAAGGTGTGAAGGTAGGCACATTATATCTGTGTACTGGTAACACTTACTCTACCTTAGCTGCTGTATGTGGGAAAAATGGATTAATAAAACTTAAAATGTGAAAAATACGAGAAATACCAATCCACACACACACACAGGACTTCTTGATGCAAGCTATGGAGTAACGCAGTGTTACTCAGCTTCCCAAGGAGGGTCCCATGGTTCTCTATCTCACAATGTCCCTCAAACCAATGTTTTGCTCTCAGATTACTGAGCAAAATGGTTTAGGGATGGCAAATATGAGAACGAGAGAGATTTTTAACTGATTTTAGTATGAGATGTGTTATAAGCTAGGTATGATGCTAGAAATGCAATAAACGAAATGATAAGATGACAGGGTTAGTATGAATACTATCCTAACATACTATATTTAGTTTATGATTGAACTAAATGATAAATAAATTACTGTAGCATGCATATTCATGATTAATTCTGATCTAAAGAGAGGCTAAATGATGAGCATAAAATGATATAAAAGCTTGAAACAATTTGAGCATAAGTGTGATGCTTTAAATTTGAAAGATGATTATTAAGAATGGAGGAATGAGAGCTCTATTTATAGCACAAACAGGGCAATGGATGGTCAAGATTGAAAGGTTTAATCAAGGGCCAGGTTTGAAAGTTGGGGATCCATGTGCACAATTTGCACCAATGAAATGGTGACAAGTGTCCACACCAGATTGGGTTGAAAGAAGAGGTTGGAGGCATTAAAGGCCTGAGGAGACCTCATGGTTATCTAAAGGCTAAGGGTCAAGTCTAAGTTAGGTTTACCCACTGATTTAGGATCTAATCCAAAGATAAACCTTTGTGCAAATGATTAAGAGATAATTATGGTCAAAGCATTAATGACCTGATGAGACCCTTGGGTTGGGTAGAGGTTGAGTCAAAACAAATGTTTTAACCATGTGGGAGAGTTTGAAATAACCATTAATGGTTATTGGAGACTTTGGGGATTAAGTGGTTGAAGGTTGGAAGCCTTCAATGGTTTTCAAAGACTTTAGGGTTTTTCGTGGTTGAAGGTTGAAAACCTTCAATGGTTATCCAAGACTTTGGACCATTTGAGAAGTGACCTCCCTTTGCTTAGGGATGTGACAAAGTTTAGAGGGGGTTTAGGCTAATTAGAATTGGTTAGAATATTCTAGAATGGGTTAGGAAGGGGTTTGGGATTTTGCAAGTGGATGGGGAGGATAATAGGATTTAATTGAATTTATTTGATTTTCATTCAATTTGGTTGGAATTAAATAAATTTGATTTATTCAATTTAGGATAACTATTTAATTAAATTTGAATTTAATTAAAAGTGGCTAGGGGGATTTAATTGAATAAAATGATTTATTCATTAAATGGGTATAGTGAATTTAGTTAAGTGATTTACTTAATTAAATAGAAGAATGTGAATAATTTAATTAAATTGGATTTAATTAAATAGAGAAATGAACATAAAATATTCATTTAGGAATATGGTCATTTTTATACGTCTACAGCTGCTACAGATAAAGTTACTGCAGGGACAACAACAATAGATGTTGCAAGAACAGATTCGATAATGTGGCACCATAGGCTTCGGCACATGAGTGAGAAAGGGATGAAAATCTGTCACTCCAAAAATCTATTGCCAAGACTAAAGAATATTGATTTAGAGTTCTGTGAAAACTGTGGTTATGGCAAACAGAAAAGAGTCAGATTTCTCAAGGTTGGGAAAGAGAAGAAGAGTGAGAAGTTAGAGCTTGTGCATTCAGATGTATGGGGACCGACTTAGGTATCATCTCTTGGTGGCTCTTGTTATTATGTTATTTTTATTGATGACTCAACCAGAAAAACATGGGTATATTTCCTAAAACAAAAATCATATGTTTTTGAAACTTTTAAGAAATGGAAAGCTTTGGTTGAGAATGAGACAGGAAAAAGGTTGAAGTGTCTCAAATCGGATAATGGAGGTGAGTATTGCAGCAAGGTATTTGAAGATTATTGCTCCTTAAATGGGATTAGAAAGCAAAAGACAGTTCCAGGAACTCCACAGGAAAATGGTGTGTCAGAGAGAATGAATAAGACTATCATGGAACGCGCGAGGAGCATGAGATTGCATGCTGGATTGCCTTTACATTTTTGGGCAGATGTTGTACATACTACTATCTATTTGATAAATAGAGGACCTTCAACCCCTTTGGATGGTGGTATTCCAGAGGAGGCATGGATTGGTAAAAAGGTAAATTATTCTTTTCTGAAAACCTTTGGTTGTGAAGCTTTTGTCCATGTTGATAAAGAAAATAGAACCAAGCTTGATGTTAAATCTCAGAAATGTACCTTCATTGGATATGGGATAGATGAATATGGCTATCGGTTATGGGATTTTGAAAATAAGAAAATAACTAGAAGTAGAGATGGTATATTCAATGAGAAGGTTATGTATAAAGAACAGATGCAGGAAAAGAAGCATGAACAGGACAAGCAAGAATATGTGGTGTTGGATGAGATTCCTGAAAATGAAATGCCATAAGTACGTGATGCTCAACAGCAACAAAATGTCCCACAAACTCCTACAAGTGTTAGACATTCTACGAGGTCAAGTAGACCACTTGAAAGATTTTCTCCTTCTTTTTATTCTATATTATTAACTGATTCTGGTGAACTAGAAGAATATGAAGAAGCAATGCAGGTGGATGCCAAACAACAGTGGGAGCTAGGCATGAAAGAGGAGATGAATTCCTTGATGAAAAATAAGACTTGGGACTTAGTCCCTTTACCTGCAGAAAAAAGAGCCTTGCCTAATAAATGGGTTTATCAGCTTAAGGAGGAGGAAGGAGGTCAGAAAATATATAAGGCCAGACTTGTGGTAAAAGGTTTTGCACAGAAAAAGGGTATAGATAATGATGAAATATTTTCTCCAATTATAAAAATGACTTCAATTAGAACTGTACTTAGTTTTGTGGATGTAGATGATTTACATCTTGAACAATTAGATGTGAAAATAGCTTTTCTCCATGGAAATTTGGAGGAGGAAATTTACATGTTGCAACCACAGGGATATGAGGTCAAAGGTAAGGAGAACTTGGTGTGCAAGTTGAAGAAAAGTCTGTATGGCCTAAAGTAAGCACCCTGACAATGGTATTTAAAATTTGATGGTTTCATGGCTGAACACAGTTATCATAGATGTCATTCTAATCATTGTGTATATTTTAAGAGATTTGATAATGGTAGTTATATTATCCTATTGCTTTATGTTGATGACATGCTTGTTGCTGGGTCTAACATGCAACATATAAATGATCTTAAACATAAATTAGCTAGGTCATTTGCTATGAAGGATTTGGGTGCAGCTAAGCAAATTCTCAGTATGAGGATTACACGGGACGGGAAAAATAGAACCTTAAATTTGTCCCAAAGTGAATATATAAAGAAGGTGTTGAAAAGATTTAAGATGCAGGATGCAAAACTAGTTAGTACACCTTTGGCTAGTCATTTCAAATTGACTAAGGAGATGTGCCCAAAGGCATAGGAAGAGGTTAATAAAATGTCTAACATCCCGTATTCATCAGCTGTTGGCAGTCTGATGTATGCAATGGTACACACAAGGCCAGATATTGCACATGCAGTGAGAGTTGTGAGCAGGTTTATGAGTAATCTGGGTATGGAACATTTGAATGCTGTGAAATGGATTCTTCAGTATTTGAAAGGAACCACTATGAAGGCATTATGTTTCAAAGGATCTAATGCTGCTTTGAGTGGATTTGTTGACTCTGATCTGGCGGGTGATATTGATTCACGGAGGAGTACTACAGGGTATATTTTTACTATAGGGGGAATTGCAATTAGTTGGATTTCTAGGCTGCAAAAGGTTGTTGCACTTTCAACCACTGAAGTTGAGTATGTCGCTGCTACAGAAGCCAAGAAGGAGATGATTTGGTTACAATGTTTTATGCAGGAATTGGATCAAACACAGGACGATCGCCCATTGTATACTAATAGCCAGATTGCCATTCATCTTGCGAAGAACTCTGCTTTTCATTCAAGGACAAAGCACATTCAGCTCAGGTACCACTTCATCTGGACTATTTTGGAGGAGGGTCAGTTATGGCTTGAGAAGATTCACACAAGTGAGAATCCTGCCGATATGTTCACGAAGACGGTTCCACAGGAGAAGCTGATTTCTTCATCAGTTTTTGTTGGTCTTCTTGATTGATAATTGTGGAATTTATACCAGTCGAGTCCTAGTGTTTTATCCAGGGGATGTTGCATGTACAGTGGTGTTGTGTAGTTTCAGTCTCCAAGTGGGAGATTGTTCGGTGTGGAGCCTGATCAGTCTCCAAGTGGGAGATTGTTGAAATGTGGTGACTGATTAGCAAAGTACTGTACACTCAGCATGTATCCTTTTCAAGGTTTGGGGCTAGGTCGGGCCGGGCCTCGAGCGGGGGTTTGGGGGTGGCAGCCCCTAAAGTAGGCGAAGCCCACTACGGCCGCCCCTGAGAAATTTTATTGGGGTTTTTTTTTTTTGATGAAAACCGAAATTGTAATAAAACCCTAAAAAGGCCGACTTTATTTTTGCCCTAAAAATGCATGTTATAAGCGGCTGGGATGCTTAAGGCATTGTAAGGTTGATGTACTATTTTTGCTGGATAATAAGAAAGATTGGACGGCTGTGTATGGTGGACGTAACCCATTCTGGGTGAACCACATTAAATCTCTGTGTTATCTATGTCCTATTTTATTCCTTTATCTTTTGTATTTAAATCTACATATAATTGTTAGTTCATATTTGCTTCAGATCTGCTTGAAACCCTAACATCTCTCTCTCTCTCCTTTTCCCAATCTCCCTCTCTCTCCCTCTCCCTCTCCCCCTCTCATTTTCCTAATCTCCCTCTCTCTCCCTCTCCCTCTCCCCCTCTCATTTTCCTAATCTCCCTCTCTCTCCCTCTCCATCTCTCTCTCTCTCTCTCTCTCTCTCTCTCTCTCTCTCTCTCTCTCTCTCTCTCTCTCTCTCTCTCTCTCTCTCTCTCCCTCTCTCTCCCTCTCCCTCTCCCCCTCTCCTTTTCCTAATCTCCCTCTCTCCCTCTCCATCCATCCCCCTCTCCTTATCCTACTCTCTCTCTCTCTCTCTCTCTCTCTCTCTCTCTCTCTCTCTCTCTCTATCTCCATCCATCCCCCTCTCCTTATCCTACTCTCTCCCTCTCCCACTCTCCTTTTCTCAATATCCCTCTCTCTCCCTCTCCCTCTCTCCTTTTCCTAATCTCCCTCTTTGTCCCTCTCCATCCATCCTCTCTCTCTCTCTCTCTCTCTCTCTCTCTCTCTCTTCTTTTCCCAATCTCCCTCTCTCTCCCTCTCCCCCTCTCCTTTTCTCAATATCCCTCTCTCTCCCTCTCCCTCTCCTTTTCCTAATCTCCCTCTCCGTCCCTCTCCATCCATCCCCCTCTCCTTATCTCTCTCTCTCTCTCTCTCTCTCTCTCCTTATCCTATTCTATGTTGGGATCCAAGAACACTGAGAGGGGGGGGGGAATCAGTGTTCTGTTGGTATGAACAATTTTTAACTTTTTATACCATACACATAAATCTGTAAACAAGTAAACATATAACAAGAAGCAAATAAACCATCCACATAAATGAACACAATAACACATAGAGTTTATACGTGGAAAAACTCAAAGGGGAAAAACCACGGTGGGATTTGTGACCCACAATATCAGTTCACTGGACATATGAAAAGATATTACATATAATAGGGCCCTGCACATGCAGGAAGGCATATTGCCTAGAGCATACTGCTCATCACTAAAGAGCCTCACTAACTAGAAGCTTTTTGCTAAAGTAAATTACTGAAAATGAACTCAAGAATGCATCTGCTATGCCAAATAGAGTTCCAGTTCTGGTTCTGCTCTGTATCGATTCATAAACCCTGAACTACTACCGATATCTCTTCTCCTCCAAGGATGATTTCCAAGCTATCTATAAATCATTGCATGATATAACATTCTCATACAAAATGATCTTCATACATATATTTCACATTATATAGTTCTTCTATATTCTCCTATATCCACATATTTCATATCTATCATATGTCACAAAAATAACCTAGTAGACTGACCTATATACCTATTACAAATAATATGCCTTATGTCAGCTTACAATACATTTACAAAAGATATTCGATGTCGGCCTTGTCAATAATTACAAAATAATTTATTAAATCCTCCTTGATGTCAGCTTCCAATGAAGTATTGATGTTGGTGTCGATGCCAGTGTAGCCCTGAATGCTCCAAAGCCGGTATCTGTCAATATATACCTCTTAGTGTCGGTATATGACTTCCATATGATATTGTTGCCATCAATGACAATAAAATGAATCGAGTGAGTGTCAATTGCCAACAATCTCCCCCTGTGGCATTGATGGCAACACTCATGTGAAAAATGGATTCCCTGTCGGTATGCTCCCCCTGAGCAATACATTCCATTTGATATCCTGATATCATTCCCATGTGTTTTTATTTGTTATTTTTGATATTCTCTGATATTTTTCATATATATGCATACTCCACCTTTGACATTAATGCCAAAGATCGGTGAAAGAATTCAAAGAATTTCAGTACAAAAGACTAAATGAATACTGTTAGTTTCACTGGAGCTTAATCATCTTCAAGATTTCTGGTATGCCTTTTGCAATTACTAAAGATATGTATCCTAGCCAGTTCTAAAAGTATCAGAAATGGATGCTAGTCCACTTAGTAAGTGGGCATGTGTTTCCTTTTCTTGGACATCTATCGGTGTGGGTTTAGCTATCATGTCCATGCACTCTCTTATGAACACCCAATTAATCTAATCTAGGACTTACCAGTCCTCTTAGACTTCTTGCTCTTCGCATGATTTTATCTCTCCTTCTCAAAAGAAAAAAATTGGTTCTCCAAGGACCAAATTTGTCCATCAATAGATGTGGTCAGTGCAGTCAATCCATCAAAAGAATTAGCAATTTTAGCTATCTTATCATATAACTCCTTTAATTTGTTATCTACATTAGCCGTAAGAATTTCTATATTACAACACACTCTATAGATATTTGTACATTTTTTTAAACAAACCTCAATAGGAATAAGTTTGTCCTCAATTTTCTTCTTCTCTGTTTGTATAATCTAATCAAAAGCTATTATTTTAGCTGTTGTGAATTTATCCAAAGCCTGTCGATCTGCAATCTACCTCAAAGATTGAAAATTGTTAGAGATATGCTCTGTTAGAGTCTTGAGCTTGTCAGAAGGGCTTGCTCCATCTTCAATCTGATAGTCAGGTATTAATTTGTGCAACACTGTGACTAATTGATCAATTATTCCTTTATCTATAGTACCTTCCTTCAGTAATTTCTGAGTAGCCATCATCATCAATTCAGTTGGACTCAACTCAAAGATTGATTTCTTCTCAATCTGAGAAGTGTCAATAGCCAAAACCTTTACCGAGGAATCAATTTTACCTGCTGGTATGGACTCAGTTGCTTTTACCTTATCCATCTCAACCTCTTTTGCATCGGTGGCTTCACCACTTGGTGCAATGGCAGTTACTGCCGGTGGAGTATTATCCACAGTATTTATAGTGTTATGTACATTGCCTTGCTCAAAAAGGTTCATGTCGGTACAAACTATACAGTCTCCTTAACTGTCGGTTGTCTCTGAATATCTATAGTTACTGTCGGTTGTGTCAAAATTGGAGTTGAACTGCCCAAAATACCTTTCCCCTTTGATTTGTCAGGAATGGTGGAAGATGTTGCCCTTTCAAATTCTTCTTGAGATGTGAGAAAATTTGGGTTTTTTTGAAAGAATTTGGTCCATCCCTTACTAGTCTCATTTATCACCTCATTTACTCTCCCCATCATAAGGCTTATCCACCGGGGTTTACTACTGAAAATTGTCCTATTTGCAGTATCTATGCATCTTTTCATTTCTTCATTATTTACAGCACCACACAATTCCAAAAGTGGAGATTGTTAGTATTTTGTTATGGTTTTGTCATTGATGTCAACACCTACTAAACACTATCAACTCTGGCATTTTGGAGAATCAGCAACATTCACCGACAAGCACACAGTTACTAATATCTGGTACCTGGCAGGATATAATGTTCACCGGCACTTGGAATGGCATGGAAAACACATGGTTATGTCGAAGACATCTTTTGGACACCTTGTCTTGAAGATTGGTTTATTGGAATAACTATATTTGCATATTTGCTAGTACCGGCAAATAGGTCCAGGGTATACACCGACAGGTTTATCTTTTCTAGATCAACATGGCATGCTATGGAGATGATTTATTATTATTGTAAATGCATTAAACCAACATGTTCAATCAGTTATTGCATCAAATGTTGTTTTGTTTGTAAAATGCTTTTATTGTAATATCTTGTAGAGTCGACCTACTAAAATTGGTCTTAGGTTATGGTATAAATGTAAGATCTTAATTGTAAGATCGGATGTGGAATGTGAAAAGGAATTGTAAGAAGGTATATGCGAGATTAAGCAGAGCTATACACGCAGACATCATTTGAAGGTGAAGCTAGGTTTTTGTGAAGACAATCAGAACTACACTAGTACTGAATCCAGCATATGAAGATGCTATTTTAAGAAGTACATTCTTATTGGATTTAACCATCCAATTGTAGTCAGTGTGACTCCCATTGAGCAGTGAGCTCTAGGCGCTTAGCCTTTTTGCATGTGCAGACCCCATTTGTATACACTTACTATCTACAATAGTATCATCTGATTGTGGGTAAGGTTTCCCACCGTGGTTTTTCCCCTTACAGGGTTTCCACGTATAAGTTTTGGTGTTATGTGTTGTGGATGACTTTTTCCCTTTTGTTTCATGCATTAGAATCTTACAGGTATTACAATTAACTGTTAAAACTATCTACTAACATATTAGATTGGTTTACTGGTATAAAGTATTAAAGTTGTTTAAGTTGCTTTTGGTTTAAATTTATCAGACAACTGATTCACCCCCCCCTCGCAGTTGTCCCCGAGACCTAACACTACTTCCTTAATCTCCCTATCACTCTTGACAACATCAAGTCTTCTAGCCTCAAGTTTATTATACAAGTATAAAGGTATCTCCTTCAAAATTTCAACTAAGGCTTTCTTATAAATTTCTATATACAACAAAATAGCCTCTTCTAATTCATTTTGCACATTCTCTTCTAAATCTTCATAATACTTTGATACATTTTCAATATTCCATCTTTTGTAATTTCATCAATAAGCTCAACACAGGTCATTGTGGTCTTACTGGTTTCAATATCATCACCTTTCTTCTTTTTGCTTGTGGTTGCCTGTGTGATTGGTTTCCTCTTTACATAGGCTTCCTTGTTGGTGGTGGAGGTGCAGTAGGCTTAGTTGCCTTTCTAACAAGTCTCCTCCTAGGCTCTTCTTTTTTCTGCTCTATTGGTGGTTTTACCACATTCTTCCTTTGTACCCTTCTGAAAGCCAAAAGTTCATTATCCTCAGAATCAGAAGTGATAGGGGAAATGTGAACTTGTGGCTTCTTCACTTCTACAGTACCAACCTCTGTCGGTTTAGTTGCCTGTTTGCATCTTGAACCTAGTTGAGTGTCTATCTTATTAATTACATCTTGTACATATGCATACATCTTTTCTATTTTCTTCTCTCTTCTCTTCCCATTAAAACTGGTTTTCACTTCAAGAGCCTTCTCTCCTGTTGTACCAAAATGCTCTATTTTATCATCTAATGGGGCATCTAACAACATCTTTGCATCAGAGTTCAAAAATGCTATCATCCACCTCATATCCAAGCTCTGTAATCTAGATTTTCCTAGGTTCAATTGCTTCCATAAGAGTTTCATCAATTTTCACCATAAAATAGATATCAGTGGAATACTTCTCCACAATGTTCTTTGATATTCTCTCCCTTTTCCTCATGTTTTCTTGGAATGTCTTGAAATACCCCCAAAGTTTCTCATCTCTGCCTGTACCAAGACGGTGATTGCTTCCTTGATTTGCATACCTACCAGTATGTCATGAGCCCAATGCTTCTTCCCTAGACCAAGTAGCTCATTCAAGAAGTATAGCATTAAACAAACAATCAAATTTCCATATCTAAAATTCCCTTTCTTGATTCCTTTGATCTTTCCAAGGTTCAACATCAATTCAGTCCTCATCCATTCACATAAATCATACTTCACATTATTCCTTAACATCTGATATGCAACATGAATGCATGAACTAGCAACATAATTCAATCAGTTGGATTGAGTTACCTTGTAACTTATTATCATGCTTGCAAATTTTAGACCAGAGTCAGTGATTGTGCTTATCCTCATTGATCTATTATCAAGAGTTGCACCGGTGAGTTTCTTAACCTCTATGTTGGAAAATTTCTTGTCAGGTTCTTGTTTGACTTTGGGTAAGCCGGTGATTGCTTGAATAGCCTCCTTCGTGATCATCTAAGGCCTATCTAGCCAAATAAATTCGTTGTGAACCCTGCTCAAAACGTATCTAATAACCTCATCTTTGAATTCCGGTATGTACAGAATACCGGTTAACCCTAGATCCTCAATTGCTTTGTATTTCGGCTTGATGGTTCCGGAGACTCCCAGTATCATGGATTGATACATGCTTATGATGTCCTTTGTGCCCAAATCCTCTAGGGTGTAGTGAATGTATGCCCTCACATCTTCAACATACATTATGCCATCATGAACCCTAGAAAATGCTCCTGTAGAGTCTTCCTTTTAGCAATTTCAAGAACCTCCTTAAATACTGGCCTTAACCTATCCTTGACTTTGACAAAGGTGGGATTTTCAATGAAAGTAGGAGCTGAAGATCCAGATGCCATTTCAAAAAATACTTGAAAGTGAATGCCGGTGGAAGATTGAGTGCTTCAGATAACTACTCGAAATCCTTTCACAATGCTTTTTCTCACTCTTAACTTGCCTTTTCTTTGCTCTGAATGCTTGGTGAGTGAAAATTATTTCACTTACTCCCTTTTATCAACAAGTAAAACCCTAGTTTTCTATAATAAATGCTTCACCAACAACCCTACAGATGTCGGTTTCACAGTCATGTGTCGAGTGAACCTTCATCGATGATTAATATGACTCTCCAGATCTCTTCCAGGGTAATATGAAAAATTTAGCAATGACTTTGCCAACCCCTAAGGCTTATGCCTTGATTGCCAGTGGAATTTCCTGTCGGTGGAGGAATACCCTGTTCTATCGATGGTGTAGATCCATCTCCACTTGGTTCTTCAGATTTTCTAACCCATCTCTTGGTGTGATCTTGTTGTATTTCATCTACCTTCTGCTTTCCTTTCTCATTATCTTTATCATTATTAACTGGTTGAGTCTTGCTTCTACAATAATTAGCAATAAGACCTATTTTGTTGCATGCATAACATGTAACATTGTTCTTCTAAATTGATTTGACATATCTGGTATCATTTCTTGACCTACAATGATTAGCAAAATGTCCAAACTTTCCACATGCATGACATTTAACATCCATTCTGCAATCTTCTGATCTATGACCATATTTCTTGCAATTTGTGCATTGACCAGGAACAAAATTGTAGTTTTGAGTTGCTTTATTCTACATTGTTTAGCCATATGTCCAAATTTATTGCAAACAAAACATCTACCATTGAATTTAGAAGCATTAGATTGCCTTACCGGTTTCCTCTATTCTGATGAGTTCTGCATACCAGTTGTTTGATCTTCATTTGCAGTATTGGAGCTTTCACCTTGTAAAAATCCAAGTCCTCTAGAATCATCAATTTGCCTTTGTCTTTTCAATAAGTCATCTAGCTGTGCAACACTGATCCTAAACTTTTATTTATACTCAGTTGTAGCATTCAGATCATCTCTCAGAGTAGTTATTTGTCTTTCAAGTTCTTGTTCATTGTTCTGAGAGTGTGCCAAATCAATTCTCAACAAATTATTCTCATGAGTCAATCTGCCACATTCATCAAAATTGTTCTTCAGAGATATAACAAGATTATCTTCCTTCTTCTTTCTATCCTCAATATCTTTTGATAACCTCATAGTCAGATCTTGCATTTCATTCTTCATGAGCATGTTTGCTTGACTTAGTTTCTGACATCGTTCCTTAAGAGCATTCTTCTCTTCATCATCCAATTTTTGCAAAAGTTCTTTTCTCTTGGCTTGAGCAGATGATAACCTTTCTTGAAGGATAAGAATGAATTTATTTGCAGAATTCAATTCTTCTTGCAATTTCAAGTTCTTCATCCTTTCAGCATCATAATCCTCAAGAGCCATCTCAAGTTGCTTCTCCATAGCCATGTTCAAAGATTATGGTTTTAGGATCTTCCTCAAGCTATTAAAATTCTTCCGAGGTACCAAGCTCTAATACCAATTGTTGGGATCCAAGAACACTGAGAGGGGGGGTGAATCAGTGTTCTGTCGGTATGAACAGTTTTTAACTTTTTATACCATACACATATAAACCAGTAAACAAGTAAACATATAACAAGAAGCAAAAGTGGATGGTGGTCCTTCTGCAGGTGGAGCTGGTAATCATGCAGGTCCCCAGGCTTCTCAGGGTACTAAGGAGGACAAGGCAACAGTTAAATCGATGGAAGATAAAGATTCCAAAATTGGGGACCCACATGATAGAGGTAAAGAAAAGAAATGGGTGATTCTTTTTGGAGTTAGGCCTTTGGTGCAATCTGGACTTCCGGAAGTTAAAAATCTTTTTGATCCAACAACAGGGGTTTTTGCTATATTTGTACTGGATAAGCTGGTTGATTTCACTATGTCTAGCTTAGCTATGACCTTGGTTGGACAGTTTGCTAGGTTTAGACCTAACATTGATGTCGTAAGGAACTTTATAAGGAGAAAATGGGTTCTCAAAGGTCAAGTGGATGTGGCGGCTTTTCCTAGGGGTTTTTTTTCCTTTGCTTTTAACAATGAAGAAGATATGAATAAAGCGCTCTGTGAAGGGCTGTGGATGTTGGTCAAGTCAACCTTGGCTTTACAAAAATGGGCTCCTAACCTCCCTTTGGATGATTCCTTTTTTGTGTCGGTGCCTGTGTGGACACATCTTCCTGGCCTTCCTCTGGAGTTCTGGAATGAGGAGGTCTTCAAAGGGATTGCGGGATCATTTGGTGAACTTCTATCGATCGACCCGATGACTACAACTAAATCTAGGTTGGTTTTTTCTTGTATTTGTGTTAATGTTAATCAAATGACAGAGATGCCTCAAACTATTGATATTTTGTCCAAATTGGGGAAATGGACCCAAGTGATTGAATATGAATCTCTCCCATTTGTTTGTTTTCATTTTAAAAAGTCGGGTCATTGGGCAAAATTTTGTATGCTTAAGAAGGGTAAGAATAGTAAAAATGATAGCAACTTGAAGCAAAAATGGCAAATGAAAGGGAATAATTATGATCTACCCTCAGAGGTTGTCCCTAAGAAGGAAGTGACCGAGAAGGAAAACAAGGAAAAGAAGGGTGTGAATAATAACAATGAAAAATCAGTTTGTGCCTGTTCTAACAGTCAAAAAGAAAGTAACAAGGAGGAAGAGTATGGGAATGAAGAAAAGGTTCAAAAATATGAATCAGAGGATTTGAAGGTTGGTCCTATCATCCAGGGTAAAGTTGATGAGTTTTCCTATGATGATGCTTCAACTTCATCTAATAGTAAGGAAAATGAGGAAGACTTTAATGAAGCACAGGACTGTAATATTTCGGATACTGTGCCTTTGTTGTTACTAACCAATGGAAGTCCAAAGCAGATTGGAAATATTATCCTAAACTCCCAATGCAAAACTCCTTCTAAAAGTTTGGAAACGGTGGCTCTTGAGGGAAATCTAGGATTGTCATTATTAAAGAAGGCAAGTCAAATAATGGAGGACCCAATGGAGGTATTTCAACCAGAAGTAAGAATAAGAAGGTGGCAGATGTTGGAAGTCACAACAAAAACAGGGGAGACCCTCTCTAAAGAATCAGAGGGAACAGGAAAGTTGGAAGAACCGAGCTGATGGAACACAGAGCTCCATTGAGTTAGCCTTATCCCCGATTAAAGTATGAAGATAATTTCATGGAATATTAGAGGGTTGAATGCCCCCCATAAGCAGGATGTGTTGCGTAATATTGTAAGAGGTCATAAACTAGATGTAGTTCTTATTCAGGAAACTAAGATGTGTAAGGATAAAGTGGAAAGGATTAGAATTTTCAAAAGTAATGGGATAATTGAAACAAGTTCGGAGGGTACCTTTGGAGGTACAACTATCTTTTGGAATTAGAATACTATTAAAGGTAAGGAAACTGCTTCAAGGGTTAATAGGACCTCAGTTTACTTGAGCATATTAAGGATAACTTTGTATGGGTTATCACTAATATCTATGTGCCTAATTCTAAAGCTAGAAGAACTAAATTTTGGAAGAGCCTGGATGAAGATAGACTAAATTTTGCTAATAAAAGTTGGATGATTATGGGAGATTTCAATACCCCTTTAAAAGAGGATGAAAAGATGGGAGGCCTTCCTTTACAGTTGGAGGGAAGACAAGACATAATGGATTTTATTAATGATCAAGATTTGATGGATGTGGATCTCCAAGGGATTAATTGCACTTGGATCGATAGAAGAACTGAAACTGATCTTATTCAAGTCAGGTTGGATAGATCCCTGATTTCTCTCGATTGGCTTTCTAAGTATAATTGTTCTTTGGCATCTATCATTAAGATTGGTTCTGATCATTACCCTATTTATTTCACTGCCAATTCAACTTCTGCTAAGCATAATTTTCCTTTTAGATTTGAAAAGCTTGGTTGTCCCACCCGTCTTTGGAATTCTATGTTGTTGAATGGTCGAATTCGGAGGTTGAGGGAACTACCTTATTCAGAGTGGCGAAAAAGCTTAATATCATCAAAGCCAAAATTAAAATCTGGAACCAAGAGACTTTTGGAGATATCTTTAAAATGAAAGTTGTTGGCATTTTTGATGTTTATGTTGTGATTGTCATTGATGGACACACACTTGTATTGAGATCCCCTTTATATGTATGAGCTCATGCTCAACCGGTATTTGTTGCAACTGGTATATTGCATACTAGTCTCTAGACTAGTGATTTTGCAGAATGTGTTTCCCGGTCTGAAGCGGCATGTCGACCCCAAGCAGTTCGTAGATCACAAGTGGTACGAGGGAGCAAAGCAGCACAACACATTCTTACCAGTCTTCATTTGTGACAAACCGACAACCGGTATTTTGTATGAACCGGTAATACTTTGTGATGAGTTACCAACCAACATTTTGTGATGAGTTACCAATCCACCAATTGTTTGACGGTGCTGACACATTGACGGTGATTCTTGTGTCGTGTTACTGAGTATGTCTAGATTCATTGAACCTAGGAAATTGTAATGTAATCCTATTGGACCGACATGAAATTAGATTCCTTTAAAAGGACATCATGTCTAGGGTTTTTAAGTTGTTGCTGAAAAGGGTTAATGTAGAGCTAGTGTTTGAGGTGGAAGTTAAGAATAATCTTATCGGAGAAGATCAAGTTGTAACTGTGAGAGAGAGAGAGAAGACTGAAGTAATGCTAGAATGCATTAGCTGTGAGCAATATTGGATCTAACCAAGCAGTTTGTGCTATTAGATAGATCAAACACTTGTTGATTATTCACATCTTTGACAAGTCTATAGCCCTTAACTGGGTAGGCCTCAAAGCCTTTGTAAAATCCTCTAACAAGGTGGTTCACACATGTGAATCTAAAATCCTCTAACAAGGTAGTCTTTAATCAAACTTATCTCCTAACAGAGATTGAGATTCCTAACAGGATCTATTCTGGTGAAGAACATTGTAAGACCTTACCGATCTGGTTTCTATTCTGTAGATTGTGACTTGCGAGTTCCATCTCACCGTTGTTTTTCCCAGTTGGGTTTCCACATCAAATATCATGTTTTATGGTTGTATTGCTTTTGTGGGTGAATGTTTTATTCGCATTTTGGTTTGCATGTGTGGTAACCAGTTTGACTGTCAGATTGCTTTATCGGTTTATCTTTAGACTGTGTAAGTGTTTTAGTGCAGTAGTTTTTGGCATACTAATTCACCCCCCCCCCCTCTTAGTATTCATCAATTGGTATCAAAGCCTACCTTTCTATAAGTTTAACCACTTGGAAAGAGATATGGGGGAATACACCTTGAGGGAACGTACTCAATGACTCACTAAGTCTGAGCAAGCCTATGATGATCTTATGGTCAAATACAAGGCATCTCAAGCAAAAAGAAGAGAACATGCAGAGAGGTTGATGGAACTATCTTAAAGTAGTTCTGAAGATGAAGCTAACATGGAAGCCATGATTGCTGAAGTGAATAAGCTAAATGATTCAAACTCCAATCTAAGAAAGGAGTTGGAAGGACTGACTATTCGGTTTAGTCAAGAGCTTGAGAACCAGAGAAAAGCAGAAGATCTAGTAAAGGACAGAGATCATGAGATCTCCAAGTTGAAACATGAGATTAGTGCACTAACTGGTCACCTTCATGAGAGCAGAATGGAAAAAGAAGACATGCAAGGAGAACTGAACATTGCCATCTCTGAAAATGCAAGTCTTATGGAGACAAACACTACTATTTCCAAAGAACTCTTTGAGTCAAAGGAAATACTTGCTAAGTTTGGCAAAAGTATAGTCAAGCTAGAGCAAAAGCTTGAGTCATCTAGACCGGAAAAGAATACCAATGGTCTTGGTTTTTCTAGACATGAGGAAGGAGAATCCTTAGGAACAAATGCTGAAGCATCAAAGAAGCAACCGACACTCAAAGGAAAAGGTAAGCAAAAATGCAAACCTGTTTGCTTTAACTATCTTAAAGAAGGACACACTGCCAATGTATGTAGGAGCAAAGCCTACAATAATTTTCCTTATTTTATCAACAATGTACCTAGATCCAATAAGTTCAATGGTCATTGTTATGCATGCAACAAGTTTGGGCATAAAGAATTTGAATGCAGGTCTGTAATGGATAACACTGGAAGATATCCTCAGAGGACCCAAGGAACTGGTCCTAAACCTTTTACGAACCGGAACCACAACCGGTTTAATGTCTTCAATCATTAGTCAAGAAGCGGTGGTCATCAAGCAGCAACTAGATGGAGAGGAAGTTGTATGATCTGTCATGGTCATGGTCACACTGCTGCAACATGCAGAAGGAAGAATGGAAACATGTACAATGGACCTTGGAGAGCACCTGGACTTGTTTGCTATCACTGCAACAAACCGGGTCACATTGCAAGATTCTGCAGAAGCAAAAAAAGTATATCTGATGATATACCAGTCACTCAGGAAGGAGTAATAGATGTTGAAAAAGTTCAAGGAGACATGAAGAAAACATGAAAGAAGAAACCAATATTGTCGGAAGAGGAACCAATTTCTGCACCTAGTGTGGAAATATCAGAACCGGCAAACTAAGCCTCAAAGGCTTAGGGGGAGCAAATGGCAAAATGCTTTCGAACCCCTGGTTGACACCGGTAAAAGACCTTAATCGGTATGTTATACCTGTCGCTTGGCAGAAGACCGGAAATGGTAAAAAGGCAAATTAGGGTTTACGCCCTAATAGAGGAGCATTAATGATGGTAGGTGAGAGACATGTATAAATGCATTTTTCAAATCATTTCTCACTATCAGTTTTCGAGCGAAGAAAAGTTTTCAAGTGCAGAGCGAAGAAAAGGCGATTTGAGCTTAGATTTCAAGAAATTGGATAACCTTGAAAGAGATTCAAATCTAGTTTGCAAGCGGTAGTGGAGAACACAAAGTGGTGATTTGGCATCCGACAGAGAGTGAAGTGAAGCAGAATTAGGAAGCCCTAAATTCGCATTTGAAAGGTATCTTTCGTGTTCTTGAAATACTATTCAATGGCTTCCGCATCTCATACCAGTTCAAGTACATCCATTGAGTTAGAAAGTTTCATTCAAAGGAAGTCCAAGTATAATGCTTTGTCACAAGTTCCAGCTGGAGTCATAGTCGAAAAAGGAATTTCTGATTATATTGATTGCAAAATAGAAGACCTAGGGTCTTTAGCCATTCATACTCAGTTAGGTCTATTTTGCGGAAATGACAAAAGGATCAAACCGGAATTTAGTGTCATAGAGAAGAAGAAATTCCACAACGCAGTATATTTCCTGGAAGACTTCACAGAGGATCCCATTAGGATCATCTTGAGCAGAGTCCATGGTGACAAGATGTACCTGGAGAGGATGCATGATATCACGCCTCAGGAAATTCATGCAGTCACCGGTTTCTGCAACACAGGGGAAGTGCCAGCCCTAAGAAAAGTGAGCAAAACGGAAATGACCAAGCTCACCGGTTCAACAAGTGATTCATGGGGCATGACAGTCAATCTTATCAAGGATGATTTGGTGAAATACACATGCATGGTGATTGGATACAGAACATTCTCAACCAGTGGGATTAATTCTGTATCTGTTGTAGCGGTAAATGCCGCTTACCGAATGATAAAAGAGGATGCATCTTTTGATTTATGCACCAACATGCAGAGGCAACTCCTACTAAATCTTAAGGCAATCAAGTAGGACAACTCACTGAGGTTTAAGTTTGGACAACTACTGGTAGGGTTGTTCTTTTATTTCCAAGGCTACTTTCTGGGTGTAGGAGATGTCCAGTGGTCACCTAACCAACCGATAACCAAGCAGATAAAGGAAAGCATGCAAGACATTGGAATTGGCTACCCTGAGGTACTAAACAAATACTTTGATCAATTCAGAAGAAAGATGAGCTAGAGGGTAAGAATCTCAGGTGACATAGTGAAGAAATACGAAGATGACATCTGTTTCACTATTCAGGTGGACAAATGTCTAATGGAGGCTGTTGAGCCTAGAATGGAGGAAGTGGAGCCTATGGGCTATCAGGTCATGTTTGACATGTTGGAAGGGTATGCTTCAACCCTTATTGCCTCACCTCTTGATCCAAAGGCTAAGAGAACCAGAACCTACTTGGAGAGGATTGCACTGGTTGAAGAACCATCAGTGAAGAAGGGAAAAGAACTGGCAACTAAGAAAGCTAAGGCAGTGCCTGCAGCATCGACACCGGCTACCACTGTGACTCCAAGAGTGACCAAGCGATCACTGGCAAAGAAGAAACCGGAGGTAACACCGGCAAAAGTCTTTGAAAGAAAGAGGAAGACTAAGGCAAATGAACCAGACTCCAAAGAAACCGAGTCTGATGAACAACCAAAGAAGGCTAGACAGACCAAGAAGATGAAGAAGAATGAACTAGCAACATCTGCACCGGTAAATATAGATATCTCTTCTTACAAACCTTTGACACATTGTCAAAGAGCAGTAAAGAATATTAGGAGAAAGTTACTTCATGATTTAATAGATTATTATGATGAATTCAATAGTGAGGAAAAAGATGAAGTACTACAGGAAATCATTCTTTATTTATGTAAAAATGACCTGTCACCATCAGAGATTAAATCTCAGACACCGGATTCATTATTTAAAGCATTGGATAATAAATGGCACATTGCCATTGAAAAGGAATAGGAGATTAGGGAGAAATTTTTTGCACAGTACTTCCCTGAACTCTCAAATTCAGAATTGTTTGATGCCCTGGATCAAAATAAAGGTCTCTTCTTCACAAGGAGAAGAAGACTCTGGTTGTTGGAGGGGAGAGTTGATGATGTAAAAAAAGATACACATCAACACATGGCCCATGCTATCAGCTCTCACAAAGCACGAATGGCCAACCTCCAAGCAGAAAAGGAACCGGTTATTTCCAAACCGGATGAGGTCTTTGATGAGGAAGGAAACCTGGTGGAAGAACCAATCAACACCATCGATGTCGATGCCCTGGATGTAGATGATGTCACTCAGGACATACCTTCTAAGGGTATTGAACAGGGGCAACAGGCCGATCAGGGTGGTGAACAAGCTGTGGACACACAACAAGCAGCAAAATACTAGGAAGAGAAAAAGAAGAAGGATGAAGATGAGAAACAGAAGAAAGAGGAAGAGAAGAGAAAAGAGGAAGAGGAGAAATGGAAAGATGAAGAAAAGAAGAAGCAAGAGGATGAAAGGAAAAAGAAAGAAGAAGAGGATAAGGAAGAAAAGAGAAAGAAGGAAGAAGAGGAGAAGAAAAAGAAGGAAGAGGAAGAAAAGAAGAAGAAGGAAGCGGAGGAGAAGAAGAATAAGGAAGAGGAAGAACAGAAGAAGAAGGAAGCAGATGAGAAGAAGAAGAAGGAAGAGGAAGCACAGAAGAAGAAGGAAGAAGAAGCAAAGAAGAAAGTAGAAGCAGAGTAGAAGCAGAAAGAAGAAGAAGACAAGAAGAAGATGGAAGAGGAAGAGAAGAAAAAGAGAGAGAAAGAAAAGGAAGAGAAGGAGAAGAAAAAGACGGAAGAAGCAGACAAGACCATTGAAGCAATGAAGACCACACAGATGGAAAGTCCTAAGGAAACCGGTAGCCAAGCCAAACCGGCTGCTATCTCGAGCCCCATTGATCTCCAATCTGCAAGTGAGTTTGAGCTTATGCAGAGCATCAAGGTTACCCAAGAGCGCCTTGAAGGTATTCGAAAGAAAAGAGAACAAGATATTATTCAAGCGGCTGTAGACACACTTACCAGTTTAATCTCTAGTAGTAATCTTCCTGACACTGATTCATCACTAGCACAACTCAAACTTCTGTGTACTGTAGTGGATGATCAGGTGCAGAGTCTAGAAGAAGCAGTAGAGGCCAATGTAAAGAAAGAGCACCAAAAGGCTCTTAATGTTTCTCTAGTGAAGAAGTTGAATGAGCTTAGGACTGAACTTCTAAAGGATTGAAAGGACATAAGGAATGCCTTGGATGAGGGAAACTTGCTACTCAGCAAAATCTATCAACCTCATCTATTTTGTGATGATGTGCTAGCCAAGAAGCAACAACTTCAAACAGACTTACAGTCCTACTTGGGCACATTCAAGACTCCTTATGACTCCTTTGTAGCATATGGGCAAACCGTTCACCGATTCCAGATCTAGTCAGCCAAGCTGGAGCAAGAGATCAGCACACAGTCTAGGGATTTGTAGGAGCTTCAACTGGTATTACTCCCACGAATGCAAATTCTTCAGAAGTGTTATCTAAACCTAGAGGCCCTGACAGCCACACAGGAACTAAGCACAATAGATGCCATGGAGGAATAGGTATTACAGATGCAGATAGAGAAGGAAGTGGCAACCTCCTTACTTAAGTCCTGGTCCCTCTCCATGAAACAATTTTTGCAGGACTATAAATCAGTTTTTGACAAGTATTATTCATTATTGTCATAAACTCTTTTATAAATGGAAACAGGTTTTTCAACGGTACTTTGTCATTGTTGGCAAAAGGGGAGAAGTATATCTGGTTTTTGTTTTTACAATTTTGAAATTCTGATATATCAAGGGAGAAGTATATCAGGGGGAGAAGTATTTGTTTTGAAATTTTGATATATGATGTGATATATGTTATATGCTATGAATGCAAAATTGCTATACACTCTGTTGATTAAGGGATAGTGTATATGCTTAGGGGGAGCAATTTTGTTAATGGCAAGTTTTTTGTTGTAAAACACTTAGATGTCAAAATTTTATTTTCCTAAGTGTTGCCATCAATGCCAAAGGGGGATATTGTTGGCATTTTTGATGTTTATGTTATGATTGTCATTGATGGACACACACTTGTATTGAGATCCCCTTTATATGTATGAGCTCATGCTCAACCGGTATTTGTTGCAACCGGTATATTGCATACTAGTCTCTAGACTAGTGATTTTGTAGAATGTGTTTCCTGGTCTGAAGTGGCATGTCGACCCCAAGCGGTTCGCAGATCACAAGTGGTACGAGGGAGCAAAGCGGCACAACACATTCTTACCAGTCTTCATTTGTGACAAACCAGCAACCAGTATTTTGTATGAACCGGTAATACTCTGTGATGAGTTACCAACCGACATTTTGTGATGAGTTACCAATCCACCGATTGTTTGATGGTGCTGACACATTGACGGTGATTCTTGTGTCATGTTACTGAGTATGTCTAGATTCATTGAACCTAAGAAATTGTGATGTAATCCTATTGGACTGACATGAAATCAGATTCCTTTAAAAGGACATCATGTCTAGGGTTTTTAAGTTGTTGCTGAAAAGGGTTAATGTAGAGCTAGGGTTTGAGGTGGAAGTTAAGAACAATCTTATCGGAGAAGATCAAGTTGTAACTGTGAGAGAGAGAGAAGACTGAAGTAATGCTGGAATGCATTAGCTGTGAGCAATACTGGATCTAACCAAGCAGTTTGTGCTATTAGATAGATCAAACACTTGTTGATTACTCACATCTTTGACAAGTCTGTAGCCCTTAACCAGGTAGGCCTCAAAGCCTTTGTAAAATCCTCTAACAAGGTGGTTCACACATGTGAATCTAAAATCCTCTAATAAGGTAGTCTTTAATCGGACTTATCTCCTAATAGAGATTGAGATTCCTAATAGGATCTGTTCTGGTGAAGAACATTGTAAGACCTTAACTGGTCTGACCTTAACCGGTCTAGTTTCTATTCTGTAGATTGTGACTTGTGAGTTCCATCTCACCGTGGTTTTTCCCAGTTGGGTTTCCACGTCAAATATCTTATGTTATGGTTGTATTGCTTTTGTGGGTGATGTTTTATTCGCATTTTGGTTTGCATGTGTGGTAACCGATTTGACTGTCAGACTGCTTTACCGGTTTATCTTTAGATTGTGTAAGTGTTTTAGTGTAGTAGTTTTTGGCATACTAATTCACCCCCTCTCTTATTATTCATCAAAAGCTCATATTAAGACATATATTAAAGAAGTTCAAGATAAAATTCAAGAGAAAGGGTTTTCTGATGATTTGAGGAATGTTGAAAATGGGCTGCTATCCAAATACCATTAAATTATCTCTAATGAAGAAACTTTTTGGAGACAAAGATCAAGAGCATTGTATTTGAAGGAAGGTGATAAAAACACCTAGTTTTTTCACATGACTGCTCTTAAGCATAGGGAAGCCAACAAGATTTCCATTTTATCCAGCAATAGGGGGATTTTGTCAGATGAAAATGAAATAAGAAAGGAAGCTAAGGATTTCTTTAGTAATCTTTTGGGAGGTGAGGACGTTCTGGATATCAGAAATCAAGACCTTCTAGCTCAAGCTATCCCTTCCATTTTAAATGAGGATGATAACAAAAATCTTTAAAAGGCTGTGTTTTCCTTTCTTGGAGACAAGTCTCCTAGTTCGGACGGATTCCTTATGTTCTTCTTCCAAAAGTTTTGGCATATGGTGGAGATTGATATTTGTAATGGAGTTAAAGAATTCTTTGGTTCAAGGTGGCTTCTAAAAGAACTCAATGCTACCTTTATCATTCTTATTCCTAAGATCTATGGAGCTGACTGTCTCAATAAGTTCAGAGCTATCAGTCTTTGTAATTCTGTTTACAAGATTATATCTAAGGTTCTTACTTCTAGAATGCTAGATATTCTACCCCACATTATTTCGGCTCAGCAGAATGGTTTTGTCCCTGGCAGACAGATTCTGGATTCTATCATTTTTGTTCATGAGAATATTCATTCTTTAACTGCTGCTAAAAAACAAGGCTTTTTTCTTAAGTTGGACATGTCCAAGGCCTATGACAGAGTGAATTGGCAATTCCTTTTCAGAATTATGAAATCTTTTGTGTTTGGGGAAAAGGTGATTCAACTTTGTTTTTAGTTGACTGGAACTTCAACCTCTGTTGTTATTATTAATGGATCCCCTTCTAGTTTCTTCAAAAGTTCTAGAGGCCTAAGATAGGGGGATCCCATCTCTCCTATCTTGTTTACTATTCTGGTTGAAAGTTTGGGTAGATTTATTATGAGAAATGTGGAAGAAGGGAAACTCAAAGGCATTAAACCTTCATCTTCCAACCTAACCTGTACTCATGAATAGTTTGTTGATGATTTGATCACTATGGGAGAAGCTACCATAAGGGAAGCGAGAAACATGAAGAGTGTTATGGATTCCTATGAAGCTGCTTCTAGTCAAAAAATAAATTGGGATAAGAGTTCTTTGTTCTTCATCAATACCCCAGTGGATAGACAAAGAAGGATCGAAAGAATCCTTGGATGCAAAATTGCTGAGTTCCCTTCAACTTATTTGGGTCTCCCTCTATGCTTAAAGCCTTAGGAGAATTTCTAGATGAAGCTGGTTAATAGATTCAATTCCAAACTGGTTGGATGAAAAGGAGCCCTCCTTAGCCAAGCGGGTAAGGTGACGTTGCTTAAAGATACCCTTCAAAATTTGCATATCTATGCCCTTAGTCTATTCAAAATCCCTAGGAAGTTTGCTGAGGCCATTGAAAGAATTCAAAAAAAATTCTTATAGTCGGGAGTGGAAGATAAAAATAGAATCCCCCTTATTGCATGGAATAATATTTGTACTCCTAAGGCTTTTGGGGGTTTGGGATTAAGGAACATTATAACTATGAATAATGCCTTGTTAGCTAAACAAATTTGGAGAATGAAAGGGGAGGAAAGGGAATGCAATTTAATTTGGAAAAATAAATACCTTTACATGACACCATCTGAGGAAGAATTTATTGAAAATTCTTTTTTTTTGGAAGGCTCTGCAATTTGGAATGCAGTTCAAACGGCTAAAGCTTGGGTTGTAGCTCGAAGAAAGTGGAAATTGGGGAGTCAGAGAATTATTAGATTCTGGGAGGACAAATGACTAATGGATAAACCGTTGGAGGAAATCCTCATTCTTAAGGAATGGAAAGACTGGTTCAAAAGAAGGTATGGAGTCTTTGTTAGAGACTACTGGAGAAATGGGAAGTGGATTGAGTTCAGCCAGCTTTGTCCGGGATTAAATTTTTTAGAGATCTTGATTTCCTCTAAATTTTTCATGGACAATTCTAAGCATTGTTTGATTTGGAGGGAAATTTCTGATGGGAAATATTTTGTGTCTTTAGCGGTGTCTATCCACAACAAAGTTCCGGAAGAGATCCCTTTGTGGGATAAAGTGTGGATAAAGAAGTTGATGCCCAAAATTAATATCTTCTTTTGGATTTTTATCCAAAATAAGGTGCTAACTCTTGATAATCTCCATAAGCGTGGATTTGTTTTTCCTAACAGGTGTTCTCTTTGCTGCAGGGAGGAGGAGTCTGCTTGTCATATCCTCCACCAGTGTATTTTCAGTCAGGAATTTTGGAATATTATTTTTAGTAGGTGAAAGTTGAGCTAGGTTTTCCCAAACTCGCTGGAAGAGTTTTGGCAGCAATGGTATTGCCCTAGTTCCAATTCTAAGAATGTTGAGCTTTGGAAACTAACTCTCCCTATTGTCATATGGAACATCTGGAAGAAGTGCAACAACAAGATTTTTAGGGATAAAAGTGCAAACCCTGAAGTGGTGGTGGATAAAATCAATAGAGGGATCTTTGAATGTTTATATGGAATTGATAATAGTTTAGCTTCTAAAGAAGACTTTAATGAAAGTTGGAACCTCTCCAATAATAGAAACAGTAAGGATGGTCTTTTCTAGTGCTTTCCTTCATAGGGATGGATTAAGGCCAACTTTGATGGGGCTTCTAAGGGAAACCCTAGGAAAGTTGGTTATGGGGGCATTGTAAGGAATTTTGTTTGAAGTTGCTTTGTGGTTGTTGCTGGCCCTTTGGATAACCAAACTAGTCATTATGCTAAAGCCTCAGTGGCTCTGAATACTTTGATTATAGAAAAAAATCTCAATCATGATAATCTATGGTTGGAGGGAGACTCACTTAACATTATTAAATACCTTAAGGGAGAAATTGAGCCTTCGTGGACTATAGAAAATATTTTTTTTTAAAGCTAGAGAAATTATTTCAAGCTTTAAATCAGTTATTATTGAACATGCTTTCAGGGAAAAAAATGTTGTAGCGAATGGTCTAGCGAACCTTGGCGTAATTTCTGAAGCTCAAAGTATATGGAATGGGGAAGTTAATATTGATTTTAATATTAAAGAGCTCATCAAAAAGGATAGATTTATGGGGAAAGATGGATCACACGTTTATCATGGAAGTATTAATGATTAATCTTCAAATTTTTAGAAAGGTGATGGTGGCACGTTAGAAGGGTAGAGTCCTATAAAAGAATATTAATTTTTTGCACGCTTTGTGGGTGTGCATTTTCAAAAAGCCAAGTGTCATTTGGAAGAAAGCTCTGAAGTTGCAGAAGCAGAGAAATTGTAAAACAAAATCTAAAATGGGGGGGATCTAAGAAGAGAGGAACCTGATAATATTTCCAGATGGTGGGAGATGCCTAAGGTTTGGACAAAGATGGAGAAAGGATTCATGATGCATTTCATGGAAAAATTGGTCGACTATGATAAAGGCAGAGTAAACCTAGTGGTCACCAAAGTTACTAAAAACTGGATAAATGGCTCCTTCAAAATTCATGGTATTAGGTTTAAGCTGGATGCAGACCTCATTTCGATGGTCACAGGTATGCCCCATTTCGGTCTTAACTTCTTTAGAGACGTGAAAGTGTCTAATAATGCAATTAAGCTTTTTCCGTGTAAAGAGAAGGAGAGAGCGAAATTAGGAAAAGCCACGGGGGGGTATTATGATGCTTCTAATATCAAGAAAATCTGGGGCTGTGTGCTTAATGTAATTATGGAATATATTACTGTGGAGGGTTGTTTCACCAGGGTCCACACATACCATTTTGTGCATTTAAATTACTTTAGACATGAGAAGAGGATTTCTCTGCCCTATTACCTTTTCAGGTCTCTGTCACGGTCTCTGAATAAGCATAGCAAGAACCCTTCTTTGCCTGTACTTCATTACAGCCTTATTTTGCTCATTTATGTTGTCGATGTCGTCGGGGAAAGGAAAGAGGAATATTGAGGAAGGTGGGCCTAGCAAGGATGAGTTGACACAGAGCAAAAAGGGTAAAAAAGCCACTATGGAGAAACTTCAAGAGGACATGGGTAAACAAAAGGATACAGAGGTTGATTCTGAGGACATGGGAAAAGATGGAAGTGATATGGAGACCGATGAGTCTGACGGAGAGGAGAGCTGGAAAGAAGAGGAAGTGGGGGAAGAGGAAGGAGGAGTTGAGGATGTTTCTGATCAGAATAGCCCTACCCATAGTGTGAGTATAGGTAATGTTAATAGCCAACCAATGGAGGAACAAGACAATCGCATTAATAAGGAGGAAGGGGAAATGAATACTGAGCAGAAAAAGGATAAGGAGAAAACAAGCAGGGATTAGGATAAAGTTGGAGATGGGATTATTTTGGATAAACTCAAAAACCAGTCTGAGGCTCAAATGGGTTTTGATAGGTGGGTATATGAAAGAATCAAGAATCTAGAAAAAATTGATAAGCAATAGGAAGAGAAGGGAAAGAAAGTTGAAAGTAACCAGGAGCAGTGGAAAAAGGGTATGGAGGAAAAAGTGGAGAAGCTGGAAGCTTAGATTAGTAAACTGGAGGAAGGAAAAATAGCCATGAAAAACTTTTTGGTTATGATTCCGGATATCCTTACCTCTGTGACTAAGAATATAGAGGAAATTGTCAAGTTCCTTGACGGCTCTAGCACTTCCAATTCTATTGTGGACCTAGATATTGATGAGGATGCTATTGAGGTAGGGATAGTGGAAAGTGCTCCTGGTGGTGCGGCAAAAAGAACTAGGGCAAGTATGAAAAAAGCTAATTTGGCCTCTTCCAAGGAAATCCCTATGCTTAGGGATAATATTAAATATTTGCAAGGGATTAGCGGAAATTTGGCTAATGCCCTAAAAAACATAAAGTAATTTGTCTTTTGTCTTTTTTCTGTTATGGCTAGATGTTGCTGGTTTTGTTGGGCTTTTTTGCTAGTTTTTTCCCAGAACTATGGTGGTTTTTTTCTAGAATATCTTTTCTTGTTTCTTAATGCTATTATCTATTAAGGATCTTTTGTAAAGGGTTTCGGGATCCCTTCAAAACTTATTTTTCCCGTAATAAAAAATAAGAAGAAAATAAACCATCCACATAAATGAACACCATAACACACAGAGTTTATACGTGGAAAATGTTAAAAAGGAAAAACCACGGTGGGATTTGTGACCCACAATATCAGTTCACTGACCATATGAAAAGATATTACATATAATAGGGGCCTGTACATGCAGGAAGGCACACTCCCTAGAGCATACTACTCATCACTAAAGAGCATCACTGACTACAAGCTTTCTACTAATGTAAATTACTGAAAATGAACTCAAGAATGCATCTGCTATGCCAAATAGAGTTCCGATTCTGGTTCTGCTTTGTACCAATTCATAAACCCTGAACTACTACCAGTATCTCTTCTCCTCCAAGGATGCTTTCCAAGCTATCTATAGATCATTGCATGATATAACATTCGCATACAAAATGATCTTCATACATATATTTCACATTAAATAGTTATGCTATATTCTCCTATATCCACATATTTCATATCTATCATATCTAACAAAAATAACCTGGCAAATTGGCCTATATACCTATTACAAATAATATGCCTTATGTCATCTTACAATACATTTACAAAAGATATTCGATGTCAGCCTTGTCAATAATTACAAAATGATTTATTAAGTAAATCCTCCTTGATGTCGGCTTCCAATGAAGTATTGATGCCGGTGTCGGTGCTGGTGTCGGTGCTGGTGTAGCCCTGAATTCTCCAAAGCCGGTATCTGTCGATATATGCCTCCTAGTGCCGGTTTATGACTTCCATATGATCTTGTTGCCATCAATGACAACAAAATGAATCCAATGAGTGTCAATTACCAACATTCTCTCCCTCTCTTCCTATCCCCTATTCTCTTTTACCCCCTCCCCCCTCTCTCCCTCTCTCCCTCTCTCCCTCTCCTTTTCCCAATTTCCTTCTCTCTCTCTCTCCCTCCCTCTCCCCCTCTCCTTTTCCTAATCTCCCTCTCTCTCCCTCTCCATCCATCCCTCTCTCTCTCTCTCTCTCTCTCTCTCTCTCAAATTTTTCCAATCTCCCTCTCCCCCTCTCCATTTCCCAACTCCCTCCCCCCCCTCTCTCTGTCTCTATCTCTCTATCTTTCTCTCTCATTGAGAAGGACTCTTATAGAGTATTTGATTAAATGAAAAACCTACCAATTGAGGATGCAACTTAGGAGAATGAGCAGATTTTGCAACATTCAACCTTGCTATTTGTAGCATCATAAAATTGCGCCCCTTCACAATTTCGACCACATTTGGGTTTTCGCCTTAGTGTTTGCACCCCCTGGCCTAATTGAAGACCTAATTATGGTCTTGCATGTCACAAATTACAAAAACTTTGACTTTGCACTTGTTCTACACCTTGATCTTGGCCTCAAATAGGGCAGGACCAGGGCATGGTGTTATGGTCCTCCCTAAAATAGGGCCCCTTTAACCCCTCTCCCATTTAAAATTTGAGTGGGATTTCTTTCTCCATGTCATCCTATGCCAGAAAATTAATCAATTAACCCGACATTCAAGCACACAAGAGATTTAAGCATTCAAGAGAAATTGAGCATTTTCAGTCTTCCTTCAATCTTTGTAGCAGCAATAGAGTCAAGATTCAAGCATTGAAGTGGAGATCTACATACTATTTCATGAAACTCTAATTCCATGTGGAGGCAAGCAAAACTTCACAAGGAGGTATAATCATTGCATTTTTAGACATAATCTAGCATCTCCCTCAAAAGGAGAACCTTTAGTTTCAGTCGTTTCAATTACATTCATCTCAATTTCATGGTTAATTCCAAAATTGGGATTTGACCTAAGTCAAGCCTCTATTTCCAACCCATTTCCCTTTCTTTTTATGTGTAGGAAATAGGTGCGTAGCTGTTCTTCTCAGGTTAAGCTTTATTTGCAGAGACAAAAAAACCCTTTTTGGTGTGCAAAAAATTTGGAGGACCAAGAGGGGGCATCACTATCCTTGCTTTTTCAAGGCATTTTCGTAGGGCAGATCTGAATCAGCTTATATCCCTCAGATATAGGTGCACGACAAAATCCCTAACCTGTAGCTTAGTATTTTATCTGTTTTGCCTTCAATTCCTTTATTTTACCCTAAATCAACACTTCAACTCACAAAAGAGGGAAAAACATATCATAATCATTCAATGCACTTAGTATTTAGTCCTTATCTGATTTGTGATTGAATCTAGTGGATTCATCTCCTCTTTTGAATGTAAAGGGCCATTCCACAAACCCTCAAAAATTGTTTTGGTGATTTCTCCTTCTATGTTGCAAATTGCCAAATCAAAATTTCCCCCTTCACTATTGCTTAAGGACAGGCAATTTTGGGGAAGATGGACTATAATGTCCTCTTTTTAGTTCTAGACTGATGGATGGAGTCCTATTTTGGAAATCTGTAGGCTAATCAAAGCCTAAATTAGGGTTTTGTCTTCAAGAAGGTTTTCAAAGGGGTATTTGTGGGATTTTTATAGTTTTCTTTTTGGATTCCTTCTGGGTTTTTCATGAGCTTGCAGATGGTATAATATGCATTCCAAGCAGAGAAGATTTCTGAATTTACTATTTTTAGTAATTTGCAACAGGCTGACGGTTGTTTGTTGTATAGGGGTTTTTTGGGTTTTTTGAGAGCTCCAGCGTGGTTTGACATGCAAATTCTTCGGAGATGATTTCCAAAATTACTATTTTTAGTAAGTCATGACAACTGCTCAGAATATGCTCTAATGGAGATTGGAGTCAATTACTATTTTTAGTAGTACTATTTTTAGTAAGTGCTATTTTTAGTAAATTTTATTTTTAGCAGCACAGGTGTGCAGTAGAGTAACACTTGGGTTCTACTCTCAACAATCATGTTCAGTAGTGGTCTCTCCAAGATTCTTGGAATCTTTTTTTTGGTAAGTAAATAGCTTTGATTATTTATTTCATATTATTTTCATATGACTTTACTTGGACGATATTTAATATTATTTTTTTTGTAATGTCAAAAAAGGGTGTTTTGGGCGAATATTTTATTAACCCTCTGCAAGAATAATATATTTCTTATTTTGGCACGCAAGCTTGACTTGGAAAGGGTAACTCAATTTTGATGCCCAAGTGAGGAGGTTGTGGTAATTCAATAAAGTTATTTTTTAATTACCCAAGTGTGGTGCCCATGTTGGAGGGAAAATGAATTTGAAATTTGGAGGTCTCAAGTCTATAAATAAGACCCTTCTCTCCTTCATTTGGGTATGTTGGAATTTGATAACAAAGTGCTGCCAAAATTGTTGTAGAATCTTGGCTTTGGGGTTGCGTGCCCACCTAGCTCTATCACAGTTTCAAGTTTGAATGACAACTCCTAGCTATCTAGTATTCTTTCAGAGAAGATTAATGTGTTCTTTCTGGAGAGAATAAACTCTATAGCTGAAGTGTGTTTTGATTCATCCTGGTTGAAGTGGTTGTCTTTTTTTTGTGGGTATTGGCTCAAACTTCTTTTATGATTTGGATGCCCATTTTATCACACTTTGATTGATTTTGGTGAAGAGTTGGATTTTTGGTAGCAAATCGATCTAGTTGTTGATCGCCCTAGCCCATATTCAGCATTCGAAAGTGTGCCTTGGTTGTGACGCCATTTGGTGGCAATTTTTCTATCCTATCTTGGTTGCCCAGCTCTCATACTTCATTTGCAATTTACTTGAGCTCATTCAGAGGTGTCGTGAGGGAGTTGTGAACATGTTGGTGTTTCTCCAGTAGTTGGTTATTTTGAAAATCATAACTCTTTCTTCATTTTTCAGGGCTGGTAACATGGTCTTACTTTTTTTATTTTAGTTATCACTTCTCTTCCATGTAAGCTTATGTAATAATTTTCTTAGTAGTACTAAACATCCCCTTGTTCTCATTTGAAATCTAACTTCATCCCACTGAGAAAGTGGAAGTGGCTGGTTATACCGCCAAGTTTGTGATTTTCAAGTTTCTTTAGATATTTTGTACTCATTGAAAAGTGGAAGTGGCCGGTTTACCGCCAAGTTTGATTATTAAGTTCTTTAGTAATATTGTAATTCCCACTAGATAAGTGGAAATGGTTGTTTATACCGCCAAGTTTTGGGTTGCTAAGCTTTCTTTACTTTGTAATATCCCACTAAGAAATCAGTGGAAGTGGTTGGTCATACCACCATCATGTAATGCTTTCATTATTATTTTTCTTTCCTCCCACTACATAAGTGGTCAAGAGGAATGTTTGCTAATGGTAATGGGTGTTGAATGTTGTGTTTGAAAATTGAAAAATTAAGGGGCATATTTCAGATGATATGTATGATTTTGTTGATGTTGATCATGATCTATCTTCACATTTTTCAAAAGCATTAACCCTAGCTCCTAGTGACAAACAAAGTGATTCATCATTAGAGCATGGTCCTTGTTTAGAACCTGCAGTAGCTCCATGTATCATGCTTGAATTTGGTCCTCTTGCATCTTGTCCACCTTCCCAAAATGATGTTCTACAAGATTGGGAGGTGGATGATTTGCTTGATTAGCTTCATTCATGTCGTAGATCCTCTCTTGCCTATTCGTAATGTGTTTCCCCCATGATGTGTTTTTGTGTTATGTTAGGTTCTCTTTAGATGATCCTTGTTACTCCATTGGTGCAAGGTTAAAAAGAGGTCAAATTTGTTGTGACATTCTTCTATTTGTATCTCAATTCTTCTATATGTTGTCTCTTGTGTTGTCTACTTGGAGACAATGCAAAGTGTTGAGATTCCTTTTTGGTCTCTTCCATGTTGACTCAAAAGACTCATGTTCTCTTCTTCCATTGTGCTTGCAGTTCCACTACCTTTGGGGGATGAGGTCAATTCACTATAAATATCTTTGATATACACTATTTATCATAAAAGCATACTGACCCCAAAATTAGTGGATCCCTTATGTTCTTTTATGTTTTGTGGCCATTATCCTTCATTTTTTTCTTTATTGGGGGCATCTCATTGTGGTAATGTGCTTGTATTTTGGATGCATTCTACCTTAAAGTAATTTCTCCCGACAAGGCATATGCAATTGCTTTAATGTGGGGGCATACAATCCGCTCAATGTTACACTTTATGCACACACCATGACATGTTTCGGTGCTCAAGTTACTTGGCAAATTGAGCCTTTTGCTTTGTAATTCGGTATTTGTTTTTCACGACTCAGTAAGAAAAACTTCTTGAATGGTTGAATGGTTTGGAATATTGAGAGGCGGGGTGAATCAGTACTCCCACAACAATAAAAAATTTCCACTGATTTTAACTTTAGCAATTAATCATATCAACATGAATCAACAAATGCAAAATAAATGGAAACCATAATCATAAGATAGACACTGGATTTTTATACGTGAAAAACCCAAATGGGAAAAACCACAGAGAGGGTTAACTCTCAAGATAATATAATGAGTTATATGGTGTTTACAAAAGGGTGGCTCATTGTTGGATGATTCACTACCTAATTATAACACGACTTACTGTTAGAATGCTCACTGCAATAGAGACAAGTGAACTAAGGAAAATTGCATCTCTAGTTGCATGAGGTCAGTTCCAAGATAAGCTCAGGTAACAAAATAATAACTTACAACAGATTTGGTAAGGGATATTCGTAACACTTTCTCCATCTTGTCAACACAACTGCTTGTAGCAAATCTTGTAAGGGATTACTGCAACTCTGCCTTCAATTTGTCAATCCAACTGCTTGTAGTAGATCCGGTAAGGGATATTCGTAACACTTTCTCCATCTTGTCAACACAACTGCTTGTAGCAAATCTTGTAAGGGATTACTGCAACTCTGCCTTCAATTTGTCAATCCAACTGCTTGTAGTAGATCCGGTAAGGGATTACTACAACACTGTAATTGAACTTGTAGTTTCCATGCTTATACACACCTTCACTCTTACACACATCCCACATCACACTCCACTACTCGCATACATATAAATCATCATCATCATCATCATTCATATATATATATATATATATATATATATCACCCACAATACAATATGTCAGCCAAGCACAAAAGGTTTATCCAATAATGCATTGCTCAAATCAACACGCTACTCAAACATGCCTTGATGAAAACAAGGTAACCAAGTTGGCCTTCAATGCTCGTCTACAGCTTCCTTTTTAATTACTAGAACACACACTTCAATTACCAAAGAAAACAAAGGTCTGCTAGACCCATAGACATCGATTCCAAGCATAACGACTTCCATCTTGAAGATACAAATGCCATAGATTCTGGAGCATAGAATTCATAGATCATATTGAAATACAAACATCCAAATAGCAATTCAACTATCACAACTAATACCAACACTTGATACAAAAGGAAAAACTCAACCATGGCTAGAAAAACACTATATTTCGGAGCAAAGGATCTTCTGGAAATCGCTCCTGTAAACCATACATATCTCATTGCTCAATATCACATACATACCTATCTTCCACTACTACTCAATGTCACATACATACCTATCTTCCACTTCTTCTCAACATCACATACATACCTATCTTCCACTGCTACTCAACATGCTACATCCAGTCCTAACCGGATCATAGGGATTGGCATCAATGGCAACATTCACAGTAGTCAAACAAACCTTACTAGGTTAGTAGTCATGTTCTCTCTTTCTTTCCTCTTTATTATGATGTTCCTTTTATCTTATATTGGAGTAGTAAGATCCTAAAGTCCTTGGGGGTTTAGTGCGTCTTGTCTCTTTGATATCTCGATGAAATTTTTCAATGCAGACCTTTGTACTTTATCGTGAGTATGCTTAGTCTCATACTCCTGCTAAAGTGGGGGATAAATGTAGCCTCCTAAATTGTAGTCGCCTACAATTTTGTCCTCACTTAGGCTTCACTTTGGCGTTCCATCCTCCAAAGCCTAATTGCAACATTGATTCTCCTCACACCACTCATTTACCTCACATTTTCACCAAATTTCCAACTTAGCCCTTAGTTTGGAAGTCATGTTTTGTAGGACCAAGATGTACCACACCCTAGTCCTAAATTAGGACTAGGACGTACCCCGCCTTGGTCCTAAATTAGGACCAATGTGTATATGCCCTGGGCCTCCTAATTAGGCCCCAAATTGGCCTTCTCTAATGGTGACCTTTGATGAGTAGGAAATCTAGCCTATGTCAGTCTGTAGCTGAAATTCAACTAGATTTTTGACAAGCAAGTATAATAGGAGATCTACCCCTCTCATTTTAAACCTAATCAATCCTAATCCGGAAATTCAAGATCTCAATTACACTCTAGCCAATTCAAGTGAGCAAGCAATTAGTCTTCTATCAAGCATTCGAGTAGAAGTGAAGTCAAGATTCAAGCATTGGAGATAACATTCATGTTCTATGTTTTATGAAGACAACCTACATGAAACCCTAATTCCTTTGTGGAGACAAACAAAACTTCATTAAAGGTATATCATTAGTGTTTCAGTCATTTTGAGTCTTTCCCTCAAAAGGAAAGTATTTTATAGCAGTCTTTCATTTACATTTTCAATTCAATTTCATGGTTAATTCCAAAATCGGGGTTTGACCTAAGGCAAACCCCTATTCCCAACAATTTTCACCAGCACAGGAATAGGTACAAAGTTGCGTTCGGGAGGATCGACAAGATTTGCAAAGATGAATAGGTTCAAATTTTGACAATGATAAATTCAGAAGAGCATGGTGAATTGATGCTATCTGGTCCCAAAAAATCAGCCCGATCTTTTGGGAATAAATCCAAAACATCTTATTTTGCTTAGATCCAAGTTGGTGGCTCCGTACGACATCTATAGCTCACTGTTTCTATCAGATTTCTTCGATAGTTTATTATCTTGCCCTAATCTTCAACAATCCAATTCAATTCAAATTAGGGAGGAGAAATCCCTATCCAAGGAGCCTATAATTTGATCAGAATCTTAGTCTATCAAGGCTAGATCTATTAGATTCCTCTCCTCCCCAATGTAATGGTCAATTAGGTCATTTAGTGTTTTTATTATCTTAATTTAACCTTATCCTTAGTTTTCCACCATTACAGGAACACGTAGATACCATGAGGAGATAGAAGGAGTTTGTGGTTGGAGATGAAGTCATGGTGCATCTCTAGAAGGAGAGGTTTCTAGTAGGCACATATAAAAAGATGAAGATGAAAAAGTTTGGACCTTGCAAGATCATTCAAAAGTTTGATTCTGGGAATGCTTATGAAGTAGAGTTATTGGGAGGCATTGGCATTTCACCAATCTTCAATGTCACAAATGTCTACCAGTTTCATGGAACATGGACCAAGGAGGATAACACAGAGGCACCATTTCAAGAACAACTACCATAAATACTACTAAGACAAATATAATAGATCCTTAACCAAGGGAAATGTTTTAGGAATGCTAATGGTTAGTTCTAATTTAAATAAACATAAAATCATTCAAACATGCATAAAACAAACCACTATACCTTCAAAACCTTATGTTGCTCCTTGGATTGAGTTTGATGAAGTAGAGGTGCCCTTGTTGCTCCACTTGATTTGCTCCTTGGATGAGGGATTTGTGGATTGCTCTCCACTACACAACAAGATGAGATTGGATTAAATGATAAGTGTGGATAAGATGGATTGGCTTATGAGACAAGGTTTTGGCATTATGAGGATACTATGGATGATTTTATGATTCAAATGGACAACATAAGAATATGATGAAAGTGGACGATTTGTGAGGAGAGGAGACTCCAATTTATAGATTGAAGGAGACCAAAATGGAGGGCCAAGATTGATTCGAAATGGAGGGCTAGTATTGAAAGAAAGTGGGAGAGTATTGAGAGGACAAGGTGTGAGATTGAAGAGATATGCCATAAAGGCATTTCTTGTCTCCACACCCCTCAAGGTACGGCTGCGGCTATTCTAGCTCCAAAACAGACATGTCGTACAACGTGTTAGTGACAAGTTAGTCAATCACAATCGTTAACTGCAAAATCGATGGTGTAAAACGCGCGACTAACACGCGTGTTAGTCAATCCGTACTATCTTTTTGGAGCCAAAATAGACGTGTCCTCAAGGTACATGGGGAAGAGTTCCCCAGGTACATTGGGAAGAGAAAATGAATATAAAATTCCTTGTGGGAAGGGAGGAGAAAATAAAAGAAATTAAAAGATCCTTGGGAAGAGGTGGCATGGTGAGATTCAAAGAATTTGAATTTCCTTGAAAGGATCAAAGTGGGTAGCATTTAAGATTGGAGGATGAGATGTGAAAGCTATTTATGGCAAAGAGTTGACTCTTGTGTAAATGATTAGGGGGATTGATTAGGTGGCTTAATGAAGGATTATGATGCAAGTGGGCAAGTTAGGAGGATGTGACATGAGGAGAGAGAATGAGTAGAGGAATTTAAAATTGAGGAAAATGATGATCATGATTAGGCTAGAATTAATTAAGATAAATGATGGGGATTATAAGGGTGGTTTGTAGGAATCAGATGATTAATTTAGTTAATTGATTAATTAATAGAGGTTTTAGAAGAAATAATGATTGAGGTAACTTTAGAAGAATAGGGAAATAGTTAATTTTGATAAATTAATTATGAAAGGTTATAATGATAAAATTAATTTAAATTTGATTTAATTAATTTTAAGGAGGAAGGGACTCACACAATTAAATTAATTAATTATGTGGAGAGGCTTAAATTAATTTTAATTTTAGATGTCTACAGATCCTGGATAGTCAGACCAAACATAGTACCCAGAAGGAGTATAAGGAATACCTACGCAAGTGGAAGGACAAACCAGTAGAAGATGTAACATGGATCTTAAAGGCTGAACTTGAATGATTTGAAGCACATTTGACAATGTGCGAGGCACACTTTTCAAATAACCCTTGTGTCTAATGTAGGGGCATCTCGTTGAACTTGAGACCAAACCTAAATGTGGGGATGTGCAAAACCTTCCTAAACCTTGCGAAGCTTGCATAACATGTCACACAGTGGATATAGGGTCGAACAACATCCAGATGGGTCCGCACTTATCCACATCTAGTTTTGGACCTTCTTCAAGAATTCAAAGACAACTCACACATTACACCAACAATTGGACCTGGGAGTCCGATGCAAATCATTTCTAGTGTTTGGGTTTGATGTTTAAGCACCTCAAGACTTGTGGGAGAGGATCATCATGTAGTTAGGGAGTAGCAGTTAGGGGAAGATAGATTTGGAAAACTTCCGTTTTAGTTGTTTCTTAGTAATAAGCCCATGGCAGCCTATGCACTAGCATATGGGGCCAATGGGCTAAGTGTACCTAGCATATGAAGGGTTGTCGACATGTAAGATTTTTGATATGATCAATAAAATTCATATATCTATTTCATTTTCATTTTTTGTTGTGCTTTTGGGGTGTGCTTTGACTGCAAGGTTGAACAATCCCTTTCACACCCTCTAACCTTGATTGCATCAAGTTATGCTCATTTGATAAGGTTCCTTTGACACAGATTCAACTCTACTTACTATATCTATAGAAAAAATAAATTTTCTCTTAGGGGGCAAGCCTAGAAATTCCTCTAGTAATGCATATTTGAATTCTTGAAGGGGGAAATTTTTTAAGGTTGGGGTATTTACCTCTTCCATTTCATCTAGTATGACCATTTTCTAGCTAGAATGTTGTGAGTTATTAGTTCACCAACTAGCTAGATTGACATTAGCACATGGAGGTTTAATAAAAGAATGTAGGTATAAGTTCAAGCCGTGCAAGGTGGTTGAAAGGAGAGGGAGAAAGAGAAAGGTTGGAAGAAGATAAAGTAGTAAAACTCGCTAAGTTTATAGAGAGGGTTAGGTTTGCAATTGATCTAAATGAACTAGTCTAGAGAGTGACAAATAATATTAGTTGAGACTAGATTAAATTTGCCCAAAGAATTATGACATAAGAGCCAAACATTGAACGTTTCCATTAAGAAAGCATGCATTCCAACCATGATCTAAATGGTATTTTAGAATATCAACCCCGAACACCCAAATGATTAAGAGGAGGTTGACACACACTCTCTCTCTCTCCAATTCTGCTTTACCTTGGACTTACAAATTGCCAAATTGAGGTCAAGAAGGGGTGAGCTGAGGCGAGACTAATCCCCTGGAGATGCATGCAATTGCTTGCAAATCACATGCATCGAGTTAATCTAAGCCTCAAAGTCAAACCCAGAACCAATAGAAACAAACCCATAGCCCAAATTAACTCTGCTACTCATATGGACTATGAGAAGGTTGATTCTAGACTATGAGAAGGTTGATTCAAATCCATTCCTAGAATAAACTCCTCTTACTAACTTCATTTAAAACATACATAATTATCATCTTATAAACAATCTTTTTTCAAGTCTGGTTTCTAATAAGTTAGGCGTACCCCTAGGACAAACCACCAAATTTCTCGGTTTCTCTTTATAGTACGCCTCTGTATCTGTCTGTTTTTTCTGGCCTTAGAAAGCCTTTTTTCATTCAACTTGTTTGTTTCTTCTAGTAAAAATATTGAGTAGCCTCATTGTTTTCAAAAGTAAAAATAAAAAATCCTCCCACATTAATTGACTGGTAATAATGGCTAGCTTATCGGAACTGTTTCTTACCTGTTCTAAAAGAATCAATTCCCCTTAATGACAAATTTGGGAAGGTTCTATGATTGGTTCCACGTGCAATAGGGCATTATTCATGCAAATTGGTGAAGTTAATGACGTCAAAGTTTGATCTTTGACTGGCCAAATCAGTGAACCCCATGAGAAGGAAATGTTTGGCCTTTTATCCATGGTGACTAAGATGTGACATTGAAATGTAGAGCTTGGAAAAATTTGTGGGTATAGTTGTTCCAGAGCAGCTCTTCATTTCAATCCAATTAGTCCCTATAAAAATCGCATGTACATGTGACATTATCAATGTAACTGCCTACTTTGAAATTCGAGCCAAAAATGTCCACTCAGTCACAGAAACTAGGTATTTTTGAATGCATTTACTGTTGTCAATGTTAATATTATATCCAATAATGTATAAATATATGCACACTCTGTTAAACCTATACTATATCCAACAATCTATGATATTATATAGAGTATGAGGGCCTCAATGACAAAAAAAAATCCATGATGTACATGCAAAGCTTCTTTAAATGAAAGTAACCAATCTGTGTGAAGGAGGCTCCCCCTTCATCTCGGCATGACCTCCTTTAAAGTGCAGCATGTAATTTGACTTTCAAGATTCCTACGTATCTCTATCATAAAATGCATGTGCAATTTGTGATCTCTTTGGTTTTTACGTTTAAATAAAAAGTACCCAAGATTTGTTTTAGTGATTCGAAAATGCTTTGGATGTGATATTAGTGATTTTAAAATATAGCAAAGATGATGTTTTAGTTTAAAAATGCCCAAAACGAAAGGGAACAGAGAACACTTGCAACTGTTATCTTTTCCAAGTGCAGACACTATATATATGAGTGCTTAGTTTATACAGATAGTCATATTCATAAGCTTAGCAGCTATGGACAAGAGAGCTCTGAGCTTGGTTGCAGTATTTATTCTGCTTATGTCTTTGAGAGAAGTCTTGGGTATTAAGCAGGTTAGTAGGAAGAGCTTGGATTTGTTTCTGTTATGAAATATGCTGTTGTTGGACAAGCAGTATTCTTAGTCTTATGCATGTTAGGATGATAAGTTTTTTCTTTTTTCTGTCTCTGGTTTTGGGATGCCCAAGTGAGAAGATTATGATATGGGTATTGTATTGGTGAAAAAAAATGTTGGTGGTGCTTTTAGTTGTCTTGTTCATTGGAGTCCAAAAGTAGCAATTTATTGTTTTCAGTGGTCTACAAGACTGGTGCAATTTTGGGTAAATCTTAGAATTGTTTTATACATGCATTGTTATTGCATAATTGGAAATATTGTAGGAGGCACAAATTTGCTGGTGTTGTGATTGCTTATGTTGTATGAGCATTGATGTAAAGTGGGATGACATAGATTTTCTGCTGTTTTGAAGGCCTATGTTTCATTTGGATGAGAATGTTGAATCTTCATGAATATGAAAGCTTATGTTGTATATAGAATCTAGATTGAATTTTTGAAAGTTGAGTTTATATGAATATGAATGCTTGTGCTGTATTTGTATTTGGAGTTTTGGAGTTTATAACAAATATTTGAACCTTCATGACTATTGATTTGGTGTTTATACTGAATGAAAGCATTTGAATTTGCAACTTTGCAATGGTAGTTTTTAAAAATTTGGGTGATGGCAGTCCTATGTGGTTTACTTGGGAGGGCATAATGAAGATTGCTTAGATCCTGAAACGGTGACTGATTCTCATCATGAACTACTTGCAATGGTATTGGGAAGGTAATAATGACCCACTGTGCTCAAGCTTCTTATTATTTTCCACGTTTAATGTTTTTAATGAAATGTAGAGAACAAAGTCTAAAATCCTCTTCTGAATTTTTCGTTTCCTTGAGTACATTAACAGGATTGAGGAAATATTTGTTCCCGTTTTTTTGTAAGAGGCTATTGAGATTACTTCTATTGATGGAATTATAGATGTCGATAACATATTCTACAATCCTCCTTTTTCATTAGAGCTTACTGAGATTACCTGTATTGATGGAATTATCGAACTCCTTATCAATTTTTCAGATCTCTCTGATATGACTGGCATTTTATGTTCTGTATTACAGCAAGGAAACAGCCAAGGATTCAATCTTTTACTCATACACTAGAAGTGTGAATGGGTTTGCTGCTCATTTAGAAGAAGAACAAGCTGCTGCTATTTCAAGTAACCTACTATCCAGTCTACCACTTTGCTTCCTTGAATATTGAATGAAAGAATCATCGAGTTTAGCTTCAAGGGTTTTGGAATTATAGATTTAAGCCTTTGAGACTCACTGAACTTTCTCCTTGAGGAAAACCCTCTGTTTTTCAGTTTCTTAACAGAATGTAATGGTGGTGCCAGAGCTCCCAGGAGTACTATCTGTATTTGTTAACAGAGAACGAAAGTTGCACACAACTCACTCATGGGAATTCCTTGGATTAGAAGATGGAGATCGAGAAGCACAGACTGAAGTAATCGAATCTCATTCACTCTGGAGTAAAGCAGGATTTGGAGAAGATGTCATTATTGCTAACTTGGACACAGGTAGACTGGTCCTCTTCTTATCCTTAGGCTTAGACTTAGCAACATATGGGTTTAAGGTTTATCAAAATTTCAATTGTGAATTAATAATAACAGCTGAATTGATGTTAGGTGTATGGCCTGAAGCTGCAAGCTTCCACGAGACAGGGTTTGGCCCTATCCCGTCCAGATGGAGAGGAAGTTGCCAAAATGGCACCAAATTCGGTGCAATTAATTGCAACAGGTACTCTGATTGACACCCATCATAGAAATGAGGAACATGTACCGTTTTTAACTGCGTTTATGATAGTATATGTTTGAATTTTCTGCCTGTCATTTTGTCTCTCTGTAAGCTTGTATATGCATTTTGGGTTTTTCTAGCTTAAGATTTTCCAGGAAAGGATAATATACAACTTGTGCTCTTTGAGCGTTTACTGTTTGTGTTGTGCATGAGCAATAAAAGGGTTTATTGGAAAAGGAGATTTTGAAAGAGAAGAAATGATATGCTAGGAATTTGTTTAAAGCTGCTCTGAAATTTCAGACTCTTAATGTATTCATAGTTTTTAGGCTCTGGTAAATTCATGCTCGCAAAACACTTTTCTTGTTAGGTAAGGTTACTAAGTCTTTTAAGTTCCTATATGTTGCATTTTCCAAGATGTGTGTGTCAACTGTCAAGTGTTGTTTTGTGGTATCCTACTAATGACAATTAGTAATAGTATTATTTTGTTTAATTCTATTGATAAAAATATCAAATTACTTTTTATGGTGCTTACTGTATTTGTTTGGCTATATAAACAGCACTTCACATCCATCTTTCATTGTGTTTGCTGCTGCTTCTTTTTTATATTCTACTGAAACAAAACATAAACTCTTGTGCATTTTTTAAAAATAATAATAAAGACCTGCTTTTTGCACAGCCTGAGTTGGGCTAGAGGTGAGAACTTGTGACACTTGTGTTCTTGAAAGAGAGGTCACAAGTTCAAATCTCAAGGGGTAGGCATGTATGCCTTGTTTGTAGCACACTTAGTTGCCTCCTGCAAGGAGTATAGGGTAGTCTCATATGACTATAAGCCATCTGTAAACCCATATACAGACCGCCCAATATCATAGACTATAAAAGAATCTTTCTTTCTTTCTTTCTTTTCATATTACCTCTTGGATGACAGCAATCTCTACAAAATTGTCATGTGTATTTCTCTATCAAGGAAAAGAGTACTGCATCTTTTCCTATTGTACATTGCTTTGTGTAATTTGTGCTTGCTTATTTGTTGTTTTTTTGCTAGTTTTTAGTGCACCTGTTAGAAGAAGCAGACGCTTCTTACATGAATCACTAGAATTGAGAACTTAATCTTCAAGCAATTGTTGCACTCCAGGAAACTGATTGGTGCAAGATACTTTATCAAGGGGTACATGGCTGCTGCAAACAAATCTCTAAGTTTCACCAAAACAGGAGATTATCTTTCACCACGAGACAAAGATGGGCATGGGACTCATACCCTGTCCACCGCAGGTGGGAATTTTGTGAAAAATGCAAATATATATGGATATGCACAAGGGACTGCAAAGGGAGGTGCTCCCAATGCCAGGGTTGCAGCCTACAAGGTTTGTTGGCCCAATATAAAGACAGATGCAAGCTCATGTTATGATGCAGATATACTTGCAGGAATTGATGCAGGTATTTATGATGGAGTAGATGTGTTCTCCATTTCTCTTGGATCTTCTCCTCCTCTTGCAGATTATTTCCAAGATGGTATTTCCATCGGAGCATTCCATGCTGTCCAAAGAGGAAGAGTGGTGATATGTTCTGCAGGAAATGATGGTCCAACACCAGGGACAGTGTCAAATGTGGCTCCATGGATTATTACTGTAGGAGCAAGTAGCATTGATAGAGAGTTCCTTTCTGTTGCTTACCTTGGAAATAATAAGCTTTACAAGGTGAGGGCTGGAAGCCAGTTTTTTACTAATTTGAAAGCTATGTTCTTGCCAGCATTGTATCTAACTATTGAAATGGTTTGTGAAAGCAGTGAACCCTTATTTCAACCCCTATAAATCTTCTAGATCACTTATTTCATGTTTATGTACACTTACCTCTGATTATAGGGGCAAAGTCTCTCTGAATCAACCCTACGGAAGAAAATGTATCCCCTAGTATCATCAGTGGATGTCACAGCACCAACTGCAAATAAAACTGCTGGGTATGCCACATATATACTGTTTTATAACCGTTTATAAGAACAAGAAGTATTTGTGTCATCAAAAGCTATTTGTATTAGTTCAAGCTATTGTGATGAATATTTTAAATACTAATTTGTAGCATGGTAACATTGCAGAAAATTTTGTTTTCAAGGAGGTCTAGACCCAAAAAAAGTTGAAGGCAAGATAATTGCTTGCCTTCGTGGTATCACTGCTAGAGTTGCAAAAGGTGATGCAGTTCGAATGGCAGGAGGAGCTGGCATGATTCTTTGCAATGCACCTGAAAACGGCAATGAAGTTGCTGCAGACTCTCATGTTATTCCTGCAACACAATTGAATGCAGATGATGGGGCAACAGTCCTTGACTATATAAACACTACGATGTAGGTCCTGAAAGCAAAGATTTTACTTCTTAGCTCTTCAGAATTCAATACCATACATTTTTGGGGGGGGGTACTTTAGGCTGTGAACATATTGAAATGCAACCACAAAATTGTTCTGATGCAGATCCCCTGTTGCTTACATTGCTCCTCCAATAACTGTATTGAACACAAAGCCAGCTCCTTCCATGACAGCCTTCTCTTCCAAAGGACCAAGTTCTCTTTCTCCTGACATACTTAAGGTTTAAACTTCAAACCAATTCTCAACATTGTGATATTCTCCGCTCTTATGTTCTAAAGCTCTTGATATTCTTAAAAAATAATTTGGGTACTATGCATTGTGTCCAATGCCAGCCTGATATCACGGCTCCAGGTTTGAACATCCTTGCAGCATATTCAAAAGCATCATCACCAACTGGAGTTGCTTTCGATCATAGGCATGTTGCCTTCAATGTACTTTCAGGTACATCTATGTCATGTCCACATGTTGCTGGTGTTGCAGCCTTAATAAAAGCAGCACATCCTCATTGGAGTGCAGCAGCCATTAAGTCAGCCATTGTGACTACAGGTATGTTAGGCTCTTAATTTTCTGACTTTTTCCCATTATCATTAATGGAGTCCAGCAGCCATTAAGTTATAATTTTTTTCCCTGGAGTGGATATCCATGTTCTGCAATAATTATCTAACTTTTTTCCATCATTTTCATTTCTCTTGGAAAATAAAGCCAGTAGAATTGACAACACTAAGAAGGCAATTAAGGAGGCATCAATGGAAAAAGCAAGTGCATTTGACTATGGTGGAGGACATGTCAATCCAAACAGAGCTTTAAATCCTGGCTTGATATATGATATAGCTGTTCAAGACTACTACATATTCTTCTGCAGTTTGGGCTACAATGCAACCCAGATGAAGATCATAACAGGGAAGCCCTTCTCCTGCCCATCTCAAAAAGAGGCTATATATAATCTCAACTATCCATCCATTACTGTCTCACAGCTCAAAGGACCTGTCTTTGTGAAAAGAACTGTGACATATGTATCAAAGGGACCAGCAGTGTTTGAAGCAGAGATAAAGTCCCCTAAGGGAGTGGTAGTTGCAGTGAAACCCAACAAACTTGAGTTTTCAAACTATGGAGAGAAGAAATCATTCAGTGTAGTGATGAAACCAGGGAGAAGTTTTAAGAAGGAATATGTTTTTGGGTCTTTGACATGGAAATCTGCTAGCCATGTTGTTAGAAGTCCCCTGGTTGTAAAGGTAGTAAGTGCGACCAAAAATTCAAATTAAGCAGCCCTCGGATAGCCACCTGAAAAAGAATGTAATTTATATTGGTTATAGAAAATCGAGATTATTTAACTAATATGGTAGAAATTGAAATTGTTTGTGAAAATATGTATGGAAAATTTCATTTATTGTGAAGGATTCCAATCTCCCGGATGTGATTAAAGTATGCAAATGTTCCTAATCCAGTCTTATTTAATAAGTATTCATTTTTTAAATTTCTTTTTGGGGGTGGAATAGCATCATATCTCAAATAATTTATGTAAGAAAACATTGTATGTAAAATAAAAATAGAGTATTTCAATTGTTTTGGATTAAGGCAAAAACAGATTTTGAAGGGGCCCCGAAACCCTTTACAAAGAAGATTCTAAAAGGTTTAGAATTAAAACAAAAAACCAAGAAGAGACGGGTTGCAAAAGATAGAACATTACAAATAGCAGCTAAAGAACCAGCAAAAACCCAATCGGGTGACAATCCGAACATCCACAGAGAGTCCCTTAAGATTTACCTTTAGTGGTACCCTTGTGAGATCAAAGAGTCATGTCAAAAGAGGGAGTGGACGTTTTAAATTTCTTTCCCTTAACAGTAATCCAACCCTCCTCAACCTTGGCAGCCGTATCAACCCAATCAGACGAACCCAAACCTGAAACAACGAAACTCTGAGAAAAAGAACCAATAGCATCCGCCTTCTTAGAAGCACAGAAGGTCCCACCAGGCAAAGCAACAGCATGAATAGAACCAGAAATAGCAGCTCCAACACCACTAGGCGGGGGAGCATCATTCGAGGAATCAACAGGCAGAAGTGGGGACGGTTGACTAGCCTCACCAGCTCCTCCACAGGAATCCAAGACTACAGGAGAGGAGACAGCAGTAACCGGACCCTCCGCATTAGGAACCTCGTGAAAATAAGTTTTCTTCACAACCATATAATGCTGATTTAAAGCACCTTTCCACCATGAGGTTGACACAATCTTCTTTTCAAGTCCACAACGCTCAGCTGCATGACCCATTTTGAAACATCTTCGACACCTAAAGGGAATCATTATTCCAATTGTTAAGTAGCAAGCATTATTCTAATGTAAGGAAGAGGTGGGGTCTCTATTAGGAGAATTTTTCTAAACCTTTTCTTTTCTATTACTTTTTAGCATCATTTCAAACAAGAGAAATGGTAAGATTCAATCATAGGAATTTGTTATTGTTAAGCCACTCAAAAACACCCTTGTCATTAGGTTGAGAAGCAATAAATTGGTCATATCTCTATTAGGACCAACCATGTCTTCTATGCCAAGGAGAGCCATATGGGCCATGAGAGCCATGGTAGTGATGTTTAGATTTGTCATTGTGGTTGTGGCCACATCTATACTCTTGTGGAGAGGAAGGACCCCTATCAAAGGGGGAAGGTGGCACACAAAGCAACATTACAAGGAAAATTAGCTCAATACTCAATAAGAGTCTACAAATTGGTAACTTCAAGGGCAACTTGATTAGCTTGCATCTAAATATGTAGCAAAGTATTATAAAAAAATCACGGCTTTAAATTACAATAAAAAATAAGAATTTACAACTCCTAGAAGCAACATTAAGTTTTTACCCTTCTAGATATTCAATAGAATCTTCACTGTAAAAGCATGCAAAATTTGGATGAATTTAGTCAGCATCTTTAGCCAATCACCTAGAATAATCATGTGCCAAGAAAAGAGCTAAGGTTAAAAGGGTTTGAATAAATCATAAATTCAAATCTAAGAATATTGAGCTTATGGGAAAAACTAGAAAATATGCTTAAGAGTCACTAGTGTTGATACATGATAGCCTCGGTAAGATAAATGATTGAATGAGAGATAAATGAAGTCTCTCATTCAATCATCTATCTCATCGATAGACTATGATAAGACTTCAATTATCGTTCCTTCATTTGAATATTATTCTTCGATTTATATATATATATATATATATATATATATATATATATATATATATATATATATATATATATATATATATATATATATATATATATATAACCTTGCTTGCAAATTCCAATCAACATCGGGTTCTTAACCAATGCCTAACTACCGATTAATATCGGTTGCAAATCGTAAAGCACAGAATACCGATTGGTATCGGTTTTACTTGTTAACTATATGCACACCGATTGGTATTGGTTAAACATGTTAATTATATGCACACTGATTGGTATCGGTTAAACGCGATTATGGTTGAAGAGGTGTGATCAAGTAATATCTTGATTGGTCATGTCTAATAGACATGATCGGTCAAGGTATTGCTTGATCCTGCTTATTGGCATATATATATATATATATATATATATATATATATATATATATATATATATATATATATATATATATATATATATATATATATATATATATATATATATATATATATATATATATATCGATCGGTGATTGTGAGAAGAACATCAAAATTTATAAATGCTCCTTCTCCATCTGCAACATACCAGATAATAATCAGATTTATTATATTAAGAAATAACATATACTTGAAAGGAAAAATAACCTTGAATATAACTTGCATCTTGAATTGAAAATTGAATAACATTTACATGGTATCGGAGCTATAGTTAAATCGAACCTGAGGCTATTCAATTTTGTGGAAAATTCAAGACAAGCATATATTCAACATCACATTTCTCCAAATGGCTAGCACCATCAGATTCGAAGATAGACTCGGAGGAGGTGATGACTTCTCAGCATGGAAGTTCAGAATTAAGATGATTCTAAGAGAAAATAAAGTTGAATCATTTATAAAAACCGATACTACAGAACCTGAGACTGAACCTGACAAAGCAACTTGGATAGAGGGAAATGAAAAGGCCATCAAAATCATAGTTGATGGGGTGAGGAATAATATTATGCCCATCATAAAGAAACATGAAACGACCTACAACATGTTCAAAGCACTTGAAGATGCATTTAAGATATCCAATGCAAGTAGAACCTTGGCTTTAAAGAGAGAAATAAATCATATAGCTATGATCAAAGGTGAGTCAGTCAATGCCTACTTCATGCGAATACTAGCCCTAAGGGATGAGCTAACAACCCTTGGATATGAGATCCAAAGCAAAGAATTAACACTCATTGCTCTAGATGGGTTACCTAGTATATGAGAAACATTCGTCTAAGGCATCAATGCAAGGGATAAATTTCCAAATTTTGAAAGGCTAAAAGCAGACTGTCTCCAAGAAGAATCAAGGTTAAATAAGAAAGGGATCAAACAAAAGAATATAGATGAAGATCTTCAAGTCCTAAATACAAACTCTAATAAGAAAAGAAAGCAAAAACAATTTAGGAAGAGGAAATGTCATCATGTTAAGAACACCTTCAAGAAGGATCTTTCACAGATTCAATGTTACAAATGTGACAAATTCGGACACTATGTTGCCAAATGTCCGGAAAAAGCCAAACAACAAGCCACATTTGCCAAAGTAGAAAAATATAAAGGGGAAGATGACTCCGAGAAGTATGTACTCTACTCAGCACTTACAAACCAAGCATCAAACAAGGTTAACTCCTGGGTGATCGACAGTGGCTCATCCAGACACATTACAAGGTTTAGAGAAGTGCTAGACTCCATGATAGAGGAGAATGATGAGGAAGTGACTATCGGAGATGACTCCACACATCCAGTCAGAGGAGTTGGAACCTGCACCATCAAACTGAAGTCAGACATATCATTGCAACTTAAAGGAGTACTATATATCCCAGGCATCAAGAGAAATCTAGTCTCCATATCAACACTAGAGGATAATGGGTACGGAGTGACCTTCATGGACAACAAAGTGTTGGCTTGGCCAAAGAATTCATCTATCAAGAAAGCTAAAACCATTGGTCAAAGACAAGGCTACTTGTATGAGTTGTGCACAAAACCCAACATAGCCCTAATCCATGAAACTACAGATGCTAATGAAGTTTGGCATAGAAGACTAGGTCACCTAAATTTTAGAGCTTTATCATCAATGGGAAACCTTCTCATAGGCCTACCTAAGTTAAAGCAATATCATTTAGGGGCATGCAAAGGATGTGTCTTAGGTAAAAATGCTAAGGGTGTTTTTCAAAATAGTACTAGGAAAACAATTAAAGTTTTAGAGTTAGTTCATTCTGATATATGTGGACCTATGTTCGTACCTTCTTTAGGGGGATTTTTGTATTATGTAATATTTGTTGATGACTACTCTAGGAAAACTTGGATCTACTTTCTGAAATGTAAAGAATCAGAAGAGATCCTTAATAGGTTTAAGGAATTTAAATCACTAATAGAAAACTACTCAGGAAATAAAATTAAAACCTTAAGAACTGACAATGGGGGGAATACACCTCAGATTTGTATAAAGATTTTTGTAAAAATGATGGGATTAAGAGGGAGCTTACTATACCTTATAATCCTCAACAAAATGGGGTAGCTGAGAGGAAAAATAGGACAATTGCAGAAGCTGCCAAAGCCATGATTCTTAATCAGAATCTAAATACCAATCTTTGGGCAGAAGCAACCATCATTGTTGTATATATACAAAATAGATGTCCTCACTCCCACCTTGAAGATAAAACCCCTGAGGAAGTCTTTACTAAAACAAAGCCAGATATCAACCACCTTAGAATATTTGGGTGTCTTGTCTATATTCATGTACCTAAGGAGAAAAGATTAAAATTAGAACCTTCTGGAAAAAGGGGAATACTTGTAGGATATAGTGAAACCTCCAAGGCCTACAAAATCTATATACCTGGTCAGAGGAATATTGAACTGAGTAGGGATGTAATCTTTGAAGAAGACTTAGCCTTCAAAAGAGCCCAAAGCTCAATACAACCTAAAGTCTATGTCCCTACCCCTAGCATAGATGAAGACCCTGCTCCTAAGCTTCAGAGGGAGAGTCTTGAGGAAAACGAAGTTGAAACTCAAAACCCACCTAGAGAAAATTTCAAGAAAAGACCACTATGGGCCAAGAAAACTGTAGAAGAAGCTCAGAAGTATGCTGCCCCTTCAGGAACCTTCAGAGAAAGAAAAAGGCCTAACAAACTTACCAACTATGTTGCTCTCATGAATAATCTTTCAAATGCTGAACCTACTAATGTATCAAATGCACTTAAACATCAAGTATGGAAGAATGCCATGTCTGAGGAATACCAGTCCATTATGAAAAATGATGTTTGGGAGATTGTTCCTAGGCCAGCTTGAAAATCTGTTGTCACCTCCAAATGACTCTTCAAAATCAAACATGCTGCAGATGGCAACATTGAGAAACACAAGGCTAGATTTGTAGCCAGAGGGTTCTCACAAAAGGAAGGAATTGACTATGAAGAAACCTTTGCACCTATAGCCAGATATACTTCAGTAAGAATAGTCTTAACCATTGCAGCAACTAAAGGATGGAAAGTACATCAGATGGATGTAAAGACAACATTTCTTAATGGAGAGATTGCACAAGAAGTATACCTAGAGCAACCTGAAGGGTTTGAGATTCATGATGTAGAATCTCATGTAGGTAAACTCAAGAAATATCTTTATGGGTTTAAATAGGCTCCCAAGCCTAGTATGAAAGAATTGACACTTATCTCTCAGGGCTAGGCTTCTCAAAGAATGACGCAGATCCAAATCTCTACTATAAACAAGACAAAGGTGATATGCTGATATTGATTTTATATGTTGAGGACTTGTTAATTACAGGGAAATATCAACTCATAGATCAGTGTAAGAAAGACCTTGCTAAAGAATTTGACATGAAGGACTTGGGACTCCTTCATTACTTCCTAGGTTTGGAAGTATGGCAAAATTTTGATGGCATTATACTAAACCAGGGTAAATATACCTTGGACATTTTGAAGAGATTTGGAATGCTAAACTGTAGACCCATGACCTCTGCAATGGAAACAAACCTTCATAAACTTAAGGAAGTAGTAGTAGAATCACAACCCTCAGATCCTACTCTATACAGGCAAATGATTGGGTCCCTGATGTATCTTGTAAATACGAGACCAGATATCTGTTATGCAGTTAATGCCTTGAGTCAGTTTATGTGTGAACCAAAGGAGATACACCTGGTAGCAGTAAAACATAACATGAGATACCTACAAGGTACCCTAAAACTTGGTCTCAAATATGAGAGAGTTGAACTAGATTTACACGAATTCACAGATTCAGATTGGGTTGGAAGTGTAACTGACAGGAAAAGCACCTCAAGATGCGGTTTCAGTTTAGGTTCAGCCATGATATCTTGGATTAGCAGAGAACAGTCATCAGTAGCACAAAGTTCCACTGAGGCCGAATACATTGCAACCTCCATGGCTGCTCGAGAGGCAGTATGGCTTAGGAAGATGCTTGTGGGGTTATTCGGTGAACCAATGAAGCCTACAATTATTCACTGCGACAACCAAAATTGTATAAAACTTTCAGTGAATCCGGTGTTTCATGACAGATCCAAACATATTGAGATTCCATATCATTATGTACGAGACATGGTAGATAGGAATGTGATCCAGTTGGAATACATTTGTATAGGAGATCAGACAACAGATATTCTTACCAAACCACTTTCAAGGGTGAAAGTTGATCACTTCAGAAAAGGTCTTTGTATGATTGAAATTTAACTTTCTTTGTACTCCTATGCTTATTAAGATGTTTTATGTGTAAACTTCTTTGTCATGTTAGGAATTTTATGGGTTTAACCCCCTGTGTTCATGTCTAAGAGGTGATGATCTCTCAAATAATGAATACTTGTATGTAGACATTATAAGGTGACGATCTTATGATGTTCAAACCAGTTATCATGTTGGATATTTGGTATGCCATGGATGTGCCATGATTGGGTTGTGGTAAAACATTTGGATAAAATGTTAGTCCACATACCACAACTTGAATAAGTTGAAAATTTAACTATTCTCATGTGCTTATTCTTAAAGTATTGCATGTTTAGGCAATATTGATATCATGTGCTTAGGTGATATCTTGTCATCACAAGTTGATGTGATGAACGTTTGTATCAAGCGTTTAGGTGATACTTCATGTCATGTGCTTAGGTGATGTGATTTCTTGTATCAGATGATTGATGATACTTCATGTCACATGTTTAGGTGATATGATCCCCTAGAGAGTAATATTACGTAAGGAATACTGACCATCATGAGAAATGTGATGCTAGATATGTTGTCTTTCATTTATCTTCCCTAGCTAAGAGGGATTGTTGATACATGATAGCCTCGGTAAGATAAATGATTGAATGAGAGATAAATGAAGTCTCTCATTCAATCATCTATCTCATCGATAGACTATGATGAGACTTCAGTTATCATTCCTTCATTTGATGATTATTCTTCGATTTATATATATATATATAACCTTGCTTGCAAATTCCGATCAACATCGGGTTCTTAACCAATGCCTAACTACCGATTAATATGGGTTGCAAATCGTAAAGCACAAAATACCGATTGGTATCGGTTTTACTTGTTAACTATATGCACACCGATTGGTATTGGTTAAACATGTTAATTATATGCACACTGATTGGTATCGGTTAAACGCGATTATGGTTGAAGAGGTGCGATCAAGTAATATCTTGATCGGTCATGTCTAATAGACATGACCGGTCAAGGTATTGCTTGATCCTCCTTATTGGCATATATATATATATATATATATATATTGGTGATTGTGAGAAGAACATTGAAATTTATAAATGCTCCTTCTCCATCTGCAACATACTAGATAATAATCAGATTTATTATATTAAGAAATAACATATACTTGAAAGGAAAAATAACCTTGAATATAACTTGCATCTTGAATTGAAAATTGAATAACATTTACAACTAGATGACCATAAAAATGATAGTAGGGATCCACAAGTACCTAAATGGATCAAATAATATCTAACAATGAGATCTTAGCAAAGAAGAAACCAAGAAAAATGAGCAAGCTTGGGTTCTAAAATGGGTCACTAAACTACACAAAATTTTCATTACTAATGAGTGGTGGTTGATTGAAGATCCCTTCTATTGTTGAAATTTTTGAATAATTCATTGATGTAGAGAGAACCACAAATAGTCTTTATAGACTTCTAATTGTAGAAAGGGGTATCGAGATACCATTTTCAATCCTTTTACAAGGGTTGGGTGTGTCTAACCTCGATTTTGTGAAGCATCTCATGAGGAACTAATTCCGTAATTTTCTTAAAAGACTTATGATACTAGTTGGACTCTAGATTGAATTGGACCTTGAAATCACACCAAGACATCTAGCTCCTAGTGGCTCCAAAGAAGAGGTTTGAAATACAATGAATCCCTCTATAAAAAAATTCAAGGCATGAATAAAGGGAACTTTAGTTAAAGGTTTTTCTTGGCAAGTGATCATAAGAAGCTACTATAGAGATAGCTAATTGATAGAAATCCCAATTCTAAAATTGGCCCCATTCTAGAGCAACTAAAGTTTGATGACCTTCTAAGCTTTTCATATACTCTTGGCAACAAATTTGAACTCACTCCTTCACAATGAGTATTGTATGAAAGGAAAACCCTTTCCAAGATTATCTACCATTAGGGACCCTAAAGGAAATATAGTACCTTGGCAAAACTTTGCTAGCACCATCCCTTGCAATAGCTTTGATTATCCACTTAGCACATAATGCTATCCCTTAACAATGGGTATCTATTAGACCAAGCCCTCCAAATTGATGAAAAAAGAAATATATTTCCTACTAACCTTGTGGAAGCACTTTCCTTGCTTAGAATAGGTCCATAGGGAATCTACTAATAAATTTACAAGTATCAGATAAGAAGCCTTAAAAGGAGTGTAATAGTTGAGAAGAATAATAAACATTTGTGACAACAAGCAACTTTGAGAAAAGTTATAACTTTCCAATAAGAGGGAGAGGTTTGGTTATCCACTAATAACACTTATTCTCAAAATAAGAAAGAATAAATCTTGTCAAAGAGAAGAAATGACATATTGAGAAGCACAAAGGATGCTAAGGAAGTAGTGTATCTCATCATGATTGATCTATTTCTAGCCAAAAGCATCAAGCCACTTAGGTTTAGGTAGGAAATATTGAAAATAAAAATAGATCTTTTTCTAATACGTTCTTGAACTTGAGGCAATGTAAAAGGTTTCAAGGAACTACAAGTCTTGGTTTTCCAATAAGAGGAGGGGGAGGTGGCTTGGTTATCCACTAATAACACTTATTCCTAACTTAAGAAAGATAAATATTCCCAAAGAGAAGAAGAGGAAGATCGAGAAGCACACAGGATGCCAAGAAAGTTCAATATCTCATCATGATCAATATGTTTTTAGCCAAAAGTATCAAGCTAATGAGGTTTAGGCAGGAAAGATTGAAAATAAACTAGGTCTTTTGACACTACATTCTTGAACTTGATACAATATAAAATATTTCAAGTACTGCAAGTCTTGGTTGACATTATCTTCTTCTTCCAAAAGAGAAAAAATAATCATCATTAAGATAGCCATGAACAAGAGCTTGTTTGTTAGTATTAGAAAAAGAAATATCATTATTAGGTGTTTAGGTGGAAACATTAACAAGTGAGTAGGCAAAGCCTTCCATGAATAACACTTAAAGGGTAGGATAAAGTAAACAACTCTTTCAACTAGAATTGAAGAGCCCAAAATAAGAAAATTATCTATCATTAATGTTAATATAGGCTAAGGCATTTTCAAACAATATTTGTAGAGGATAGAAATTTGAAACAAAAACCCAAGATCCTAGAGAATGGCAAGAATGAAAGGTCACTCAATGCATTAATAGGCTTTAGAAAAGCCAATTTTGATGAAAATGACTTGTTGTTGATCACTAGTTGTAGATGTCTTTTAGGTAACTAGATTTAGGTATGAACTTAATGTTATCTTTTTTTTTAATTACATTTCCTAGAGAGTATAAAGTATAAGCTTTCAAATAGGCCTAAATTAGGCTGGAACCAATATTATACCACATATCCTTGTATAATTCATAATAATATCCATCATAAGACAATTTTTACTTTTATCCATGTAGTGAACCAACTCATGAAGATCATCCTAGGCTAGAATTTGGTTATAAATGACCTACTAAAAAGCAGTGAGCTAGCAGGATCCACACTAATGTATTGTTGGATGGCATGATTTTGAACAAGAGAATGTTCTTGAGCTTTCAATATTTGTTGATAACAATAAAAAATTCCTAGAGAACGTAAAAAATATCTATAAAGAGATGCTAGCATTATTTGATAATCTTATTTTTTTGGGAGGTTTGACAAGCACAAGGAGATTGGAATAATTATTTGCAAACCTTATTCCCAATCTTGAACTACTAAAAATGGTATTTACTTTGAGCTCCTTGAGCTATGTGATTGTCTACAACTTGCTTTTGTTGTCCAATCTTAATCACGACAATTGAAAATGGATGCATTTCTAGATTAGTGGTGGCATGATGGAGCTCTAAGGTGATAACATAATATGAGTAGTGAAAATATCTCTAGATACATTTCTATCTTAGTAGTGGCATGATGGAGCTCTAAGGTGCTAGCATAATATGAGCAGTGAAAAAAAGCTCTAGTTTCACCTATAAATGTTTAAAAAGTGAAAAATATGCTTGATGATATCATTCTACTAGGGAATCCATCCAACCCCCTAGTGATTGCATGGTGCCAAGTACCAAACATTGAATATGAGCTTGAGTGCATTTATGGTATAGAAATGACATGTTAAGAAAAACTATGTATTTTCAACCTTGGGTGTGAAAACTTTCCACTTAATGTGGAATCCTATAGATAAGTGATTTGAAAGGATAATTTCTAGAAAGGGTTCAACTAGTAAGTGAAAATAACTTTAAATAAGATTGAATGACTTGTCAACACAACCTTGTTTGGTTATTTGATAACCCTTTCAACACCAAAGTGAATATTTGTCCATTTATGCCATGAATATTTAGAATGATGAAGAATAACATTAGGATCAAAATGTCCTAATTTATTATGCATGTATTATTGAATCCCTCTTACTAGATATCCAATACACAGGAAGTTTGTTATGCTTATTACATTTCAACTTAATCATATTAACTGTTAGATAGTTCAAATAACCGGAAGACAATTGAGAGGGGGGAGGGGGAATAAATCAGTTGTCATAGATTACCAAAACATTTAGCAATTAAAACTTTAATACCGGAACCCAAAACAATAATACCGGAATAATAGTTAAACCAATTAAGCATAAACAATAATCAAAGAATAAATACCATCCACATGACACCAAGATTTATAGGTGGAAAACCTGGTAAAGGGAAAAACCACGGTGTGAAGCCTCCCCACAGTCACATAATAATTTTGTAGTATGTGAATTACAATTGAGGGGCCCGCACTTGTAGGAAGGCCAACAACCTAGAGCGCACTACTCATGACAAAAGGAGTCTCACTGACTACATAGAAATCCATACTACAATCTGGAAGAATGAATGAACTGCAAAGATAACATCTCCTATGCCTGAGTATAGTTCCAGTTAAGCTCAATACCGGAGGACTAAATCTTCTTATATAAACCCAATTCGATCTCCAATGATCGACCAAATCCTCTGCTTGAATGATATTACATTATTCGCATATTACATATCCATATCCTATTCCCTGATCATATACCATGATGATCTACAGTGAGATCTTACATCATATATATACAAACCCTAGACCATAAACAATCATGTCGGCCACCAGACAATAAACCAATTACATAATTACAAAACATGTTGGCCTTAGACCAAACAAATAATATCCAACACACAAGACATCCCGAAAACACATCGAGAGGTCCAATCCACACGTTTCATTAAGTCGGTCCATAACCTAGATCAACTGGGATCCAATATAGATCCACATGCTAAAGCAATGATCTCCATCTGCCAAGTCTCGAACATGATCACCAACAGCATCCTGAATCTCCACCAGAAGTTGCATGAACACCACTTATGCATATCATCAAAGACCTTCATCAAAAGCTCTATCGATGAAACCCGCGTCAAAACCACAAGCCAAGCTTCCAAGCAAGTAGGATAGCATCCGATCACCAAACCGAAACCAACTGACTGAATATGAACATGAGTATCATGGATAAGCCAATTCCATAACCAAAACATACTGGAGCATATTGGATCATGTCGAATCCAAATCAACCAGAAACTACTCAACCTATCGAGACTGGAAGGGTGCCGGTAAAGCATCCAAATAACTAGTGTTGACATCAATGACAAAACATTAATGCAACACATAATCAATTCCTCCAAATGGCCAACAATCTCCCCCTTTGGCATTGATGGCAACACTAGATGTGAAAAACATCTAAGTACCAAGAAATGCCAAACAAGTCTCCCCCAATGGAAGACAACCAACAATCTCCCACATAAAGATATAGCAATGAAGTTATGAAACAAAGACCAAAATCCCCCTATGAATGATATCTTTGTAAGGCTCTGAATTACACATATATCTCCCCCTTTGACATCAATGCCAGAAATCTGAAAAAAATATCAAAGTGAAAACATAAACCACTGAATCACAAAGTTTACTACTCCCCCTAAGCAGTCGCATCCCCACATCAACGTCGGAATGAAAAACATCTCTAATAATGCATACTAGACTGATGCTAAAAAGCATCAATCAGTTCTCTGTCAGAGGAGTAGAAACCCCTAACCTGTCTCTCAGGTACTCAAATGGTTCTTTAGGCAAAGGTTTAGTGAAAATATCAGCAGTCTTCTCTTTAGTGTTCACATAAACCAATCTGACTTCATTTTCTTCCACCTTCTCCTTCAAAAAGTTATACTTGATAGATATGCGCTTTGTCTTAGAGTGAAATACTAGATTCTTTGATATGTCAATAGCAGAAGAGTTATCACAGTGAATAACTACCAGTCTAGTGCAATGCACTTTGATATCCTTCAACATTTGCTTCATCCATAAAACCTGTGTACAGTTAGTAACAGTAGCAACATACTCAACTTCAACAATAGATAAAGAAGTACATGATTGTTTCTTTCTGATCCATGAAACCAACTTCTTTCCAAGAAAGAAAGCTCCACCGGAAGTACTTTTCCAGTCATCAACATCTCCAACCCAATCAACATCTGTATATGCACATAAAGTAAACTCATCATCCTTAGGGTACTACAAACCATATTATGATGTACCTTGCAAGTATCTAAAAATCCTTTTCACCACACTCTCATGATTTTCTCTAGGATCACTCTGAAATCTAGATGCAATACAAACAACATTCATTATGTTAGGCCTAGTCCGAGTCAAATAAAGTAGACCTCCAATCATAGATTTGTATCTTGTAGGATATACCGGTGCAGAAACATCTTTCCTTGTCAATTTCTCACTTGTAACCATAGGAGTACTTACCGGTTTAGAGTCTCCCATACCAAATTTATTCAACAATTCCCTAGCATACTTAGTTTGATAGACGAAAATACCTTTGTCAGTCTGAGTAATCTGCAAGCCTAAGAAAATTTTGATTTGCCCAATCATAGACATTTCAAATTCATTCTCCATATTTTTAGAAAATTTCATGCACAACTTATCTTCACCTCCAAAAATAATATCATCAACAAATACTTCAATAATCAGTATATCATCATCAGTGATCTTATAATATAAATTACTGTCAGCATTACCCTTAGTAAAACCAAGCTTCAAAAGATATTTATCCAACCTTGCATACCAAGCTCTAGGTGCCTGTTTCAATCCATATAAAGATTTCCTTAACCTGGAAACCATGTTTGTATCATTTGATAGTGAAAAACCATCAGGTTGCTCAATATAAACTTCCTCATCAAGATCCCCATTCAAAAATTCACACTTAACATCCATTTGATAAACCTTGTAGTTTTTATGGGCAGCATAGGCAAGAAATAATCTTACAACTTCAATCCTAGCTACAGGTGCAAAAGTCTCACCATAATCAATTCCTTCCTTCTGAGAATATCCTTTACAAACCAATCTACCCTTATTCCTTACAACTTGACCATCCTCATTCAATTTATTCTTAAAAACCCATTTAGTTCCAATAACATTCTTATTCTTAGATCGGGGAACCAAAGTCCATGTGGTATTCTTCTCAATCTGATCTAATTCTTCTTCCATAGCTTTCAACCAATATTCATCTTTACATACCTCAATTACTGATACTGGTTCAACTTGAGAAATTAAACATACCTCATTAGTTACTAGTCTTCTTCTTGTCATTACTCCATTGTTCTTATCCCCAATGATTTGATCTTCTGAATGATTCAATTCACATACCTAGGATTCGTTTGACTCTTTGTTCCTCTTCTCGGTTCTTTAGTTACTATAGAATTATCTGATACTTCTAGAGTAATTGGTTCAACACTCTGTTCTAGTAAATGTGATATCGATTCAGATATAATCATTTCCACCACTGGTTCCTTCTCATAAACTCTGATTTGACCTCTATTCAGCTCATCCACCTTGACATTAGCACTCTCTACAATTCTTTGCAATCTCTTATAATAACATCTATATGCCTTGCTTTCATTAGAATAACCAAGAAATATGTCTTCATCACATCTAGGATCAAATTTTCCAATGATATCATCTCTCTTGATATAACATTTATTACCAAAGATTCTAAAGCACTTAACTGTAGGTGTATTTCCAAACCATAATTCATAAGATGTCTTACCGGTTTCTCCTTTGATATGTACTCTGTTGAATGTATAAACCATTGTGCTCACTTCTTCTCTCTAGTAGATATGAGGTAGACTAGCTTCCATCATCATTGTTCTAGCAGCATCCAAGATAGTTCTATTCTTTCTTTCCACAACTCCATTTTGCTGAGGTGTCTGGGGAGTAGAAAATTGTCTTCTTACACCATGCTTCTCACAAAAGTTATTAAACTCACTAGATGTGAATTCTCCACCATGATCTGACCTCAAAAATTTAATCTTCAATCCCGTCTCAGTTTCCACTTTAGCCTTAAATATTTTAAACTTTTCAAATGCTTCAGATTTCTCCCTTAGAAAAGTAACCCACATCATTCTAGAATAATCATCAATAATTAGCATGAAATATCTATCACCTTGAAAACTTTTAACTCTAGCAAGGCCACACAAATTAGTATGAATAAGATCAAGAACATCATTAGCTTTATCTTGTATACTCCTAAAAGAGGTTCTTACCTGTTTACCCATTTGAGATTCTTTACATACTTATAGGGCTTCACAATCTTAGGTATATCTCTAACTTCCTTAGTTGAACTTGTTGGCATTGCATGAAGATTGTATTGATGAAGTATAGTGTCATCATTGATGTCAATAGTAACCGGTAGTGATGCAATAATGAAACCGGTAGTAAGGCAGTGAAGGCAGCCAGTATTGTTATTCAAGCAGAGTGATCAACTGGTAACCCTAACTAGTTGATATGTCGAACCCTAACCGATGGAGCTTGGAGAATCGGTTGTGATGATCTATGATCAAATGATGATCGGAGATGAAGATGCCATGTAAGCATGATGCGCGTGATGAGTTTCAAAGTGGTTTTGGTGCGTGAAGATAGCATTTATCTTGGGAATGATCAAATGCATAGCATGAAGTGGAAAATGTGTGATGAGCTATAGGATCCAATGTGCGGTGATCCAGGAGTGGTTGATGTTGTCTTGAACAATGTGTAGTTGATTTCTATGTAATCCAATGATTATGATTAAACCGATATGTTTATAATCTCTATGAGATTTGTAGGTTTTGTGCTGTGTTATATGTTTTGGATCTGTCCTAATTTGTGTTTTGAGGTGTTGTAAAGGATATATAAAGAAGGACAAATAATCTATGAATGGTGTTAGTTGCAAAAGATGGAATAATGTGTGAAAAAGGGTATTGCCACATCCACATAAGTCAGATGCATTCTCTGTAGCAGTTTGTGTTCATTTTTTCTATTGTAATCTTCATGTATCCTATTAGTAGATAGTGTATCTTCTTAGTGAGTCCATTTATCTTTATATCTTTCTCAACAAGTTCACCAAGGAGTAGTGATATTCCTTAGGCATTGCGCCTTAAAACAAATATTGTAAGAAATTGTTCATTTATATTGTGAGATAACTCTCACCGTGGTTTTTCCCTCATTGGGTTTTCCATGTAAAAATATTGGTTCTCTTGTGTGATGCATGCTTTGTTTCAGTACTTTCTTTTGGTAAATCCGATTTAATATTTAATTTGCAAATGGATGTTAAAGTTTAAGGTAATGTTGATTCACCCCCCCTCTCAACATCCAGGTGTATTTAAAACATCTTGATCAGATAAATGCACCATGAATAGTCATTTATTTGTCTTAATCTAACATAGTTGTTGTAGCATGATAAATTGTTGCCACTTATAATTTCACACTAGGTTTAGCACCTATTTTGGTGGATGTGCCTGATCTTGTGTGAGTGTGCTTGACTTAGGTTTAGATTGGCAATCCTAATCACATTACCTAATTCCTAGCCCATAAAAATAACATTGAGAGTAATATCCAACATAATATCATTGACTTCAACTTTTTGCAACATCAGGACATCAATCTTACGAAGCATCAAAGACTGATTGACCTAATATTTCCAAGATGGGATGAGAAATATACTTACATTCCTTTTTTGAATGGTCCAATTATTTGGGAAGAGTGTAGAATGACATTATCGACTTAATTTAGGGTGATACACTAGTTCTTTAAGATAGTAATAGGGATATCATATGAGCTTTCTCTCAAGGAGCCAATTTGTATCTTACTTGTAGGGATTGTTTTGCTAGGATAAATTGTCTAAGCATGGCTCCTTAATGATAAAGGGAGGTATAATTTCCTATCTTATGAATTATTTATTCCTTATGAAGGAAAATTAATTTATATGAGAAAATGTGAGGGGAAGATGGGGTGTTAAGAGGGAAGTTGACTCAAGAAGAAGAGGGTTTGGTAGAGGATAGTGTGGCTATTTTAGGATTAGTAAAATGTTGTGTGGAGCTCATAAAGAGGGGTTTATTAGAGAAAATTTTCAAGGTTGAAAGGGTGTGTTTATAACTATTTAAGGATAAGGAGATGGATGGGGCTTTCAAACAAGGTAAACTTAAATTAGATAATCTTTATAATGATAATAGAAGCAAGTATTAATATTTTTAATGTGATTGATGGGTTGGTTCACTTCAAAATGTATCCAAAATATATTAATAAACTTAAGAAAATATTGAGTGAGATTCATTTCAATAGAGGTCTTGAGTTACAACCTAAAACTAGTAAACTTATCATTATTATTTTTTATGATGTTAAATGTCCTAACTAGCCAACAAATATCATGGAGGTATGTAAGACAGGATAGGTTAATGAAAGGAAAATTAATCCATATTGGATACTTATGACTAGAGGTTCCAGGGTGAAATTCAAAGTCCCAAGTGTACAAGTTGTTAGACACAATGCACCACTGAGAGGGGGAGGAGGTGAATCAGTGGTCCTCAAATCTTTTCCTTTTTACTAATTCTATGTGAGCATAGACCTACCTCAATGCAGACTGACCGATTAGTGGAGAGACCAACACAAATACAATCACACAAGGGACATCACATAACACTAGCATATATGAGGAAAACCCAAGATGGGAAAAACCTCGGTGAGCAATGTTGTTGGAGGCTACTGCTCCAATCCAGCCTCACAATGAAAACACAGTTACAAAGTTTATGGCACCAACCCAAGGAGCACCAACCCATGACTTTAGGGCACCAACCCAAGGAGCTACAACCCCTACCTGATTTATGGGCTACAACCCCTGCCTTTAGGGAATCTACCCAAGGAGCACCAACCCCTGCACCGAGCTACAACTTAGTGTTCACAATATAAACATCAAATACATAAGTAGTTATATTGTTACAAGTGAATCTTGCAACCTTATCATATGTCTTACTTTGTCGGTGAGATACCTTCTCTGCTAAACTGAATCACTCTTCTGCTGCTTAACTGCTGATGAACTCTACCGGTACTCTTATCCTCTTCTTCTACTCTACTGGATCTCCACCTTACTCTCTGCTCTTCACCGCTATAACACCTAGCCAGTTCTTTGTCTTCCTTCTCTGCAACCTCCTTCACTTCAGCTCTGCCGGTATGAACACTATAGGTTCTTCTCTTCTACTAGTTGAACGATTCCACCAGGTTCTCCCTCACTCTCACTCACTTCTTAGATGCTCGTCAAGCACAAGGCTGATTTTCTCTTACCTACAGAAGTATCACACTTCACAGTAGCACCAATATTCTTCTATTGTAGCAGCACCAAACAATCTCTATGGCCTTCATACTTATAGCTAGGTTTTCCCACCAAAGCCTAATTCAAAATCCAAGCGGTTAAGGTTTCCTCACCATCCTCAAGGAAAACCAAACCCAATCAGATTTTTCTCAATCTAATCTTCCTAACATCCATCTACACAACTATGCCATTAATGTACCTTCTAAAACACGTCTTCCTTCTTCAACAACCTGCAAATGATCTGTTGGCATACTTCTTGGTCAATCATCATTAATGGCATGATGGGTTTCTTCAACTACTCCAATTTGCTCGATCAGTCTATCTTTGATCCTCTCTTTTCCATTTAATCTCGAGCCGCACACTTCTACAACTCTACCTCGAGCTTCACAGTCTCCTTTAAAGTCGACCAACTCTACACCTACCCTGTTGGTGTACATTCCATCTTCCTCTGATGCAGGTTCACCACCTTGATTCCATGTGGCATCCAAGTCGACCATCTTTGCCACCTTGACCCTTCGTGTTGGTCCACCTAGGATCACCTACCAAACATTCTACCGGTTTACCAACTCTGCCGGTATCTCACATTCTACCAGTTACTTCCTCATGTCTTCCCTTTGCTATACTATCGGTGGAACACCTAACCCGGTCTCCAGACATGTCTATTCAAAGCGTGTTCATTTCCATAAGGTGGGAAGACATCTGCATCTGCACCTTGTCCATATTACCGATGAGCTTTCATATCGGTCACCACTCCTGATAACATCATGTCATCAACATTCAACAAGCTCCATCTTTATCAGGTGAGAACCTTATCTTCCTTTTCTCTTCTTGGATGTTTCACTAGTTGACATAACATGTCAACTATCACCAATGTAGATTCTGGTAAATGTGTCTCCCAGAGGGTAACATGCTTTCCTTCTTGTCAGTGAGACACATTGATGACACCAAGCCATCACACTCCAACTGTTCTGCATCAACCTCTCTTCAGTATTCCAGTATCCCATGTATATTCTTGCAGACTCCCCATCATTCTTCTTCATCAACTTGATTCTACTCTCATCTAGTTTGTTAAGATGACAAACACACCATCACAACTCGTCATTCTTCTTTCACTATCCTGGTAGCACACCTTGCATGTTCAGTGTGTATTTATGATCTCATACTCTGGAGGCTTCCTCATCTTCCACTTGTACAACCAGTCTCTGTATTCAATCACCTACCTATCTCAAGGAATCATTTAGCTGATACAAATATGACTTTTACTGAGGGGAGCATGCATTATTCACATGACATATATCATCCTGCACATGGAGCGAATATACTTTGTCAACCTATCACTAAGCCTGTGATAACTTCTTCATCTGGTGGGAGTCCTACTAGTTATCCTTACACTAGCACTCTGGTGCCCTGCTCATACTTCTACTTCTCCTCTGGTGTACCACGCAGTATTCTGCCACTTAAGTATGACCAATGCTCATCATGTAATCTCTCCACCTTGTTTGTATGCAACATCATATCAACAACCTCTTATTCACTAGCTAACATCAATTTCAGTGATACTGGTAACATCCCATACTGACTGACATCAATGACAACACAATTCCAACAATCTCCCTCTTTGGCATTGATGTCAACTCATGTAGTATCTGGTATACTATAGTAACTTTCTCCCCCTTTGACAACAATGGCAAAGGGCGCTGTCAGGATAATGTTTCTCCTTGTATCTACTAAGCACCGAAAAGAATCTTTCTCCCCTTAATACCAGGTGCATCTCCCTCTTTGAGTATCTACTTGATCCTTTTGTGTTGAGTCTATCTGATATCAATCTAAGGATATAGCTTTGAACTCCCCCTGAACCACAGATTTGTGGTCTTCATTTCTCATTTGCCAGATTTCAAAATGGTACTCACCTTAGTACCCATGACATGTATCATCATGATCACAATGCCAACTGCCAGGTCTCATATCCAGCCTATTGACCCATTAGGTTGTATACACATAGGATCAGCTACCGGAGCACCATAAGTCATTTGGGTCCTTTTCAATTATCACCTGAGACATAACCTGATCCATCTAGGCTACCAAAGTTCCTGCAATGATCCCTCAATCATCATTGACTTACATAACCTGCAACATTAAGCAACATCCATGTTGATAACATGCTGCACATACCAGTCTCTTATTTATTTTGGGACACTTTCCTCTTTACTTTTATCTCCCGGTTCCAAATACCTATGTTACCATTCCTTTTGCTGCTTCTTCCTCCATGTCTGCTTGGTCTCATATTTCTTCCCCTTTTCAGTCCGGGGACCAGGTTTCTTCTTCTCTTGCTGATTGATCCTTGCACTTCCAGAATCTCCATTACAACCAGAAGTAGTGCTATAGTAGCACACAACATCCATCCCAACCCCATGATTGGGGAACCTTCTAACATACCGGTTGACTCTTCTTCTTCTGACCATGTCATTTTGGATGGTTATCAGTTTCTTTGAATTCCTTGCATGTGCAGGAACACTTTCCATGTTGTTCCATGCAGGTCTTTGCTTCTCATATGTCCTATAACTACCTATGAGTTGATTAGGATGGTTCCACCCGTTGCCATAGAAAGGTGAGTTCTTCTTCTCGCATCCATAATTTCAATGGCCAAATCCATTGCAGTCATAGCATACGACATTTGCATTTCTAGGAGCAGTAAGTGTATTCTTGTTAGCATAACCGAGAGTGGGCATAAGCGTGTTTCTACATTCTGATATTTTATGCTCAAATGCATTTCTTCTCTTGCAATCTAACATGCTATTCCTAGGAGGAATACCCAATCTATTCTCAGGCCTCATTTTACATTCATCTACCCTATGACCAAATCCTTTACATTTAAAGCAATAACCGGAGAAAGGTGGCTTATTACTTACAAATTTGTTCTTCCATGCTTGTCTTAATTTGGTGGCAGCATTATTTCTTTGTCTTCTATCGATAAAAGGTCTTCTCCTATTCATGCTACCGGTAACAATGTCTTCCCTTATCTTCCCTTTTCCTTTCAGATTTTCATTGTTTCTCCATGCAACACCATTCTTCATCCTTGGCTTGAGCTCATCTTGACATTTCTCAAATTCTTTCTCAAGGAACTCCATTTCAACTATTATCTATTGATGCTCTTTATCCTTTGTCTCTAGCTCAGCCTTTAGGTCTTTGCACCTGTATTCCTTGGTGTCTTTTTGCTGAGTCTTTAACTCTGAGATATATTTCTTAGATTCTTCAAGGCATCTGATCAACCAGTTTTGCTCAACAACTACAACATTCTTAAACAACTTGTATTCATTTATCAGATTCTCCATTTCACTTCCCTTTGAGTCCAAGACTGATTTCAAGTCATCAGTCAATCTTTTTGTCTCTTCTAGTTGAGTGGTCAATAAGCCAACCTTTGGTTTGATATTTCAAGGTAGGTTCTCAACTGGTTGCAATCCTCATGAACTGATCTTTTGTAGTTTTTAAAATCATTTCTAACATTTTGAAGCTCTTCCAAAGCACTTACTAGTTCACACTCAATATCTACTTTTGCATCTTCTTCTTCTTCATCATTACTTCCAAATAGATCTTGTCGGCTAGATCTCTCTACCTTGTCTCCTTCCTCTTCAATGTCACTGTCAAGCACATCATACTAGTGGAATCTATCTGCATTATCCCCTTTTGATGTGTGACTCTCAATGTCTGTCTCATGAGCCATGAAAAGATGAGTCTCTTCATCATCATTATTGCAACTACAATAGTCTGATCTGCCCCTGTCATTTGTGCATGTGTCTACTGCACAGTTCCTCTCACTCACACAAATTAAATCAGTAGTGCAGGGTTCATGATATGTTGGTATGTCATTGGATATTGCCTTGAGATGCTATTCTTATGTTTTGGTTGTTTGAAAGTTGTTCTCTAGAAGTATATGCAGTGATGATGATGTAATCTGGTAGAATTTGTAGAACTTTGTGTTTTCTCATATTTCTAGTTTTGTTAATGAGATTTCAGATCTATGTTATTCATGTATTTATCTCTGATATTCTAATTTGACACATGATGGTATGCTTCAGAGTTGTGGTTGTTTAGATATGTCTGGATCCAGTTGATCCTGAATGCTCTATATTTTCCTTCGGTGATTGTGGCTTTTTGATAATGTGTTGATTTGATCAATAATGTGTTGTGGTGTGTCCACTTCTCATTCCTCTCCACCGTGGGAATGCTTAGTCATGACCTATTTTGAATCATATTTCATTATATTTTTGGCCAACTTGGAAAATTCTATTTCAAAGATCAGTGTAAATAAAGGATGCTTACAATGAAGAACATATAGAGGGAAGTTAATTGAAAAAGGAAGATCTATCTTTGTTGATGCGAAGTGGTTGATCAGTATGGTTGTGAGCCGATGCTATTTGGTATTGGTGGTAGTGAGCCTATGGTTTCTTCTAGCATTATAACTGTGTGGTAGTTGTGACTTAGTGGTGGATTCTTTCTTCTTTTGGGTAGTGAGCCCTCATTTTTCTGGCAGTTGTAGCCGGGCAGTGAGTCCACCTACAATGAGCATTCTGGCAGTGAGCCATCCTTTGTAAAAATAACCTTAATTGGTGTCACCCTAACATGTGTTTTCATATTGAGAATTAGAATTCTCTATGGTTTTTCCCTTCTTGGGTTTCCACATATATTTGGTGTTCTTGTGTATGTTTTATGTGTGTGCTTCTTCATGCTTATATTTGTTTATGGTTAATTTATTGGAAGTTTGTTTGCCATATCTATTTATGTGTATTAAGTAAAAGATAATAATTGTTACAACTGATTCACCCCCCCTCTTAGTTGTCTGAGACATTCAACAATTGGTATCAAAGCTTTGGTTCCTAGAAAGTGAGACTAACTACTCGAGGAGATCTAATGACACATAAAATAAATATTCCTACCTTTGAAGGATCTGACAATAGCTTCTGGAGAGTGAAGATGAGAGGATATTTGATTTCTATGAGTTAAAAGATATGGAAAGATGTGGAGACCAAGTATGGGAAGCTGACGAATGGACCTAGTACACCAAATGATATTGAATCCTATGAAGAAAATGAGCGAGCAAGGTATGCTATCTTTAGTGCTTTATCTATAACGGAATTGGTGAAAGTTGTTGCATTGGATGATTCTTATCAAGTTTGGGAGAGATTGAAAAATATCTATGAAGAAAATGATAGAGTTAAGCTAGCTAAGATGTAGACCACTAAAGGCAGATATGAGAAATTGAGAATGGAAGAAGGTGAAGATATAACAAGCTATTTTGAAAAGTTTGACAGTGCAGTAAATGAGATCAGAGATCTTGGTGGTACTTTGGATGATAAGGATGTGATAGAAAAGATTATGAGGACTTTACCAGAATGTTACAATGATAAGATTTCAGCTATTGAGGAAACCTTTGATCCATCAAATTTCACCAGAGAACAATTGTATGACACCTTAATAGCATTCAAGATGAGGAAATTTGGTAAAGACAAAGCAAAAAATAAGACAACATTCAAAGCATCAAAGGTTGCCGATGAAGATTTAGAAGATGAGAGCCTAGATGAAATGGAAGTGAACTTTGTGAGAAAGCTGAAGAGAGGAACCGACAAGTATAAAGGTATGTTACCTAGATTAAATGTTTTTAAGTGTGGAAAAATTGGTCATTATGCATCTAGATGTCCAAAGAGAGGATCAAAACAAAAGTTCAAGGAAAGTAAAGGAAAGTTCAATAAGAAAGCCTATTATTTTAGAGACGATGTTGGTATTTTAGATGATGAGACAGATTATGAAGATGGTGACTGTTTATTCTTGGTTGAAAAAGATGGACCTAAACCTAATAATAATTCTAAGATTGTAGAAACCGTTGCTTCAATATTACATGTCAGAAGAGATAGAAATGAATGGTTGATTGATAGTGAATGTTCATGTTAGGATTCCCAAAGATACTGAGAGGGGGGGGGGGTGAATCAGTATCTGACCGGTTATATAATTTTCTTGATTTATAACATGAAAAACATGTTAAAACTGTGTACTGGTAAACCAGAAATAATGCAACAAATAAGAGAAACAACCACAACATGAAAAGCACACCATAACACAATATTTTAACAAGGAAACCCACTGTGGGAAAAACCTCGGTGGGATTTGTGACCCACAATATTCGCTTATTGGCCAATAAGGGGATATTACTGCTTACAATAGGGCCCTGCACATGCAAGAAGGCCAAGTGCCTAGAGCTCACTGCTCAATTACAAAAGAAGTCACACTGACTTACAAAAATGGATTATACAAATCCAATGTCTTGTACTGCTTTAGATTAGCATCTACTATACCAGATTCAGTACCGGTTTAAGCTCTGCTACATACATAAACCCTTATCCAATAATTTGCATATTAGGTCTGCTATTATCTTCCCATACTTCGCCTATTTCACACACTAAATGATCTACAATGATCTCATACATATATGAGTCATATTACAATCCACCAAGTTGGCTTTACAAAAGATTTTACAATTAATTACAAAATATATATACACAAAATTCCCATCGGCCAGGGTGTTGGTAATCTTCTTTTTCGGTGCCGGTGATTTGTATGCCGGTGTAGTGTCTGTCGGAGCCGGTGTCGGTGTCTTCCTGCTGGTATCACATGATTGTAAGGTTGCCATCAATGACAATACCTTCAATCACCTACAATTTCTCATTGGAGTGTGCATTTTCCAATAGTTCAAATCATATGACTAGTGACAAAAGTAAGTTTGTAAAACTTGAAAAGTATGATGGTGGTTCTGTTAGATTTAAAGATGATCTAATTTCTCACATTGTTGGAATTGGTTCTATTATTTTTGATGGAAAGAATAAAACTGACAATCTTTAATTTGTGAAAGGATTGTTGGAGTCAAGGAACACTGAGAGGGAGGGTGAATCAGTGTTCTGCAAACTTTAACTTTATTATTCTGATCATTCAACCACTTAATACACTAAACCAAAAGAAAAATGCAAGAACATAAAGCGATAAACCACAACACCATAACACAAGGATTTATACGTGGAAAACCCATTCAAGGGAAAAACCACAGTGGGGATGAGACCCACAAATGAGTATACTCAAATGTGAAGTTTACAAGGAATGCACATGCATTCAATCACACTGCCTAGAGCTCGCTGCTCAAAGAAAAGAAAGGGCTACAACCCTGGGAAGGCTCACTGCCTTACAAATCTATTACAATAGATTACTGAAGTATATGAACTAAGTAATAACATCTACAAATTCCCGAGTATATTTCTGGTTAAGAACATTACACAAATATTCCCATTCTTCCTTACACTACTTTGTTTCACTATTATGCATTAATCCAGAGCATACATATTTAACTTGTGCATGTGTAATTGCATGCAATCAATTACCAACACCTTTCGCATAACCATTGATATCCAAATGATCATAACAATCAACCTTATATATCCACAACAAGAAATTACACGTTGGCTTCAAGAACACTTCACAAATAATGAAACGTGTACACATTGTTGGTTAGATCCGAACCAAAATACTAATGCAGACCAAAACAATTGTCCACATGCTACCAAAACCATCGAACAACACATATGGATCTCAAAAGTAGTCACCAAAATCGATCCACATAATTCGCATAAGGATTATCCACATGAGACTATTGTACTACACTATTTTATTGAAGACTGATATACTGGATCACCTAAATCATGAACCAAACATCACCAGAGATTGAAGATCTAGAATAAGGCTTTCCAGACATTCATCTACCTTATCTTAGAACCTTAACACAAAATGATGACATTAAAAGATGTATCAACTAAAATGTTGAAATCTGCTCGATACTCCGTTTTAGCTCACCAGACTGAAACCAATCTCCATCATGCCTTTTGGTAGGATCAAATCACACGTTACAGATGGGGTAACAGACTTGCGTTGCCATAAATGAAAACACCAAAAGATCTGTGCAGTGTCTCTTGCCAACAATATCTCCCTTTGGCATTGATGGCAACACTTAGTGAAAAATGACTAAGTGTCAGACCAAATATGAACATACACTGCAACACTCCAAAAATTCAAAGACTTCCCTTGAGATGATTTCAACATTTTTTACTTCTCTACACTCCCCCTTTGATATCAATGGAAAAAATGGGGTTCCACAAACCAAAAATCATACAAAATGGCTATATACAGACTGCATATTTACAAACTGACTTCTCAAACTTACACAAACTTGAATAAATTTAAACAAATGGTTTTCAATGAGCTCAAATAGCTGTCCCAACCTTCTTCACCTTGGCTAGCTCCTCTGCAACTGGCATGTTTCTCTTCCTTGCTTCTCGGGCTGCCTCTTTTGTGATCCCATAGCTCTCTACAAATTCCTCAACTTCCTTTCCAACCTTCCTCACAAGTTCCAATTTCTTAAACTTGGCATGCAAGTCTAAGTTCTTCTCATAAAAAGTTCCAAATCTCTCCTTTGAGGTGTCCACCAACTTACTCAATAAGTGTTGAGCATATAGTTCCAAAATTTGCGCTCCAACTTCATACCCCATGGGCATGATCCATACAGTTCTCGGCTCAACTACTTCCATAAGGAATTGATCTATTTCAACCATGAAGCATATGGTGTCCTGATATTTCTCTACAATAGATTTAGGGATTCTTTCCCTATCCTGCATCATGCTTTGGAATTTTTTTGAAATAACCCCATAAAGAAGCTTTCCTAGCTTTCATATCACCAACACCACGTAGAAGATTTCTAATTTTTCCTGCTATTGGTACTTCATTACTCCATTGAACACTACCTATCCCAGGGATCTCATTCATGAAATAGAAGAACATGCATAAGATTAATGTACTGAATTTGAATGTGTTATTCTTATCCTTCTTGATTGCAATGAGGTTCTCCATCAATTGGTTCTGGAGCAATTCACATAGATCATAATCCTTATTCTACTTCACCATATGATATGTGACATATATGGCAATGTCAAAGACTGAATTCTCCTTGCTGGAATGATAGACTTTGTATCTGACCACCATAGATGCAAATTTCACATTAGGCTCAATGATGTCATTTATAGTCATGGCTCATTTATCTAACTTAGAACTAGTTGCATCGGTGACCATTTGATTCTTTATAGACTGGAGCGTGGGCAAACCACCAGATGCATTCAAGCTAGTAAAAATTCGAATTACTTCCTTCGTTAACTTGTACGACTGGTTTAACCACATGAATTCATCATGCATCCTTCTGAGAACATATCAGACCCATTCATTTTTATTGAACATTGGAAACCTAACCATCTTCATGAAGTATTTCTCTTCTAGGGCCTTGAATTCATGTTTAACCTTAAGATTACCACAATTTGATTGGAGTACAAATTCAGCATCCGGGATCCTCCCAATTCATCAATATTCGCATGAATATAAGCCTTAATGTCCTCTACATGAAGAACACCATACAAAACTGATGAAAAGGCTCCTTTCAGATCATCTTCCATGGATTTATAGGGGTGATTCTTAAATTTGGGTTGAGCCCTCTCCGTAATATAAACAACCTGAGGTGTACCCATTTGCAAAGATATCAAATTCACAAACTTTTTTGATAAATACCTTGCTTTGCTAAACTAGGGTTCTTCACGAAATTACCTTTGCACTTTTGATCGCTCAGAAATATTCTTTGCAGATGTTGCTTCTACACTTCTCTCAGAATGCAAAGTGAGAAATGAGGGGTAAAAGTTCTCTTTTATCTTTCGCACACTTAAAATTTTGGTGTAATAAATGCACTTGCCCTAATTCTTCTGAATACCCTGCATACATAGATAGCTCTCAAGAAATTCCTTGTGCATCTTCAAACTCGCTCATATTCTTCTAGAAATCCTTCCAAAAGATATGTACTACCATAATACAGCTACTGATAGATTGCCGATATTTGACATCAACTCCTTGTAGGGGAGAAAAGGATTTTCTTGAAAACTCCCCTTAGGCCAGAGACCTTAAACTAATTCCTGGAGGAATTTCCAACACCGGATTCAGGTGTGGATCCATCTCCTGCTTTTGAATCATTCTTCTTCACCCATGTCTTCTTCTTTTGATCTATGATCTCATCCACTTTCCCTTTGCCTTTATCATCCTTTACATTCTTGTTCTTGTCTTCCGGACCCGTCCTGTTCAGATTCTTGCTTCTGCAAAATTTTGCAATGTGACTAGATTTGTTGCTGTAATGGTGAATGATAGATCAAGAAGGAAACTACCCTTTCCCTCAAAGAGAGATTAGAGTTTTGCTATTAATTACCAATCAAGCACTTTTCACCATGTTACATTAGGAAGAGGAGAGGATAATTCACTAGATTCAATCTCTCCACATGAAGATGGTAGATTGAATTCTGAATGAATTGGGAATGTTAAGTTGATCCCCTCTTCCTTGTTTGAAATGGAAAGGAAATTGATTGAATTATCTAGTGCAAAAGTGACATAATTTAGTATAAGTTGAGATCAAAATATGGGATGAAGTTGTGCACTTGGATCTGGCAATAAAATGTTGAGACGAAGTCGCCCTGCGAATTTGAGGAAAAGTTGCCCAGACTGTGGCAGGAACGTACATGGTCCTCTGAAAAATCCGCGAAATGAAAAGGGTTTTTCTACCTCTGCAAATGGAGCCCGAATCTGAAATTACAACTGCGCACCTGCAACCTACACATAAAAGAGAGGGAAATGGGTTGATATTGGGGGTTTTCCTTTAGGTCAAAACCCAAATTTGGAATTAACCAAGTAATGAAAGATAGTACTTGCAAGTAGCTGTAAATGAAAGACTGAATTGTAAATCACCTGAAGCGAGGTTGCAGTAGCAATGTTGATAGAAATTCTTGTGTGGAATTGAATGTTGAAATCAATCTCCTCTTCAATGGTTGAATCTTTGACCTGAATGCAACACCTAGCCTTGAAGGGAGACTTGAGAATGCTCAATGCTAGAAAAGAATGCTTGAATGCTCTTGAATGCTTGATTACTTGTGCACACTCCAATCTTATCCAACTTGAACTTCACTTGTGCAAATGAGAGGACCAATTCCCCTTAAATACATGTTAGTGGATTTGAATTTCATCACAGGCCAACATCGGGGGAGTTTCCTGCCCGATGCACAACCAACAATGCAACCCTAGGAAGGGTCCTACCCCAAAATAGGGCAAGGATAGGGGCACCATGCCCCTATCCTAGGAGGAAAAGGGAACCATGCCCCTATCCAATGGGGGATAGTGGTGCCACACCTCTATCCTACTGCTTTCTCTAGGGTAGAGTACAAACAGGGTGATGCAGAGGCCAAGGAAGAAGCTGTTTCTGCAGACTGAGCAATCTCCGATCTCCGATCAGGCTAGAGGATTTGAACTTGCATGTGTGAGGGCCCTAATGCAGTAAAAAATTGCTAGGGTCACAATTTTATGACACTACATTTAGCCCCCACTCTAGCGTAAGTATAAGCGTACACCAATACTATGAGTAAAGTTCAAGGAAACAAGATTGAAAGACTTTTACCATGTCAATGAGGCAAGATGCGCCAAGCCCCCAGTGGACTTAGGATCTTACAACTTTGATTGACAAAGTAAAAGGGAAGATCGAGAAGGGGAGAACCATGACTAAAAGTAACAAAGTTCCCTTCACTATGAGTCATGAAAGAAAGGATACAAAAGATTACAAAGAAAAACAAGGTTCACTAAGTAATTCTAAGTATCACAAGAAGGAAAATATGAGTGGAGTGTATGCCCCCATGTTAAAGCGATCGCGCGTGCCTTATTGGGAGCGATTTATTTAAGGTAGGATACACCCAAGAGAGAGAGAAGAATAGGAGCACAATATTACAATAATTTAGCCCCCAATCGAGGATTAAATCCAAGGATAATGAACACAAAACATGAGGTAGTGTCGCTTTCCTTGGGGTCAGTATGCTGTATGATAACTCATGTATATCATGTATGTATATAAATATAATAATCTCCATTCCCCAAAATAGGACACTACCTTAGAAGAAAGGGAAGAGAGGATGTCTTTTGAGTCAACATGAAAGAGACCAAGAAATGATCTCAATGCTTTGCATCGTCCCCAAGTAGACATTAAGGGAAAAATAGAAGAACATGGATACATATAGAAGAATGGTCACAAAAGAGAAAGAAAGGAGAGGGAGAAATATCTACAGTGCTAATATTGCTAATCTAGCACGACATTCGCCTCTTGGTCTTGCTGATCACCATTTCGGGAAGGAGAGAAACATGCCAGAGGAGCGATATCGAGCATAGTAGATGTAGATATCACAAGATCCAAACAAGGACTATGCTCATGTTGTAAGTCACTTTGTTCAATTCTAGGAGCTAAGATTAGGGTTTGTGAAAACTTATCTGATAAATGTTTGTCCATATCAACATACTCATACTGACTATCAGAAGCCTGAAGCATTAGGAGTTGTATTACCATTATGAATAACATTTTCACCCATTTCTTCATGAATGTTTAGAGAAAGAGGAATAAGAAAATGAATAGGAGTAAAACCATCACATGTTTTATGCAACTTATGATTTGGAGATGTAGGTTGAGCATCTTGCTTAGGAGAAAAGGGATTTGTGTCAACTATCAGAGTTTGAGGAGATTGAGTATTTTGAGGGATAGCTTCACGAGCTTGAACATGACATCTTCGTCGGTGTTCTCTCACACAAAAATTTCATCGAGTCTTAGTGGAAGGCTGAGAAGGAGGAGGAACATTTGAACAAGTATGAATGTTTCTCTCCTTAATACTTGAAGGTTTAGGTTGAGGTCTTTTTGGTTGAACAAGAGGATAATAAGGCCTCTTCTCTCGATAAGAGGAAGGAGGTGGCACTACGCCATAGAAAGGAGGAATATTAGGTGTAGGAAGGAGACCAAGTCCATCATGAGGAGGAGGTATAGGTCTAACCTTAGGAAGAGTATTGTTGTTCTCCTTACGAGAAGGTAAAATCACATCCATAGGAATAGGTTGACGATCTTCCTTAGGAGGGAGATTAGTTCTATATATGAGGGGAAGAACCTCATCTTGAAAAATAATAGGAATGTCAATTGTTGGAGATCTAGGTTTACTTAAGGATAAGATCATATTGTTCTTCCATTTTTTATAAGATTGAAAAAGAGCATCGCTCCTTGATGGAAGAGATTGAAATTGTTTACGCTAAAAGAGATCAATAGGAACAACAGGGCTTCTTCCGGATGGACAAAATAAGCTATGGTTCACGGTTATGATTTCTCCATTGTGAGGAAATTTAAGACACTTGTGGATTGGAGAAGCAATAGCCTTCATGGAAGATAACCAAGGATAGCCCAACTTCACACAAAATTTCTCAGAAGAAGGTATGATAACAAAGTCAACATCCGTGGATTTAGTATGCACTTCAGCAAGAAGGGTGATAGAGCCAATGGTAGAACAAGAGAAGCCATCAAATAACTTCACAACCACATTAGAAGAATTATATATTAGTTTATGCAGTCGTAAAGTAAAAAGATACTCTTCAGGTATGACATTAACCATGCAAGAGGGATCAATCAGGGCACCATGACAAGAGATATCCTTAACCTTTGCAACTATGTATAAAGGGCCATCGAGTGCTCCAATGGTCTCACTAGGGTCAAATGTAATACAAGGATCCTTAGGCATATCCTATGTTCCTACCATATTAACCAAGTTTGGAGCCATAGAGGTGAATTCTTCAGAAGAGAGATAATTAGGCAAAATCTCAATAACGTTAGAGGTATGAGATGGCAAGGGATCATTGAAAATATTAATATTTTGATTAGGAGGAGCTACAGATTTATTCCCTTATCATTCACACCTGCCACAGATATAGTATTATTATCAATCATGTCTTGAATCTTATTCTTCAATGCAAAACATTTTTTCAATATCATGACCATGTTGACGATTAAATTGGCAAAAGGAATTGTTATAAAAAATAAGGAGATGCAAGTTTGATAATATTTATGTGCAAAAACTGAGACATAATACTATTTAAAGATTCATTAAAAGGAGTAAACTATCTTTCTCTTTGGAAAAATTTAGAAATAGAAGGTAGACATGTTGTAGCATTCATATGGTTGTTGTTGATTGGATCATTGAAATTGATGAAGATTTTTGTTGGTTTTAACTTTGCAAATGGTTGTTGAACACTCTCCCCCTTATCACTCGGAGCCATAGGAGTGGATTGCTCCATTTGACTCACAACTAGTTGATAATTGTGGAGTGTTGCACAAAATTGCAGAAAGGAAGTAAAATCAAACAAAAGAAGCTTTTGATAGTTTTGATACTAATATGATTAGTACAGATGCCAAGCTAACAAGATGAGAGGGGGGGGTGGATCATACAAACTTAATCTTCCATAATAACAACAGATTCAACCTCGGTAAACATACCAGAAAAACTGTAAAGCATGCAAACTCATAAACAGATAAGATCACACAACATATAACACTAGATTTAACATGGAAACCCAAATAGGGAAAAACAACTGTGGGATTTCGAACCAACTAAGAAATATACTCTTCTAGAGTATGCTCGGTTAAAAGCAAATCCTGTTAAAGATTACAAACACATTGCTAGATGTGACCTGGTTAAGGGATTTCCCTCAGATCTGTTAGGATCTTCACCTTGTTAGAGGTGACCTTGTTAAAGGGTTTCAAACACTCAATCTGAATGTCACCTTGCTAGAGGGTTTTACAAATAAGACTGTTAAGTCCACTTGGTTAAGAGATTTTTTGTCACTTTACAAAATTACAGTAATAAAAATCTATCTGCAACTTCACATCTAAAAATGCTAAAGCAGATTCTTATTTGCTCAATACAATCTATTCATAGGACTTATCTTATCCCTCTACTGGGCTCTATACTCTGTTATCAAAATAAATCTTCAAGCTTCTATGCTTGGTAATCACTATGTAGCATTCCTGTGCTTACACTTGCCTGCATACATTGTTTATCAATAGTTCTTTATTTATAAACAATTTGCCAACCTCTTAATCTCCTTGATCACATTTCCCATGATCAATCATAGCCATCAGATCTTCAAACTCGACCAGGTTCAATGTATTCTTCGATTTGAAAACGTTTTACCTCGCCTTGGAACTTGCATACATTTCTTGGAACTTGTGCTAAGGTATTGTGGTTCAATCTGAGCTGTAGATCTTCCTGCCGATCTTCCATTGCCATAGATTCTTTAACAAACTTCATGCACGGCTTACCAATCATTTAATCAACTCCAGCTCATCAGCTTCCTTCATTAAATAATGCTTCTATACATTTAATGCATTTTGTTATTACTCGGTTGCAACTCGGTGAATACTAAACTTTACTCGATAGACACTCTGCCTTCATTAACCGATAGCAATAACCTTAGGGTTTACCGACTAGGTTCCTTAGGGTTTACCGACTAGGTTCTTTGCTTGGTAACATAGTATAGTATTAACCTTACAAACAATAGCATATGTAGGATATCAAAACAATCTAAACATCATGATCTCATCATTTTCTAACTCGGTAATAGTTGCCCATTGAATAACTTATTCCTCCCCTTGTTCATTACATTCTTTCTATGTCTTTTAATGACATCTTTATACTCATCAAATCATACTGCTTAAGATATGGCAACATCATACTGAATCAGAAAATCAATTTCTTGACATCAATGACAAAATAATAATGTTAAGACAGTGAACATCCTTAATCAGTTATATCCATAGTTATCAACAACCTTCTCAATATCCTTAATGAAATACCAACAATCTCTTATTGTAATTGGAATGCCAACAATCTCCCTTGTCTGTTATAATGCCAACAACTTTTCCTTGATATCTTTTTGTAAATTACAAATGAAAATTATTTGAATATCATTATTAGGTACATGAAAAGAAATTTGAGCACACAAATGCTTATATCTACCAATGAAATCATTCACTTTTTCTTTAACACCTTATTTACAATGCATTAAATCAGTTAAAGTGATTTTAGAACCAATATTGTTTTGAAACTATTGGATGAAAGCATTTTCCAGTTGTTGAAAGGAAGTGATAGAATAAGAAGGCAGAGAGAAATACCATTGTAAGGCCTTATCTCTTAGTGTTCATGTAAACAATTTTGCAAGCAATTGTTGATCATAAGCAAAATCAGTACACAAGGTTTGAAATATTTTGACATACATAAGAGGATCACCTTTTCTATTATAGAGTTCAAATTGAGGGATCTCAACATGTTTAGGTGGCACAAATTTAACAATATCAAGAGAAAGTGTGCTCGCAACATCAAAGGTGAGCACACTATACTTGGATTGACTCATGGAAGCAACTTTTTATTGTAAGGAAGACACGGTTTGAGCAAGATTGTTAATTGTCATTTTGGTAGAAGAATTGATCTTAGACATAGGTGATTGAGAAGGTTGTGTGATGTTGTTGAAAGAAGGCATGGACTGAGAATAAGGTGGTGGGACATTATGATAAGTAGGCATAGGTGATGATTGGGTAGGAAAAGGGACACTTAAAGGAGGAATAAAATTGTTGCAGGAATTGCCCCCTTGGGTCACACTGATTGGTTGAGGAATAATAGGAACACTCATGGAAGACATAGGTAACAATGGAGGATTAAATGAAGAAGAGGGATTTACCCCATGACCACTTGTTGTAGGGATGACATTTTGAGTTGAAGTAGCCATGATGTTGGATGTGAAAATAGGAATACTAGTCATAGGAGTAGTCAAAGGAATAGAGGAATTGACTTGTGTTGAAGGTTGTGAGTAACCTAAGGTTTCGACACAACTCTTGATAGGCATGCCATTAGAATCAACAATATGTGCAATGCCATTCAATATATCAATTCCATTCTTATCACTTTGAATCATGAAGTTAGACCTTCAATTAATGGAAGAGCTTCACTATTAGGGTATTCTTGGGACATCCATTGTTGAAAGCTGTCAAATTGATTGTCCAATGTAGAAAGTTGATCTAAAGAAACCCTAGTTAAAGCTTCTTCTTCATCATGGGATCCATCAATGGGGTGAATAGGCACATGATTAGGATGAGAAGAATTAGCATGATCTTGATTAAAGAAGTCACACAAATTAGGCTCCATCTCCTCGGTAATTAAACCTTGGGAAGCCTTAATTGTAATACTTCATCTAACGGGGATAGGATAGGTAGGACGAATAGTGGTAAAACTAATACACTAAAGGGAAAATTTGAATTTTGAATTGTGGAACAAAGCTTACAAAATTGATTAATGCAAAATTTAAGAAAATAATGATTACACAATTTGAATTTTGTTGGAGGAATAGGATGACACAATTTCCAAAAATGAAAGGAAATTAGAATTTTTAAAATTAGGGGCAAGGGAATACCACTTAATTTTAAAATTAGAATTTTTAAAATCAGGGCAAACTATAATTAACCTCTTAATTTTAAAAATTTTCTTGAAATTTGAAATCTTGAATTTTGAAGGTATTTCTGATTCTAGAGAGATAAAAAATTGATAAAATAAGCCAATCTTTTGGATTTAAGCTATTAAATACAGTCATAACAATCTCTCAAAATTTTGAGAAAAAAGCCGAGGACCATGGTGGGAACGCACATGGTCCGACCAACTTTTTTCAAAATTTTCAAGCATGGATATTACGATGATTTTAAAGCTAACCCCAAAAAATTGGCGAATTTTTCGATCTCTAGATGGGTGAAATGAAGGTGCAAATGTGAAAATAGGCCCCTATTAGGCTTTTGGAGAAAAAGAGGAATTGAATTACAAGTTTGAAAAGGGTCAAACCTAATGGATAGGGATATCTTGGAAAATATTTAGAAATATGAATGTAAATGAAATTGATTTTAAATTCACACAGAATCCAATTAATTTTGAAAATTAGGGTTTGATGACGTAACCACTTAATTTTGGGAAAAGGGGGGGAAATTGAAAATTTGAATTGCAGGATTGAAATCAAATTTGAGAACAATCATAAAACTAAAAATAAAATGGAAATCCAATTTGTGCACAAATTCAAGATTATTTTTGAAAATTAGGGTTTTAACAAGTAATCTCTTAATTTTGAAAATTTTAATAGCAAATTGAACAAGACAAGGAGGAAATTGAATTTGACAAACAAAACAATTTTCAGATACAAGCAATTTTTACAAATCACAAGTTCAATTTTAAATTTAAAAAGTAGGGGTTTTAATGATTTAACCACTAAGTTTGTAGAAATTTGAAACTTGTAAATGAAAAATATGCAATTTTGTTCAAAGGAAAGCATGCAAGATGTTGGGTTCACCAAAATGTAATGGTGGAAAAATGGTGAATGATAGACCAAGAAGGAAACTACCCTTTCCCTCAAAGAGAGATGAGAGTTTCGCTATTGATTACCATTCAAGCACTTTTCACCGTGTTACATTAGGAAGAGGAGAGGATAATTCACTAGATTCAATCTTTCCACATAAAGATGGTAGATTGAATTCTGAATGAATTGGGAATGTTAAGTTGATCCCCTCTTCCTTGTTTGAAATGGAAAGGAAATTGATTGAATTGTGTAGTGCAGAAGTGATAAAGAATTGATTATAACTTGAGATCAGAATATGGGATGAAGCTGTGCACTTGGATTTGGTGGTAAAATATTGAGATGAAGTTGCCCTACGAATTTGAGGAAAAGTTGTCTGGACCATGGCAGGAATGTACACGGTCCTTCGAAAAATCTGCGAAACAAAAAAGGTTTTTCTGCCTCTATGAATGGAGCCCGAATCTGAAAGTACAGTTGCGCACCTACAACCTACACACATAAAAGAGAGGAAAATTGGTTAGGATTGGGGGTTTGCCTTTAGGTCAAACCCTAGTTTTGGAATTAACCAAGTAATGAAAGAAAGTACTTGCAAGTAGCTGTAAATGAAAGACTGAATTGTAAATCACCTCAAGGGAGGTGGTAGTAGCAATGTTGATATAAATACTTGTGTGGAATTGAAGTTGAAATTAGTCTCCTCTTCAATGCTTGAATCCTTGACTTTAATGCAACACCTAGACTTGAAGGGAGACTTGAGAATGCTCAATGCTAGAAAAGAATGCTTGAATGCTTGATTGCTTGTGCACACTCCAATCTTATCCAACTTCAACTTCACTTGTGCAAATTAGAGGATGAATTCCCCTTAAATACATGTTAGTGGATTTGAATTTCGTCACAACCCGACATTAGGAGACTTTTCCCGCCCGACGCACAACCAACAATGCAACCCTAGGAAGGAACCTACCCCAAAATAGGGTAGGGGTAGGGGCACCATGCCCTTGTCCTACCCCTTTCTCTAGGATAGAGTGCAGACGAGGTGATGCAAAGGCCAAGGAAGAATTTGTTTCTCTAGACTGAGCAATCTCAGGTCTCTGATCAGGATAGAGGATTCAAACTTGCACACTTGAGGACCCTAATGCAGTCAAAAATTGCTAGGGTTGCAATTTTATGACACTACAGTTGTAATTCTAGCACACAACATTTCTTTGTCTAGGCCTGAAATTTCCTTGATTTCCTCTTGATCTGCATTGATTAGAAACATGAACAAATCTTCCACAAGCATAACATCTAACATTTCTTTTTAAAGTGTTATTTTTCATACTTTTCCATTCACTTGATTTGTGACCATACTTGTTGCAATTGAAATACTGACCAAAGAAAGATGGACTATTCTGATTAATTCTATTTCTGCATTAACTAGCCTTATGACAAAATTTGTTGCAAATAAAACAATTACCATTTAACTTATGAGCATTAGGTTGCCTTACCAAAGACCTTTTAGCTTTGTTCTTCTGATATTCTGACTTAGGATTGCTTTGACCAGATCTAGAGCTCTCCCTTTCTCAAATCCAAGTCCTCGCTTGTCATCTTCACTCTTCTGACTTTACAACAACACATCAAGCTTGGTAGAGATGGTCTTGAACTTATACTTGTACTCATTTGTAGTAGCAAGTTCATCCCTAAGAATGATAATCTTCCTCTCAAGTTTCTACTCATTGTTCTTGGATTGTAGCAATTCAAGCTTCAACTGATAATTCTCATAATTAAGTCTGCAATATTCATCAGATCTGTCTTTCAAGGACTGATTAAGACTCTCTTCATTCTTTTTTCTTCCTTCAATATCCTTGGTCAGATTCCATCTCATGCTTCAGGACAACATTGTTTCTAGCAGGTTTCTCACATTCTTCTTTCAAGGCTCCATCATCCATGTTTTGGTTTTCTTTCTTCTTTAGCTGATCACATATTTCCTTTCTCTTCTCCCTAGACTTATTCAATTTCTCTTTCAATGATTGAATGAAGGTCTCAGAATCCTTAATATTTGCTTTCACTTTTCAGACTTCAGCATGGGAGTGATCAAGATCATCAAGTGCAACCATAAGCTATTGTTGAAGACCATCGAAGTCCATTGAATTACCTTCTCGAATCTTCATCAAGCCATTAGAATTATTCTGAGGAAGTAATATTTGATACCAATTGTTGGAATCAAGGAACACTGAGAGGGGGGTGGTGAATCAGTGTTCTGCAAACTTTAACTTTATTATTCTAATAATTCAACCACTTAATACATTGAAGCAAAAGAAAAATGTAAGAACATAAAGCAATCAACCACAACACCATAACACAAGGATTTATATGTGAAAAACTCGGTCAAGGGAAAAACCATGGTGGGGATGAGACCCACAAATGAGTATACTCAAATATGAATTTTACAAGGGAATGCACATACATTCAGGAACACTGCCTATAGCTTACTGCTCAAAGAAAAGAAATGCCTACAACCCTAGGAAGGTTCACTACCTTACAAATCTATTACAATAGATTACTAAAGTATATGAACTAAGAAATAATATCTACAAAAGCCTGAGTATAGTTCTGGTTAAGCACATTACACAAATATTCCCATTTTGCCTTACACTGCTCTGTTTCATTATTCTGCATTAATTCGGAGCATATATCTTTAACTTGCGCATGTGTAACTATGCATAATCAATTACCAACACCTTTCACATAACAACTGATATCCAAATGATCATAAAAATTGGTCTTATATATCCACAACAAGAAATTACATTTCGGCTTCAAGAACACTTCACAAATAATGAAATATGTACACACTGTCGGTTAGATTTGAACCAAAATACCAATGCGAACCAAAAAAATTATCCACATGCTACCAAAACCATTGGACAAGACATCTGGATCTCAAAATTAATCACCAAAATCAATCCACATAAGGATTATCCACATGAGATTGTTGTATTGCACTGTTATACTAAAGACTCATATACCGAATCACCTAACTCATGAACCAAACATCACCAAAGGCTGAAGCTCTAGAATAAGGCTTTCTAGACATCCATCTACCTTGTCTCAGCACTGCAACACAAACTGAAAAGATTTATCAACCAAAATGTTGAACTCTGTCAGATACTCTATTCTAGCTCACCGGACTGAAACCAATCTCCATCTTGACTTCCGGTAGGATCAGATCACACGCTACAGATGGGATAATAGACTTGGGTTGCCATCAATGACAACACCAAAATATCTATGTAGTGTCTCTTGCCAACAAGGACTACATCATAATCTCTTGAGTGTTGGGAACATGTGCGAAAATGGTTACAATGTTGTTTTTTAGGATGGTGGTTGTGAGATCTGGAAGAGATCCGAAAATGTCATTGTTGCAAGGAAAATAACAAATGGAAATATTTATCAATTGGAAGCTACTACTAGACACTACCTATTATCTCAGATCAATGAAATTTGGCTATGACACTGAAGGATGTGTCACATCAACTTTGATAATTTGGTGAAGATTAGTATGACAAGAACCGTGAGAGATTTACCAAGGCTAACTAAACTAGATAACAGTATTTGCAAAGAATGTCAAGTGGGAAAGTAGACAAAAGGAACTTTTAGAAGAAAGGAACAATCTTCTATTGGATTATTGGATTTGGTACACATAGATCTATGTGGTCTGACCAGAACAAGGAGTTTACAAGGTGAGAGGTATTTCATGCTATTAATTGATGATCATTCTAGAATGACTTGGGTTATATAAATCTAAGAGAAAAATCAGAGGCATTAGAGAAATTTCAGATATTCAAAGCTAGATTTGAGAATGAAGTTGATAGAAGGATTAAATACTTGAGTTCTGATAGAGGACGTGAGTTTGTTTTTGATTAATTTGATACTTTCAGTGAGAAATATGAAATTAGAAGACATTTTTCTACTCCTAAGACACCTCAACAAAATGGTGTAGTGGAAAGAATGAACAAGACTATTCAAGAGGCAACAAGAACTATGATCAAAGAAGCAAATCTACTGGAAGTTTACTCGAGAGAAGAAATACACATTGTTGTGTATACCCTTAACAAAGTTCTATTCAAGAAGAAATATGGGAAGACATCATATGAGTTATGGCATGGAAGGATTCCATTTGTGAAGTATTTCAAAGTTTTTGGAAGTAAATGTTATATCCAAAGAGATGAAGGAAATATTGGAAAGTTTGATAGTAGAGTTGATGAAGGTATATTTCTGGGTTATTCTACAAAGAGAAAGGCTTACTGATGTTATAACAAAAGATTGAATAAATTTTTTGAAAGTGCAAATGTGAAGGTTGATGAAAATATTTCTAAAGACTGAGGTATACTAGGTGGATATGAATCTAATGAGTCTATAGGAAAAGAAGAGGAAAAGAATAGAGAAGAAGATAAGCAGAAAGAAACTTAGGTTGCTATGACAACTGCATCTAAAACCCTAAGGTATGTGCAGAAGAATCATTCTGAGAATCAAATTATAGGAGAAAAGAATAGAGGTGTAATTACAAAAATCAAAGATGTTGAAGAGAAAGTTCGATTGTGTTTGCTTTCTAAAATTGAACCAAAGACAGTTGAAGAATCTTGTAAAGATTAGAATTGGATGAAGGCTATGAAGGAAGAGTTGGATTAGATTGAGAAAAATCAAACATGGGAACTAGTCCCTAGACTGACATATAAGAATGTCATTGGAACAAAATGGGTGTTCTGGAATAAGTTGTATGAAGATGGTCATGTAGTGAGAAATGAAGCAAGATTAGTATGAAAAGGATACACACAGGTTGAAGGAATTATTTTTGAAGAGACATATCCTCTTGTTGCATGAATGGAGGCTATTAGAATGTTCTTGGCTTTTGCAGCATATAAGGATTTCAAAGTCTATCAAATGGATTTGAAATCAATATTTCTAAATGGAGAGATAAAAGAAGAAGTTTGATTTGAGCAACCAGAAGGATTCAAGTAGTCAGATGATCTAGATATTGTAACTTACATATTGAAGAAGGTGATGTATGGGTTGAAGCAAGCTCTTAGAGATTGGTATGGAAGGTTAGAGAAGTATCTACTGAATCAAGGTTTTCAAAAAGGGTCTATTGACAACAATATTTACTTCAAAGTTGAATCAAGTAAGATCTTAATTGTTGTTGTATATGTGGATGATATAATTTTTGGAGGAAATGATGACATGTGCAAGAAGTTTGCTCGTGAAATGCAAAAATAATTTGAAATGTCTAAGGTTGGTGAGTTAAATTTCTTTCTTGGATTGCAAGTAAATCAAAACAGTAAAGGTATTTTCATTTCTCAGTTAAAATATTTTAGAGAATTGTTGAAGAAGTTTAGATTGGAGAATTCCAAACTGGTATGTACTCCTATGACTACCAAATGCACGTTGAATAATGATGACAAATATCCTAAGGCTGATGCAAGCACTTACAAATCAATTCTTGGAGAATTGTTCTACCTGAATACTACTAGACTGGATATCATGTATGTTGTTTGTCTTGTAGCTAGATTTCAACAAGAACCAAAAGAGTCACATGTTGTTGTAGTAAAGAGGATATTCAAACATTTGAAAGGAACATAAGATATTGGACTTTGGTATTCCAAAGGATTAGACTTTAATTTGAAATCTTATACTGATGCAGATTGGGCAGGAAGTTTTGATGAAATAAGGAGTACTAGTGGAGGAGCATTTTTCCTTAGCATCCTGATTAGTTGCATGGTTAAGTAAGAAGTATGATTCTATATCTTTATCAACCACAAAAGTTGAGTACATTGTAGCCACATCATGCTACAATTAGATACTTTGAATGAAATAGACTTTGAAGGATATTGGTGTGATGTTTGATGAACCAATATCAATCATGTGTGATAATACAAGTGCAATAAATATTTCTAAAAACCCAGTATTGCATTCTAGAATGAAACATATTTCTATTTGATATCATTTCTTAAGGGAGAAAATGCTGAATAGTGAAGTAAAACTTGAATATGTACCTACAAAAGAGAAAGTTGCAGATGTCTTTACGACGACTTTGTGCAAAGATACTTTTGAGTATCTTTGACAAATGTTGGGGTTTATACCCCTTTCTAGTTTGAACTAAGTACATTTGGAAATGAATTAGTCTAGGGAACTTCATACATATTTTAATCTAGCCTAATGTTTTTGGGGATTCCTCTTAGGGGGAGCTATGTGAATTTTGAGTTGATTTGTTACTTACCTTTGTCTTTGATGTCAAAGGGGGAGAAGTTTGGATTAGTTTGAAGTTGATTGGAGAGATTGCATTTGTCATTGATGAATGTCTCTATCAATGACAAAGGGGGAGATTGTTGCAAATGTAAATATGTTTGATGTGTCAGTATGGTTATCATTGATGTCAACATACTGATTCTATACTTCTGTTTGGTTTTGCTCCGTATTTTTGATATGTTGTAAATATGTTCATGATGTGTTGGTATGTCATTGGATATTTCCTTGAGATGCTATTATTATGTTTTGGTGGTCCGAAATTTGTGCTCCAGAAGTATATCCAGTGATGATGATATTTTCTGGGAGAATTTGCACAACTCCGCGTTTTCCCACATTTCTAGTTCCGTTGATGAGATTTTGGATTTATGTTATTCATGTATTTATCTCTGATATTTTGATTCAACACATGATGTTATGCTCTGGAGTTGTGGTTGTTTAGATATTTCCATTCCGTGTCCCGTTGATCCTGAATGCTCTATATTTTGCTCCAGTGATTGTGGCTTTTTGATAACATGTTGATTTGATTGATAATGTGTCATGGCATGGTCTGCTTCTTATTCCTCTCCACTATAGAAATGATTAGTGAAAACCTATTTTGAATCATATTTCTTTATCTTTTTGGCCGGCTTGGAAAGTTCTATTTTAAAGATCAGTATAAATAAAGGATTCTTACAATGAAGAACATATAGAGGGAAGTTGATTGAAAAAGGAAGATCTATCTTTGTTGATGTAAAGTGGTTGATTAGTATGGATTTGAGCTAATGTTGTTTGGTACTGGTGATAGTGAGCCTAAGGTTTCTTCTAGTATTACAAATATGTGGCAGTTGTGCCTTAGTGGTGGATTCTTTCTTCTTTTGGACAGTGAGCCCACCTACAGTGAGCATTCTACCAATGAGCCACCCTTTGTTATAATCATGTTAACCTGTGTCACTCTAACAAGTGTTTTCATATTGAGAATTAACATTCTCTATGGTTTCTCCTTTCTTGGGTTTTCCACATATATGTGGTGTTCTTGTGTATATGTTATGTGTGTGCTTCTTCATTCTTATATCTATTTATGGTTAAGTTATTTGAAGCTTGTTTACCAGATCTGTTTATGTGGATTAAGTACAAGATAATAATTGGAAGAATTGATTCACCCCCCCTCTCAGTTGTTTGGGATATTCAACAATTTAGTAAGATGATTTATTCCAAGTATCATAGACTATCATAAACTTGGTCAAGATTATTGGTTCACCTTTGAAATCCCCTCTTACAATGCTCTTACACATACCATACAATATTTTATACAATTACAACATCATAAGTGATATTCATATCTTACACATAGCATAATACTCTTACATACAGCTACACACATTCCAAAAAAAACAAATATACATGACATAATGAACAAGTCATAATTGGGATGACTCATTTCCCAAACATGACACAAATAATAATAAAACATTAGTTCAAACATTGACAATTACAAAATATATGACATGAGAAAAAATAAAAATATAACAATTTATGAACTACCAAGGGTGCCACTATGTTATCCTAGTCTTTAACTCCACTATGTTAGTGAGATTCACAAAATCATCTTCAATAATAAAAATTTAGAGAATACTCTAGAGTAAACTCAAAATCAACTCTATATTTCATTGAAAAACTAACTATAGTGCATACATATTAGGCACATTAACCAAGTCCAAAACACACTATCTATAACCAACTTCAACTAATTATTAGAACACATACCCATAAGTCTAATCTCCTACATAATAGGATCAAGTATTCATAAAATATTCTAGTCTAGCTAGAACCATAGCCATTTACTCACATTTAATTAGAGCTAGTCACTAATATATCTTTTGGTCATGGTATATACAATCAACACTACAATTCCTATCATTACATATGCACTATAATATTGAAGATTATTCTCCCCCATGTGTTAATCCTATGAGGAGCCGGTTAATATTGAGAGGGGTGGTGAATCAGTATTAACACCAATTTAAAAATTTAAAGCCAAATCAAACTTGCGACAAATCTAACTTCATTTACCACATATGCCAATTCATTAAATAGTACCGGTAATCTCTAATAAACTGCTATAATTGGTGTATTCAGAAATAATGAATAAACTAAAGATAATCAATAACATTACATGAAAATCATTCCACACATGAACACCATATTTTTGATGTAAAAACTCAAATAGGGAAAAAACACGGTGGGAGTTAATACCCACAAATATTTGTACTCTTTTGTGTTGGCAATTTGGAGGAATTGATTATGTGTTGCATTGATATTTTGTCATTGATGGCAACACTGACTGTTTTGGTTGTTTACCTATTTTTGGTTGGTTCTGGTAGAGTGGTTGGATTATGATATTGGTCTGGTATGCTATGCTATGCTTTGGTTTGTGGAATTGATTTGGATTTTTCATTCATGCTATTTAGATGCGTATCACGATTGGTTCAGGATTTGATGACTCAGGAGCTATCATTTGTTCTAGTAAGCCTTTTGGTCACTGGTAAGGGTTTTACTGATAGAGCTTTGTTGAAGATCTTTTGATTCACGTGATAAGTGGTGTTGGTGCGGCTTATAGATGGTTCTCGGGATTCTATTGGTTATCTTATTCATGGTCAAGTTCATCGGTGGTGTTGGATTTGGTTTAGGCAACCTATTTTGGGTCAAGTGTTATCTAGGTTATGGATCGATTTATGTAATGTGTTGGAAGATGTTCCTGATGCATTACCAATGAGATTTAATGATTGGTTTACATTGTTTTTGTCCTAAGACGACTTGGTTTATCATTGGATTGCGGGTTTATGTTAGAAATTTATTGTATTATCTTTTAGGTCTCGGGTTAGTATAAATATGATGTAAGATCTCTTTGTAGATCATGGGAATGGGCATATAGGATGGTTATGCAATTATCTTTGTGCGAATAATGCTGTAATCATATGCATGAATTTTTGTCGATCATAGGTGATCTAATTGGGTTGGTAAGAGAGGTTTAACACCTCCGGTATTGAACTTAACCGTAACTGTACTCAGGCATAGGTGATGTTATCTTTGCAGTTCAATCTTCATTCCGGATTGTAGTCTAGATTTATTTTATAGTCAGTCAGACTCCTTTTTGTGATGAGCAGTGCGCTTTGGGTTGTTGGCCTTCCTACATGTACAGGCCCTTCATATTGTGATCACATACTTACTGCAAAAGTATTATCTGACTGTGGGTAGGTTTCTCACCGTGGTTTTTCACGTACAAATCTTGGTGTCATGTGTTCTGGATGGATGATAACAATTCTGTTATTTATGTTTATGTTTAATTTCTATATCAGTTATTCCAGTATTTGGTTTATGCATTTTGGTATTTATTTTATGTGTTTCAGTAATAAGGATTTGAATGCTTAAAGTTCTATAATCCAGTGACAACTAATTCACCCCCCCTCTCAGTTGTCCTTTGGTTATCTGAGCTGTCTAACAATTGGTATCAGAGCCTGGTCCTCTCTGTAGAAGATTAACCTCTTGAGGAAGATCCTATGGCATCTAGCAGTTAAAGTTCACCAAGTTCATTTGCAGTTGTTTTCCAAAGAGAAATTCCTAGGCTTGATGGAACAAATTAAAGAGAATGCAAGATTCAGATGGAGACTCATCCGAGATGTGTTGGAAAGGAGATTTGGGAGATCACTAAGAATGGCTATACACCTCTTAATCCAGCATCTGGCAATCCTCCTCTGACAGGCTTGGATAAGGACATTGAAATTGATTGTAGAGCTAGAGAAGACCTTTTGTGTGCACTTTCTGATCAACAAATTATGGGACTAACCGACAAATAAATTGCAAAGGCTATATGGGACAAATTGGAGACTCTGAATGAAGGTGAACCTACTATTAAAATTGATAAACATGATGGTTACCAAGTGAGGTATGAGAACTTGAAGATGGAAGAAGATGAAAGGATTACTGCTTTCATGGATAGAGTTAATGAGATTGTTATGGGAATTCAATGTTGTGGTGGATCTATGAGAGAAGATAAAATAGTTTCTAAAGTACTGAGAGATTTGCCACCAGCTTATAAGATGAAGGATACTACAATTAATGAGTTGAGAACTATGGAAAGCACCTTTGTTAATAGGGATACCTTGGTTGGGAAGTTATCTGCTTTTGAGCTTGAGGAACTTAGACCTTCTAGAGCTGTTAAATATGAACCTGCTTTTCATGCATCTACATCATCTATTGGCAAGAGTGATTGGAAAGATTTATATGTGAAGGAAGTAGAGGATATGAAGAAAGAAGATGAAGAGTTTGAGAAACTTGAAGCCTTAATTTCTAGAAGAGTACCTAAAGGACTGACATGAAGTAAGTATGAAGGAAAATCACCTTTTAAATGCTTTGCATGTAATAAGATAGGTCATTTTGCATCTAGATGTCTTGAAAGGAATTTAAGATTTGAAGAAAGAGATAGAAGATCTTTTAGGCCTAACCATGATTATCAGAACAAGCATAAGTACAAGAGGAACAAAGACAAATCATGCTACTTTGCTGATGAGGAAGGTGTGACTGATTCTGATGATAAATTGACACAAGATTCAGCTAGTGGATCTGGCAATGGAAAGGAATGGGTATTTTTGGCTATTAAGGAAGATGATCTGGTACCTGAAGAGAAGGCCCTTGCTGCTAAAATTGAAGACAAGGATGAATGGGTAATTGATAGTGGATGCTTACATCATATGACTTGAGATAAAAGGAAGTTCTTATCTATGCAATAATTTGATGGTGGTTTGGTTAGATTTGGATATGACAAAGCATGCATGATCAAGGGAAGAGGAACAATATCATTGGACGGTAAGAATAAAACTAATAATGTTTATTATGTTGAAGGTTTAAGGCATAATCTTTTGAGTGTAGGACAATTGGTGGATAAGGGATTTTAGTTACAGTTCAAGGATGGAAAATGCAAGATTATCAACAGATCAGGATTGAAGATTGCAACTGGTACATAGACTAAAGGTAATATCTTTCATTTGAACTCTGGTGAGAAGACATGTTTGATTGCACAAATTGATGAGAGTTGGATATGGCATAAGAGGTTATGTCATGTGAATTTTGATTGCATTGTGAAGATCAGTTCTACTAAGGTAGTTAGAGATATACCCAAGATTGTAAAACCCTATAATCTGGTATGTAAGAAATGTCAAATGGGAAAGAAATTCAGAACTTATTTTAAGAGTATACAAGACAAATCTAATGATTCTCTTGATCTTATTCATACTAATTTGTGTGGTCTTGCTAGAATCAAAAGTTTTTTAGGGTGATAGATATTTCATGTGAATCATTGATGACTATTCAACAATGATGCACGCTACTTTTCTAAGGGAGAAGTCTGAAGCGTTTTAAAATTTTAAAATATTTAAAGCTAAAGTTGAGACAGAGACGAGATTGAAGATTATATGTTTAACGTCAAATCAGGGTGAAGAATTCACATCCGGTGAATTTAAAAGCTATTGTGAGAAGAATGGGATAAGGAGACAATTGTCTGCACCCTAGACACCTAATTAGCAGAATGGAGTTGTGGAAAGGAAGAACAAAACTATCTTGGATGCAGCTAGAATTATGATGATGGAAGTTAATCTACCTTATGTCTACTGGAGAGAAGTTATAAGCATGACAATATACACATTCAATAGAGTTAATATCAAAGGAGATACCGGTAAGACACCTTATGAGTTATGGTTTGGTCATACACCAACAATTAAGTATTTCAGAATCATTGGTAGTAAATACTATATCAAAAGAGATGATTCCATTGGAATCTTTGATCCTAGATTTGATGAAGGAATATGTTGGCTTGATGATGATTGTAATATATTCATCATATGTTGTCATTGATGAAAGATATACACACACATATGTTCATATTATCTACCGGTGTAACTTCAATATTGTTTACACTACAACCGGTATACTTAGCAGTTTATCTCTAACCAGTACTTTGTCTCAACTGGTATATGCATAAGAGACAACCAATGGTTATACATTAGTTGACATCAAGATGAAGATCAAGCAAAGATTATGTCAAGAGATTCAAGGATAACGGTTCATATATTTAACTCCAACCGGTATTTGTTAACTATGTGATGAGTTATCCCACCGACAAATTTTTGGTGGTATTTTTGTGATGAATTATGATCACTTGACTAGATACACTGTACCTAGGAAATTATGTTATAATTTCTTTACGCTGACATGAAATCTGAATGTTTATTTATTGACATCATAGTGAATTATTTTGATATGATGATGTTGAAGAGAAAAAAGAGATTTGTTGTATGCAAGAGAAAAAGTGTCAAGTATCAAAGTGCGTTAAGTAGCAGTGTTGAATATGTTTAGAAGGATCTGATCAAGCAAGTATTGTGCTACTCAGACAAATCAAACCATTCCTGTTGTCTTCTAACAATTACAACAGAAGTCAAATCCCCTAATCAGGTAAGCTCTAACAAGCTTCTATGTACAAATCCTCTAACAGGGTGATCCATTAGTTTGGATTCAGAAATCTTCCATCGAGGTTACTCCTAATAGGGTACTACCTTTAACAGGGTACAAGCTTCTAATCAAGCTTTGGGATCTCTAACCAGATTCGCTCCTAGCAAAGCACTTTGTAGACCCTAACCGGCCAGTTATCTATTATTGCAGATAGTTAACTTGTGAGTTCCATCTCACCGTGGTTTTTACCTATTTGTGCTTTTCCCATATAAACATTTGTGTTATGGTGGATGTTTTACTTATGTGGATGTTGTTATAACATTTTGGATTACATGCATTTTATTTAAAAGCTCTGTTAAGTTCATCTACTGGTTACTAGCTGAAGTAGTATCATTTTTGGTGTCACTGATTCACCCCCCCCTCTCATTGCTTTTCAAGTCCATCAATTGGTATCAGAGCCAAACTTCTTTAAAGCCTAATCTCTTAGAAGGAAGTCTTGAAACCACCATGGGGGACATGAGCTACCTTGAGATGGCTAGAGAGCTAAAAGCTAGCAGAAATGAGATTGAAACCCTAAGGGTAAAATTAAAAGCTTCTCAAACCAAAAGAAGAGATCTTACTGAATAACTATTGGAGATATCTGATAGATGAAGCCAATATTGATGCTTTGGTTGAAGAAGTTGAAAAACTCAATGGTGAAAAGCTAAATCTGAGGAGAAAGTTGGAAAGTCTTACTATCTGCATGAGTCAGGAATTGGAAGCCAAAAGAGCTATTGAAGATCTTATCAAGGAAAGAGATCATGAGATTGCCAAGATCAAGTGAGAAAATGCTACCTTGCATGAGCATTTGAATGTTGAAAGAGAAGAGAAGGAAAGCCTACAGTTAGATCTTGAATTAGCATCATCTCTTAAAGAGAACCTGTCAAAGCATAATGAAGATCTCACCACACAACTTACTGAAGAAAATGAGAAGTTGGAAAAGTTCATCAAAAGTTCAATCTTGTTGGAAGAACAAATTCAGTCTCAAAGGATGAAAGGTGATACCTCTGGACTTGGTTTTCACACATCTGAAAAAGGTGAATCCTTCGGTACCAAGAGCAGCACTCTTAAGAACAAATATGCACCTAAGGTAAAAAAGCCTATCAGTAAGAAGGTCTTTAAACCTGTTTGTTTTGTTTGCCATAAACCTGGTCACACTGCAAATGTTTGTAGAGACAAACCTAACAAAAATGCAAGCTTCAACACTAATGCTAGGTATGTGTCTAAAATTTTTGAAGGTCGTTGCTTCACATGTGGAATGTATGGACATAGATCTATTGAGTGCAGATATGGATGAAAAAATCCTGTACCGCATATGCATCCAAGACCAAATGGCAACTGGATGAGGAATTTTGACAACCGAGTCAACATGAACTGGCAAAGACCCTATGGCGACCGATTTAGTCCATTTGAGATGGAAAAGGAAACGAATGTCATTTGCACCATCTATAATAACTTTGGTCATGTGGCTATGAACTGCAGAAGAAGAATTGGGAGAGGAAATGTAGGACCTTGGAAATCATTTGGTATGGCCTGCTATCACTGCAACAAACCGGGGCACTTAGCAAAATTTTGTAGATCCAGAAATAGCAAATCGGTCGATTCTTCTAAGGATCAGAAAGGAAAGCAACAAGTAAATATGAAGAAAATAGAGAGGAAATGAACCGGATATGGAAGAAAAAGAGTGATGACTCACCTAGAGAGGAAATTGTTCCTTCACCAAGCGAAGAGAACCCTGCACCGGTGAACTAAGTCTTGTCATATGGCTAAGGGGAGCTTAAATAGTTAATCCACCTCCGGTCCCCTTGAGATGAATGAGTGGTAAGAAAATTTTGAAGCATGAGATTTTGGTAACTTTTTGTCAATATGTTATCAACCGGTTTTACTCCTTGAACAGTGAAATTAGGATTTGCAACCCTAACGGGCGAGCATTTAATACAGTAGGTAAAAATGATAAAAGCAAATTTTCACTTTGTTATTTTTACCCTAATGCATTCGAAAGAGAAATTTGGAGCGCTTGTTGAGATGAGAAAGATTGTTGGTTGATAATTGTCAAAGTTTCATTGTGATTTGTAATCAAGCTGATTTGAAGGTTGCAGAAGATTGAACTGGTGTGCACTTGGGAATTCAACCGGTAAAATGAGTCAGCGTGCATGAGAAAAGGTATTTCTTTGAAAATCCTGCTTTGAATCTTGTTCATCTGCAATGGCAACATCTTCAAATTATGTAGAAAGGTTAATGATTACTTCTGAGCCAATGGAAGCTATAGTAGTAGAACGAATTGTGTCATATAATGAATTATCACAAGTTCCTAGTGGAGTTTTGGTTAAAGGTGATTTGTTGAGTTATATTGATTGTAAGATAGAGGATCTAGGATCACTATACATTTACACTAAGTTAAAATCCCTCTGTGATGAGAATGGAAAGATTCAAACAGAGTATGCTAGGGTTTTTGAGAAGGGTTTTCATAATGCCGCTTATTTTCTAGAAGATTTCGAGGAAGAGCATATCAGAATCATTTTGAGTTGGGTTCATGGTGAGAATATGTACTTAGAGAGAAATCACACCATAACCAAGGAAGCCATTCATGCTGTAACTGGTTATTTCTCAACCAGTGAAGTACCTAAGCTAAGGCGAATTTCAAAAGAGATGGTATTCTCTCTAACCGGTTCAACATCTGATAAACGTCCATTGTTTGTTAACAATATCAGACACCCTGTTGTGAAACTGGCAGCAATGGTGATAGGCTACTGGGTATTTTACTCCAATAGACTAAATATTGTTCCATTTGCAGCAATTCATACAGCTCATAGGATGATTATTGAAAATGCAGATTATGATCTTTGCGAAGCTATTAGGAGGCAGTTGTTTCTAAATTTGCAATCTTTAAAAAAGGACAACAGTCAAAAGTTCAAATATGGTCAGCTATTGGCTGGGTTATTCTTTTATTTCCAAAAATTTCTATCGGGAATAGGATATATCGAATGGTCAAAGGACATATCGGTATTAACTCAAATAAAGAACAACATCAAGGCTATAAGGAATACTTTTCCTGCTGCTATGAATAAGTATTTCAATGAATTTCAGAAAAAGATGAGCATGAGAATAAGATTACTTGAAGATGTGGTAAGACATTTTGCAAAAGACATAGTTTTCACAGTTACCACTGACTTTTGTTTGATGCAAGCAATTGAGCCAAGAAAAGAAGAAATGGAAGATATGAGGTAAATTATGAATTACTGGTTGGTTATGCTAATAACCTATTAGCATCTCCTAAAGATAAAAAGAAGGCAAAACTGGATATTGTGATAGTCCAGGATGCACCAGTTGAAACCAGTACTGCTCCTGCTGCAAGTGGGAAAGGAAGGAAAAAGAAAACTGATGAAGCACCTCCGGTAATGAAGAATACAAGGGTGACTTAGAGTATCCAAACCAAAAAGGAATCGACACCTAAGGTCTATGTAAAGAAGGAGAATGTAACAAGGAAGAGAGGTAGAAAACTAATTCTGTAAGTAGAATCTGAGGGTACTGACACTGAGGAAGAACCCAAGAAGATGAAAGCAACTGACATAATATCTAAGCAAGTGAAGGAAGTGCCAAAGGAAACTATGCCTCTTGATATCTCTACTTTCAAACCTAAGAGCCACTTTGAAAGAAAAATGAAGACATTAGGGAGAAATAGATTTGAAAATGTCAAAGAACATTTCGATTCCTTCAATGAAGATGAGAAAGAGCAAGTCATTCAATAGGTAATCAATCAGTTGTGCCATTATAGTAGATTACGTCATGATATTGAAAAGTATATCTCAAATTATTTATATACTATTCTTTTAAATAAATGGGAGGAAGTTGTAAAGTTGGAAAAAGAAATCATTGATGAGATATTTGTACAATATTTTCTTGAATTTTCTAAGGATGATATTAGTGCTTTAGTTGATCGGTGCAAAGATTAGTTTATGTTCAAAACAAGAAGATTGAAGCTTCTTAATGGAAAGAGGTCAATTATTGAAACCGAGATCCATCATGTAGCTTGCAATATCAAAAGGATGGAAGAACTTATACGATCTTCTAAGAATGAGGAAGATGTTGTTGTTAATAGACCGAAAATGGATGAAGAAGATATTGTTCAAGCAGATGTGGCCTATCCTGTCAAGAAGAAGGATGACACCACTATTCATGTTGTTGATGATGTTCAGGACATAGTTGATATTTTAGGAGATGTCACTGCACCAGATATGGAGCCTCCTGAAATCACTGATTTACAGAGCAAATTAGTTGAGCATGTTGGCATGATGATGATTGTAATATATTCATCATATGTTGTCATTGATGAAACACATACACACACATATGTTTATATTAACTACTGGTGTAACTTCAATTGTTTACACTGTCAACCGGTATACTTAGTGGTTAATCTCTAACCGAAATTTTGTGACAACCAGTATGCGCATAAGAGACAACCTATGGTTATACTAAGTTGGCATCAAGATGAAGATCAAGATGGATATCAAGCGGAGATCATGACAGGAGATTCAAGGATAACGGTTTATATATTTAACTCAAATTGGTATTGATTATTCCAACCAGTATTTGGTGATTTTGTGATGAGTTACTATAGATCATGATGAGTTATCCCACCGACAAACTTTTGGCGGTAATTTTTGTGATGTGTTATGATCACTTGACTAGATACACTGCACCTAGGAATTTGTGTTACGATTTCCTTAGGCTGACATGAAATATAAATGTCTATATATTGACATCTTGGTAAATCATTTTCATATGATGATGGTATGCATGAAGAGCGAAATATTTTGATGTTGAAGAGCGATAAGTGTTAAGTTGTATAGCAGTGTTGAAAATGTTTAGAAGGATCTGATCAAGCAAGTATTGTGCTACTCAGAACAAATCAAACCATTCATGTCATTTTCTAACAATCATAGCAGAAGTCAAAATCCCCTAACCGGGTAAGCTCTAACAAGCTTCAATGTACAAATCCTCTCACAAGGTGATTCATTAGTTTGAATTTAGAAATCCTCCACTGAGGTTACTCCTAACATGGTATAAGCTTCTAATCAAGCTTTCGGGTCTTTAACCAGATTCGCTCCTAGCAGAGCACTTTGTAGACCCTAACCGGTAAGTTATCTATTACTAAAGATAGTTAACTTGTGAGTTCCATCTCACCGTGGTTTTAACCTATTTGGGTTTTCCACATATAAATATTTGTGTTATGGTGGATGTGTTACTTATTGCGAATGCTATTATATCATTTTAGATCATATGCATTTTGCTTAAAAGCTTTGTTAAGTTCATCTACCAGTTCCTAGCTGAAGTAGTTTCATTTTTGGTGTCACTGATTCACCCCCCCTCTCAGTGCATTTCAAGTCCATCAATTGGTATCAGAGCCTAACTTCTGTGAAGCCTAATCACTTAGAAGGAAGTATTGAAACCACCATGGGGGATATGAGTTACCTTGAGATGGCTAGAGAACTAGAAGATAGCAAGAATGAAATTGAAACCTTGAGGGTCAAGCTAAAAGCTTCTCAAAATAAAAGAAGAGGGCTTACTGAACAACTATTGGAGATATCTAATAATAGTTTTTCAGATGAAGCCAATATTGATGCTTTGACTGAAGAGGTTGAAAAACTCAATGGTGAAAATTTAAATCTGAGAAGAGAACTCGAAAGTCTTTCTATTTGTATGAGTTAGGAATTGGAAACTAGAAGAGCAGCTGAAGATCTTATCAAAGAGAGAGATCATGACATTGCCAAGATCAAATGAGAAAATGCTACCTTGCATGAGCATCTAAATTCTGAAAAAGAAGAGAAGGAAAATCTACAGTTAGATCTTGATTTAGCATAATCTCTAAAAGAGAACATGTCTAAGCACAATCAAGATCTCACCAAACAACTTACTAAAACAAATGAGAAGTTGGACAAATTCATCAAAAGTTCAATCTTGCTAGAAGAGAAAATTCAATCTCAAAGGATGAAAGGTGATACCTCTGGACTTGGTTTTCACACATCTAAAAAAGGTGAATCTTCCAGTACCAAGAGCAACATTCCTAAGAACAAATCTGTTGGCAAATGCACACTCCAATGAGAAATTGTAGGTATTGTCATTGATGGAAACCTTACAATCATATAACATAGGCACCGACACCAGCAAACTCTACACCAGCATACAATTCACCGGCACCGAAAAGAAAGATTACCGACACCCTGGCCAACATGAATTTTGTTTAATTGTATTTTGTATTTAATTATAAAATCTTTTTGTAAGATGACATGGCGGATTGTAATAAGACTCATAGAAGTATGAGATATTGTAGATCATTTAGGAAGTATGAATGGTTAGATTATTGCAGACCTAATGTGTGAATTGTAAGGCAGATTTTGGTTAAGGGTTTATGATTATTGCAGAGCTTAAACTAGTACTGAACCTGGCATAGCAGATGCTAATTTAAAGTAGTACAAGACATTGGATTTGTATAATCCATTTTTTTAAGTCAGTGAGACTTCTTTTGTAACTGAGCAGTGAGCTCTAGGCACTTGGCCTTCCTGCATGTGTAGGCCCCTATTGTAACTGTAATATTCTCTTATTGGCCAGTAAGCGAATATTGTGGGTCACAAATCCCACCGAGGTTTTTCCCACACTGGGTTTCCTCGTTAAAACATTGTGTTATGGTGTGTCTTTCATGTTGTGCTTATTGTTCTTATTTGTGGCATTAATTTTAGTTTACCGGTACACAGTTTTGGTATGCTTTTCATATAATAAGTTCAGAAAATTCATTAACCGGTCAGATACTGATTCACCCCCCCCCCCCTCTCAGTATCTTTGGGAATCCTAACAAAATATTCTCCTAAGGTCAAAAATCCTACTGGTAAGAGAGTCTTTAAACCTTTTTATTTTGTTTGCCATAAACTTGGTCATACTGCAAATGTTTATAAAGATAAACCTAATAGGAATACAAGCTTTAATACTAATGCTAGATTCATATCTAAGAAGTTTGAAGGTCATTGCTTCAATTGTGGAATGTATGGACATAGATATGTTGAGTATAGATATGAAGCTAATAATCCTGTACCTCATATGCATCCAAGACCAAATGGCAACTGGATGAGGAATTTTGACAACCAGGTCAACATGAACTGGCAAAGACCCTACAACAACCGGTTTAGTACATTTGAGATGGAAAAGGTAATGAATGTCATTTGCACCATCTGTAATAACTTTGGTCATGTGGCTATGAATTGTAGATGAAGAATTGGGAGAGGAAATTGAGGACCTTGGAGATTATCTGGTATGGCTTGCTATCACTACAACAAATCGGGGCACTTAGAAAAATTCTGCAAATCCAGAAATAGTAAACCGGTCAAATCTTCAAAAGATCAGAAAGGTAAAGAAAAAGTAAATGTTGAAGAAACAAGAGAGGAAATGAACTGCGTTTGGAAGAAAAAGATTGATGACTCACCGACAGAGGAAATTATTCCTTCACCTAGTGAAGGGAACCCTGAACTGGTGAACTAAGCCTTGTCATATGGCTAAGGGGATCTTAAACGGTAAATCTACCTCCGAAACCCTTGAGATGAATGAGTGGTAAGAAAATTTTGGGAGTATGAAATTTTGGTAACTTTTGTTGATATGTTATCAACCGGTTTACTCCTTGAGCAGTGAAATTAGGGTTTGCAACCCTAACGAGTGAGCATTTAATGCAGCAGGTAAAAATGATAAAAGCGAATTTTCACTTTGTTATTTTTACCCTAACACATTCGAAGATAAATTTAGAGCGCTTGCTGAGCTGAGAAAGATTGTTTGCTGTCAATTGCCGAATTGCTTTGTGATTTGTGTAATCAATTTGAATTCAAGGTTGCAAAAAGTCGAATTGGTGTGCACTTGGGCATACTACCGGTAAAACGAGGCAGCGTGCATAAAAAAAGGTATTTCTTTGAAAATCTTGCTTCGAAGTCTTGTTCATCTGCAATGACATCATCTTCAAAATCTGTAGAAAGGTTAATGATTACTTCTGAGCCTATGGAAGTTGTAGTAGTTGAACAAATTGTGTCATAGAATGCATTGTCACAAGTTCCGAGTGGAGTTTCGGTTAAAGGTGATTTATCTAGTTATATTGACTGCAAGATAGAGGATCTAGGATCTCTATACATTTATACTCAGTTGAAATCACACTGTGATGAGAATGGAAAAATACAAACAGAGTATGCTAGGGTTTTTGAAATGGGTTTTCATAATGCCACTTACTTTCTTGAAGATTTCGAGGAAGAACATATAAGAATCATTTTGATTCGAGTTCATGGAGAGAACATGTATTTAGAGAGACCTCACACAATAACTAAAGAATCCATTCAGGTTGTAACTGGTTATTTCTCAACCGGTGAAGTACTTGTTCTAAGACGAATTTCAAAAGATACAGTATTCTATTTAACCGGTTCTACTTCTGATAAGCGTGCCTTTTCTATTAATAATATTAGAGATCCTGTAGTGAAACTAGAAGCAATGGTGATAGGCTACAGAGTATTTTACTCTAGTAGACTTAACAGTGTTCCATCTGCAGCAATTCATATAGCTCACAGAATGATTGTTGATAATGCAAATTATGGTCTCTGTGAAGCTATTAGAAGGCAATTGTTTCAAAATTTGCAATCTATTAAAAAGGAAAATAGTCAAAAGTTCAAATATGGTCAGCTATTGGTTGGGTTATTCTTTTATTTTCAGAACTTCCTACCAGGAATTGGAGATATTGAGTGGCAAAAGGACCTACCGGTAACTGCACAAATAAAAAACAACATCAAAGCCATAAGGAATACTTTTCCTGCTGCAATGAATAAGTATTTTAATGAGTTTCAAAAAAAACATGAGCTTGAGAATGAGATTGCCAGAAGATGTGGTAAAACACTTTGCAAAAGATATAATCTTTACTATTACCACTAACTTTTGTTTGATGCAAGCACTTGAACCTAGAAAAGAGGAAATGTAAGAATTGAGCTATGAAGTAAGTTATGGCTTACTGGTCGGATATGCTAATAACCTATTAGCATCTCCTAAAGACAAAAGGAAGGCAAGACTTTATATTGTGGTAGTCCAGGATGCACCAGTAGAAACCAGTACTGCTCTTGTTAAAAATGTGAAAGAAAAGAAAAAGAAGTCTGAAGAAGCACCTCCAACAATAAAGAATACTAAGGTAACCCGGAGTATCCAAACCAAGAAGGAACCAGAACCCAAGGTATATGTAAAGAAGGAGAAAGTTACAAGGAAGAGAGGTAGGAAGTTAATTTTGCAAGCAGAGTCTAAGGGTACAGACACTGAAGAAGAACCCAAGAAGATAAAGGCAACCAACAGGATGTCTAAGCAAGTAAAGGAAGTGCCGAAGGCAACTGTGCCTCTTGATATCTCTACTTTTAAACCTGAGAGTCATTTTGAAAGAACAATGAAGACATTAGGGAGAAATATATTTGAAAATGTTAAAGAACATTTTTATTCCTTCAATGAAAATGAGAAAGAGCAAGTAATTGAACAGGTAATCACTCAGTTGTTCCATTATAGTACATTGCCTCATGATATTGAGAAGGATGTTTCAAATTCTTTGTATAATATTCTTTTAAATAAATGGGAAGAAGTTATTAAGATTGAAAAAGAGATCATTGATGAAGTATTTGTACAATATTTTCCTGAATTTTGTAAAGATGAAATTAGTGCTTTAGTTGATCGGTACAAATCTCAGTTATGTTCAAAGAAAGAAGATTGAAGCTTCTTAGTGGAAAGAGGTTGATTATTGAAACTGAGACCCATCATATAGCCTGCAATATCAAAAGGATGGAAGAAATTGTAATATCTTCTAAGAATGTAGAAGATGTTGTTGTTAATAGACCAGAAATGGATGAAGAAGAGATTGTTTAGGCAGATGTGGTCTATCCTATCAAGGATGACACCACTATTCATGTGGTTGAGGATGTTCAGGACACAGTTGATATATCTAGAGATGTCACTGCACCGGATATGGAGCCTCCTGAAGTCACTAATTCACAGGTCAAGTCAGTTGAGCAACCGACAACTCAACCAAAAGTGGACAATCCATGAGAAATAGAACAACTGGAGAAACCCCAATCTCCATTGGTCATTGAAGATAATAAGAAGGAGTCTACTGAAAATGTTGGCACACAGTCCTCTGAAAAGGAAATAGAGAAGAATATAGAAAAAGTGATCATTAAGGTTGTATCCTCTTAACCAGCAAATCAAAAGCAACCTAATGAGGATGATGATGATTCGTTAAGTATTTCAGGACCTATAGATGCGGACAATATGAGTGCATCAGAAATGATGAAGATTGCTAATGTTATGCAATCTAGGACACATAAGAAGAGATTAAAAGAGCAAAAGATTGAGGTAGAGACAATACAAACTGCAGTAGATATTTTATCTGGTTTGCTACCAGAAATATCTACAGTACATCTATCTACACCTTTTAGCAAACTTGGTCAGTTAGATGCAGATGCATATGATCAAATCAAGTCACTAGAAGATGCTGCTCAAACCTATAATGAAAAGAGTCACAAGAAGAAGTATGGAGAAAAAATGGCAAAGGATATTGATAGTGGAAAAATGGCTCTGTCGCACAATAAAGATTTGTTGAGTAAAGCTATTAAAATGGGAGGAAAGTTCTTTTCTTCCACCTCTAATGTTTCATTCTATTATTGTGATATGACAAAAAGGTGTACAAAAATAGATGAAGAGCTAGAACGGATATGCAATGCATATATTCCACTTGAGGATTCTATTTTTTCTTTCAACAAATTTGTAGATGATTTGCACAACAAGCTGGATATTTATGATCATGAGAAGGCAAAGAGACTCCAATCTTTAAAGGAACTCAAAAGTCTTTTTACATTAGAAGTAGACATACTTCAGAGAGCCTACTCCAATGTAGAAGCTATCCTAGCAACCCTTGAAACCTGTACATTGGATTCAATGGAAGAGTTTCATTCACAGTTGATGTCTATATTCGAGTACACTGAGAAAATGCTAGACACATGGATAAATACTTTGTCACAATTGAAGAGGAACTACAATGATATTTTCATGAGAATTGCTTCAGTATAAACTTTGATTCAAGTTTTTCAAGTTATTGTTGTATATGCTAAACATTTTGATACAAATTATATATATATATATATATATATATATATATATATATATATATATATATTTATATATATATATTTCTTTTTCAATTTGGCATTGTTGTCAAAGGGGGAGTAGAAATATGTATGTGTGCTTTTGAAAATTTTGTATATCATGTATGCATTAAGGGGGAGCATGTGTAAATTTGTTTTATGCACACTTAGTAGTATCACTGTAAAAAAAATTCTAAGTTTTGTCATCAATGCCAAAGGGGGAGATTTTTGGCATGATGATGTTGTCATTGATGAAACACATACACACACATATGTTTATATTCACTGCCAATGTAACTTCAATTGTTTACACTATCAACCAATATACTTAGTGGTTAATCTCTAACCGATATTTTGTGATAAATGGTATGTGCATAAGAGACAACCTGTGGTTATACGAAGTCGACATCAAGATGAAGGTCAATATGGAGATCAAGCAGAGATCATTACAGGAGATTCGAGGATGATGGTTTATATATTTAACTCAAACCGATATTGATTATTCCAATCGGTATTCGGTGATTTTGTGATGAGTCACTACAGATCGTGATGAGTTATCCCATCGACAAACTTTTGGCGGTAATTTTTGTGATGTGTTATGATCACTTGACTAGATACACTACATCTAGGAAATTGTGTTATGATTTCCTTAGGCTGACATGAAATCTAAATGTTTATATATTGACATCTTAGTAAATCATTTTCATATGATGATGGTATGCATGAAGAGCGAAATATTTTGATGTTGAAGAGCCATAAGTGTTAAGTTGTATAGCAATGTTGAAAATGTTTAGAAGGATCTGATCAAGCAAGTATTGTGTTACTCAGAACAGATCAAACCATTCCTATTGTTTTCTAACAATCACAACAGAAGTCAAAATCCCCTAACCAAGTAAGCTCTAACAAGCTTCAATGTACAAATCCTCTCACAAGGTGATTCATTAGTTTGAATTTAGAAACCTCCACCGAGGTTACTCCTAACAGGGTACTACCTTTAACAAGGTATAAGATTCTAATCAAGCTTTGGGATCTTTAACCAGATTCACTCCTAGCAGACCACTTTGTAGACCCTAACTGGCCAGTTATCTATTACCACATATAGTTAACTTGTGAGTTCCATCTCAACGTGGTTTCTACCTATTTGGGTTTTCCATGTATAAATATTTGTGTTATGGTGGGTGTGTTACTTATTGTGAATGCTATTATATCATTTTGGATCATATGCATTTTGCTTAAAAGCTTTGTTAAGTTCATCTACCGGTTACTAGTTGAAGTAGTATCATTTTTTATGTCATTGATTCACCCCCCCTCTCAGTGCATTTCAAGTCCATTAGAGCAGCCGACAACTCAACTAAAAGTGGTCAATCCATCGAAACTAGAACAACTAGAGAAACCACAATCTCCATCGGTTTTTCAAGAAACTCAGAAGGAGTCTATGGAAATTGTTGTCACACAGACTTCTGAAAAGGAAACAAAGAAGAATCAAGAGAAAGTGACGATTAAGGTTGCATCCTCTGAACCAGCAAAGCAACAACAACTTGATGAGGATGATGATGATTCATTGAGCATTTTAGGGCCTATTGATATTGACAACATGAGCACATATGAAATGATGAATATTGCTAATTTCATGCAATCTAGAGTACATAAGAAGAGACTAAAAGAGAAAAGGATTGAGGCAAAAACAATTCAGACTGCAGTAGATATTTTATCTGGCCTGCTACCGAAAACCTCTACAACACATCTGTCAACCCCTATTAGCAAACTTGGTCAATTAGTTGCATATACATTTGATCAAATCAAGTCACTTGAAGATACTACTCAAACCTATGCTGAGAAAAGTCACAAGAACTATGGAGAAAAATTGGCAAAGGATATTGATATTGGCAAAATGGCTCTGTCACATAATAAAGATTTGTTGAGAAAAGCTATTGAAACAGGAGGAAAGTTTCTTGCTTCCACCTCTAATGTTTCTTTCTTTTATTCTAATATTTCTAAAAGGCGCACAGAAATAGAGCAAGAGCTAGAAAGGATATGCAATGCATATGTCCCACTTAAGGACTCTATTTTTGCCTTTAACAAATTTGTCAATGATTTGCATAACAGATTAGATATTTATGTTCATGAGAAGGCAAAGAGACTCTGGTCTCTAAAGGAACTCAAGAGTCTACTTACATCACAAGTGGACATTCTACAAAGAGCCTACTCCAATGTAGAAGCTATCTTAGCAACTCCAGAAACTTGTATAGTGGATTCAATGGAAGAGTTCCATTCATAGCTTATGTCTACATTCGAATACATTGAGAAGGTGCTAGAGACATGGACAAATGCTTTATCATAGTTGAAGAGGAACTTCAATATTATTTTCATGAGAATTGCTTATGCATGAAATTTGATTTCATTTTTCAAGTTATTGTTGTATATGCTAAACACTCGGATACAAATTTTCTATTTCTATATATATATATATATATTTCTTTTTCAATTTGGCATTGTTGTCAAAGGGGGAGTAGAAATATGTATGTGTGTTTTTGAAAATTTTGTATAATGTATGTATTAAGGGGGAGCATGTGTATATGTGTAAATTTGTTTTGTATGCACACTTAGCGATATTACTATAAAATTTTCTAAGTGTTGCCATCAATGCCAAAGGGGGAGATTGTTGGCTTGATGATGATTGTAATATATTCATCATATGTTGTCATTGATTAAACACATACACACACATATGTTCATATTGTCTACCGGTGTAACTTCAAGATTGTTTACACTACAACCGGTATACTTAGCAGTTTATCTCTAACCAGTACTTTGTGTCAACCGATATATGCATAAGAGACAACCGGTGGTTATACATTAGTTGGCATCAAGATGAAGATCAAGCGGAGATTATGTCAAGAGATTCAAGGATAATGGTTCATATATTTGACTCCAACCGGTATTGATTGTTCCAACTAGTATTTTTTAATTGTGTGATGAGTTACTATAAATCATGATGAGTTATCCCACTGACATATTTTTGGCGGTATTTTTGTGATGAGTTATGATCACTTGACCAAATACACTGTACCTAGGAAATTGTGTTATAATTTCTTTAGGTTGACATGAAATTTGAATGTCTATTTATTAACATCATAGTGAATTATTTTGATATGATGATGTTGAAGAGAAAAAAGAGATTTGTTGTATGCGAGAGAAAAAGTATCAAGTTGCAGAGTGTGTTGAATAGCAGTGTTGAATATGTTTAGAAGGATCCGATCAAGCAAGTATTGTGATACTCAGACAGATCAAACCATTCCCGTTGTCTTCTAACAATTACAACAGAAGTCAAACCCCTAACCAGGTAAGCTCTAAGAAGCTTCTATGTACAAATCCTCTAACAGGGTGATCCATTAGTTTGGATTCAAAAATCCTCCACCGAGGTTACTCCTAACAGGGTACTACCTTTAACAGGGTACAAGATTCTAATCAAGATTTGGGATCTCTAACCAGATTTGCTCCTAGCAGAGCACTTTTTAGACCCTAACTGGTCAGTTATCTATTACTGCAGCTTGTGAGTTCCATCTCACTGTATTTCTTAACTATTTGGGTTTTCCACATATAAATATTTGTGTTATGGTGGATGTTTTACTTATTGTGGATGTTGTTATATCATTTTGGATTACATGCATTTTATTTAAAAGCTCTGTTAAGTTTATCTACCAATTACTAGCTAAAGTAGTATCATTTTTGGTGTCACTGATTCACCCCCCCTCAGTTCTTTTCAAGTCCATCAAAATATTTCTTGGTTATTCTAATGAAAGAAAAGCATATAAATGTTATAACAAAAGATTGTAGAGAATTATGGAGAGCACAAATGTCAAGGTGGATGAGTAGAACAGAAGTCAAATCAAAAATTATGAGAGAGAACCGATAGTGGAAATGATCAAAACTGAACCGGTAGCACCTACATCAGAACAAAATGTTGAACTAGTTACTCCAACAGTATCAAAAAATTCAACAGTAACTGAAGATTAGGACAAAGGAACAGAAAATCAGAAGACTCCTAGGTATATAAGGTTGAATCATTCAAAAGATCAGATCATTGGAGACAAAAACAAAGGAGTAATAAAAAGAAGAAGGTTGGTAGCTGATGAGGTATGTTTACTTTCTCAAGTTGAACTGAAATCAATAATTGAAGCTTGTAAAGATGAATGTTGGATGAAAGCTATGGAAGAAGAATTAGATCAGATAGAAAAGAATAACACATGGACTTTAGTTCATTGACCTAAAAATAAGAATTCTATTGGAACTAAATGGGTTTTTAGGAATAAATTGAATGAAGATGGACAAGTTGTGAGGAATAAAGCTAGATTGGTTTGTAAAGAATATTCTCAGAAGGAAGGAATTGATTATGGTGAAACCTTTGCACCAGTAGTTATTCGTTATGATAACTCTATTGCTATTGATATATCAAAGAATCCGGTATTTCATTCTAAAACAGAGCACATATCTATCAAGTATAACTTTTTGAAGGAGAAGGTGGAAGCAAATGAAGTCAGACTGGTTTATGTGAACACTAAAGAGACAGATTGGGGGTTTCTGCCCCTCTGATAGAGACCTGAGTGATGTTGATTGGCATCAATCCGGTATGCATTATCATAGATATTACTCATTCCATATTGATGTGGTGGTGCTACTACTCAGGGGAGTAGTCAGCTGTAAGAATCAAAGGATTTATGATTTTTCTTTGATTTTCATGTCAGACTTCTGGCATTGATGTCAAAGGGGGAGAGAGATATATATGAAAAACAGAGCTTAACAAAATATTTTTCAAAGGGGGAGAGATCAAAGCTTAACAGAGATATATTCATTAGGGGAGTTTGGTTCAGAGATTCATTGCTATATCATTTTGTGGGAGACTGTTGGTTGCCTTCCATAGGGGGAGACTTGTTTGGCATTTCTTGGCACTTGGATGTTTTTCACATCTAGTGTTGCCATCAATACCAAAGGGGGAGATTGTTGGCAATTTGGAGGAATTGAATATGTGCTGCATTGATGTTTTTTCATTGATGGCAACACTAGTTGTTTTGGTTGTTTACCGGCTTCTGGTTGGTTTTGGTAGAATGGTTGGATTATGATATTTCTCTAGTATGCTCCAGGATGCTTTGGTTTGTGGAATTGGTTTGGATTTGTCATTCATGCTATTCAGATGCGTATCACAATTAGTTGGTTCAAGATTTGATGACTTAGGAGCTATCATTTGTTCTAGTAAGGCTTTTGGTCACCGGTAAGGGTTTTACCAACAGAGCTTTGTTGAAGATCTTTTTATGCACATGATAAGTGGTGTTGATGTAGCTTCTAGATGGTTCTCAAGATGTTGTTGGTTATCTTATTCATGTTCCAGTTCATCGGTGGTGTTGGGTTTGGTTTATGGTGACCTATTTTAGGTCTGGTGTTATCTAGGTTATGGACCGGTTTATGTAACATGTTGGAAGATGTTTCTGATGCGTTACCGACATGATTTAATCATTGGTTTATATTGTTTTTGGCCTAAGCCGGCTTGGTTGATCATTAGATTGTGGGTTTATTTTATGAATTTATTGTATTATCTTTTAGGTGGCCAAACTAATTGTTTAGGTCCCACATTAGTATAAATATGATGTAAGATCTCTTTGTAGATCATGGGAATGGGCACATAGGATGGTTATGCAATTATCTATGTGTGAATAATGTTGTAATCATATGCAGGAGTTTTGGATCATAGGTGATCAAATTGGGTTGGTAAGAGAGGTTTAAGACCTCCGGTATTGAACTTAACTAGAACTGTAGTCAGGCATAGGAGATGCTATCTTTACAGCTCAATCTTGATTTTAGATTGTAGTATGGATTTATTTTGTAGTCAGTGAGGCTCCTTTTTGTGATGAGAAGTGTGCTCTAGGCTGTTGGCCTTCCTACGTGTCCAGGGCCCTCATATTGTAATCATATACTTACTGCATAAGTATTATCTGATTGTGGGTAGGCTTCCCACCATGGTTTTCCCTTTACTGGGTTTTCCACATACAAATCTTGGTGTCATGTATTCTAGATGGATGGTAACTATTATGTGATTTATGTTTATGTTTAATTGCTATATCATTTATTCCGGTATATGGTTTATGCATTCCGATATTGAGTTTATGTGTTTCGGTAATAAGGGTTTGAATGCTTAAAGTTATATAATCCAGTGACAACTTATTCACCCCCTCTTAGTCATCCTCTGGTTATCTGAGATGTCTAACATTTTGAAATACGCCCTGTTTGGAGCTTACAATACACCCTTTTAGGAGTCACTCAGTTAAGGGATTTGGATGTGCAACTCGGTTAGGAGCTTAGTGACCTATTAGGATCAACCTTGTGAGAGAATTTACCACTCTTTTTGAGAGATAGCCTGTTAGGGGATTTACAAGATTAAGGCCTGTCAGGAGATACTTGGTTAAGGAATTTAATCTACTATAATTGTTAGAGAACAACAGTGAAAAAGTGATCTATTACTTACACTTCTTAGCTTGCTAAATCAGATCCAGTTATGCTTCACTATCTGCAACTCTCAGGCAGATCTCAGTCTTCTCTGGTATGGCTTCACACTCTTAAATAAGATCACTGACACAATAAACACATTAATAATTCTTTTCACTAAGTCATCCACTAAACCCTAAATTACATCATAGATCATCACTGATCTTTACAACTCATTACAGATCATCATGTGGATCATTACAATCAATTACAAATCAATATCAACCGTCGAATGATCATAAGTCATCACGGCAAGTCGATATGGTACAAAGTCAAACCCTTAGCTCACTCCACTAAGCATTTTGCACATTCCCAATAAATTCACTCTCCAAATGTGCCAAAACATCTTTCAAACATTTCACACAGTTTTTCACGCATTATCATCAACACATTAACTTGTTGTCGATCACCGTCATACCAAAAATCATTACCGGTTTGATAATTTCATCACCGGTTTTAAAACCCTTCTTAAACCCTAGTAAAACTTCATCAGTAATTAGAAACATGCCTTCCCATAGTCATCACAAGATGCGGTTCTGGTAAGATACTCATTACCATGATAAAAGCTTATATTCCAAACCGCAAATCACCAATCATCCGCTTCAAGTAAAAAATATCTCCATATACCAGTAAAAGTCCTATTTCATAGACTTTTTTATATTGCCAGTAAACCCTATCTCCGGTAGACTGAATTAGTTAGATGACAAACCAAACATCAAGAAACATCAGTTAACATCATTTAACATCAGTTACCATCAATGATAACACAAATAACTGATCAAGTCATCTAATCACAAAATATCAATCTCTTCATCACAAATAGTCTTCTACCCTCTACCGGTGCAATCATCAGTCTTTAACTGTATCACCTCATCTGTCTCATTTATGCCAATCATGCCAACATCTCGCCCTTTGGTATTGAAGTCAACACCAATCAGATATACCAATTTGATTGCAACACCATCACTGTTACACCATCAATGCTACTTGTTGTCGGTATCATATCATTTGTCGGTCTCCTTTTGTATTCTCCTCCTAAACCAATACTTCTCTGATCTTGTTCATCTCCCCATTTGACAATAATTCCAAAGGTGTATGTGCATCATCGATTTTCTTTACTGTTGCTTTATCATCATCATATCTGCTAACCAAATAAGAACATTATATTCAATCATTATATCAGATCATTGAATCAAAACTTTATATCCGAGCTACTCCCCCTATGGAGTAGCTTGCACCTCATCAATCCTTAGTGAATAATAAACATTAGATCCATAGGATTGATGCATCTCCATCATTCTAGTTCTTCTGATGTAGGAGTCTAACACCTAGTTTACCTCTAAGAAACTCAAAGGTAGTCATTTGTAAGGTCTTAGTAAAGATATCAGCTATCTTGTTGGATATCATTGGCATATGATGAACCGGCATGTTGATATGATGATAATGTATGTTGTCATTGATGTCAAATAAGTGTAAGTGAACCAATGTTCAGATTGGAAGAAGTTGGTGAACCGGTATGAAGAGGCATGAGGAGATTCAGTGAACCGGTGTCGGGGTTTCACTAAGTGTGATTACCGGTTGGTAGTCTCATCTCTATGGTTATTGGTTTGGTGATCCAGCTTGTGCGATGAACCGATGATACTCTGTGATGAGTTAGCTAAGAGGTGTGATCGAGGTGCCATGTCAGCTTTGTGCGCGTGAAGGATTAAGGCATAAGACGATCGACTGTGTTTGAAGTCTACCTTAGGAATGATCATTCTTCTTAGTGGTATGAGAAGAGTGGGTGATGGGTTACTGATTCCCATGTGCGGTGATGAATGAATGATGTAGATTGTCTTGTGATCTATTTGAAATTGTAATGCTCTATGCAATATGTTTGGAAGGTCAGGATTGGACCGCCTGTGTTGTAAACCTAAGATGCTTAGGGTTTTATGTTACTGACCAATCTGTTGTCTATAAGGTCGATGATGTATGTTATTGAAAAGTTGTTGGCAAATGATGTGTGTATGTATCTGAGTGAAGAAATACTTGATACTTTCCAGACCAGTAAGAGGGAAACTGCAGTGTGATTGCAGAGTAGAGGATATGAAAAGGATCTGCCTTGGCATGTAGTGTTGTTATCAGATCATAGTTTTTCCTATTGTCTTCTAATCATTTCAACATATGGAAAATCTCTTTACCGGGTAGCTTTAACAGGCTTATTGTAAAACCTATAACCAGGTGACTCAAGATCATTGAGTTGTTTAAATCCTCTAGTGAGGTAACCTTTAATAGGGTTTCAACCTTTAACAGGGTATATAGCCATCCCTTAACCGGGTGATCTCTAATAGGATCGGTTCCTAAAAGAACCTTTTTGTAAAGTCTTTAACTAGACTAGGCTCCTAACAAGGCGAGCTTCAAAAGAGTTCAAAACAAGCTTGTGGGTATTCATCCCCACCATGGTTTTTCCCATTTGGGTTTCCATGTGAAAAATATGTGTGGTATATGTTATGCATTTTTCATGTGATGTTTATGAAGTATTTGGTTGAAAGATTATGCATGCAGGGTTAATAGGTTATGGTATTTTTTGTAAACCACATGCATATGTTTATGGGTGAAGTTGATGCTGCATAATTGATCATATTTGAAGTATTCAAACCTATCAATTTATGGTGTCTGGTGTCTTACTGTGTTTAACCGATATCACCATGGTTAAGTTCAGTAATGGTGATAACCAGTTGGTTTTGCTTTAGCTAGATAAGTTGTTAAGAGAGTTTTTACCTGTACTGATTCACCCCCCCTCTCAGTACCGATTGGGGTATTTGATGTTCATCATTATTCATCAATTGGTATCAGAGCACCTCTAGGTCCTTGGTGATATAAGCTTAACCACTTGAGGTAAAAGATCCAACTGTAATGATGAAAGGGAAGGTCCTAAGTTCAATAGAGACAACTTTAAGATATGGAAGGATAGAATGAAGATTTACATCAAGAGTATGGGTGCTCAACACTGGAGCTATGTTGAGAATGCATTTGTGACTCCCACTGGCACTTTGACTGATGATCAGAAGAGAGAAATCCAAGAAAATGGGCAAGTCATGGAAGCCCTTATCAGCAACTTGTCAGACATTGAGTTTATTGATGTTCAAGACAAGGACACACCTAAGGATGTATGGGATACACTAGAAAACATCTATGGTAGTGATGAGCATGTAAAGAAAGCTAAGGAAGAAAGCCTTAGAGGTAAATTTGAGGATATGAGGATGGTTGAAGGTGAAACCATTCAACAGTATGGCATTAAAATTAAGACTCTAGTTGGTGATATCAAAAGCACTGGTGGAACTATTGATGATACCACAATTGTTAGTAAAGTCCTTAGATTATTATTACCAATATATGCAATCAGAGTTGCTGCTATCCAGAAACTGAGGTCTATTGATAAGACCAAGGTATCCTTAGATTCTATTATTGCAAAATTAACTGCATATGAGTTGAATAGCTATGATGGTAGTGTTTAGAAGACTTAGTCAGCCTTTAAAGCATCTACTGTACCATCCAGAAAAGGAAAAGAAGCTAGTACCAGTTATGAATCCAGACAATGTAGAGATATGGATGATGAAGAGATTTTGATGGAGTTTGAAGCTCTTCTTGCTAAAAGACTTCCGAAGGGAACCGAAAAATATAGAGGTAAACTTCATTTGAAATGTTTTTCCTGCAATAAGATAGGACATATAGCTGTAAATTGCCCTAACAATGACAATAAGGATAAACCAGAGAGGTTCAGAAAGTATAAAGGAGGAAACAGAAGAAATTGTCTAGTTGCTATGGATGAAGGTGTCACTGATGAAGAATCAAAAGATGAAGAAAATGAAGACATAGTGTTTGTAGCAGTAAAGGAAGAAGTCTTCGACAAGAAAGCTCTTGTCTCTGGAATTGACAACTCTAATCAGTGGATAATTGATAGTGGTTGTTCTCACCATATGACTGGTGACCAAAGAAAGTTTCTGTCTCTGGAGGAATATGATGGAGGTGTTGTCAGATTTGGCAACGATGTACCATACTTGGTAAAAGGTAAAGGATCCATCTCATTTGAATGGAAAGAGTAGTACAGATGATGTCTATTGGGTAGAAGGTCTTAAGCGTAACCTGTTGAGTGTTGCTCAGCTGAATGACAAAGGATTAATTCTGGAATTCAAAGGTGGAATTTGCAGTATAACTGGGAAGAGTGGTGAAGTTATTGTGACTGGTAAGCAGACCAGAGGTAACTTATTTCAGTTGAATGCCAAGATAAGTCGGTGTCTAATGGCTAAGTTTGATGATAGTTGGATATGGCAGAGGAGACTTTGTCATATGAACTTTGACAACATTGTTAGAGCCGATAAGATCAAAGTGGTAAGAGCATTACCGTTGCTAGACAAACCTAATAATTCTTTGTGCAGAGAATGTCAACTTGGGAAGATGTCTTCCTCAACTTTTAAAGGTAAGTCTTTCTCAGCAGAAAATTTACTTGATCTTGTGCATACTGATATGTGTGGTCCTATCAAAACTAGAAGTATTCAGGGAGATAGGTATTTTATAATTCTTATTGATAATTTCTCAAGAATGATGTGGGTCACATTCTTGAAAGAGAAGTCTGAAACATTTGGAAAGTTCAAAGCTTTTAGAGCATTAGTAGAGAAAGAAAGTGGTAAAAAGATAAAGTGCTTGAGAGCTGATCAAGGAGGAGAATTCACGTTTGATGAATTCAATAAGTACTATGAAGATAACGGTATCAAGAGACAGTTATCTACCCCAAGGACACCACAATAGAATGGCATAGCAGAAAGAAATAACAGGACTGTAGTTGAAGCGGTTAGAACAATGCTGATCCAAGGAAAGGTAGCTCACACTTTTTGGAGAGAAGCGGTGAGCACTGCAGTCTATACTATGAACCGGGTACTCATCAAGAAAGGCAAAGATAAAAATCCTTATGAGTATTGGACTGAGAAAACTCCCACTGTGAGTTACTTTAAAGTGTTTGGTAGTAAGTTCTATATCAAGAGAGGTGAGCATTTGAGCAAATTTGATGCAAAATGTGATGAAGGAATATTTCTAAGATATTCCACTAAGAGCAAAGATCTCAAGTGTTACAACAATAGAACTCAGAAAATTGTTGAAAGTATCAATGTTAGGGTTGATGAATCCCTTGAGGAACCTGAGGTAACATGCAGCGAAGAAGTAGAAGATGAACTGGGTATAGCCTTCTAGGAACTGGTTAAGAAAGAAACTTGTAAAGATCTTAGTGTTCCTGTACCGGTAGAAGTCGCAGTAAGAGAAGAAGAAGAGGTTAGTGAAGAAGAAGAAGAAAAGATAGCAGATCAAGCTAGAGTCATTCCCAGATATGTGAAGCTACACCATGATCCAAAGCAAATCATAGAAGATAAAGATGCAGGGATACTCACAAGAAGAAAAGTGAAGGAGAACTCCTGCATGATTTCTGAATTTGAACCCAAGACTTCCAGAGAAGCTCTTACAGATGAAGACTGGATTAAAGCAATGGAAGAGGAGCTAGATCAGATAGAAAAGAATGCAACATGGTCTTTGGTTCCCAGACCCCAACATAAAAATGTCATAGGTACCAAATGGGTCTTTAGGAACAATTTGAATGAAGAAGGCATAGTTGTCAGAAACAAGGCTAGGCTTGTATGTAAGAGATATGCTTAGGAGGAGGGAGAAGATTATGGAGAAACCTTTACTCCTATGGCTAGACTAGAAGGTGTTTGAATGCTACTTGCATTTGCAACATTTGAGGGATTTAAGGTCTATCAGATGGGTGTGAAGTCTGCTTTTTTGAATGGAATCCTAGAAGAAGAAGTGTATATAGAGAAACCATAAGGGTTTGCCTTATCAGAAGATAGTGACATGGTGTGTAGATTACACAAAGCCCTGTATGGACTGAAATAGGCACCTAGGGCATGGTATGAAAGACTACACTCTCATCTTGTGAAGATTGGATTTCAGAGAACAAGTGAAGATAGCAACATCTACTTGAAATCAGAAGGTGATCAGATTCTGATATGTGAAGTATTTGTGGATGACATAATCTTTGGAGGAGATGATGAAACGAGTCACGCGTTTGCAGATGAAATGAAGAAAGAATTTGAGATGTCTTTAATAGGAGAGATAAAATTCTTCATTGGTTTACAGAATCAACAAATGAAAGAGGGTATCTTTATTACTCAGTCCAAGTATATCAAAGAGGTATTGAAGACTTTTGGCATGGAGGAAAGCAAACTGGTTGGTACACCGATGGTGACTGACTATAAACTGACTAAGGAAGATGATTAAGCATTGGTGAATGAAAAATAGTATCAGTCAATGATCGGTAAACTGCACTATGTGGTGCACAACAGACCAAATATTGCTCATGCAGTGGGCATAGTAGCTCATTTTCAGAAATGTCTGAGATAATCCCACTTGGTAGTTGTGAAGAGGATTCTTAGATATCTGAAAGGAACAGTTGATTATGGATTATGGTATCCATATAAGGGTGACTATAATCTCAAAGTATATACCGATGTTGATTGGGCAGGTAATGTGGACGACTGAAAGAGCACAACTGGTGGAGTGTTCTTTCTTGGTGGAAGATTAGTATTGTGGACAAGCAAGAAGCAGAGCTGTACTTCTCAATCTATAGCTGAAGCAGAATATGTAGCAGCATTTATGAACTGCACTCAAGTAATTTGGATGAAGCATGTATTGGAATTTTTCAAGGTACCTATTTCTGAACCGGTTAACATATTTTGTGATAACACAAGTGCAATAAATATTTCCAAGAATCAGGTATTGCATGCTAGAACTAAGTACATTGAGCTTAAATATCATTTCTTGAGAGAGAAAGTTCAAAATAAGGAGGTTGTATTACAACATGTTTCTAGTAAGGAGCAGCTAGCAGATATATTCACTAAGCCCTTACCGAAGACTACATTTACCTATTTGAGAGGTGAATTAGGGGTTCTTCCCCTTCATGAAGTCAACTAAGGTTTTGTGCTCTGTATCACTCAAGTACTATAGCATCAAATCTTTCAAGATTGATGTGTTGATGGAAGCTACTCCTTAGGGGGAGCAACATAGTTGATTTTGGAAGCTTATGCCTCCACTTTGGCATTGTTGTCAAAGGGGGAGAAGATATATGATAGATGTATGGGGAGAAGATATCTAATAATGCAGATACACTGGTCTATGAGGTTTTCAACTGCAATGCTACACTGAGTATTGCCATCAATGCCAAAGGGGGAGATTGTTGGATATCATTGGCATATGATGAACTGACATGTTGATAAGATGATAATGTATGTTGTCATTGTTGTCAAACAATTGTAAGTGAACTGATGTGCATATTGGAAGAAGTTGGTGAACCATATGAAGATGCATGAGGAGATTTAGTGAATCGGTGTCGGGGTTTCACTAAGTGTGATTACCGGTTGGTAGTCTCAGCTCTATGGTTATTGGTTTGGTGATCTAGCTTGTGCGATGAACCGATGATACTCTGTGATGAGTTAGCTAAGAGATGTGATCGAGGTGCCATGTCAGCTTTGTGCATGTGAAGGATTGAGGCATAAGAAGATCGATCGCATTTGAAGTCTACCTTGAGAATGATCATTCTTCTTAGTGGTATGAGAAGAGAGCATGATGGGTTACTGATTCCCATGTGCGGCGATGAATGAACGATACAGATTGTCTTGTGATCTATTTGAAATTGTAATGCTCTATGCAATATGTTTGGATGGTCAGGATTGGACTGCCTGTGTTGTAAACCTAAGATTCTTAGGGTTTAGGGTTTATGTTTTGATTAATTGAGAAAATCAGGTTTTAAGGACTCGAAACCTTTAACAAAAGAGAGTAATATAAAACATTAAGAGTCTAGAGCATAAGAACCACTAACAGAATGACTAGCAAAAAGGCCAGCAAACCAAAAAGACAGCTAAGATTCTTAGGGTTTAGGGTTTATGTTACCGACCTATCTGTTGTCTATAAGGTTGATGATGTTTGTTATTGAAAATTTGTTGGAAAATGTTGTGTGTATGTATCCGAGTGAAGAGATACTTGATACTTGCCAGACCAGTAAGAGGGAAACTGCAGAGTGTGATTGCAAAGTAGAGGATATGAAAAGGATTTGCCTTGGCATGTAGTGTTGTTATTAGATCGTAGTTTTTCCTATTGTCTTCTAATCATTTCAACAGATGGAAAATCCCTTTACCAGGTAGCTTTAACAGGCTTATTGTAAAACCTGTAACCAGGTGACTCAAGATCATTGAGTTCTTTAAATCCTCTACCGAGGTAACCTTTAATAGGGTTTCAACCTTTAATAGGGTATATAGCCATCCCTTAATCGGTTCCTAGCAAAACCTTTTTGTAAAGTCTTTAATCGGACTAGGCTCCTAATAGGGCGAGCTTCAAAAGAGTTCAAAACAAGCTTGTGGGTATTCATCCCCATCGTGGTTTCTCCCATTTGGGTTTTCACATGAAAAATATTTGTGTTATGTGTTATACATTTTTCATGTGATGTTTATGAAGTATTTGGTTGAAAGATTATGCATGCAGGGTTAATAGGTTATGGTATTTTTAGTATACCACATGCATATGTTTATGGGTGAAGTTGATGTTGCATAATTGATCATATTTGAAGTATTCAGACCTATCAGTTTATGGTGTTTGGTGTCTTACTATGTTTAACTAGTTTCGCCATGGTTAAGTTCAGTAATGGTGATAACCAGTTGGTTTTACTTTAGCCAGATAAGTTGTTAAGAGAGTTTTTACCTGTACTGATTCACCCCCCTCTCAGTATTGGTTGGGGTATTTGTTGTTCATCATTATTCATCATATCTAATCTTTAATCTTCACATATTCCATCTTGATCTATTTTTCATGAACTCTTTACCTTAGAAAATGATACTTCAATTCAATGTGCTTGGTTCTAGCATGAAGTACAAGATTCTTAGAAATATTTATTGCACTTGTATTATCACAATAGATAGTCACTGGTTCAGACATATCTATTTTGAATCCTTCTATCACATGTCTCATCCATATTACCTGTGTGCAATTAATGGATGCAACAACCCGCTCTGCTTCAGCTGTAGATTGAGAAACATATGTTTGTTTTTTGCTCATCCATGTCACTAATCTTCCACCAAGAAGAAAGACTCCATCGGTTGTGCTTTTCCGGTCATCCACATTGCCTGCCCAATCTACATCAGTAAAGGCATTCAAATTGAAATATCCTTTATAAGGATACCATAAAGCATAGTCTACTGTGCCTTTGAGATACCAGAAAATTCTCTTCACTGCCACCAAATGTGTCTCCTTAGGCTCTTTCTGAAATCTGGCAACTAATCCAACAACATGAGCAATGTTCGGCCTACTATGAACAACATAGTGCAACTTGACAATCATAGACCTATACTCTTTTTCACAAACAACAGGAGAATCATCTTGTTTGAACAACTTGCATCCTATCACCATTGGTGTTCCTACTAGTTTGTAGTCTTCCATTTCGTATGTCTTCAACACCTCTTTGACAAAATTTCTCTGACAAATAAAGATACCACCATCTAGTTGCATGACCTATAACACAATAAAGAACTTTATTTCACCGATTAGAGATATTTCAAATTCCTTTTTCATTACATGAGCAAAATCCATATACAAATTATCATTTCCTCCAAAAATTATGTCATCTACAAACACTTCTGCTATCAACATCTTGTCTCCATCAGTCTTCAAATAAATGTTGTTGTCCTCACTAGTATGTTGGAATCCAATTTTGATCAGATGTGCATGTAATCTCTCATACCATGCTCTCAGTGCCTGCTTTAGACCATATAGTGCTTTATGAAATTTACATACCATGTCTTCATCATTAGATAGAGAAAATTTTAGGATAACCGGTGAACAACTCAGAGGGAGGGTGAATCAGTTGTTAACAGATTATAACAATTAATCCACTATACAATCTTAAACTAGAGCACATAACTATTAAATACCAGAATAGCAGAAACAAATGCCGATAGAAATAGATACTAGTAAACAATGCAACTTAATAACAAAATAGATAATCAATGCAAAACAACCATACCACATAACACAAATATTTGTACATAGAAAACTCGATAAAGGGAACAACCATGGTGGGAAGCCAACCCACAGTCAGATGATACTTCTGCAGAAAGTATGTGATACAATGAGGGGTCTACACATGTAGGAAGGCACACTGCCTAGAGTGCACTACTCATTACAAAGGAGTCTCACTGACTATAGAGAGGTTAATACAACCTAAAGATATTTGGACAATAATCCAATAGAATGAACTGCCAGAGATAGCATCTACCATGCCTGATTATAGTCCTGGTTAAGCTCAACACTAGAGGCCTTTGACCTCTTCCTTAAACCCAATTCAATCCTCAATGATTGATCTAATCCTCTACCTGAATGTAATTACAATATTCACATGTTACATTCCATACCATTCCATTCCATAATCTACAATGAGATCTTACATCAATTTATACCAACCCTAAGGCCTAAACCAATTAGGTCGGCCACCTAAAAGATATAACTGATGGTATGATGAAAGAATAAGTATCTGGTAGATTACTGAGAGGGGGGTGAATCAGTAAATAGAAAAACTAATACAAACTTTCCCAATAGTCTTCCCTTTTAGTCTTCTCCCCCTTTGACAACAATGCCAAAAGTAAAACTAATTCATGATGACTTCACCTGCGAAGTAATTTCCTTGCAGTTAAAACATATACAAATGTATCATCTTAGTCTTGATCAGAGCAGCTTGTCTTCATTCACTAATTCCTGCACAACTTTAGAAAACCCTCCTAAAGTGTGTAAATCAACATCAACTCACAAATAGTATTATGTAGAGTCATAGAATTGATGCTTTCACCGATCTCTGTCAGTGAGTAGTAGATAGGGGTAGGACCCCTAATTTGCTTCTGAGATACTCAAAAGTGTCCCTTGGTAGTGGCTTAGTGAAGATGTCTGCTAATTGTTCCTTTGTGCTAACATACTCCAACACAAATTTCTTTTCTTGAACTTCTTCTCTTAGATAATGATACTTTATAGACATATGCTTTGTCTTAGAGTGCATTACCGGGTTCTTTGAAATGTTAATAGAACTAGTATTATCACAGAATATAGTTATTGGCTTGGTAACTATCTCATTCATACCTTCCAACAGTTGTTTGATCCATGCTATATTAGTACAATTTAATGTTGTAGCGACATATTTAGCTTCAGCTGTTGACTGTGAAATGCATCCTTGTTTCTTGCTAAGCTAACTCACTAGTCTTTCTCCCAAAAAGAAAGCTCCACTGCTTGTGCTTTTCCTATCATCAAGATTTCCTGCCCAATCAGCATCAGTATAGACTTTTAAGTCAAAATCATTCCTCTTTTTGTATACTAAACCATAATCTTCAGTGCCTCTTAAGTATCTAAAAATTCTCTTGATTGCTGTCATATGGGTTTCTTTGGGATCTGCAGAAAATCTAGCAACTATACCAACTGCATGTGCTATATTAGGCCTGCTGTGAACTACATATTGCAACTTTCCAATCATAGATCGATAAAGTGTCTCATCAACAGATGTAGATTCATCATTCTTTGATAATTTACAATTAGTAGTCATAGGAGTACTTACAGGTTTAGAATCCTCCATTCCAAATTTCTTCAAGATTTCCTTTATATACTTGGATTGAGTAATGAAAATCTCATTTTTCATTTGCAATATTTGTAAACCTATAAAATACTTTATTTCACTGGTTAATGACATCTCAAATTCTTTGCACATTTCATTTCCAAAATTCTTGCATAAAGAATCATTTCCACAAAAAATAATATCATCAACACATATGGTTGACATCAGTATTCCATTCTCCTTGTCATTCTTCATATACATGTTGTTGTTTTCACTAGTCCTTATAAATCCAATCTTGAGTAAGTAAGAGTGCAATCTTTCATACCATGCTCTAGGTGCTTGCTTTAGGCCATATAGAGCTTTGTTCAACTTACATACCTGATCTTTACTCTTCTCTTCAATAAATCCTTCAGGTTGTTCAATATAAACTTCTTCTTCTAGTATACCATTCAGAAATGTAGATTTAACATCCATTTGATATCCTTGAAATTTTTGTAAGCATCATATGCCAAAAATGTTCTCACTCCCTCAATTCTTGCCACAGGTGCAAAAGTCTCACCATAGTCTATTCCTTCTTCTTGAGCATAACCTTTGCAAACTAATCTTGCTTTATTCTGAATGACCTCACCTTTTTCATTTAGCTTATTTTTGAAAATCCACTTTGTACCGATTACATTTTTCTCTTTCGGTCTTGGGACCAGAGTCCATGTTTCATTTTTCTTGATTTGTTCAATCTCTTATGTCATAGCATTCACCCAATCTTCATTGCTTAATGCCTCTTTTACTATCCTCGGTTCAAATTCGGATATCAGACATGTGTTCTGTCTCAGTTTGTTCCTTGTCATCACTGGGTCATCCTTATCTCCTATAATCTGACTTGATGCATGATTTCTTCTGACATATTTTGCTAATATAGGCTTGGTAGGCTCTGTATGATCTTCTTCATCACTTAGTAATTGAGTATTTTCTTCATTTTCTTCATCGGATTTCTCGGTAGGACTTCTCGGTTGTACATATACAAACTCTTCATAATCTTTTGGTTCTTTGGAGTTCCCTTCATCATTCTTTTATGCAAATTCATCAATTTTCACATTTGCACTTTCCACAATTTTATTAGATGATTTGATCAGACATTTAAATGCTTTACTCCTAGAGGAATAACCAAGAAATGTTCCTTCCTCGCTGATCTGATCAAACTTTCCATTTCTGTTATCTTTGTGAACATAACATCTACTTCCAAATATTTTAAAATAACTTACATTCGGTTTCTTGTCATACCAGATTCCATACGGTGTCTTCAAAGTTCCTTTCTTTAGTTGTACTCGGTTCAGGGTGTAAATTGTAGTGCTTATTGCTTCTCTCCAAAATGTTTGAGCAGCTCTCTTTTCTATCATCAATGTTCTGGCACAATCTACAATAGATTTGTTTCTTCTTTCAGCTATTCCATTTTGCTGGGGTGTTCTCGGTGCAGATACTTGTCTATTTATACCATGATCATTGTAAAATAAGTTAAATTCATCTGATATGAATTCTCCTCCTCTATCAGATCTTAGACATTTCAACTATCTTCCTATTTCATTTTTAACTCTTGCCTTATACCATTTGAATATTTGAAAGGCTTGAGTAATCATCCACAAATAATATGAAGTATTTATCACCATAATAACTTTGAACTTTCATAGAACCACAAAGATCAGTGTGCACAAGATCTAAAATTCCTTTAGAAGTGTAAGACTTACTTGTAAAGCTTTATTTTGTCATCTTACCCATTTGGCATCCTCAGCACATTGCATTCTTAGGTTTTTCCAAGCTCGGTAGACCTCTTACTCAGTGCTTCTTACTTATTTTGATCAGATTATCAAAATTTACATGACAAAACCTTTTATGCCATAACCAAGTATCTTCTATTTTTGCATATAGACAATTGTTCCGAGTTGAGTCAAGATGAAATGTATTACCTTTTGTTTGAGTCTCGGTAGCAGCCAACTTTCCATGTTTGTCATGAACTTTGACAATTCCCTTCTGAAATTCTATTTAGTACCCTGTATTGTTTAGTTGTGCTACACTCAACAAATTGTATCTTAGACCTTCAACCCAAAATACATCATCACATTTAGCATTGTCAAGAAGTGTGATAGAACCTTTACCTTTCACTGGACATGGTGCATCATTACCAAATCTTACATAACTTCCATCATAATCTTCTAATTTAACAAACTTGTGTTTATCACCTGTCATGTGATGTGAGCATCCACTATCTATGATCCAAGAATCATTATTATTTATGTGTGATATCAAGGCTTTTTCTTCATACCTTTCTTCATCTGATCCATCTTTGATAGCCACATATACAACTTCCTCTGTCTCAGTCTCATCAGATTTATCATCATTGGATTCCTTGTCAGCTACTAGGCATGTCTTTCTATCTCTCCTTTTGAAGTCTCAGTGCCCTCTGTATTGGTTGTCTTTTTATCTGTCATCTTGGTATTTCCTCTTTTCACTAGATTCTTTGTCAGGACAATTATAAGCCATATGTCCTATTTTATCACAGTTAAAACATTTCAAAGGTAACTTTCCTTTATACTTACCTTTGCCTCTCGGTAACCTTCTGGCCAATAATGCTTCAAACTCTTCTTTCTTTCTGATTTCCTCATATAGTTTGTGTACTTCTTCCATGTTTTTGCGAAATCTTTCACTTGCTCCACTATGACTTCCTTCAGTATACTTATACATTCTATCATTGTAATCATTAGATTCGCCAAGATGAAAAGAACTGAATGCAGATTCAACTTTGTTTACCAAAGACCCACTGTTATCAAAATTACTTAACTCAAAAGCATGTAGCTTACCGATAGTAGCATCCAAAGAGACTGACATGTTTGGTATAGACCTTAATTCATTAATTGCAAAGACTCAAATGACATAAGCAGGTAGAAGTGTTCTCAGCAACTTACTTGTTACATCCTTTTCTTCAATAGTTCCTCCTACTCCTTTGATTTGATTGACAGTTTCCTTTAGCCTCGTACTGTATTGGATTATGTTCTCACCTTCATTCATTCTCATGGATTCAAGTTGTCCTCTTAGACTATCTACTTTTGCTCTTTGAACATGTTCATCACCACCATACACAGATATAAGCTTATTCCACATAGCTTTGGCATCATTACAACATTCTAGGTCATTAAACTCTGAGTCAATCAATGTTGATGTTATTTCAATCATAGCTTGAATATGTTCTTTCTTTGCCTTTATTTCTCCCATCGTCATCGGGTAGGTGCTAGGTGCAGTGTAATCATTCTCTAGATAATATGATGCATATTCTCCAATTCCTAATAAATGCAGCTTCATCCTTTTCTACCATGTGGAGAAACTTGACTTGTTCAGCTTTGGTGCATCCCTTTTATACATCTTTGAATCTTGCCTCAAGTTCCTTTAAACTTTTCTTTCAGAGCCCAAAGCTCTGATACCAATTGATTAGTTAGATGAGAGGGGGGGGGGTGAATCAGATAAGCTCACAATTCAATATATTCTTCAGATTCAACCTCAGTAGCCTTTACTTGATATGCAACAATGATAGTAAATCATTCAAACTCATAAACTGATAAACTTAAAACATCAAAACACATTTAACACTAGATTTAACATGGAAACCCAAATAGGGAAAAACCACTATGGGATTTCGGACCCACTAAGAAATATACTCTTATAGAGTATGCTCGATTAAAAACCAATCCTATTATAGATTACATAAACACATTGCTAGATGTGACCCGGTTAAGGGATTTCCCTCAGATCTGTTAGAATCTTGCACTTTGTTAGAAGTGACCTTGTCAAAGGATTTCAAACACTCAACTAGAATGTTACCTTGCTAGAGGATTTACAAATAAGACTGTTAGGTCCACTCGGTTAAGAGATTTCCTGTCACTTACAAAAATAAATAATAGTAATAAAATATATCTGTAATTTCACATCTGAAATGCTAAAGCAGACTCTATGTGTTCAAAATAATCTTGTCATAAGACTTATCTTGCTCCTTGCTGGGCTTCTCAATCTGTTCTTCAATCAGATCTTCAATCTTTTGTGCTTGGTGATCACTTTTACAGCATCACTGTTCTTCTATTTGCCCGCATGTGTTGTTCATCAACAATTCCTTATTTATAAGCAATTCCTAACCACTTAATCTCCTTAATCACATTTCCCATGATTAATCTTAGCCATCAGATCTTCAAACTTGATTAGGTACATTGAATCCTTCGATTTGAAAAATGTTTTATCTTGCCTTGGAACTTGTATTCCTTCCTTGGTACTTGTGCTAGGTTATGACCATTCAATCTATGTTGTAGATCTAACTCTTGTATTTTCATTGTCATAGATCCTCAACAAACTTCTTGCATGACATACCAATCATCTATACATCTCTAGCTCATTAGCATCCTTCATTTAATAATGTATTTATCCTTCCAATGCATTCTGTTACTACTTGGTTGTTACTCGGTTAATACTGAACTTTACTCAATAGACATTCTGCCTTCTTTAACCAATATTGATAACCTTGGTGTTTACCGACTAGCTCTTTGCTTAGTAAAATAGAATAGTATCAAACCTTTACTCATCTACTACATGAGATCTTTTCTCCTTCTTAATCAGTCTTTGAATACACATATATAGGATATCAAAACAATCAAAATAACATAATCTCATCACTGACTAACTTAGTAAAAGTTTCCCATTGAATAACTTATTATTCCCCTTCATTTTCACATTCTTTCTGTGTCACTTACCGACATCTTTATACTCATCATACTTTTTAAGATATGGCAACATCATTCTGAATCAGAAAATCAATTTCTTGACATCAATGACAAAATAATATTATTAAGACAATAATCATCCTTTATCAATTATATCATCAATCTCCATCAACCTTCTCAATATCCCCATATCAACAAACCATTGTAATGCCAACAAAGATCATAACCACAAAAACATTCACCACATGGCACAAATATTTTTTGACGTGGAAACCCAAATGGGAAAAACCATGGTGAGATGAGACTCAAAAGATAACTATCTGAACTCTTCTGAAGTCCGCCCTGTTAGGAGCCAAGCCTATTAAAGCTTTACAAAAGTCCTGTTAAGAACTGATCCTATTAAGAATCACTCGGTTAAGGGATTGACTACAAATGCCTTGTTAGAAGAAATACCCTGTTAGGAGTAACCTCGGTAGAGGATTTGAAAATCCAAGCTAATGGATCACCTTGTTAGAGGATTTTGATAAGTAACCAAGCTTGTTAGAGATTACTCGGTTAGGAGATTTTAGTTCTGTTGTAATTGTTAGAAAACAATAGGGGTTTACTTGATCTATTTGAATAGCACTACACTTGCTTGATCAGATCCTTTTTAAGCTCCTATCTTCCTTTACTCAAACTGCAGACTCATCATCTGGTTCAAAAACCACACACTCAACTGATCTCTGCAACACCTTCAACAAAACAACCTCATCGACCTTATAACAAATCAATTAGGTTAGAAAAATAAATAAAACCTAATTCTCATCAAGATTACAAACAAATTTGGCTCAAGTATGACCATTGGATTACATAGTAATCTCTACACATCAATCAAGAAAACTTCAATCACTCCTTGATCACCACTTCATCGAACTCAGTAACTCATCACACGCTTTGCATTAGATGCAATACACTTTTCTCATTCCCTAGACAAAAGTTTACAATCAACGGGCCAAAAACATCTTGAAATTGTATTCATACAATGACCATTTGTGTCACCATCATTACCACTCATCATTAGATCATAAACCAACATAACCAATTCAACAACCTTAATCGGTTAGGGTTTAACAAAAATAACTGGTAGGGTTTTACCGATTACATAATATAGATAGGATTTAACCTTTTATCGGTTTAACTCACAAACTTACATACTGGTTTACAATGTCCTCCACAAAGCTCTTCCTACTGGTTACAAGACAATATCAGCAATAACAACAATATCAGCAATATCAGTAATATCATTACCAGTTAATTAACATCAATGACAACATAACATATCATTAATGCAATCTTCATGCAAATGCCAACAATTACAATAAGATCATTACATATATCCATATTAAAATGACATGCCATGTCGGCTTTAGACCAAAACAACATTAACCAATGCATAAAACATCTTGGTAATGTGTACAAAACACGTTAACATGATACCAGTCCATAACCTAGATAGACATTGGACCTATTCTAGGTCCACCATGCCAAAGTGAAGTCTCCAACTGGTTGAAGCACGATCAGAGAACATCTTCAGCATCCCCAAAGTCGCACCAACAACACTTATGCATACTATCAAAGAATTATCAATAAAAGTTTTTCCGGTAGAACTTTAAACTTATGTCGATAAGTATTTACAAGAGTGTATGATAGCATCCGATTACTAGGTCAATACCATCTGACCAAGACATGTTCTAGAAGCATTTACCACATGTAACCAAATACATTCCATTGATTCAAACATGTCGGAAGTGTCCAACAGATAGTCTCTTTTGCCGGTAACCAGAACCTGTCTACTGGTAACCAAATACAACAACTAGTGTTGTCATCAATGGCAAAACATCAATGAAATACATAATCAGTTCCTCCAAAATGCCAACAATTCTCCCTTTGGCATTGATGTTAACTCTAGATGTGAAAAACATCTAAGTACCAAGAAATGCCAAACAAGTCTCCCCCAATGGAAGACAACCAACAAACTCCCCCTTTGAATAATATCTTTGTATAGCTCTTAAGTTTCCTTTTTCAAATCAATATCTCTCCCCCTTTGACATCGATTCTAGAGATCTGACAAAAATATTAAAGCAATAATGTAAGTCCCTGAATCTCAAAGCTGACTACTCCCCTTGAGTAGTAGCACCACTCATTAATGCCAGAATGAATAATATCTCTGATAATGCATGTCAGACTGATGCCAAATGCATTAATCAAGTCTCTATCGGAGGGGCAGAAACCCCCAATCTGTCTCTCAAATACTCAAATGATTCTTTAGCCAGTAGTTTAGTGAATATATCTGCAATCTTCTCTTTAGTGTTCAAATAAACCAATTTGACTTCCTTTTCTTCTACCTTATCCTTCAAAAAGTTATACTTTATTGATATGTGCTTAGTCTTAGAGTGAAATGTCAGATTCTTAGACATGTCAATAGCTGCAGAGTTATCACAGTAAATGTCAAATTCTTAGACTTGTGTACAATTAGTTATTGTTGCAACATATTCAACTTCTGCAATAGATAAAGAAATGCATGACTATTTTTTTGCTGATCCATGAAACCAGTTTCTTTCCAAGAAATAAAGCTCCACCAGAAGTTCTCTTTTGGTCATCAGTATTTGGTGCCCAATTTGAATCTATATATGCACATAAAGTAAAGTTATCATCTCTAGAATACCATAAGCCATATTCAGTTGTGTCTTGTAGATTTCAGAATATCCTCTTTACTGCACATTCATGATTTTATTTAGGATTACTCTTATATCTTGAAACAATACTCACAACATTCATAATATCTAGTCTAGTCGGAGTTAGATATAACAAGCCACCAATCATAGACTTATACCTTGTTGGATTTACCGATGCTGATGTATCTTTGATAGATAATTTCTCACTTGTTACCATAGGGGTACTTATCGGTTTGAAATTATCCATACCAAACTTCTTCAACAATTCCCTCAGATACTTTGTTTGACAGATAAAGATGCCTTTATCAGTTTGAGTAATCTGCAAACCTAAGAAAAATTTCATTTCACCAATCATGGACATCTCAAATTCATTCTTCATGTTAAAAAATTCCATGCACAATTGATCTTCTCCTAAAAAAATGATATCATCAACAAATACTTCAATAATCAAAATATCATCATTAGTAATTTTGTAATACAAGTTACTGTCAGCACTCCCTTTAGTAAAACCAAGCTTCAAAAGATATTTATCCAACCTTTCATACCAAGCTCTAGGAGCTTGTTTCAATCCATATAATGCTTTCTTTAACCTACAAACCATATCCTTATCATCTATTAGTGAAAAACCATCAGGATGCTCAATGTATACCTCTTCTTCAAGTTCACCATTCAAAAATGCACATTTAACATCCATTTGATAAATCTTATAGTTCGTAGATGCTGCATAGGCATGAAATAGTCTGACAACTTCAATTCTAGCTACAGGTGCAAAAGTCTCACCATAATCAATTCCTTCCTTATGAGAATATCCTTTACAAACCAGTGTAGCTTTATTTCTTATAACTTAACCATCCTCATTTAGTTTAATTCTAAAAACCCATATAGTTCCAATAACATTCTTATTATTAGGCCGGGGAACTAAAGTCCAAATTTCATTCTTCTCTATCTGATCTAATTCATCTTCCATAGCCTTTAACCAATGTTTATCCTTACAAGATTCAATAACAATTGCCGGTTCAACTTGAGAAACAAGACATACCTCTTCATTTTCTAGTCTCCTTCTAGTCATAACTCCCTTGTTCCTATCTCCAATGATTTGATCTTCAGACTAGTTTAATCTTACATACCTTGGAGTCTTCTGAACTTCAGGTTCATTGATCTAATCATCAGTCACAATTGAGTTTTTTGATTGTGTCGGTGTAACAGTTTCAGTGTCCTATACCAGTTGAGGTATTGTTGGTTCAATTATGATCATTTCCACTGCCGGTTCCCTGTCATATGATATAGAATGATTTTTGTATTGCTTATCCACTTTCACATTTGCACTTTCCACAAACTTCTGCAATCTTTTGTTATAACATCTATATGCTTTGCTGGGATGAAAACCCAAGAGGACAAGAATGATACAGAGGATACCAGAAAAGATGGCAGTGAAATGGAAATGGATGAGTCTAGAGGTGAGGAAAGTTGGAAAGATGAGGATGTGGGAGCAGAGGAAGATGAAGTTGAGGACCTGTCCGACCAAGATAGTCCAATTCACAGTGCTAGCTTACGCAATGTCAACATCCAGCCTATGGTGGAGAAGGATGATAAGGTAAATAAGGAAAAAGAAACAGATTCCAAGAGGGAGAAGAATAAGGAACCTGAGAAGGAAATGACTAAGCATAGTCTGAGTAAGGATAAGAAGGGTGTTGGAGAAGGGTTATTCCTGGATAACCTCAAAAACCTTACCGAGGCTAGATTGGGTTTTGATAGGTGGACATATGAATTTTTCAAGAATATGGAAAAAAATGGTAAGCAGATGGATGAGAAAAGGAAGGAAGACGATAGGAACCAGAATCAATGGAAGCAGGACATGGAGGAAAAAGCTAAGAAGATGGAAGCCCAGATTGACTATCTGGAAGAAGGTAAAGCGGCAATGAAAAACCTGTTGGGAATAATTTTGAACATCTTTACTGCTATTACAAAGAACCTAGAGAAAATCTCTAAGGTCCTTGAAAGTTCCAACTCTCCCAAACCGGTGGTGGACCTCGACATTGATGAAGATGCTATCGAGACTGGGATTGGGGAATCTACTCTTGGTAGAGCAACAAAGAGAACTAGGGCAAGCTTGAACAAAGTTGTTGTGGCATCTACTAAGGAAATCCCTAATCTTAGGGATAATATCAAAGAACTGTATGGGATTAGCAGTAACTTGGCTAATGCCCAGAAAAACATAAAATAGTTCCTTTTCTATGCTTTGTCTGGTTTGGCTGGTTGTTGCTGGTTTTTTGGGGCTTTTTGGCTGGTGTTTTCTAGTTGCTATGCAAGTTTTTCTTATGTATGTTCCTTTTGGTTTCTTAATGCTATTCTCTCGTAAGGATATTTTGTAAAAGGGTTTCGGGGCCCCTTCAAAACCTATTTTTACCTTAATCAAAAACATCTATATGCCTTGATTTGATTAGAATAACCAAGAAATATTCCTTCATCACATCTAGGATCAAACTTTCCAATTGAATCATCCCTTTTGATATAACATTTACTTCCAAAAATTCTAAAATATTTAATAGTAGGTGTATGTACAAACTATAATTCATAAGGAGTCTTATCAGTTTCACCTTTGATGTGAACTCTGTTGAATGTGTAGACTGTTGTACTCACTGCTTCTCTCCAGTAGATATGAGGTGATTGGGCTTCCATCATCATGGTTCTTGCTGCATCCAAAATGGTTCTATTCTTTCTTTCCACCACTCCATTCTTTTGAGGAGTCCTAGGTGCAGATAAATGTCTCCTAATTCCATTTGTCTCACAATTATTGTCAAATTCATGAGAAGATAGCTCACCACCTTGATTTGATCTAAGACATTTGATTTTCAATCTAGTTTCAGTTTATACTTTTGCTTTAAAGATCTTGAATTTATCAAAAGCTTCAAACTTCTCCCTAAGAAATGTCACCTGCATCATTCTAGATTAATCATCAATTATCAACGTGAAGTATCAATCACCTTGAAAGCTTCTAATCCTTGTTGGACCACATAAGTCAGTATGAATCAAATCAAGAACATCATTAGAGTTATCTTGTATTCTCTTAAAAGTAGTTCTCACTTTCTTTCCCAATTGACAGTCCTTACATACCAGATTATGAAGCTTCATAATCTTAGGTATATCTCCAACTGCCTTTGTTGAACTGATCTTGACAATGTAATCAAAATTAACATGACACAACATTTTATGCCATAACCAACTCTCATCAATATGAGCAATCAAACATGCCTTATTACTAGTGTTTAGGTGAAAGATGTTACCTCCAGTCTGAGTATCAGTAGAAATCTCCAAACCAATCTTGTTAATGATTTTGCATTTTCTATCCTTGAATTGAAGTTGGAATCCCTTGTCCACCAATTGACCAGCACTCAAAAGATTATTCTTTAAACCTTCTACATAATAGACATTATTAGTATTATTCTTACCATCCATAGAAATAGTGCCTCTACCTCTGATCATACATGCTTTGTCATCTCCAAATCTTACTTGACTGCCATTGTATTCTTGCAAGGATAGAAATTTTCCTGTATCTCCAGTCATATGATGTGAGCATCCACTATCAATTACACATTCATCCTCAGCTTCAACTTTTTCTTCCAGGGCCTTTTCTTCATTTATGATAGCCAGTTTGGGTCCATCTTCCTTTAGGACATAGAACACCCATTCCTTTACATTGCTGGATCCACTAGCAAAGTGTTCTGTTAGTTTATCCTTAGAGTCATCAGTTACTCCTTCCTCATCTGCTATGAAGCATTGTTTGTTTTTCTTGAATTTGTATCTGTTTTGATTATGCTTAAAATATTTCTTAACTCTTTCCTCAAATCTTGCATTCCTTTCAAGACTTTTAGATGCAAAATGACCAATCTTATGACATGCAAAACATTTAAAAGGTGCTTTTCCTTCATACTTCCTGTCGGTCCTTTAGGTACTCTTCTAGCAAATAAGGCTTCAAGTTCCTCATATTCTTCATCCTCTTTCCTCATGTCTTCCAATTCCTTTGCATATAGGGCTTTCCAATCATTCTTGTTGGTAGATGATGACGATGATGCATGAAAAGAAGGTTCAGATTTTGCAGCTCTAGAAGGTCCAAATTATTCAAGATCAAAAGCAAATAATTTCCCAATCAGAATGTCTTTGTTAACTGAAGTGTTTTCCATTGTTCTCAATTCATTAATTGTAGTCACCTTCATCTTGTAAGATGGTGGAAGGGCTCTCAAGACTTTGGAAACTATTTCATCTTCACTCAGAGATCCTCCACAACATTTAATTCCCATGACAATCTCATTTACTCTCTCCATAAATGTAGCAATTCTTTCATTGTCATCCATCTTCAAGTTTTCATATCTCACCTGATAGCCATCAAGTTTAGCAATTTTGACAGTAGGTTCACCTTCATTTAGAGTTTGCAATTTATCCCACATAACCTTTGCAGATGATTTATCAATTAATCTCATGATTTGTTGATCAGTAAGTGCACACAGGAGAGCTTCTCTAGCTCTGCAATCATTCTCAATATTTGTATCCAAGTCTGCATGAGCAGGATTGCCAAATGTCAGATCATAAGGTGTGTAACCTTTCTCGGTAATCTCCCAAATATGCTTGCCAAGACATCTAAGATGAGTCTCCATTCAGATCTTCCATATCCCATAATTTGTTCCATCAAGCTTAGGGATTTCTCTTCTGAAAATAGTTGTCAGTGTGTTAGTTGTCATAGGATCTACCTCAAGTGGTTAAGCTTCTGCAAAAGAGGACCAAAGATCTGATACCAATTGTTAGGATAACTAGTGAACAATTGAGAGGGAGGGGGGTGAATCAGTTGTTAACATAGTATAACAATTAATCCACTATACAACCTTAAACCAGAGCACATAACTATTAAATACTGGAATAGCAGAAACATATGTTGATAGAAACAGATACCGGTAAACAATGCAACTTAATAACAAAATAGATAATCAATGCAAAGCAAACATATAACATAACACCAAGATTTGTACGTGGAAAACCCGGTAAAGGGAAAAACCAAGGTGGGAAGCCTACCCACAGTCAAATGATACTTCTGCAGAAAGTATGTGATACAATGAGGGGCCTGCACATGCAGGAAGGCACACTACCTAGAGTGCACTACTCATTACAAAGGGGTCTCACTGACTACAGAGAGGTTAAAACTACTTAAAGATATTTGGACAACAACCCAATAGAATTAACTCCCAGAGATAACATCTACCATGCCTGATTACAGTCCCGGTTAAGCTCAACACCGGAGGCCTTTGACCTCTACCTTAAACCCAATTCAATCCTCAATGATCGATCTAATCCTCTGCCTGAATTATATTACAATATTCGCACATTACATTCCATACCATTTCATTCCATGATCTACAATGAGATCTTACATCAATTTATACCAACCCTAAGGCCTAAACCAATTAGGTCAGCCACCTAAAAGATATTATAATAAGATCATTACATATATGCATATTACAATGATATGCCATGTCAACTTTAGACTAGAACAACATTAACCAATTCATAAAACATCCTAGTAATGTGTAGAGAACACGTTAACATGATATCGGTCCATAACCTAGATAGGCACTAGATCTATTCTGGGTCCACCATGCCAAAGTGACGTCTCCAACTAGTTGAAGCACGATCAAAGAACATCTTCAACATCCTGAAATTTGCACCAACACCACTTATGCATTCTGTTAAAGAATTCTCAATAAAAGTTTTGTCGATAGAACCTTAAACTTATGCTGGTAAGGGTTTAGAAGAGTGTATGATAGCATCTGATTACCAAGTCAATACCATCTGACCAAGACATGCTCTAGAAGCATGTACCACATGTAACCAAATACATTCCATTGATTCAAACATGTTGGAAGTGTCCAATAGATAGTCTCTTCTATCGGTAACCAAAACCTGTCTGCCAGTAACCAAACATAACAGCTAGTGTTGTCACCAATGACAAAACATCAATGCAATACATAATCAATTCCTCCAAAATACCAATAGAAAATCCATCTGGCTATTCAATGTAGACTTCTTCTAGAATCCCATTCAGAAAGGCTGATTTGATGTCCATTTGATAAACTTTGAATCCCTTATACACAGCAAATGCTAGAAGCATTGTCGCTCCTTCTAATATAGCAATAGGTGCAAAGGTCTCTCCATAATCCTCACCTTCTTTCCATGCATACCCTTTGCAGACTAACCTTGCCTTGTTTCTTACAATTTTTCCTTCTTCATCCAACTTATTCCTAAAGACCCATTTTGTTCCAATTACATTCTTATCCTCTGATCTAGGAACAAGTGACCATGTCTAATTCTTCTCAATTTGATCTAATTCTTCATTCATTGCATTAACCCAATCATCATATTTTAGTGCTTCCTTTATTGCTTTGGGTTCAATTGTAGATATCAAACAAGAGTTTTCTCCTATTTTCCTCCTTGTTTGCACACCAACATTCTTATCACCAATTATTTGCTCTTGTCAATGGTTTAATCTAACATACCTAGGCAATATTGGTATTGGTTCCACACTTCTGCTTCTTGTTCTTCATTTTCTTCATCACTGTCATCACTTACTGGTTAAGCACCTAATTCTCCATTTGCCGGTTCTTCATTGTTTTGTGCTTCCGGTTCAATAATCACAAGTTTCTCATTATGTTTTTCAGGCTCAGATCTGTTGGAACCTTCTGACTTTCCAGAGAGATCATCTACCTTCACATTATCACTTTCAATAATCTTCTTAGTCTTCTTATTGTAACATTTATATTCCTTACTCTTAGTAGAGTAACCAAGAAAGATTCCCTCATCATATTTTGCATCAAATTTCTCAGTGTAATTATCTTTCTTAATAAAACATTGACTCCCAAAATTTTTGAAATAACTTACACAAGGAATTTTTCCATACCATAGCTCATAGGGTGTTTTGTTGTTACCTCTTTTTACTAGTACCCAGTTTAAAGTGTATACAACAGTGCTGACTACTTCTCTCCAAAATATTTTAGGTACATTACCCTATAATAGAATGGTTCTAGCAGCTTCAACTATTGTTCTGTTCATCCTTTCTGCTATGCCATTTTTTTGTGGTGTCCTTGGAGCCGACATCTGTCTCTTGATACCTTATTCATCACAATACTTAACAAATTCATTAGATGTGAACTCTCATCCCCGGTCTGATCTTAAACACTTAAAGTTCTTACCTGTTTCATTCTCAACCAGAGATTTATATGAATTTAAATTTACTATATGCTCTTGATTTCTTCTTCAAGAATGTCACCCACATCATTTTAGAATAGTCATCGGTGAAAATCATGAAATACCTATCACCATAATAACTCTTTGTTTTCATAGGGCCACAGAGATCAATATGTACCAAATCTAATATATTCTTAGAAGTACAATTCTTTCTCTTGAAAGAAATAGAGGTCATCTTACCAATTTGACAATCTTTGCATATCACACTATCCAGTTTAACAAGTTGGGGTAATCCTCTTACAACACTTGACTTGCTTATCTTAACCAAATTATCAAAATTAACATGACAACATATTTTATGCCACAACCAACTATATTCCATTCTTGCAACCAGACAATTATTAGTATTACCATTCAAATGGAATAAGTTACCTCTAGTTTGCTTCCCCATAGCAATCAGTTCACCATTACCTCCATGAATTCTACATACTCCACTTTTAAACTCAAACAAATAACCTTTATCATTGAGCTGACCAACACTTAAAAGATTGTTCTTTAGACCATCAACCCAAAACACATCATCAACATTACTCTTCCCATATAGAGAAATTGAACCTTTACCTTTCACAATTCATCAAGAGATATGAACTTACTTTTGTTGCTGATCATGTGGTGTGAGCAGTCATTGTCTATAATCCATTCATCACTAGTCTCCATGTGAGATACCAATGCCTTTTCATATGTCAGTTCCTCCTTCACGGCTACAAACACAATTTCCTCATTGTCATCTTCATCTTTAGACTCCTCATCGGTCACACCTTCATCTACTGCAACATAACAATATTTTTGGCCCTTTCCTCTATATTTTCTAAATTTCTTTTTCTTGTCAACATTAGGATAATTAGCAGAAATATGACCAATTTTACTACAAGAGAAACACTTCAAAGGTAGCTTCCCTTTATACTTACCGGTGCCTCTTGGAAATCTCTTTGCTAACAGTGCCTCAAGTTCCATCACTTGATCTTCATTGTCTTCATTTCCCTAGTAACTTCCATGACTTGACCTGCACTCATGATTTTGACATATATCTTTTCCTTTTCTAGTAGATGAACCTGTAACAAAATCTTTAAAGGCAGATTCAATAGATTTTATCACACTATTGTCAAAACTATTTAACTCAAAAGTTGTAAGCTTGCCAATCAATGAATCAACAATTACCTTATCCTTTGAAATAGATCTAAGTTCTTGGATTGCAGATATTGTTATAGCATACTAAGGTTGAAGAGTTCTAAGCATTTTACTTACTATTGCATCATCATCTATTTTACCTCCATCACTCTTTATGCCACTAACAAATTCTTTGATTCTCTGACCATGTTGTGCAATATTTTCTCCTTCAAGCATTCTCATATCATTGAACTTTCCTCTCAAGATTTCCTCTTTGGCTCTTTGCACATGCTCATCTCCTCCATATATTATATCTAACTTTTCCTAAACATCACCTGCAGTTTCCAATCCTTGAACATCAATATATACTGAATAAGATAAAGTACTAACAATATCTTCTAAGGTTTGCATGTTATCTTGTTTCTCTTTGAGTTCATCCGGTGTCAAGGGAGTAGTATTAGGAGCAACATATTTTGTTTCAACTTGCTTCCAATATTGTGCACCAAGACCTTTGATGTAGATCTTAATTCTATCTTTCCAGATCTTGTAGTTATCCTTGTTGAACTTGGGACCCTCTTTCTTCATCATCTTGACTTCCTCAGAATATTTCCCTCAAGCGGTTAGGCTTTTTGCACACAAAGGACCAATGCTCTGATACCAATTGTTAATCCTATGATGATCTGGTTAATATTGAGGGGGGCTGAATCATTATTAATGCCAATTTAAAAATTTAAAGACAAATCAAACTTGCAACAAATATAACTTCATTTACCACATATGCCAATTCATTAAATAGTACTGGTAATCTTTGGTAAACTACTATAACCAGTGTATTCAAAAATAATGAATAAACTAAGGATAATCAATAACATCAAATGAAAATCATTCCGTACATAAACACCATATTTTTGAAGTGGAAACCCAAATAGGGAAAAACCATGGTGGGAGTTAGTATCTACAAAGATTTGTACTCTTTTGAAGTACACCCTGTTAGGAGTAGACCCTATTAGGAGTCACCTGATTAAGGGATTTGGATGTGTAGCCCAACTAGTAGCTTAATGACCTATTAGGATCAAACTCATGAGAGGATTTACCACTCTTTTTGAGAGCTACCCTCTTAGGGGATTTACAAGATTAAGGCTTGTCGGGACCTACCCAGTTAAAGGATTTAATCTGCTATAATTGTTAGAGAACAACAATGAAAAAGTGATCTGTTACTTGCACTTCTCAGCTTGCTAAATCAAATCCAGCTATGCTTCACTATCTGTAACTCTTAGGTAGGTATCACTCTTCTCTATTACATCTTCACACTCGTCTCTAAGATCACTAACATAATAAACATCAACTAAGTCAACATAAATAATGCGTTCCACTAAGTCAACCACTAAACCCTAAATTACATCATAGATCATTATAGATCTTTAAAACTCATTACAGATCATCATGTGGATCATTACAATCAATTACAAATCAATATCAATTGTTGAATGATCATAAGTCATCACGGCAAGTTGATCTGGTACAAAGTCAAACCCTTAGCTCACTCCACTACGCACTTTGCACATTCCCAAGAAATTCACTCTCCAAACGCGCTAAAACATCTTTCAAACATTTCACATAGTTTGTGTCACATTATCATCAACACATGAACTTGTTTTCAATCACCGTCATACCAAAAATGATTACCGATTTTATGATTTCATCACTGGTTCGAAAACCCTTCTTAAACCCTGGCAAAACCTCATCAGAAATTAGAAACATGCCTTCCGATAGTCATCACAAGATGTAGTTCCAGTCAGATACTCATTACCATGATAAAAGCTTATATGCCAAACCACAAATCACCAATCATCACCAATCATCCGCTTCAAGTAAAACATCTCTGCATATACCGATTAATGTCCTATTTCACAGACTTTTGTATATTATCGGTAAACCCTATCTTTGGTAGACTGAATCACTTAGATGACACACCCAACATTAGGAAACATCTGTTAATATTATTTATCATCAATTGCCATCAATGACAACACAAATAACTGATCAAAAAAGCCACTGTGGAGAAAATTCAAGAGGACAAGGGTAATCAAAAGGATACGAAGATTGATTCGGAGGACATGGGAAAAGATGGAAGCGAGATGGAGACTGATGAGTCTGAAGGAGAGGAGAGATGGAAAGAAGAGGAAATGGGGGAAGAGGAAGGAGGAGCTGAGGATGTTTCTGATCAGAATAGCCCTACCCACAGTGTGAGTATAGGTAATGTTAACAGCCAGCCAATTGAGGAGCAAGACAATCAGATTAATGAGGAAAGGGAAATGGAAACTGAGCAGGAGAAGGACAAGGAGAAATCGAGCAGGGATCAGGATAAAGCTAGAGATGGGATTATTCTAGATAAACTCAAATACTAGTCCAAGGCTCAAATGGGTTTTGATAGGTGGGTTTATGAAGGAATCAAGAATCTGGAAAAAAATGATAAGCAGCAGGAAGAGAAGGGAAAGAAAGTTAAAAGTAACCAGGAGCAGTGGAAAAAGGGTATGGAGGAAAAAGTGGAGAAGCTGGAAGCTCAGATTAGTAAATTGGAGGAAGGAAAAATAGCCATGAAATTTTTTTGGTAATGATTCTGGATATCCTTACCTCTGTGACTAAGAATTTAGAGGAAATTACCAAGTTCCTTGATGGCTCCAACACTTCCAAACCTATTGTGGACCTAGATAATGATGAGGATGCTATTGAGGCAGGGACAGTGGAAAGTGCTCTTGGTGGTGTGGCAAAAAAAACAAGGGCGAGTATGAAAGAAAGTTGCTTTGGCCTCTTCCAAGGATATCCCTATGCTCAGGGATAATATTAAAGATTTGCAAGGGATTAGCGGAAATTTGGCTAATGCCCTTAAAAACATTAAGTAATTTGTCTTTTGTCTTTTTTCTTTTATGGTTGGATGTTGTTGGTTTTGTTGGGCTTATATGTTGTTTTTTGCCTAGAACTGTGCTGGTTTTTTGGCAGAATGTCTTTTCATGTTTCTTAATGCTATTATCTTTTAAGGATCTTTTGTAAAGGGTTTCAGGATCCCTTCAAAACCTATTTTTCTCGTAATCAAAAACACAAATAACTGATCAAGTCATCTAATTACAAAATCTCAAGTTCTTAATCACAAATAGTCTTCTATCCTCTATCGGTGCAGTCATCAGTCTTTAATTGTATCACCTCATCTGTATCAGTTATGCCAATCATACCAACACCATGCTCCAATGTGTAATAAACTTGAAGATATTTAATACCACATTCTTATAAAACCTATCCACCAAGGACACGTTTAACTCCTACAAATCCAACTACAAGAGAAATTTCTAGTTTTGTGTTAATTGAGGAAAAATAAATTAAATCAACACTTATAAAAGGTGTGTCTCATGTCATAAAAAACAATTCAAAGAAAATAAATTATGTCTATTTGGTGAAGTAATTTGATGGGCTACCAAATTGAAAGACAAAGCAAATAAAAAAGCTACAAATAAAATTTAATGATCGAGTTACAAAGATATACTAAATACAGATCAAAATTCACTTATCCTTGGAAATGATACCATTTATTGGTTGGTCTGGATAAGGTTTTGTACCTAATAAAGGTGTTGTACCTACTTAGCTCCTAGTTAGGGATTTATTCGCATGACTTAAGTTTACTTAGGTTCTAGATGTCATTCTAGAAGTCTTAGTTGTCTAGATAAGATCTTATTATATCTTATCTTTATGACTTTTATTTAGTTCTAGCTACCTAAGTCATTTAATAGTTTGTTGAGGTAGTTGTCTCATAACATAAGATTAACACACATGTCACAATCTTGTCTAATCCAATATCTTAACATTATCTTTATAAGAAAGTTCATCTCATTGTATATTTAATATTTAACCAATTTTCAATCAATCAATCAATCTTGTATTGTTGAAGCAAGCTATTCTTGTTATTTTCTCTCTTGTAGAAGTTGTTTTGTTCTTACACGTGATCCTAGGAGTGTTGAGGAATCACTATTAACTCCTACATAGTATCAAATCTCTAGTTCAATAAATTATTTCCTAGATATGAGGGATGCCATCCAGCTCAAATAATATTTTGGGTGCATATTGGGGTTTCAAGGGTCTCGTGGTTGAATCCTAGATGTTAAAGAAAGTTAGGTTTTCCTTTCATTTTATAAAATTTTGTTATATTTTATCATATTTGCAAGGGTTTTAAAAGTTACTTGTTCTTGGAGGTACTAAATTTTTAGAGCTCTTTGGGCCAATTCTAACCCTACCATCACATTGGAAAGGCTTGAAGACCTAATAATTGACTATCAAAATATCAAAATTAAAGAATTTTAATATGGGAATTAGAGGTTTTTTGTCATCGAAATATTTTGTATGGCCATATAAATCCATACATATCTATACTTGGTTGTAATATATAGATTTTACAATTGCATCAAGAAAAAATGCTCTACTACCTATGTGGAATATTCTCCTACAAATGCTCACCAATTTGGCATATTTTTAGCATCATATATGTGGCATTCTTGTGTATGGTTGTGGTGCATTTTTATAGCATCAAACACTTAGTTTTTAATACAATGGTCATACATAGAGAAAGAGATAAGTACTGCTGGCATGGCTTGAGCCTACCACCTCTCTTGCCACCACTCATGCTCCACCGACTTGCCACTAGTGGTGGCAAGGACTTTTATTTTTTCCCTAGTATGTCCAATGGTCATGTGGCTGACAACAAACTAGCTTGTTCAAGAGTTGAAGTTGGATCCCCTAAGTGCCTAAAAAGGGGATATTTTTCTTTTTGCAGTAACATGGGCTAACAGAGTTATTTTTTCAAAAAATAAGATATTACCAAAAAGTTGGTTCCATCTACTTTCCGTTGGCGTAGGCCATTTTCCATAATCTTGTTATTTGATCATAATAATTATTGTTTGAATTTAAATATTTATTTTTGGCTCTCGAGATAATAAATTTTTTCCATGACCTTTAATTTTTACGATTCTTGTGATGTTGGAAAGGTATTGGGGACCTCTATTGAGCCATCCATGCACTTTTTCTAGACTTTGACCTAGGTATCTGTTATTCATTTTTTCCTATTTTTTCATCCTAAGGATTACTTAGACATTTTGGTAGTTGGAGAGGTTTTTTTAAATCTTATCACTTTGTTTTAGGCATATTTCATGTATTGATACCTATGTAATGTGGTGAAAAGTGATGAGAGGAGATCAAGTGGAAAGCTTTACCCTCAATAAGGGAGTGAAAGTTTCACAAAGGATTCCCTTCAACTTCTCACGAACATTACATTTAAAAGAGGGGGTTGAATTCACTAGATCCAATCTCAATGAAAAGAGATTGAATGCTAAGTGAATTGTAGGGAATTTGCAATAAATTTAGAAAGTAAAGTAACCCTCTTTTAAAATAGGCAAGTTGAATTAAGTGAATTGAGACTAAGTGTAAAGATGACAAAGAAACAATTATATATTGAGATAGAGATGCGAGATGAAGTTGTGCACTTGGAATTAGCAAGGAAGATGTTGAGACAAAGCTCCCATGCAAATTTGAGCAAAATTTGTCGAGATCAGGTTGAAAGTGTACTTGGTCCTCCGAAAAATCCGCACGTCAAAAAGGGTTTTTCCATCTTTGAAAATGGAGTCTAAACCTGCAATTACAGCTGTGCACCTACAACCTACACACAAAAAAGAGAAGAAATGTTGTTGGGATTGGGGGTTTGCCTTCGAGTCAAACCCCGTTTTGGAATTAACCAAGTGATTGAAAATACTTGCAAGTACATGAAAGGAAATTTATGGAGTAAAGTTCACCTCAAGAGAGGATGCAATTGAAATGTTGATAGAATTGATTGAAAGGATAGGTAGAGATCTCCTCTTCAATGATTGAATCCTTGACTTGAATGCAACACCTAGCCTTGAAAGGAGACTTGAAATTCTCAATGCTTGAAGGTATGTTTGAATGCGTGAATACTTGATGACAATGTCGCTTGGTAATTTCACCTTATGATCACTTAAGCTTGATTTCACTTCTTGAACTTAATTTTCTCTTATTGGACTTTTATTTTGAACTTCTACAAATAGGAGGGGAAATGATTCTTATATACTTACCAATTAGGGGTTTTTAAACTGATTTTCCATCTTAGGCCAACATAGGAAAGCTTTTTCCCGCTCACAATTGACAAGCCCAATGTAGGATTAGGTCAAGGGAATCCCAAAATAGGGCAGGGACAGGGGCACCACACCCTTGTCCTTCCCTAATTAAGGACAGGCAATGACAAAAAATTGTGGGGTGCATGAAAATGCAAGTTTTTGATGTTTGAGCATGTCTTGGGTCTCCAATTAGGCTTAGGGATTCATCTGCCAATGCAAAGAGCCAAATGCAATCGAAAATTGCAAGGTCACAATTTTATGATGCTACAATTTGATTTTATCATTTGATAAGTCTATCATTGATGTAATATGCATTATGAAGCTCATCCTTTTGTAATAATTCTAAGGACAATTGTGAGTCAAGGCAAAAAGGCATTCTAACACACTGTAGGTGGCTTAATATTTTTCCTCACCTTTATAGACTCATTCTAGAGCCAGAGACAACATGGAATAAATTAATTTAGGGTAATAATAATTATCATATTATAGGATTGATTGATTGGTTATATAGTTTCAATGCAAGAATATTCAAAGAGACCTATAATTAGATTGCAAGAATCAGTTGCCCACACATAGTTTGGACCAAGATTACATCACTTAATATTTTCCCTCACCTTTATAGAATCATTCTAGAGACAGAGACAACAAGAGAAAAAATTAATTTGGGGTAATAAGAATTATCATATTATAGGATTTATTGGTTCCTGGTTTCAATGCAAGTATATTCAAAGACAACTATCCACATGTAGTTTGGACCAAGATTTGGGAGATTTTTTGAGACCCACATAATAATCCATTCTCAAATAATCTTGCATCAAATTGCCTCATTCCACTTGATGTTATTGGCAATATTTCCTTTTATGATGATACCTCAAAGGAGTTTGAATATGATGCAAAACTTGAGCATCTTGATGATCCACAGACTTCTCTAGTAACTCCCAATTCTCCAATTGAGATCACACATTCATCTTTTGTAGTTGGTTCATGGAGAACTTTCAATGAATCATTGCTACAGATATCATCTTGTCTTCCTAATTGGAATTCCAATTTACCATAAATTGTATATTAGTTTGTGGAGTCTCACATTTCATATTTGGAGGACTAATTTGAGGGTTTAGCTCTCTTATTTGATGACAATTATGCATGGGGTCTTCATTGGCTAGGCAAAATTATATCATGTGCATTCATATTGAGGGGTTTGATATCCCAAAAAATGAGCTCAATATATTGCCTATCTGGTGCAGATAGGGGGGTTTTTAATTCAAGCTATGAAAAAATGCAATATCTGGTAAAAATAGGGGGTTTTCAATTTGGGCTGTGTATTGGGAAGGGGTGACAAAAAAGGATTTTAGGGAAATATTTTTTGAAAATAGGGGGATTCTTTAGTATGCCATGAATGCATGTGATATAAATTGATGGCAATATGGAGTAATTGATTATGTGTTGCATTGATGTTTTTGAAGAATAATGATGAACAGTTAGTACCAAACCGGTACTGAGAGGGGGGGGGTGAATCAATACAGACAAAAACCTTTCCCTAAACCAGTTTGACTACAAAGACTACACTTAACTAGTAAATAGTAATACCGGTCTAAATTAGAGCAATGTCGGTAACAACACAGTGACTGTGAAACACACAAACCGGTAACACCTAGTTCAATTCAAGACCTAATACCTTATCACAACTTCACCCAAGGGCTTAAGCAACTAATACATTAGAAATACTTATGACCATTGAATCAAATTGCATTACCACTTAACATAAAACACTAAACCATCACATGAAAAGCATTACACATGACACACTGATTTTTCACGTGAAAACCCAATTGGGAAAACCACAGTGGGGATGAATACCCACAAGCTATTCTTTGAACTCTTCTGAAGTCCACTCTATTAGGAGCCTAGTCTGGTTAAATACTTGTACAATAGGTTCTGCTAGGAACTGATCTTGCTAGGGATCACTCGGTTAAGGGATGGCTAAATACCCGGTTAAAGGTTAGAACCCTGTCAAAGGTTACCTTGCAAGAGGATTTGAAGAACTCATTGAATTGAGTCACCCTATTAAAGGATTTAAACAAAAGCTTGTTAAAGCTACCTGGTTAAGGGACTTTCCAACTGTTAAAATGGTTAGAAGTCAATAGGTAATACTCCGATCTGATAACAACACACAATGCTAAGGAATATCCTCTTTAGCTCCTTTGCTTCTGCAATCACACTCTGTAGGTATCAACACACTTCTCTGGTCTAGCAAGAATCAAGTATCTCTTCACTTGGATACACACATAGCATTTGCCAACAACTTCAAAATGAAAAACATCATTGACCTTATAGGAAATAGATAGGTCGGTAGCATAAACCCTAAACCCTAAACATTTAGGTTTAACAATTCAGTTGGTTCAATCCTGACCGTTAATCATAATGCATTGAATACAATAGTCTTGAACAGATCTCAAGACGTTCTCCAACATTCATTCTTTGCTGCTTTAGGAAGTTGATAACCCATCACATGCTCTCCACTGTGTACAGAGATTTCTCACATTCCCGAGGTAGATAGGATCAATCTCCATGCAAGATCCTCAAGGAAATCCTTCATGCGCACAAGGTTGATGTGGAAACACAATTTGATCTTCATTACAATGCTAACTTCATCACAAGATGTCATCAGTTGAATCACACAGGCTTGGAATGCATCAACCAAAAACCCTAAAGCTGAGACTACCAACTGATAGTCATGCCAAATGAAACCTCAATACAAAACTTCCCATTTACCGGTTCTCATTCCAACATACTGCTTCACTTTTTCACATATACCTGTTCAAAATATCATACTGGTCTTCACATATATTGGTTTACACTATCATACCGGTTCATACTTCATTATATTGACATCAATGACAACATACAATGTCATCATGTCATCAAGCTCTGCACATATGCCAACAATATTCCCCTTTGGCATTGATGGCAATATACAAAGATATCTCTCTGCTCCACATCTTCTCCCCAATACTATAGATATCTTCTCTGCTTCACATCTTCTCCCCCTTTGACAACAATGCCAAAGTGGAGGCACAAACAACTATGTTCCACTATGTTGCTCCCCCTAAGGAGTAGCACCCTTCAACACACCAATCCTAAAAAGGATTTATCAATGCAATACCTAACTAATGTGGAGCACACACCTTTAGTTCACCTCTTGAAGGGGCAGCACCCTTAATTCACCTCTTAAATAGGTAAATGTAGCCTTCGGTAGAGGCTTGGTGATATGTTTTCTAACTGCTCCTTATAGGAAACATGTTCCAATACAACCTCTTTATTCTGAACCTTCTCCCTCAAGAAATGATACTTGAGCTCGAAGTGCTTGGTTCTAGCATGCAAAACCGGATTCTTAGAAATATTAATTGCACTTGTGTTGTCATAGAATATACTCACCAGTTCAGATACAGGAACTTTGAAACCACTTAATACATGCTTCATCCAAATTTTTTGGGTGCAGTTCATAAATGTTGCAACATATTCCGCTTCTACTGTAGACTGAGAGATACAACTCTGCTTCTTACTCATCCATGAGACTAGTCTACCACCAAGAAAGAATGCACCACCGGTTGTGCTCTTCCGGTCGTCCACATTACCAGCCCAATCAGCATCTGTAAAAACTTTGAGGTTGAAATCATTACTTTATGGATACCATAATCCATAGTCAATAGTTCCCTTCAGATATCTAAGAATCCGCTTGACTACTACCAAGTGGGATTCTCTTGGACTTTTCTGGAACCATGCAGTAATGCCCACTGCATGTGCAATGTCTAGTCTTCTATGTACTACATAGTACAACTTACCAATCATTTATCAATATTCCTTCTCATTCACCAATGCTGAGTCATCCTCTTTTGATAATTTACAACCGGTCACCATCGATGTACCAACCGGTTTGCTATCTTCCATGCCAAAGGTCTTCAACACCTCTTTGACATACTTGGACTGAGTGATAAAGATACCATCTTTCATTTGTTGAATCTGTAGTCCAATGAAGAACTTAATCTCCCCTATAACTGACATCTCAAATTCCTTCTTCATCTCATCTACAAAATTCTGACTCATCTTGTGATCTCCACCAAAAATTATGTCATCAACAAATACTTCACAGCTCAGAATCTGATCCCCTTTTGACTTTAAATAGATATTGTTATCTTCACTTGTTCTTTCAAATCCAATCTCCACAAGATGGGAGTGTAAGCATTCATACCATGGTCTAGGTGCCTTCTTCAATCCATACAAGGCTTTATGTAGCCTACACAACATGTCACTATCTTCTGATAGGGAAAACCCATCTGGTTGTTCTATATACACCTCCTCTTCAAGTATTCCATTTAGAAATGCAGATTTTACATCCATTTGATATACTTTGAATCCCTTGATGGTTGCATATGCAAGAAGCATACGAACTCCTTCCAATCTAGCTACTAGAGAAAAGTTTTCTCCATAGTCTTCTCCTTCTTCTTGAGCATATCCCTTACACACCAGTCTGGCTTTGTTTCTTACCACTGTACCATCTTCAATCAGCTTATTTCTGAAAACCCATTTGGTGCCAATGACATTTTTATGCTTAGGTCTGGGTTTCAAAGACCATGTACCATTCTTTTCTATCTGTTCAAGTTCCTCTTCCATTGCCTTGATCTAGTCTTCATCTTTATGTGCCTCTTTAACAGTTTTAGGCTCAAATTCAGAGATCATACAAGAATTTTCTCTAACCTTTCTTCTTGTAAGAATTCCTGCATCCTTATCTCCTATGATCTGCTTTGGATCATGATTCAGCTTTACATACCTAGGAATGATCTTAGCTGTTTCCTCTTGCTTTTCTTCTTCATCAGCATCATCTACCAGTGTAGAAGCACTATTACTGGTACTAGGCTGTTTTGCAACCGGTTCCTAGAAAGTTACAACCGGTTCATCTACCACTTGCTCACTAGTGGCTTCCTCAAGTTTCTCAGAGGTTTCATCAATTCTAACATTGATACTTTCAACAATTCTCTGAGTCCTATTGTTGAAACATTTGAGAGCTTTTCTCTTGGTAGAATACCCTAGGAATATTCCCTCATCACATTTTGCATCAAACTTGCTCTGATGTTCACTCCTCTTGATATAACATTTTCTACCAAAAAATCTAAAGTAGCTTACCATTGGTGTCTTACCAGTCCAATACTCATAAGGAGCTTTATCCTTACCTTTCTTAATGAGTACCCGGTTCATAGTGTAGACTGCAGTGCTCACTGCTTCTCTCCCGAAGGTGTGAGGAACCTTCCCTTGAATCAACATCATTTTGGCTGCTTCAACTACAGTCTGGTTGTTCCTCTCTACTAGGCCATTCTGCTGTGGAGTCTGGGGGGTAGACAGTTTCCTCTTGATGCCATTCTCTTCACAGTAGTTGAATTCACCGGAAGTGAATTCTCCTCCTTGATTAGTTCTTAGACACTTAATCCTCTTACCACTTTCCTTTTCGACTAGTGCTCTGAAAGCTTTGAACTTTCCAAAAGCTTCAGACTTATCTTTCAATAATGTGACCCACATCATTCTTGAGCAGTCATCGGTGAGAATCATAAAGTACCTATCTCCTTGCACACTCCTAGTTTTCATAGGACCACACAAATTAGTATGCACAAGATCAAGTAAATTGTCTGCAGTGAAAGTTTTACCTTTGAAGGTTGAGGAAGACATTTTCCCCAGTTGACACTCTCTGCACAAAGGATTCTTTGGTTTTCTCAGCATAGGCAATACTCTAACTGACTTGATCTTACTGGCCTTCACAATATTATCAAAGTTTACATGGCAGAGTCTCCTATGCCATATCCAGCTATCATCAAACTTAGCCATTAGACATGTACTGATATTTGCATTCAGCTGAAATAAGCTACCACTAGTCTGCATACTGGTGGCCTTCAGTTCACCACTCTTTCCTTTTATTTTGCACACTCCATCTTTGAATTCCAGAGTGAGTCCATTATCATTCAGCTAGGCAACACTCAAAAGGTTGTGCCTGAGACCTTCTACCCAATACACATTATCAGCATTGCTTTTTCCATTTAGAGAGATGGACCCTCTGCCTTTTACCATACATGGTGCATCATTACCAAATCGGACCACACCACCATCATACTCTTCTAGAGACAAAAACTTACTCTGATCACCAGTCATGTGGTGAGAACAACCACCATCAATAATCCACTCATTGGAATTATCAAAGAGGGAGACAAGAGCCTTCTTGTCTGACACATCTTCCTTAACTGCTACAAACACAATGTCTTCACTTTCTTCATCTTCTGATTCCTCATCAGTGACACCTTCATCAACTGCTACAAAACAGTTTCTCCTATTTCCTCCTTTGAACTTCTTAAACTTCTCCGGTTTGTCCTTATTATCACCATTAGGATAGTTTATAGCAATGTGTCCTATCCTATTGCAAGAAAAGCATTTCAAAGGGAGCTTACCTCTGTATTTACCGGCTCCCTTAGGAAGTCTTTTGGCAATAAGAGCTTCAAATTCCATCAGGAACTCCTCATCATCCATTTCTCTGCTTTGTCTTGGTTCACAATGGGTACTAGCTTCTTTTCCCTTTCTAGATGGTGCAACAGATGCTCTAAAGGTTGATTCAATCTTCTGAACACTGCCATCATAATTATTTAGCTCATATGCAGTCAACTTAGGAATGATGGAGTCTAGGGATACCTTTGTCTTGTCTATAGACCTCAACTCTTGAATAGCAGCAAACCTTATTGCATAGACTGGTAACAAGGATCTCAAGACTTTGCTAACAACAGTGGAATCATCTATTTTACCTCTTGCACTCTTGATGTCTCCAACAATAGTTTTGATTCTTATTCCATATTGTTGAATGGTCTCTCCTTCAACCATCCGCATGTCTTCAAACTTTCCCCTAAGGCTCTCTTCCTTATCTTGTTTCACATGCTCATCACCGCCATAGATATTCTCCAGAGTATCCCATACTTCTTTGGGATTGTCTTTATCCTGAACATCAATAAACTCAATGTCAGATAAACTATTGATTAGGGCTTCCATGACTTTCCCATTCTCTTGAATCTCTCTTCTTTGATCATCAGTGAGAGTACCGGTAGGGATAACATAAGCATTCTCAACATAGCTCCAATGTTGAGCACCCATGCTTCTAATGTAGATCTTCATTATGTCCTTCCATATCTTAAAGTTATCTCTGTTGAACTTTGGACCTTCCCTCTTCATCATTAGAGTAGGATCTTTTCCTCAAGCGGTTAAGCTTATAACATAGAGGACCTAGAGGACGCTCTGATACCAATTACTGAATAATGATGAATAGTTAGTACCAAACCGGTACTGAGAGGGGGGGCTGAATCAGTACAGACAAAAACCTTTCCCTAAACTAGTTTGACTGCAAAGATTGCACTTAAATGGTAAACAATAATACTGGTCTAAATCAGAGCACTGTCGGTAACAACACAATGACTGTGAAACACACAAACCGGTAACACCTAGTTCAATTCAAGACCTAATACCTTATCATAACTTCACCCAAGGGCTTAAGCAAGTAATAAATCATAAATACATATGACCATTGAATCAACTTGCATTACCACTTAACATAAAACACTAAACCATCACATGAAAAGAATTACACATGACACACTAATTTTTCACGTGGAAACCCAACTGGGAAAACCATGGCGGGGATGAATACCCACAAGTTGTTCTTTGAACTCTTCTGAAGTCTGCTCTGTTAGGATCCTAGTCCAATTAAAGACTTTAACAATAGGTTCTGCTAGGAACCGATCCTGCTAGGGATCACCTGCTTAAGGGATGACTAAATACCCGTTTAAAGGTTAGAACCCTGTTAAAGGTTACCTCGCAAGAGGATTTGAAGAACTCATTGAATTGAGTCACCCTATTAAAGGATTTAAACAAAATCCTGTTAAAGCTACCCAGTTAAGGGATTTTCCAACTACTGAAATGGTTAGAAGTCAATAGGTAATATTCTGATCTGATAACAACACACAATGCCAAGGCATATCCTCTTTAGCTCCTTTTCTTCTGCAATCACACTCTGCAGGTATCAAACACACTTCTCCAGTCTGGCAAGAATCAAGTATCTCTTCACTTGGATACACACATAGCATTTGCCAATGACTTCAAAATGAAAAACATCATCGACCTTGTAGGAAACAGATAGGTCGGTAGCATAAACCCTAAACCCTAAACATTTAGGCTTAACAATTTAGTTGGTTCAATCCTGACCATTAATCATACTGCATTAAATACAACAGTCTTGAATAGATCTCAAGACGTTCTCCAACGTTCATTCTTTGTCGCTTTAGGAAGTTGATAACCCATCACACACTCTCCACCATTTACAGAGATTTCACACATTCCCGAGGTAGATAGGATCAATCTTCATGCAAGATCCTCAAGGAAATCCTTCACACGCACAAGGCTGATGTGGCAACACGATCTGATCTTCATTACAATGCTAACTTCATCACAAGATGTCATCAGTTGAATCACACTAGCTTGGAATGCATCAACCGGAAAGCCTGAAGTTGAGACTACCAACTGGTAGTCATGCCAAATGAAACCTCAATACAAAACTTCCCATGTACTGGTTCTCATTCCAACATACCGCTTCACTTTTTCACATATATCAGTTCACAATATCATACCGGTCTTCACATATACCAAGTCACACTATCATACCAGTTCATTCTTCAAAATATTGACATCAATGACAACATACAATATCATCATGTCATCAAGCTCTGCACATATGCCAACAGTTTTGTCATTGATGTCAGCAATAGATGTTATGGTTGGTTACCGACAGACAAGTTTTGGTTACTGACATAAGATCTAGTGTTACTGGCAGAAGGGACTATTTGTTGGACACTTTCGACATGTTTGGACCAATGGAGCATGTTTTGGTTAGTTGGTATTAAGTTGGTGATTAGATGCTATCATACACTCTAGTAAGCCTATACCGGTAAGGGTTTAAGGTTTTACCGACAGAGCTTTTACTGAGAATCTTTGCTAGGATGCACAAGTGGTGTTGGTGCGGCTTCTAGATGGAATTTAGGATACAAAAGGTGATCCTTGATCATGCCTTGACTGGTTGGAGATATTGCTTTGGTGTGGTGGACCCAGATTAGGTCCGATACCTATCTAGGTTATGGACTGGTATCATGTTAACGTGTTCTCTACACATTACCAGGATGATTTATGGATTGGTTAATGTTGCTTTGGTCTAAAGCCGACATGGCATATCATTGTAATATGGATGTATGTAATGAACTTATTGTAATATCTTTTAGGTGGCCGACCTAATTGGTTTAGGCCTTAGGGTTGGTATAAATTGAAGATCTCATTGTAGATTATGTCATGGTCATGGAATGAAATATCATATGCGAAGGAGATTTGGTTGATCATCGAAGATCGAATTGGATTTATGTAAGAGGTCGAAGGACTTTGGTATTGAGCTTAACTGAGACTGTAATCAGGCATGGTAGATTCTATCACTGGTAGTTCATTCTTTTGAATTGTTCCAATTATTTTGAGGTGGTCATAACCTCTCTGTAGTCAGTGAGACTCCTTTGTAATGAGCAGTACGCTCTAGGCAGTTTGCAGGCCCCTCATTGTATCACATACTTTCTACAAAAGTATCATCTGACTGTCGGTAGGATTCCCACTGTGGTTTTTCCCTTTTTTGGGTTTTCCATGTACAAATCATGGTGTCATGTGGTATGGTTGCATTGTGTTCATTATCTGTTTCATTCTTAAGTTTTATTTCTTACTGGTATTTGTTTTTGCTATTCTGGTATTCAATGTTTATGTGCTCGGGTTAAAGGTTATAAAGTGGTTTGATTGATATAATCTGTTGACAACTGATTCATCCCCCCCTCCTAGTTGTCCACCGGTTATCCTAACAATTGGTATCAAAGCCTTGGGCCTCTTTTGCAGAAGCTTAACCGCTTGAGGTAGATCCTATGGAAACTAATACTTCAAATCCACCGGCAACTATTTTCAAAAGAGAAATCCCTAAGCTTGATGGATCGAATTATGGGATATGGAAAATCCAAATGGAGACTCATCTTAGATGTCTTGGCAAGGATATTTGGGAGATCACTGAGAAAGGATATACACCTTATGATCCAGCATCTAGAAATCCTATTGTAAACTTGGACAAAAAAATTGAAAATGATTGTAGAGCTATAAAAGCCCTCCTGTGTGCACTTACTGATCAACAAATTATGGCATTGATTGATAAATCATCTATAAAGGTTATGTGGGATAAGTTGTAAACTTTGAATGAAGGTGACCCTACTGTCAAAATTGCTAAACTTGATGGTTATCAGGTAAGATAGGAGAACTTGAAGATGGATGACAATGAAAGAATTGCTACATTTATGGAAAGAGTAAATGAGATTCTCATGGGAATTCAATGTTGTGGAGGATCTCTGAGTGAATCTGAAATAGTTTCCAAAGTCTTGAGAGCCCTTCCACCATCTTACAAGATTAAGGTGACTACAATAAATGAATTGAGAACAATGGCAAACACTTCAGTTAACAGAGACATTCTGATTTGTAAATTATCTGATTTTGATCTTGAAGAATTTGGACCTTCTGGAGTTGCAAAATCTGAACTTGCTTTTCATGCATCATCATCATCAACCGGCAAGAGTGATTGGAAAGCCCTGTATGCAAAATAATTGGAAGATATGAGGAAAGAGGATGAATAATTTGAGCAACTTGAAGCCTTATTTGCTAGAAGAATACCTAAAAGATTGGTAGGAAGTAAGTATGAAGGAAAAGCACCTTTTAAATGTCTTTCATGTAATAAGATTGGTCATTTTGCATCTAGATGTCCAAGAAAGGAATGCAAGATTTGAAAAAAGAGTTAAGAAATCATTTAAGCCTAATCAAAACAGATATAGATTCAAGAAAAATAAACAATGATACATAGCAGATGAAGAAGGAGTAAGTGATGACTCTGAGGATGAACCGATAGTAGACTCTGCTATTGGATCTGGCAATGGAAAAGAATGGGTGTTCTATGCCTTAAATGAAGATGAACCGTAACCGGCTATCAAGAATGAATAAAAGGCCCTAGCAGCAAAAGTTGAAGACAAGGATGAATGGGTAATTTATAGTGGATTCTCACATCATATGATTAGATATAAAAGAAATTTTTTGTCCCTACAAGAATACAATGGTGGTCAAGTAAGATTTGGAGATGACAAAGCATGTATGATCAAAGGTAGAGGTACTATTTCTCTAGATGGTAAGCATAATACTGATAATGTCTATTATGTAGAAGGTTTAAAGCATAATCTTTTAATTGTTGGTCAATTGGTGGACAAGGGATTCCAACTTCAATTTAAAGATAGAAAATACAAAATCGTTAACAAAACTGGTTTGGAGATTGCAACTAGTACTCAGACTGGAGGTAATATTTTTCACTTGAACACTGGTAATAAGACATATTTGATTGCTCAAATTGATGATGGTTGGCTATGGCATAAGAGGTTGTGTCATGTTAATTTTGATTGTATTGTTAAGATCAGTTCAACAAAGGCAGTTAGAGATATACCTAAGATTATAAAGCCTCATAATCTGGTATGTAAGGAATGTCAATTGGGAAAGAAAGTTAGAAATTCTTGAAAAAGCATACATGATAAATCTAATGATGTGCTTTATTTGATTCACACTGACTTATGTGGTCCAACACGGACCAGAAGCTTTCAAGGTGATAGGTATTTCATGCTAATAATTGATGACTATTCTAGAATGGTGTGGGTGACTTTTCTAAGGGAGAAGTCTGAAGCCTTTGATAAACTCAAGATCTTTAAAGCAAAGGCGGAGACTAAAACTAGATTGAAAATCAAATGTCTGAGATCAAATCAAGGCGGTGAGTTCACTTCTCATGAATTTAACAGTTTTTATGAGTCAAATGGAATTAGGAGACAGTTATCTGCACCCCAAACTCCTCAGCAGAATGGAGTAGTGGAAAGGAAGAATAGAACTATTTTGGATGCAACAAGAACCATGATGATGGAAGACAAATTGCCTCACATCTACTAGAGAGAAGCAGTGAGTATAACAGTCTACACATTCAACAAAGTTCATATCAAAGGTGAAACCGATAAGACTCCTTATGAATTATGGTTTGGACATACACCTACTATTACATATTTTAGAATTTTTGGAAGTAAATGTTATATCAAAAGGGATGATTCAATTGGGAAATTTGATCCTAGATGTGATGAAGGAATATTTCTTGGATATTCAATTCAGAGCAAAGCATATAGATGTTATAACAAAAGATTGCAGAAATTGTGGAGAGTGAAAATGTGAAAGTGGATGAGCAATACAGAAATCAATCTATATCATATGACAGGGAACCGGCAGTGGAAATAATCATTCATTCATAGAGTGGACCGAGTTCCATGGTTGAAACCAAAACTATGCTAAGAAAATACCAAAAACCTTACACCTAGTCATCAATAAAATGATAAATCAGATTATTCAAACCCTCAAGATCACTTCTAAGATCATAAAAACACTTAAACGCAATGCCTACTTCATCAATGATGATTATTCAATCTGATCTAGCAAAAGATCTTACAAACATCACAAGAAATTGTAAGAAATTTGAACTTTTATTGCTTTTCCTGGAGCAGTCCAGACAATTCCGTACAGTACCATACTACCAAAACAAAATTCCATTCAAAGGATTTATAATAGCCTGTCCTAATCTCCCAAACTGATTCCCAATCAGTTGGATGTGATTAAACACCAAAACAAACAACTCCGCTCCTAAAAACTCCTAATCGTTGGGTTTCAAATGTGACAACATTTCAACAATATTTCACCTTTTACATAAAATAAGGATCTAACACACCTAATTAGACTCAAATAGACCTCAATACATATCATTACATCATTAGGGTTCATTCCCCACATATGTGTCATATGACAACATTGACATCATCTTGAACATACTTGACAACATTTGTCAACCTTTGCATAAACTCAACTTAGACCAAACCTATGACTCAAATGACTCAATACATCAAAATATGACTTCAAATGGCATTATTAACCATGATTACAATATCAAATGGTCATTTTAACCTCACAGACTTTATATCTCATAAATCTTCATTATGGCCTCATGGTGGCCAATCTTGTCTTGGGTGCTCCTGCACCATACTCCCCGCCTCAAAAGTTTCCAAGTCTCTTGGAAATGTTGTGCCTGCAAAAAAACAAAACATAGAAATATGCACCATCTTGCCCTTGTAGTGCTCTCATCTTCTCCTTAGGTTTGTATTTTTCCTCCTCTGGAAGGCTTATCCTTGCTTTGTCTTGGTGTAAATAATTATTCATCTTGGATATTATTACACTTACTTAAGTTTACTTAGGTACATGTATTTCATAGTAGTTTGGGTATGAGACACTTGGGTGTTTGTGCCACATTGGGATAGTGTGTGTAGGAGAAATTCCACCTTTTATGGTGTTGATCTTGTTGTTACACTCCACATTCAGTGGGTGATCCACCTCATGTGGGCTATTATATTATTTCTCCTACCTACCCACACCTATTTCCTACCTACCCTTGTTTCTTATTGAGCCACATGTCATGTTTGTGTGCTCACATATCCATATAGCCTTGCCTATATAAGCAGGCTCATATTCATTGTATGTAAATGTAGCACCCAAAATTGTCTAGTCTAATTAAATAAATATTTTATTTATTTAATTATCTAAGCCTAATTCTTCTATTAATTAAATAAATCTTTATTTATTTAATTAATTCATTTATCTTCTTCTAACCTTATTTCTCATTTAAATAAATACATTTATTTATTTAAATTACCCTTTTCTTAAATTAAATAAATATCTTATTTATTTAATTGATCTCACTCCTTCTATTAATTAAATAAATCTTTATTTATTTAATTAATTCATTAACCTTTTCTACCCATGACACGTGTCATTCATCTCTTAATTCATACACTACCTACCCCTTTCATTATTTTATTATTTCTTTTACCTACCCTCTAATCATAGCCGACCTCCTTTTACACCTCTCAATCTTATCCCTCCATTTCATATAGTGTCTTCTATATAAGGAGATGCTTCCTTCATTATCAAACCCCCCCCGTTGACTACTTGACTACACTACGCTTTTGAACATAGGCGATCCTACTTGCAATCACATTTCCATTCTTTGTTGAGCTCTTGTGCACACATAAAATCTGAGAGCAAATATATCAAGCAAGATCAATGGAGATAAGAAGAATGGAGATCCAAACCCTATTGGACATGTGATGATATAATCTTTGTGATTTCATTTGATTTGCATTGTCTTAGGTAATCTTCATATGTTATGGTGGATCTTTGTTGTTGTTAGGCTAGGGTTTTGTGGTTGAATTCATTTAACCTTTCAATATCGTTATTATTGTTATCCATTTTCACCATAAACATTTTGACTCGCCCCATGGGACATGGATTTTTGTTAGATCTATGTTTTTTGCAGATTTTTCTAACCCTATATTGTTGTTTTGTAAAACAATTTGGAGAATAATCTTGTGCAGCTAGGGTTTTGGACACAAAATCAAGATCTTGGAGAGATTTGATCATATCTCACAAATGGCTTGGAAATTTTGCACCAAATTTGTTTTGAAGGTTGAAGAAAGTATCAGGAGCTCTCAATCCAAAATTCAGAATTTTTGGAGCACATTTTCATTTTCTATGAATTTTTTATGATTTTTCATAAAAAAATAATTTTGAGAGAAAATGAGAGAATTTTTTGGATTTTCTTACATTTTTGGAAATCTCTCATAATTATACATAGGATCTGTTCTTTGTTATTTTAATTTTGATGCAAAATATTTCCCTAAAAATCGGATCTTTAAAAATTAGGGTTTTCCCTTATTTTGATCAGATCTCACAAAAGGCTTCGAATTTTGGCATAAAATTTTTTGTGCAAGTTAGGAAAAGTATCAGAAAGATTCACTAAAAATGTAAGATTTTTTGGATCAATTTTTCAATTTATATGAATTTTTTATGATTTTTCATAAAAGTTACTTTTGAGAGAAAATTAGTGAATTTTTTGGATTTTCTTACATTTTTGGAAATATCTCAAAATTATACACAGGATCTATTCTTTGTGATTTTAAATTTGATGCAAAATCATTCCTCAAAAATTAGATCTTTGAAAATTAGGGTTTTGCATTAGTTTACCCATATCTCACAAACTACTTGGATTTGTTGCAGAAATTTTTTTATGTAGGTTTGGAAGACCATCAGGACTCTCCAGTAAAAATTTCAGATTTTTTGGATCGATTTTGCATTTTATATGAATTTTTTATGATTTTTCATAAAAAATTAATTTTTGGAGCAAATTAGCAAATTTTTTGGATTTTCTTACATTTCTGGAAATCTCTTGAAATTTTACAGGTCATATTTTTTTGTGATGAATCAGATCTTTGAATTGGTCAACAAAATGTATTGTTGAAGGTCCCTATTTCACAAAGTCTTTTGGATCTAAAATTTACCTAACTTGTGTGCTTGCAGGAAGGGGTGATTATTTCAAACAATCCAAACTACTAATAAATGTTTGTTGCAGGTCCTTGGCAAGGGTTTTTGGATTTTTATTGTGTGCCTTGCTTTCATAGACTAGCAAACACTTCAATTGGTGCACTAAAATTGAATCATTGTCTTTTGTGTCTTGAGCAATAGGCTCTTTTTGTTTAATCTTTAGAGGGCCTGTCTTCCCATGTGGTCATTAGGACTACTAGTGAGAAGAGAATGACCCAAGTGGTAGCGAGGAAAACCCACCTCTTCCGAACCACTATAAACAACTGTATTCATGGTGAAAACTATGGATAACGTGTGCTGATTAGTTCATACCGACACTATGTCTCCCTATAAACCCATTTGATCAAATTTATTTGATCAGTTGTAGGGCGTAACCCCTACTAGCTGGGAGCCTTCTGTATTTACAGAGCTGAAAGTGCCGCATGTATGGCCACACGAGCGAATGCCCTTACTAGCACCTTTTTGTTTTAGAAGCCCAAATCCTTCTAGTTGTTGGGGCAGGAGGTTGGGCCTTTGATAGCGGCCCACACACATACGGTTCTTAGTAGAGATACAAAGTTCACCACGAGGAGTTTTCATGGGGACTAATGCTTGGCTGACCCAAGAAGTGAGTGCCGAGGGTGGAGCCAGTGAGGTCAAGCATCTAAGTATCTGCTCTGAATAGCGTAGCCTCTGTAAGGAAGTTAAGTAGCGGAAACAACTTCCTACACTAACCTTGAGAGGAGGGTAATGCAAAACTTTTTCAGATCATTACAACAGTTACTGAAAATAGAAATAGATATAATAGCATTCATACCACAACACAATGATTTACGTGGGGAAAACCCTTTCGGGAGAAAAACCCCACCCTCCAAAAGCAGCTCAATATTTTATTCGGCAATCAAAAACAGATTACAAAATACTTGCAGAGCAAGCTCTTCGCAGGAGTATCACTAATCAGAGATTCAGAGGCAACTCAATAGCCATAGGACTCTTACACACAACCTCTATCTCACACACCTCATAAATAGGAGATACAATACAAGAAACCGTCAAACGGTATTACAAAACCATGGGCTAAAACCACCCAATAAGGTGTAGCCAACTTTATCTCCCTTCTAGATGCCCTATGACATGTTAAAGCACACATCAACACGTGTCGCTCCCTTTTACAGCTCATTTATGTATTCGATACAAATTATTTTTCCTATTTCAGGAGTACAAACTTTCGGAGGCCATAACTTGAGAACCGGGTGTCCGATTGACGAACCGTTTGAAGCGCCGGAAAGCTCGCGAAGTGCTCTATCACCTCGTAACCCACTTTGCTGGTTACAGCCACTTTTTAGGGCATTTTGGAGCCTCTAAAGTCCCCAAAATTAAGTTTAAATATTTTATTACACCCCTCCAAAATGAAAACTTTAATATCTTCAAAACTAGCTGTGACCTTGCGACGAAACTTTACCGAAATGCTTATCTAGCCAACCAGAAGCTTCAGGGAGAGTTTCGCACTATTTCGTGCTCAAATGAAAACTTACTATAAATAGTAACCTCGCATAAATGCAAGGTTGAGACACCATTTTTCTCAACAAATCTCCCACTTGTCGAACACCTTGCAGGAGCGGAAGGGAATGTCAACACAATGAATCAATTGCTAGGGGCCACAAGGCCCATAGACTCTGAACACCATCTGAACTTCTCTGTGCTCACAGCCTTAGTTAAAGCATCTGCAACATTTATCAAAGTTTCCACCTTAACTAGCTTCACCCTACCATCTTCAACCATATCTCTAACAAAATGATACTGAACATCAATATGTTTGGTCCGGGCATGAAATGTCGGGTTCTTAGCTAGGCTAATTGCACTCTGACTGTCACAGTAAACTGTCACTGTACCTTGTTTTATTCCAATATCCGAACACAGTCTCTTAAGCCAAATGGCCTCTTTACAAGCATGAGTAGCTGCCATATACTCTGCTTCAGTAGTGGATAAAGCAACCATAGCCTGTCGCTTACTCATCCAACTAATTGCACCACCAAACAAAGTAAACACATAAGCACTGGTGGATCTTCTGCTATCAATATCACCTGCCCAATCTGAATCCACATAACCATGGATATCAAGGGAAGTCATGTCTCCAACTGAATTACCATGATAACACAAAGAATACTCTGAAGTGCCCTTCAAATATCTGAAGACTCTTTTGACTGCATCCCAATGAACTCTACCAGGATTAGACATATATCTAGAAAGTACTCCCACTGCTTGGGCAATGTCTGGTCTAGTACAGACCATAGCATACATCAAGCTTCCAACCGCACTCTGGTAAGGCACTCTGCTCATGTCTTCCATCTCCAATGGGGATGTAGGACAATCTAAAATAGATAGTTTCATTCCAACTGTAAAAGGAACACTCAATGGTCTACAATTCTGCATGTTGAACCTCTGTAACACTGAATTCACATACTTACTCTGGCCTAGCCATAGCTTTCTATTCACCCTATCTCTTCTAATTTCCATCCCAAGAATGTGCTTTGCTGCACCAAGATCTTTCATTTCAAATTTAGCAGCGAGCTGAGACTTCGGTTCTGAAATCATACCTTTCCCTTTACCAATGAATAACATATCATCAACATACAATGCAATGAATAAGAAATGATCACCATAAGATTTATAATAAACACAGTGATCTGATTTAGAACGTTCAAATCCCAAACTCAACACATATGTATCAAATTTCTAGTACCACATCCTAGGACTTTGTTTGAGGCCATACAAAGATTTTTTCAATTTACAGACCAAATTACTTTTGCCTTTCACCACATAGTGCTCCGGCTGTGTCATATAAATATCTTCCTCCAAATCACCATGAAGGAAAGCAGTTTTCACATCCATTTGCTCAACCTCTAAATCATAAGCAGTAGCAATAGAAAGCAAAAATCTAATGGACGTCATTTTTGCAACAGGAGAAAATATCTCACCGTAATCAACACCCTCAACCTGAGAGTATCCTTTTGCAACCAACCTTGCTTTATAATTCTCAATGCTTCCATCTGAACCAATCTTTTTCTTGAACACTCATTTACAACCAACAGGTTTTCGTCCTTCAAGCAATGGTACAAGATCCCATGTATCATTCTTTTTCAAAGCTGCCATTTCTTCCTCCATAGCAATCTTCCAGGATTCTGCATCATTCATACCTAATGCCTCTTCTACAGATTTCGGTTCATCCACACTAGTATTCAGAGCAAAAATACATCTCCAATCATCAGGTGAATACCTTTCAGGTGGTTGTCTATGTCTTGTAGACCTTCGAACAAGCTGAGTTGGAGGTTCTTCCTCCTCTTCTGAAGATTCAGAGCTAGATGAGCTCTCCTCAAATTCTTGCCTATCTAGGGGTCTCGATTCAACTCTTTCAGGTGTAGAAGGAAGTTGAATCACATCTTTTTTTTTAGTCTGTTCTGGCTGCAATGTAACAGAAGGAGACTTAATTTCTCTAAAAATAACACTTCTACTGTGAATTACCTTTTGTGCAACAGGGTCCCAAAGCTTGTATCCTTTCACACCATAACTATACCCGATGAAGATACATTTCACAGCCTTGTTCTCCAACTTTGTTCGCTTCTCCTTTGGCACATGTGCATATGCCTCGCAACCAAAAACTCTAAGATGTCTCAATGAAGGCTTGTGACCTGACCATGCTTCCATAGGCGTTTTATCAACAAGAGCTAATGTAGGAGACCTGTTAATCAGGTAGCAAGCAGTGGCAATAGCTTCAGCCCAAAACTTTTGTTCGAGACCAGCACCACTCAACATACTCCTAGCCTTCTCCATCAGTGTCCTGTTCATTCTTTCTGCAACTCCATTCTGCTGTGGAGAATACGGAGTTGTCTTCTGCCTATTAATTCCACAGTCTTTACAGAATCTATCAAAATCATTAGAGCAAAACTCACCGCCATTATCAGTTCTTAGACATTTTATTTTCTTTCCAGTCTGCAACTCAAGCATTGCTTTAAATTCTTTAAAACGACTAAAAACTTCAGATTTACTCTTTAGAAAATATACCCATGTCCTACTAAAATCATCAATAAATGAAACATAATATGTGGATTTTCCAATCGAAGAGACATCTACTGGACCAAACACATCAGAATGGATAAGATCCAAAACACCACAAGTTTTATGAAAACTCGAGTAAAACTGAACGCGGTTTTGTTTTCCATAAATGCAATGCTCACAGAAATCAAAGTCAAGATTACAATCATTCAAACCTTCAACAAGATTTTTATTTTTCAAGGTCCTTAGACCCTTTTCTCCAATGTGGCCAAGTCTCTGGTGCCATAACATAGTCTTCTCTGCAGGTAACTTTTCTTCAGACGAAAGAGCACCCTTAGGTACCCAAAAACCATTTCCATCTACTGAAGGTGAAACCTTCAAATCTTCCAGTGAAGTATCCACAGATTTACTTTTTATAGAAGTGCTATTACACTCAACAGTGTATGCTTCAAGCTTATACAAAGTGCCAAACCTGACACCTCTAGCAACTACCATAGCACCCTTAATCATCTTACATCCTGTTTCAGAAAAGACTACCTGCACACCTGCATCTATTAGTTTGCTCACAGATAACAGGTTTCATTTTAATCCAGGGATATGCAACACACCATTAATCCTTTTTATTTTACCATCAGAAAACCTGATTCTAACTTTACCTCGACCAACAATGTCTAGAGGTGAATCATCACCCAAGTACACCTTACCTCCATTAAATCCTTCATATTCAGAAAACCAATTTCTATTGGAAGTCATATGAAAAGATGCACCTGAGTCAATTAGCCAGGCATCATTACCTGCATGAGTCGCCAAAGCCGCAATAAATGCATCGCCATCTTCCTTGTCGGACTCAGAATCAGAATCGAACTTTTTCTTTTTCTTCTTCTTTTCTTCTTTGCAGTCCTTACGGATGTGACCTGGTTTATCGCAATTCCAGCAAATGACTTTGGACTTTCCAGGAGATTTCGATCTCCCTTTGGATTTGGATTTTTCGCACTTCTCATTCTTCTTGCCTTTCTCCTTAGGTCTTCCACGAACGGTTAGGGCTTCCTTTGAACTGATGGATACCTTCCTTCGCATCTCTTCACTGAGTAGGGCACCCACCACGTCTTCAGATTTCAAAACAACAGAAGTACTACCGATAGCCATAACAAGAGAATCCCACGAATCAGGCAAAGAGCAAAGCAAGATCTGACATTTCTCCTCCTCGTCCATCTTAACACCGACAGATACTAATTGAGCCACTAACATATTGAATGCTTCCAGGTGGTCTGCAATTCGTCCACCCTCTTCCATCTTCAAGGAATACAATTTCTTTCTTAAGAAAATTTGATTTAATAAAGATTTCACTTGATACATCTCACCAAGCTTAGTCCATAGCTTCTTTGCAGAGTTTTCTTCATGGACATTGATTAGAACAGAGTCTGCCAGGCAAGTCTGATTAGACCCTTGGCTTTTCGGTCCATAACATCATACTGAGCTACCGCAGTAGGATCTGAGGGCCTTTGGACATTCGCATCAATAGCATCCCAAAGATCTCGATCTATTAGCAAATCTTCCATCTTCAGCTTCCACATCTCAAAATTACTTCCATTAAATTTTTCCACCTCTATTCTCCCTGACGAACTCGCCATCTGAATATTCCTGCAACAAGATCAAAAAGTGTCTTCTGCACAAGCTCCCACTCAAATCTGGATTAGTTCAAAAAACCCAACTGCCCACAATTGAAACCAAAGGTGATCAGGCTCTGATACCACTTGTAAGGAAGTTAAGTAGTGGAAACAACTTCCTACACTAACCTTGAGAGGAGGGTAATGCAAAACTTTTTCAGATCATTACAACAGTTACAGAAAATAGAAATAGATATAATAGCATTCATACCACAACACAATGATTTACGTGGGGAAAACCCTTTCGGGAGAAAAACCCCACCCTCCAAAAGCAGCTCAATATTTTATTCAGCAATCAAAAACAGATTACAAAATACTTGCAGAGAAAGCTCTTCGTAGGAGTATCACTAATCAGAGATTCAGAGGCAACTCAATAGCCATAGGACTCTTACACACAACCTCTATCTCACACACCTCATAAATAGGAGATACAATACAAGAAACCGTCAAACGGTATTACAAAACCATGGGCTAAAACCATCCAATAAGGTGTAGCCGACTTTATCTCCCTTCTAGATGCCCTATGACATGTTAAAGCACACATCAACACATGTCGCTCCCTTTTACAGCTCATTTATGTATTCGATACAAATTATTTTTCCTATTTCAGGAGTACAAACTTTCGGAGGCCATAACTTGAGAACCGGGTGTCCGATTGACGAACTGTTTGAAGCGCCGGAAAGCTCGCAAAGTGCTCTATCACCTCGTAACCAGCTTTGCCGGTTACGGCCACTTTTTAGGGCATTTCGGAGCCTCTAAAGTCCCCAAAATTAAGTTTAAATATTTTATTACACCCCTCCAAGATGAAAACTTTAATATCTTCAAAACTAGCTGTGACCTTGCGACGAAACTTTACCGAAATGCTTATCTAGCCAACCAGAAGCTTCAGGGAGAGTTTCGCACCATTTCGTGCTCAAATGAAAACTTACTATAAATAGTAACCTCGCATAAATGCAAGGTTGAGACACCATTTTTCTCAACAGCCTCGAGGGTAAAACCTCATGTGGGATCAACAACTATTGTCTTGGCCAGCCATAAGAATTGTGCTTGACTTATTTTAAACATTCAAAACATTCAAGACCAAACAGCAAAACATTGTGTCTTTTGTGTCTTCAAGTGTATGCAAAACATTTTTACATCAAACAACACACTTTTCTTGGAGTCATTTTGAGTCTAAACACTTGCAAATATTGAGTCCTCATCAACATTGTGTCCTCTTGTCACGAAAGACAGTCAAACATTCAGATTTGGTCACAACCAACAACTTCACAAATTGGAAAAAGTTTACAGTCCAGCAAACAAGAGCAATCAGTTTTGAAATTCTTGAGCTTCCTAGGTTGTTTCTCCAAGTTTTCATCTACCACTCAACTTGTCTTTGGGTCTCACAAAGTCAATCATTGCTTTACATCTTGCATTAAATTTATATTTGTCTAAACTTGAGTCAAAAGGTCACTTGCTTGTCCTCATCATACTTTGTCAATACACTACATACAACAACATTTTGCTAAGTGGTCCCTCATCAAGGTCTATCACCTTTGGGTCTCATTTGGTCTTACTTAGAGTCAAGGTCAACTTACCTCATCAAGAAAAACTATCCTCTCTTTGGAAGTCACACCTACTCTACTACATACATACTTGGTCTTACACTTTGGACATTGCAAGTACACTTCAGATTCATTTACATTCCATCCAACCCTTGGTCTTCCATACTTTTTCCATTTTCATCTAGTCTCACACATCTTGGTCAATACCTAGTTCATGGTTGAAAATTGTCCTCAAAAATCTAGGAAAGAAACTAAAGAGGCTCAAGAGTCCGCAAACATGAGTTCTTATGAGTATGACAATGATATCTTTTTCAATTCTGATCATACTACATTACTTGACATGGATGCCTATAGAAACATTCCAAATGTTGAGAACATGGACACTACAAACAACAATGATACACACAATGATGATATGGACAACTTTTCAGTACATTCAGCAGATGTGGAAGAATCCATTATGGATCCCCATTTCAATCAATTGGTTGAGGAAATAATGAGGAGGGATAGAAAATACTTCTTACAAATGATGGCACAAAGTGGAGCCAAGATACCTCATGATTTTGACATGTCTCAAATAATGGAAAATCGACCTTTGCAACAACCTCACTCCAACATGGATCAAACGAGGCCTAATAGTGGAGGCAATAGAAGACCACATCTTGTGCCTGAATCACCATCATCTTTGTTTCAAAAACCAGAGGTCCCACATACACATGGTCAAGCATATGATACTCACCTTCGCAGACCATCATGGAAGTCTTATGTAGAGAAATATGCTCAATCACATATCAATGCTAAGGATCAACCACCAAAGAAATTGGATATTCAAAGGCATGCTCAAAATTTGGACACAAGGAAACCTCGTGTCAAATTTGGGGGCAACACATTAGAACATAACATGCCTGTAGAGTATGGTATACATGGACAAAATAGATATTTCATTCCTCAACATGAATCTATACCAAGTGGTCCATATATGCAGCATCACTATAGACCTCCTCCATATGAACATGTGTATGATCAATATCATCCATATATGCAACATGCTCCTCCTCCAATTGGTGCCTCAAGCATAGGGTATGGTCCAAGAAGTCGATCTCCACCTAAGAACAATTTGGAGCAACAAATCAGGGACTTACAAAAGAAAATGGAGGACATAAATACACCGAAGCCAACATACACAATGAGAGACATATGTCCTTATCCATTTGACAAGAGCATTCCAATGCCTCCTTTTCCTACATACTTTGTGATGCCTAAATTTGATAAGTATAGAGGAAAAGGGGATCCTAAGGCACACATAAGACAGTTTTTCACAGCTTGCATTGAGGTAGCTTCAGAAGAGACATATTTGATGAGATTATTCCCACAAAGCCTAGGTGATCAAGCTATGGAATGGTTCTCCCAACTTCCACCTGGTATTAAGTCATGGGGTGACTTAGCAGAGGCATTTATTCAACATTTCTCCTACAATATAGAGACAGACATATCAGTCACTACTTTGTGAAACACCATGCAAAAAGAGGGAGAGTCTTTTGCATCATTTTTATAAAGATGGAGGAATCTAGCCAGTAGATGCTCTTGTGAAATTCCACAAAAACAAATGGTAGAAATGTTCACCCAAAATGTTAACAAAGAGATTGGTTATGACTTAAGGAAAGCTTGTTTGTCCACCTTCAAGGACATCATGAAAAAGGCTTAGCGACAGAAAAGGTCCTAATTGAACAAGGAGTCATTAAGATATTCAAGGAAAACAAAGATGACTTTAAAGGAAAAGACAAGCCAAGATTTTGGAATAAAAACAAGAACACAGTCAATGATGGTGTTGTTGATGCCAATACAGTGCGACCCAAATTCATTTTTTCTGGATCAAATCAGGTGAATACTCAAACAACTTCTAAATCACGATGGAAGTACACTCCATTGGGAGAACCACTTGAGTCAGTTTTCAAAAAGCTAGTGGCAAACAAGGTAATCACTATTACAGATTTTCCTCCATATGAACCAAAGGTTAAACCAAATTAGTGGAATGATGATGAATATTGTGAATTTCATAAGAGCAAGGGTCATAAGACAAGAAATTGTCATCAACTGAAGAACATCATACAAGATCTCATTGATAGAGGTGACATTGAGATCGAAGGACACTCATCCAATCATGAACATGAAATGTTTAAGGAACCAAAGCATGACAAGGGAAAAGCTGCAGCCACAGATGACCAAACCAACTATACCAAAGCATCTTATAACTATGATTCAACAATCAGTCACATCTCGATGGACAATTATGTCTTTACCATTATCATCAAGGACAAAATGCCAGAGAATTCTACCCAAAGACCCAAGATTGTCTTAAAAGGCGTTGGATCTTCTTCCAAACCTACCTCTGAATGTCATGTTACAACTCATCTAGGTAAAATCACTTTGCAAGGTGCTCCAGCTAAAAACACCACTTCCGCGTCAACCAAACCTAAGTATGAACTTGTAGAACAATTAGGGAAGACACCCGCACTCATCTCCATTCTTGAGCTCCTACGCATATCCCCCACACATAAATCCATTCTTGACAAAATCTTGAGAGAAACTGCCGTTCCTACTGATCTGAACATGGACCAGTTTCAAGCCATGGTGAGATACCTTTCCATTCCACACTCCCTTACATTCACAGAAGCCAATGACGCCTCTGTAAGTCAGCCACATAATGCACCTTTACACATTGAGGCCTTCATACACAAACATCGAATAAAACAAGTCCTAATAGATGGAGGAGCAGCTCTAAACATTTGTACATTGAGCACTATTAAACAATTGGGATATTCCGACAAAGCTATGAATTCTACAAAAAAAATTACTATCAAAGCATATTATGATGAAGAGCGTTCATCCAAGGGTACAGTCACCTTACCTCTCAGAGTTGGGCCAGTTACAAAGGATGTGGTTTGTCAAGTCCTAGACCTGGATCTCACATACAACATATTGCTAGGATGTCCTTGGATTCATGAGATGAGCGTAGTACCATCTACATATCATCGATGTATCAAGTTTCCACACAATGGAGTTGAAGTGACCATCAAAGCGGATCCAAATCCATTCATATATTGCAACAATCTGCAACCTCAGTCAGAAATAACAATCCCAGTCAATCGAGAAGCTATTCTTTCATCAGCATATGTGGATCCAGAATCCTTGAAAGCTTTTACATCAAAACAAGCAGAGATCAAATAAAAGTTCAAGTTTAAAGACATGGGATGTGGTGAGTATATTTTTCATGTTGATCAACTCCCACTATCTCCTAAGGTATTCAGTCTACAGGAACAATCTATAAACAATTTGCAAGGAATTGGGTGTGAACCACCTAGTGTTGTGGCTACTAAGTCTGAATGCAAATCTCCTCTAGTGGTGCAAGCATCTCTTGATATCAATAGTCCTAAGAGTGGTTCCAATGAAGAATCTATTGAGTGTATTGCTAGCCCTCTTGATAACTCACATAGCTTTACCATATCATCTGCTCATTCCATTTCCACTCCACTTCCAGACTTGGATCAACAAGAATCACAAAAGCCCTTACTCATTGGGGATCACAAATCAAGATTTGAAAAGAAAAATCTAAAAGTCAAAAATAAAGAAAATTCCTTTAGTCCAAATCAAAATCAAAAGCTATTGGACTTTGCAAAAATCAAAGTCAAGGATAAAAATCCTATGAAGCAAAAAGAACAAGAGTTGATCTCCCCTAATATCAAAATAACTGGGGGCAAAATTTCTAAAATTTCAAGTCAAAAAGCATACTTGTTGATCCTAAGTCTCCATCATGCTATCCTACTTTCACTTCTTTTCACAGTCATAATCCTTCATAACTCATCCACTTGTTCCACACATCATTTCCCTTCTGGTGATACATCATGGACCTTTAATGGAACTTCCTCGAAGGACTTTGTTATTAGGGATGCCCAAACTTCTTTAGGTGACACGCATACGGGCCTGTGTAGTCCACATACTAGTAATTCTATCTCAATTCCTTTATCAAGGAAGACAGTCACTCGAGCTACACATCATTCAGTCAAGGAACGATGCAGTTACAATCATAAAGTCAAGCCTTGCACATTTGAGGTCGGTGATTTGGTTCTCAGAGAAAACCCCCAAAATCAGCAAGACAGAGAGAAGAAGGGCAAGTTCGAACCAAATTGGCTTGGTCCTTACATCATTACAGCAACACATGGATCTGGGGCATATCGACTCTCAACTACAGAAGGTGAACCTTTGGAGGATCCTATCAACAGCATGCACCTTTGCAGGTTCTACACATAGCTCTTTGGAATATCCTAATTCAAAAAATACAAAAAAATCAAAAATTTCAAAAAATACAAAAAAATAAAAAAATATCAAAAATATCAAAAATACAAAAAAAATCAAAAATTTCAAAAATACAAAAAAAATAAAAAAATTCAAAAATACAAAAAATAAATTATAAAACAAAAAAAATCTTTACTTGATGAAAACCTGGCAAACAGGTGCCTTGTGACACAAAAAACATTGAAAAATCGAAAAAAGTAAAGAGAAATAATTTCGTCCAACGGTGAAAACCACTTCGGTGGCGCCCTGGGCAAGTACCATGGTGAAAACTGGGTCACCAGCGCCATGTGTAGAGACATTGCTCCTCCCTCCTTCAGGATTCTCTTTCATCCTTTCACTCTGCACACACTCACAACCTATTCGTTCATAATAAACTTACCCATTTCCATCATGGCTTGTTATTGATCTACCCAAGATTGGTTAGCCATTCATAATAAACCTCCCTTTTCACCTCCCTTTCCATCCATAATAAATCAGATCCTATCTGTGGCTAAGGCAAATCCTATGTCTAGTGATGGGTGTGGAACTAAGAGCATCACATGTTTCGAGGAATACAGTTTCTTCCACTTTTCTTCAGTCTATCCATGCACAATCCTCAATAAAAGCAACATTTGCATCACAGATCTGCAATAAAGTTTCATCTTCTCCACAATAAAGTATCAGTTTCATGGATTCAGTCAGTTTCAGATGAGACAACAACAACAATGGGCTTCAACAAATCAAATCTTTCAACAGACTTAGACAACATATGGTTCAGTGCTATCTATCCTTTCTGTAAAAGTAAACATTGTGACCACAATCAAATAGGACTTATACAAGTGACAAGAGACACTAAATTTGAGGACTACAGTGGATGTTGGTGTTGAGTCTTGGTTTTCTTTTGATTTTATCTTTTGGTGACATATCTTTTAGCTTTTCCAGGATGTCTCTGACTAGAGATTTTATCTCCAGGATGTCTTTGACTAGAAAGGCAAGGATGGGGTATCATCACCTATTTGTATTTGTTGTCTGTGGATTGTCTCTTAGTAATGCTATGACTTGTCCAAGGATATGAGGACACTATGAGTCTAGTGTGAACTAGGGCATTCCTTGTTTGTAATTGTCTTATCTCCATGCAAACAGGTACAATGACTTTCTGGGTCGAACATATGCCTCGATTGTCATAACCTACTTGCAATAATAAAGCTCAATGATGATAACGCACAAGAAGCTCTTTCACTTTCATATCTTATATCTTCCATCCCCCTTTCTTGATTGATTTCCATCGTCCTTCTCGAGTCTGTGTAGCCTGCTATCACATGACTAAGTATAATGACACACCAAAAACATTTGCATTCCATGTAGTTGCACCTGCATTACCACATATAAGTATTTCATACATACATATAGATATCACAACTGCATCACATCCTGCACACAACACCTGTTAGCACAATTTACATTTGCATTATCATATTCATCTGCATTACAAACATTCACATTTTCATCATGCATACACATATAAAACATAAAAGAACAAAAAAAAAAATATTGCATTGCATCATATACATATTTGCATCCATATCATAACCATCACATAAGCACATCTCATCACATAGGTACACATGCATATAGCTTCCACAAGGATGAATCATATCATATATATATCTCAAAAATCATAAGTGTCATGATACAATGATGTCAAAATACATATGGCTACAGCCAATCCTTGTGTCGCCCTATCCGGACAGAGGAACCCACTAATAACTCCTGCCAACATTGTTGGTAGTGCTAATCCTATCCATGTCATGGTATCCTATGCCACATGTCCCACCCTCATCTCTAGTCCCGGATCCTAGAACACTCGTCTAAGGGCATCCCTGTCTCTATCTCGATCATACAGAATCAACTCCCCATCGATCGGTATCCACAAAATCCTGTATACATCCTCCAGGGTGACTGTCATCTCCCCTATCGGCAAATGAAAAGTGCAAGTCTCAGAGTGCCACCTCTCCGCTAGTGTAGTCAGCAATCCCATGTTCGCCCGAAACTCAGGCACATACAGAATATGTCTCAATCCCATAGCCTCAATCACAGCTCGATCCTCGGCTGTCAACTCAGGTCGCAACCTCTGAGTCGATGGGAATCTCTCCCGTGACTCCAGCATAGGCAAATACTCCTGCAGTCACACAAATCAATCATCTCAGTCCTAGTGACACTCACTGTTCATCACAAAGTGTTGCTTCTATCCTAGTGGTACTCCCTATTCATCACAAAGTACTACGTGTTTTGCACTCCCTTTTCATCACAAAGTGTTGTTCACATTTGCACTCACTGTTCATCACAAAGTGCTGCTCATATTTTAGTACTCCCTGTTCATCACAAAGTACTATATCTTGGTACTCATTGTTTATCACAAAGTGCCTTGATCTATCTTATCCTAGGGCCTATTCTTGAGTGAATCCTCTTGAGTAGTTTCCTAATTGGCAACGTATGTTCTATCACAGAATTGTCAATCCTAGCCCTATTTGTTATCCTAGTCTTCCTTAGAGGACCTGCTTGAGTGTATCCTCTCAGCAGCTTATCCAATCAACAGCGTATGTTCATCACATAATTGCCGATTTGACCTAGAAGATACAAATTCACATTTTTGGACACAAACGTGCTTTCATGACATAAACGCTCTTTTATACCGCATAAATGCGCCTGGCACCAATGTAGACGCACCTACACATTTTTGACATTTTTTTGGACCCTATTCTAAGCGCATTTATTACTCTACCTAGCATGCATTAATGACAACAATAAATGCATCAAAGTACAAGGAGGTTTTGTGGTACTTACTGGCTCTCCTACCTCTGCTGGCCTCTGAAATCGGCGAATGCAATCGAATCTGTGAGCCATTGCCATCGCTGCTAACTGCTGCTGCTCTATCTCTCTCTGCACTCTGATCTCTTGGATGTGTGGATGACAATAAGGATGTTTTCCCCTCATAGTCTATCTTATAGACTACCCCAGCCCTCGTTTCCCGAGTCAGTCTTCATTATCTCGTGACTCTATCACTTTATCCGGTCAGTCCATTCTATCCCGTCTTTCTTATCGAGAGATTGTCTGTGACCTTTCCAGACATTTTCATCCAATCTCTCGAGGGGGCATATCATTCCCATCTTGGGGCAACTCTATATCAGTTCATCTTATCTTCTTTGAAACAATGCGACAAGTCGCATTGTCTCAAAGAGGGGCAAAATGTAGACACCCAAAATTGTCCAGTCTAATTAAATAAATATTTTATTTATTTAATTATTTAAGCCTAATTCTTCTATTAATTAAATAAATCTTTATTTATTTAATTAATTCATTTATCCTCTTCTAACCTCATTTCTCATTTAAATAAATACATTTATTTATTTAAATTACCCTTTTCTTAAATTAAATAAATATCTTATTTATTTAATTGATCTCACTCCTTCTATTAATTAAATAAATCTTTATTTATTTAATTAATTCATTAACCTTTTCTACCCATGACACATGTCATTCATCTCTTAATTCATACACTACCTACCCCTTTCATTATTTTATTATTTCTTTTACCTACCCTCTAATCATAGCCGACCTCCTTTTATGCCTCTCAATCTTATCCCTCCATTTCATATAGTGTCTTCTATATAAGGAGATGCTTCCTTCATTATCAAACCCCCCCCGTTGACTACTTGACTACACTACGCTTTTGAACATAGGCGATCCTACTTGCAACCACATTTCCGTTCTTTGTTGAGCTCTTGTGCACACATAAAATCTGAGAGCAAATATATCAAGCAAGATCAATGGAGATAGGAAGAATGGAGATCCAAACCCTATTGGGCATGTGATAGTATAATCTTTGTGTTTTCATTTGATTTGCATTATCTTAGGTAATCTTCATATGTTATGGTGGATCTTTGTTGTTGTTAGGCTAGGGTTTTGTGGTTGAATTTATTTAGCCTTTCAATATCGTTATTATTGTTATACATTTTCACCATATACAGTAACAACGTATGCTTAATGATCTAGTCGATCATATTTTTCATCTTGATAGAATACAATTTATTTCTATCATCTATTTTGTTCTCTCTTATTTGTGCTTTCCGTTGCCTCTTGATCTTGGCAAAATCTCACATGGTATCAGAGCTAGTCCATGTCTCACATGGTATCAGAGCCATTAGAGTGCCATTAGTTTGCCAATTGAGAGAATTTTGGGGTTTGCATTTTGGAGCTTTCTATTGCAGGTTATTATTGGAGCTTTTTGGGTCAGATTTGAGGTCACCATTGGATTGAGGAGGTTCGAGAAAGTAAGAATCGCCTTTTATTTCGTCCAAATCCGACATCCGAGGCCAAATCTAGAGCCGTTTGAAGGTGGAGGGTGGTGACTTGTCCCTGCAGCGATCTGCAATTTTGGAGCATTTTTGGTCAAATTTGTCATCGCCATTGCGTTCAGAAGGCCCAAAAACCCCAAGATCGACTGTCAATTCATCGAAATCGACCTCCATTACCCTGAGTTGAAAAAATCTCCCCTCCTAACCTACCATACGGACTTGCAGGTACAGGTCTGAAAATTTATTTTATTTTATTTTATTTTTCCATTTCTTAATTTTTCGAAAAATTAAAAAATAAAATTTTAGGGGGGCATTTTTATTGTTTTAGTTTTTTTTAAAAACCGAAAAAAATTTTTGGGGGGCTTTTTTTTGGCCCGCAGGCCACCTGCGGCCCCGTAGGTATACCTGTGGGTACCGTAGGCCACCTGCGGCCCCGCAGGCACTACGGGTAACCGCAAGATACCTGCAGCCCCGCATTGTACCTGTGGGTGTCCGCAGGCACTGCGGCCCCGCCTGCGGGCCCCTCCCCGTGTGGGGGGGGTATGATGTTTTTTTTTAAAAAAAATTTTAATAAATAAATAAAAATCACTTTTTAAATTTTTTTAAATAAGTTTAATAATTAAAAAATAAACCTTTTTCAATAAAGTTTTTTTCTTTAATAAATTTTTATTAAAGTTTTTTTAATATCATTTTTTTTATCAAAAAAATGACTCGCCTTTTTTTTCATTTTTTTTCTTTATTTTTTAATAAAGTTTTTTTGCATGGGCATAATAAGTTGTTTTTATTTAGATTTTTAAAATCTTTTAAAAACACAAACATCATTTAATAAGTCAAATTGGGAACACTTTTTTTCTTGTCACTTCACACTTGTCTTGCAGTGCTTCCAACCGGCAGTCAAGGGGGGGGGGCGGGGGGGGGGGGTTGATTTGCTCCTTTATATCTCTTGGCCACATCCCAATCGGAGGCGTTTTTTTTTGCAGTATTCTACAGGGCTTTTTGGTGGCATCATCTTTATGTTTCCAGATTTGCACTATCATGTTGTATGCTCTTGCATGAGCAATGTTGTACTCGCACTATCATAAAGTGCCACACCTCCTTGTATCTTGTCATTGTTGACTATTTGATGTAATCCTCTTGTACACGTAGATTACGAATATCTTGTGAGACTTGGTGCATGGCTCCAGTTGAGACTTAGATTGTACACATTTGTGCATGGCTCCTGTGAGACTTGGATTGTACTGGTATTTCTGCTATTTCTGAGTATCCAGATGATGCTCACAGCAGGTTGTCTCCATGCCTGATCTTCCTTTTGTTGCAGCGAGTGATTCATCGTCATTGACTTGGTACCTAGTTTTGTCACACTTTGACATTATTGGTGTAGCATTGGCTCTCTTTCTTCCTTATGGGGAGGTATTTTGGTCATCATCATTGGACCATCTTTACAGGAGATTTGACATTGAGGGGGGGCTTCATGGTCTCTTCCTCTCTCTTATGGGGGGACACAGTTTTGTTCTTCTCATTCATCATTGAGAGCATTGTGTGCTTTCATCATCTCTCTTTTGGGGGAGGGTTTTTTCCCATTGGGTTTTTCTCTCTTTCCTCTCTTTATGGGAGATTGCATTTGCATTTGTACATGGGTACCTAACATGGCCTCATAGCCGGGACCCATCTTGCATTGCTTAGTTCCATTGTAGACTTAAGTGCATTCACCTAAGTTGAACTTAAGGGGGGGTGTTGGTGTAAATAATTATTCATCTTGGATATTATTACACTTACTTAAGTTTACTTAGGTACATGCATTTCATAGTAGTTTGGGTATGAGACACTTGGGTGTTTGTGCCACATTGGGATAGTGTGTGTAGGAGAATTTCCACCTTTTATGGTGTTGATCTTGTTGTTACACTCCACATTCAGTGGGTGATCCACCTCATGTGGACTATTATATTATTTCTCCTACCTACCCACACCTATTTCCTACCTACCCTTGTTTCTTATTGAGCCACATGTCATGTTTGTGTGCTCACATATCCATATAGCCTTGCCTATATAAGCAGGCTCATATTCATTGTATGTAACAACGAATGCTTAATGATCCAGTTGATCATATTTTTCATCTTGATAGAATACAATTTATTTCTATCATCTATTTTGTTCTCTCTTATTTGTGCTTTCCGTTGCCTCTTGATCTTGGCAAAATCTCACATGGTATTAGAGCTGGTCCATGTCTCACACCTTTTCTACTTGAATCTTTTCCTTCATGCAATGATTAGGCTGCTCCCATCTGCCCTCTATTTGACCTGAATCTTCACACATGCCATAACATTTGATTCTCCGACTCTTCCCTTTCATCTTAACACTTGGTTTCCTATTCATTAGCAAAATCAACAAAATCAAGAACCAATAGCATGCCCCTTCCACCATCCGATTTCTACCAACATCCATCATCTTCATCATGTTTGGAATCTGTGTCACAATAGCATACATCTGCAAAAGAATCAGACTTACCACCCAAACACAACTCATAGTCTTATCATCTGCATGTTTCATGTCCATGCTAAGAGAACTCACACTTTCACTAGCCTTCTCATGACCCATCATCATCTTATCAACCAACTCTCTACCAAACTTCAAAGCTACATCGTTAGCCTCACAATTCAGTATCATAGGGGTACTTTGGTGTACTATACCCTTTACCCCATCCAAAGGACATTCCATTATCCTAATCAAAATCAATTATGCACACTCAAGCCCTTCAAGACTTGATTCACTGTTGTTATCTCCAACATCTTTGTCATCTACCTCTGTCTCAATTCTTAGAACCTCTTTGTCCTCAAGTTCATCATCTTCCTCACAAACTAACTGTTGTTTTTTTCTCTCTTGCCCTTCTAATGGACAACTTGCCTCTCCTTTAACATCTTTATCCTCTTCTAGGATCTCTGTTTCAACTTCATACACATCTACCCTATCAACATCACCTTTTATCATACTATCCTCCACTTTCTCTGTCAGCAAATCAATCTTATCTTCTACTATGACCTCTCTAGGTCATCCTTGCCTTGTCATTAGAAATACACTAGCACTCTCACTCACATTTTCTTCTCTTCTTATATATACCTTTGACTTATCTGAACCACAATCTTTCACATCATCTAACTAACATGTTGCATGTCCTATCAATGGACTCTTCATCTGCACAATCTCACTTTGCTCCTTCTCAAGGATTGCTTCCTTGTTCTCCTTCACCTCATACTTGCTCTTTGCATCTTCTTCTTGAAACATAGACTCTACCTTGTCTTCTTCAAGCCTAGAAATGGCTTCTATCTCTTTTTTTTCTTCATCCTTATGTTCCTCATGCCTTAGGAACTCTCTTCTTGCAATCAACCTTATCTTTGACATTCCCCACGCTGCCTTGTCATCCTGCAATGGTTCTATCACAAACTTTTTCCCAACCTTGTTAATAACATATGCATTTTCTCTACCATCATGTAGGGATTTAACATCAACTTGCCATACTCTACCCAAGATCATATGACAGTCACTCAAAGGCATAATATCACATTTAATAGTATCATAATATGAACTAATGTTGAAAGAAACATATGCTTGCTCTTTAACATCAACCCATTGATCATTGCTTACCCCATATGCTCTGTAAGGTGACTCAAGAGGTGTCCTTGGTAGGTTCAACTTCTCAACCATCTCTACTAAGACTAAATTTTCAAGAGAACCACTACTAACAACAACATTTCATACCTTATTGTGTCCAGAATATAGAGTGCCCCTGAGCATACCTTGCCCACATTTCTTCATCTTCTTCCATGATGGTTTCCTCTTTTATCTCTTAGTCTTCAATCTGCAATCTTCAAGGACCTACTACCTTTCTCTAATACCATTATGATGCAGAGCATCATGGACCCTCCCACAATCACACTACAACTCATCATTCTTTCTTCTTCAAAACTCAACTCTTCTTGTTTCACCTTCCTTCACTAGGCTTCACCAAGGAGCCCAAATAGATCACTTAACCTCACCAACTTGTTCCAACACTTCCTAGGGTCTCTACATACCTTGTTCCACTTCTCCCAATATGCTTCACTCACCCTATCAACTCATTCACTCACAACCCTTACCCGGGTACCCAAATAGGCCAATTCCTAGTAGCCCTGTTCAGCGGGTAATCTATCTTTTACACAAAATAATTCCAAAACACTTGAAAAATTAATTGCATATTTAGATACCCTTTTCCAAGCTTTATAACATATCCCAAAACCAGGTATGAATCCTTTGGATTATTTTCCCAACCAATACCCTGTCACCCTTTGAACTAGGCCCAGTTAGGCCACTTTTACAAAGCAACCACCCTAAGAACACAACCCCAAGACTTATAACCCCAAAAAATTCTTTCTCCTTAATGCCAAACCATATATTTTCAAGGTTTCAAGTTATTCCACTTTCATTTATATGCCCAACCACCAAACCCTCCTTTCAAGGTGCATAAAACTAGGGCTTGCTAGATCTAGGCCTTCCAATCATGTCCACCACCAACCAAGGGTCTTGAAACCATGTATTTGATATATATACACACTTTCCATCACAAAAAGTGTCACTCCTTAAGGTAGATCTTCTACTGCTACAAGTTAGCCACCATTCCAAGGCTCTCAACTCCACCAAACTCGCAGGATATCCCTGCAACTTTCAACCTCCTTGCACATTTTATGTTAGGATCATATGATACATATTAGAATAGGTCCATTAAATTAGAATTGGGAATTAATTCATAGAATGGACCGAGTTCCATGGTTGAAACCAAAACTATGTTAAGAAAATACCAAAAACCCTACACCTAGTCAGCAATAAAATGATAAATTAGATTATTCAAACCCTCAAGATCACTTCTAAGATCATTAAAACACTTAAAATAAATGCCTACTTTATCAATGATGATTATTCAATCTGATATAACAAAAGAGCTTACAAACATCACAAGAAATTGCAAGAAATTTAAACTTTTATTGCTTTTCCTGGAGCAGTCTGTACAATTCCGTACACTACCATCTTACCAAACCAAAATGCAATTCAAAGGCTTTATAATAACTTGTCCCAACCTCCAAAACTTATTTCCAATCAGTTGTATGTGATTAAACACCAAAACAAATAACTTCCCTCCTAAAAACTCCTAACCATTGGGTTTCAAATGTAACAACTTTTCAACAATATTTCACCTTTTACATAAAATAAGGATCTAACACACCTAATTAGACTCAAATAGACCTCAATACATAGAATTACATAATTATGGGTCATTTCCCCACATATGTGATCATATGCCAACATTGACATCATCTTGAACATACTTGACAACATTTGTCAACCTTGGCATAAACTCAACTTAGACCAAACCTATGACTCAAATGACTCAATACATCAACAATATGACTTCAAATGGCATTATTAGCCATGATTACAATATCAAATGGTCATTTTAACGTCATAGACTTAATATCTCATAAATATTCATTATGGCCTCATGGTGGCCAATCTTGTCTTGGGTGCTCCTACACCACAATGCATCAACCGGTACAAGACACTGAAACAGTTACACCAGTACAATCAAAAAATTCAACTGTGACTGATGATGAAAATAGTGAACCTGAAGTTTAGAAGACACCAAGGTATGTAAGATTAAATCATTTTGAAGATCAAATCATTGGAGATAGGAACAATGGAGTTATGACAAGAAGAAGACTGGCAAATGAAGAGATATGTCTTATTTCTCAAATTGAACCAACATTTGTTATTGAATCTTGTAAAGATAAACATTGGTTAAAGGCTATGGAAGATGAATTAGATCAGATGGAGAAGAATGAGACTTAGACTTTAGTTCCCCAACCTAAAAATAAGAATGTTATTGGAACTAAATGGGTTTTTAAAAATAAACTAAATGAGGATGGTCAAGTTATAAAAAACAAGGCTAGACTGGTTTGTAAAGGATATTCTCAAATGGATGGAATTGATTATGGTGAGACATTTGCACCTGTAGCTAGAATTGAAGTTGTTAGACTATTTCTTACCTATGCAGCATATAAGAACTATAAGGTCTATCAAATGGATGTTAAATGTGAATTTTTGAATGGTGAACTTGAGGAAGAAGTATACATTGAGAAGCCTAATGGATTTTCACTAACAAATGACAAAGATATGGTTTGCAGGTTAAGGAAAGCATTACATGGATTGAAATAAGCTCCTAGAGCTTGGTATGAAAGGTTGGATAAATATCTTTTGAAGCCTGGTTTTACTAAAGGCGGTGTTGATAGTAATTTATATTACAAGATCACTAATGATAATACTCTGATTATTGAAGTATTTGTTGATGATATCATTTTTGGAGGTGAAGATAAATTGTGCATGGAATTTTCTAATAATATGAAGAATGAATTTGAAATGTCCATCATTGGTGAGATGAGATTTTTCTTAGGTTTGCATATTACTCAAACTCACAAAGGCATTTTTATCTATCAAACTAAGTATCTAAGGGAATTGTTGAAGAAATTTGGTATGGATAATTCCAAACTGGTAAGTACTCCTATGGTGACAAGTGAGAAATTATCTATCAAAGACACATGCACTGGTAAATTTGACAGGGTATAAATCTATGATTGGTGGCTTGTTATATCTAACTCAAACTAGACCATATATTATGAATGTAGTAAGTATTGTTTCAAGATATCAAATTAATCCTAAAGAAAATCATGAATGTGCAGTAAAGAGGATATTCCGGTATTTGCAAGGAACAACAAAATATGGCTTATGGTATTCTAGAGATGATAATTTCACTTTATGTGCATATAAAGATTAAGATTGGGTAGGAGATACTGATGACATGATGAGAACTTCTAGTGGAGCTTTCTTTCTTGGAAAGAAACTGGTTTCATAGATCAGCAAAAAATAGTCATGCATTTCTTTATCTACTGCAGAAGATGAATATGTCGCAGTAGTAACTAATTGTACACAAGTCTTGTGGATGAAGCAAATGTTGAAGGATATCAAGGTAAATTGTAGTGAATCGGTAGTTATCTACTGTGATAACTCTGCAGCTATTGACATGTCTAAGAATCCGGTATTTCACTCTAAGACTAAGCACATATCAATAAAATATAACTTTCTAAAAGATAAGGTGGAAGAAAAGGAAGTCAAATTGGTTTATGTGAACACTAAATAGAAGATTGTAGATATATTCATTAAACCACTATCTAAGGAATCATTTGGATATTTGAGAGATAGGTTAGGGGTACCTACCCCTCTAACAAAAACTTAGCTGATGGTGCAGTGCATCAGTCCGGTATGGATTATTAGCTTTATCCTTTGCTCCGGATTGATGTAGTGGTGCTACTACTCAGGGGGAGTAGTCAAGTTTGAGATTCACATAATTTTGATATATATGTCATATCTTTGGCATTGATGTCAAAGGGGGAGAGTTATATGTGAAAAATCCCAACAACATTTTTTTCAGTTTTTCATGAGAAATGTTTGACACTTCTTGGCACCTAGATGTTTTCTTTTTCACATCTAGTGTTGCCATCAATGCCAAAGGGGGATATTGTTGGCAATATAGAGGAATTGATTGTGTGTTGCATTGATTTTTTGTCATTGATGTCAACACTAGCTGTTATGGTTGGTTATCGACAGAAGATCTAGTGTTACTGACAGAAGGGACTATTTGTTGAACACTTCTGGCATGTTTGGATCAATGGAGTATGTTTGGTTTTATGTGTTCCATGTTTTTGGAGTATTTTTTGGTCAGTTGGTATTGAATTGGTGATCAGACGCTATCATACACTCTAGTAAGCCTATACTGGTAAGGGTTTAAGGTTTTACCGAAAGAGCTTTTACTGAGAATCTTTGACAGGATGCATAAGTGGTGTTTGTGCAGCTTCTATATGGAATTCAGGATGCAGAAGGTGATCCTCGATCGTGCCTTAACTGGTTGGAGACATCACTTTGGCATGGTGGACTCAGATTAGGTCTGATACCTATCTAGGTTATGGACCAATATCATGTTAACGTGTTCTCTACACGTTACCAGGATGATTTATGGATTGGTTAATGTTGCTTTGGTCTAAAGCCGACATGGAATATCATTGTAATATGGATGTATGTAATGATCTTATTGTAATATCTTTTAGGTGGCCAACCTAATTGGTTTAGGCCTTAGGGTTGGTATAAATTGATGTAAGATCTCATTAAAGATTATGTCGTGATCGTGGAATGAAATATCATATGCGAAGGAGATTTGGTCAATTATTAAAGATCAGATTGGGTTTATGTAAGAGGTCAAAGGCCTCCGGTATTGAGCTTAACCGAGATTGTAATCAAGCATGGTAGATTCTATCAATGGTAGTTCATTCTTTTGGATTGTTGTCCAATTATTTTGAGGTGGTTATAACCTCTCTTTAGTCAGTGAGACTCCTTTGTAATGAGTAGTACACTCTAGGCAGTGTGCCTTCCTGCATGTGCATGCCCCTCATTGTATCACATATTTTCTGCAGAAGTATCATTTGATTGTGGGTAGGCTTCCCACCATGGTTTTTCCCTTTACTGGGTTTTCCACATACAAATCATGGTGTTATGTGGTATGGTTGCATTGTGTTGATTATATGTTTCATTCTTAAGCTTTATTGCTTACTGGTATCTATTTTCTGCTATTCTGGTATTCAATGTTTATGTGCTCCGGTTAAAGGTTATAAATTGGTTTGATTGATATACTCTATTGACAACTAATTCACCCCCCCCCTCTCAGTTGTCCACCGGTTATTAATTTGGGCTATGTATTGGGAAGGGGTGACAAAAAAGGATTTTAGGGCAATATTTTTTGAAAATAGGGGGATTTTTTAGTATGCCATGAACGCATGTGATATAACCCAGGTTCACTAAGTGAATCCCCCATGCAATTATGACACAAATGTTGTCTCATAATCTTTTTATTTGGAGCTTGTTCAAAAATAGTTTTCATTTATTCCTTGTTTGTCACCTTCTATTGTGATTAGGCATATAGTTGATTGGTTTGTGGAATCATCATTTGCCAAGGACTTGGTGACACATGAGAAAATTTCAAAGGAATCATTCTACATTTGGATTCTTCTTCCTACCAATTCCTATTTGGAATGGGAAGCATTTCTACATTTTTACTTGGTTTATCTTCTTCCCAATGGGCAAAATGTTGTTTGTAGGAATTGGATTATGTTTTATCTTCAAACACTCTCCCTTTTTATAGGATATTATACATTGTGGGGGTGCTATCTAGTCCCTCTCTTTACCTCTTATGGGGGAATCATTGATTGTATTTTCATACATTGGATGTAGTCCTTGGGGGATATTATTGATTATATCTTCATGATGGATGCAGTCATTGGTGTTTATCATTGATTCCTCCATACATCATCCTTTTTGTATCTTTTATCTTTTTTTGAAAGAAGTTTTGTCCTAATGGGGTTTCTCCTTTTATTTATTTGTGAGAGCTTCAAAACTCGTATTTTGAAGCTTATCGTGCTTTTAAAACCTCAATTTGAATCTTGTGCTTCCAAACCACCATTTTTTAAGCTACTTAGGTCCTAGGTGTCATTATAGAAGTCTTAGTTGTCTAGATAATATCTTATCACATCTTATCTTTATGGATTTTATTTAATTATAGTTACCTAGATCATTTAGTAATTTGTTGAGGTAGTTGTCTCATAATATAGGATTAAAAGACACATGTCATAATCTTGTCTAATCCTATGTCTTAATTTTGTCTATATAAAAAAGAACATCTCATTATATATTTCAAATTCAACTAATATTAAATCAATCAATATTGCATTGTTGAAGAAATCTATTCTTGTCACTTTTTCTCTTGTGGAAATTATTTTGGTCTTGCAAGTGATCCTAAGGATGTCAAGGTATCACCATTAACTCCTACATTATTGAAAATCAAAACTACATCTCCATCTCGGATCATAAAGAAAACACCAAAGCCCAAGGCTAAAGAATGTCAAAACAAGATAATAAGGTAACGTATAATGATCAAACTATGGTAGGAACATGCCAATTTATGAGAGTGGAAAATCTCTCCTTCTTTAGGTTCTATTAGGCCAAGTGGCTATTCCCTAATGTTGTTTATAAGATACACAAAAATAAATGGAATAGAACATAGAGCTAATGATCACCATGCCCAATGTGCTATTAATCCCTAAGATTTATTACTAGGATCACACTAGCCAGTGATGTGTTATTGATTTCTCCAAGAAGTCATGATTTAAATCTTCCTCATAAAAAAAAATCTTCCTCAAATATATAGATTTTCTCCCAAAAGCACCCAAAATCATACCAAGGCTACAATTTAGATGAAATATATAAGGTCCACCATGATATAATATCACATCACTAGAAAAGCTTCCACTATAATTGATCCAGACCTACTTGTAGAATCATGATGTACATATCTTAACTAAAGATCATCTATGACTCCCCACAACCAAAAAATTCAAATATAATAGTAGGATCTCACAATGGGAAAATCAAAACCATGATCACCAAACGAAGATATTTTTAATAGGCTCCATTAAGATATAATTGCAAGTGAACTAAAATACTCTTCTAATAATGCTACAAAATCTTAAAGTAATACATAGTTCAAATCCTGGGAACTCCATCCATCCATATCACTATCTCATTTCTACACAACACCAATGCATCATGATAATAAAAATGACTGCTAACACTAGAATCTATAAATGTATGACACCTTAATATACTACCTGTAGTCACATAAATCTGCCCATTTTAATTAAATGAATATTTCATATTTATTTGATTAAAAATCCACTAGCCATCAGTTAATTAAATTAATATTTAATTAATTCATCTCCAAACATTCTTCTATTAATTAAATAAATTATTCAATTTATTTTAATTAATTCATTAAATCAAATTCAAATCAATTAAATAAATAAAATCTATTTATTTAATTAAATCCCCCTATTCCTCTTTTAAATAAATTAAATTAAACATTTATTTAAATCATTATCCCCCCCCCACTTGCATTTTCCTACAAATGCAACTTGCACACATTTATTGAAATAAATTAATTTATTTTAAATAAAATCTTATTTTCCCTCACCCACCAAATCCACTTGCAAATCTAATCCCCTTCTAGATTCTTCTAACCCCTTCCTAATTAGCCTAATCCATCCCCTAATTATTGTCACATTCCTAAGCAAAATGAAGTCACTTCTCAAAGACTTCAAAAGTCTTTGAAAAGCATTTAATGCTTTGTGTGTTCAACAAATTAACCCCCAAAGTCTTCAAAGACCACTAATGGCTCTTACATGACCATTTATGGCTCTTACATAACCATTTATGGTTATTTCAAACTTGTCTCCCCAAACATTTATTGTTTTGACCATATTTATCCCTTTTTACATTTGCACAAGAGTTTATCCATTGGATAAAAGCTTTATTCTTTGAATAAAGAGGTTATTCATTTAACTAACCTTGACTTTAACTCCCAAGGTCATATCAAGCATTTAATACTTATTCCCTCTCCTCTCAACCTATCTCACATTGACACTTGTCATCCTAGGATTGGGTTGAAAGCCCTCACATGGATTTGAAATCATTCAATCCTGACCCTTGTTGAGATTGCTCAATCTCAACCATCCATCGCTCCATTTTCCCTATAAATAGAGCCCATTTCTTCATAATCCAAATCCTGAAAACTTGTATGCATTTAACCTATAGGCATTTTAGAGAGCATTTAGCATAGCAAACTAAAATCTTGTTATTTTGGTTAAAATCAATCATTTTAATAGCATCTAGTATTTTAGCTTTTCATTTTACATTTAGAGCAAAATACTAAAATCTCAATCCTCCATAAGCATCCATAGTGCAAAAAGCTGCTGAGAGCTACACTATTTTGGAACTTGGAGAGGAGAGGAATAAGGGAGAAGGAGCTAAGAGCATGCTAAGAGGCATTTGGAGATGCCTTATTATCTTTGTTTCATTTGTTAGATATATTAGCATGATTTTAGTATCTCTTTTGATATGCCTGTTTAGATTAGTTTTTGATTGACTAACACTAACGATTTCTTGTGTCTTGTGTTGTTTGTCATTTGCTAACCTTGTCCATTTCGCAGAGCATCACTACCAAAAACCCCATTATAAAAAACAACATGTAAAACATAAAATATCTACATAGTTATCCCGCATAGAAGTATTTTATGTTAAATGTATTTATAAACAACCTTCATAAGTAGTAGTGAATGGTCATCCATGGATAACAATAATCATGGCTAGTGCTCTAGTTGCAACCAAGGAAACCACAAAAAAATGTTGAACTTGAAATAATGCACAACATGGATCCATATTACAATGTATAACCAAAGATAAGTATACTCAACATTTATTTATTAATAAGAAAATCATAAACCTCAAGAGAAAAAGTATAAATTTTTCACGATACTTACATCAAACAAATCCTAAATCCAAAAATGCAAGCAAATCTATAATTGGAGAAAATCATATTTTAAAGCCCCAACAAGAACCACCATAGAAATGTTGAGTGATTAATCATGTACCAAAACCCCTATAAAGAGAAAAATGAAACCTACCTCCTTAGCCCATGGATAAATTATGCATGTGAATATGAAACTATCTTGCATCTAGAAAAAGCCACATATAAATCACAGTCTAAAAGTTATTCCTTTTATAAATATAAAAAACTATAAGTGTTGCTTAAACATGCAAAACCTAAAAATTAATCTTTTTTAGGGACATACTAAAAATCCACTTATCAATTATAAATTGTCAAGTATGAAAACACCAAAATGATGGAATGTTTTAGATAAGAATAGCCCTAAAATTTGAATAGAAAATATACAAAACCCATAGATCCAAGTAACCTTAATTTAAGCATCCATTAGGACCAAGAGGAACTATCTAGGAACTCCAGGCCATGAGAAGATCAATGGCACAACCATCACCTTATACATATGTATATAAAGGAACTAGTCTATTAGAGAATCTTTTTGATCATCCAATAACTAGATCAATAGCCTACAAGTATTTAGGGACTAACAAACTAGTTATTTCTAATGCCAGTGGATTAAATTAAGGACATAAAACCATAGTATAGATAAGAAATGTTTTCCATGTATTGAGGGAGCCAAACCCAAACATCCAACATGATGACACTGCTACACATGACTATATGAAGAAATAACCCAACATTCATGCAATATGGTTATTCCATACTATTAAATGAGAGAAATAGGTTAACACCATGCTACATATAACCACATAATCAACTCCATAATTCTCCACCTTTTTCATACTTCAAGTGCCTATAATATTGAATCTTGAAAAATAAGATCAAAACTACAAGATTTCCACTTGAACAAGGGCTAACAATCACTAAATTCCTTCCTAAATTCTCACAAGCTTGTTAATATAAGGAATATTGTAATAAAATCACCATGGATATATTACATTCAACCTCATACAAGAACATCCTAGCCATGAAATCACCATGGCTTTTTTGCAAGGTGTGCGCCCTTGGTCTCCTTGTGTTGTGCAACGCAGCGCTCGGGTTTGTGACATGGCTTAACTACCTCCTGTGGATTATATAAGTCTAGTGGTTGTATTGGGCATTAACAGGTCAATCTTTTGGTGCAACGACAACCACACTTGTAACAAGTGGTATCATAGCTTGGTCACAAGTTCAAACCCCTTACTTGCGCTGGGGGGGATTGTTGCAAGGTGTGCGCCCTTGGTTTCCTTGTGTTGTGCAACACAGCGCTCAGGTTTATGACATGACTTAAATGCCTCCTGTGGATTCTATAAGTCTAGTGGTGGTATCGGACATATACAAGTCGATCTTTTGGTGCAATGACAACCACACTTGTTACATGCTTTGATATCAAATTCTAAGAAAACACCTAGTATGAATCTCCAATATCATAACATTTACTAAACAAATATCCTAATACAAATGAAAAAAATGCATAAAGTAAAATAAGGACATAGATTCATTTCCCACTAACTTTAGTATCCCATTTGATCATATTCTACCTTTAGCAAGATGTCTCATGACATGCATCATAGACAATCATAAACTTGGTCAAGATTCTTGGTCCACTTTGTAACTCCCCTCTTACGTCATCTTATGCATGTGAATCATTGACACACATATGGTGCCACATATGTATATATGTCACGTTAAATAAAGCTCTTACATATTCTTACACACATGTCATACATAATCATACACGTGGTATAGTGGTCAGGTCATACATGGGACACCTCATATACAAAATAAGGGACAAATTAATAAAAAAATTAATTCAAATATTAGGACTTACAAGGTGTATAACACACACCTAATACCAATATAATTAGGGTTGGGGGATTAGATAGTAAGTCATATATTGAGTGCAATGAGTTCAATTTATTATTATTCTTTGTGGCATGGAGACTTTTATTACATGCTTTTTAATCCATATTTGTATATCAGGTATCAAGGGTTGGATGAGCACTAGCTAGCTTCCCTGATCTTAGGTGCAAAATTAGACTTAGTGTGAGATGTGATAATCAAGTCACCAGTAATGGCAAGTTGATATAGTGGTAGGACAAAGACCATAAAATAATGCAAGGATCAATTTTTGAACCGTTCATGACTATCAACATCATCCCAAGGAGCTTTAAGATTAACCTAATCCAAAATTTTGATCATTCAATTAACTTTTTACATGCTTTGACCTATTAATTAAGATAAACATGTAAATTCACAATGTAACAAATCACTTGAAAATATTAACACATTTAATAAGTAATTGAAAAGACCTAAGGTAGTTCGAAGTCACTTGAAGTAGTGAAAAGTCAAATATCTCAAAGAGAAGTCAATGTTAGTACTAAACCTTGTTTGCTTTTTATTATATTGAACAATGCTAAATTACAAGAAAATAAAGCATCTACAAAGGTTGCAAGGAATTAAAACACTAATTAGGATCAAACAATCATTAATATATACATATTTTTATAAAGATGACAATGACAATATATACCAGTTATTCCCAATTACTATACAAACTTCACTATCACATTAACAATATGCATAAGTCTTTTATTTATAATCCATCAATCAACTTAAAATTGACAAATTATAATGCTAATAACTAAAAAATAGTAAATATAATATAGATTTTGTGATTCCAAATGATACTATTAAACTTTTGGCAGTCATTGAATATTGGACTTTTAGCAATCATTTATTGAACTTTTAGTAATCATTGAATTCTGGTTTGTAAGTTAAGAACTTTCTATCTTCAACTTTTATGTTAATCTTATGGATAGCTTTTCTATAATCCAATTGTAACTTTAAATCATTTTGATTGATGTGGTTTAATGTCTTATCCTTAGATATCTCATAATTAATAAATAAAAAATGACAAGATACTTAAAAGATGTGATTTTAAATCTACATCACACTTAAATATATTAAAATATTAATAAAAAATTCTATTTAAAACACTTTTATCTTTTATATAATTTTATAATCAAAATTTTCAATTAAGAACAAAAGATTAAGAATCTTTATTCTATCAAAATTTCAATCACATTATTTCAAATTTCCAATAACAGATGTGAAAGAACTTACACTCGATAAAGCTTTTGATCCTTATCATATCATTCAGATTTGTGAACAAGCCAAACGAATCAAATAATTTACATCATCTTAATTTGGGTACAAAATATTTATGGAGAAACATCCAAACATCAACCAAATCAATCAATATAGAATTATACGGCTAGATAAAATTCCATGTTGAAGCAAACTTAAAAGACAAACCCTCCTTTTCACAAGCTTTCTACCTTTGCTGTTCCTTTTGACTATCATAGGAGAGCAAATCATACGGAAGAGAGTTTCCTGTTGCTCCATCTGTCGGACTGCAAATAGTTACACAGTCTTCCTGAAAGGGTCGGTAAACTCTAATGTCTCCATTATCTCAATATAATGTATTACAATGATGAGCTGGTAAGTCATATGCCCAAGGGATTATCAGAGCTGGTGTCTTTGCGGGTAATGAAATCAAATGAGTTGAAGAGTAACCTACTCGAGATGCTCCATCTGTCAATAACATCTACTCTGACAGAGTATCTAATCTGCCGCAGAACATGTCTGCCCTGCATGATCTCCAAGCACTTAATATGGAGAATTTTGCTGTCCCGAATTGTTATGCTTAGTGAACTGTGAATAATTATCTGCAATTAGAAGCAATGCCTAACCTTAAAAAACTTACATTAGATGGTAATAACAGTTGTAAAGGGGTAGGCTGAGGGGATGGCAATTTGATCTCTCTATTGGTATTAAGGCTCTTTCTATTGAAGGGGATTCAAATTTGATCATTGAAGCGGTGAAAGGCCTAAACAGACCCTGTTGGTCCGTTGAAGGAATCACTGGGGATATTAGAAAACTCATCTTAAGTATGGACTTGTTTGAAATTGTCCATTCCTTTATAGAGGGTAACCGGGTTGTGGATGCCCTAGCTGCTATGGGTATTGAAACTGATGGTATTAGGTGCTGGAGGAACATCAATTGTATCCCAACTCATGTCAGAACTCTCCTCAAGGGAGAGAGAAAAGATAGTTATTCCATGAATGGAGTTTAAAAATTCTTGGTTATGGATTACCATGTTCTACATATCAATTTTGTTGAATAGGGATTATTTTGGTGATAGCTTAAAATATCAAAGACAGGAAAAATATAGTGTAAGTGGGAATTTGAATTGTCTTAGAAGGCGACAAGAGCCTGGGGTAGGGGCTGATTAGGTGGAGGAGTCTCTATGCAATATGCTGAGGTGGATAACATGGAAACACATGGACCATGTGAATGATGATATGATGAAAGAATAAGGATCCGGTAGAATACTGAGAGGGCGGGTGAATCAGTATACTCAAAAACTGATAATAAATTCACAATCTCGAAATAAACTTATCAACAAATAACTCTGTCAAGATAATGTCTCAAAGATTACCAACATCAATCAATCATCAACTAGTTTGACTGTTATACCAACTTAATAGTAAACAACTTCAATCTTGTAAACATCAACAATGCTTAATCAAATATCGACATATTCATCTCTCATGCTTCCAATTATCATGCCTTATCAGAATAGTTAAGTAGTTAATCAAATCAACAAATAAGATCATAACCACAAAAGCATTCACCACTAGACACAAATATTTATACGTGGAAAACCCAAATAGGTAAAAACCACGGTAAGATGAGACTCACAAGGATAGCTATCTAAACTCTTCTGAAGTTTGCCCTGTTAGGAGCCAAGCCTGTTAAAGCTTTACAATAAGTCTTGTTAAGAATTTATTACAGATAGGAATCACCCGGTTAAGGGATTTACAAATATGCCTTGATGAAAAGCACAATACTCTATTAGGAGTAACATCACTGGAGGATTTGAGAATCCAAACTAATGGACCACCTTGTTAGAGGATTTATAAATAACCAAGCTTGTTAGAGCTTACTCGGTTAGGGGATTTTGATTTCTGCAATAATTGTTATAAAATAATAGGTTTTCTTGATCTGTCTGAATAGTACTACATCTGCTTGATCAGATCCTTCTTAAGCTTCAATCTGCCTTTACACAAATTGTAGATCCATCCACCGGTTTGGAAACCACACACTCAACTAATTTCTGCCAACTTTGCCAACACTTTTTACAAACAACTTCATCAACCTTAATACAAATCAACTAGATCGGTAACACAAAAAAAACCTAATTCTCATCATTGATATTACAAACAAGTCGGTACAATCTTGACTGTTAGAAATCATAACAATCTCTTCACATTAATCAAGAAAATTCCAACCGCTCCATGATCACATCTTTATTGGACTTGTAACTCATCACACACTATGCATTTGATGCAATCCACTTTGCTCCTTTCCAAGATAACAAACGTGTTAAATCAATATAAACTTATCCTCATACAATGATCACACATGTCTCCATTATTACTGTAGACACTCAAAATTGTCATGTCTAATTAAATAAATATTTTATTTATTTAATTATCTAAGCCTAATTCTTCTATTAATTAAATAAATTTTTATTTATTTAATTAATTCATTTATCCTCTTCTAGCCTTATTTCTCATTTAAATAAATACATTTATTTATTTAAATTATCCCTTTCCTAAATTAAATAAATATTTTATTTATTTAATTGTCCTACTTCTTCTATTAATTAAATAAATCTTTATTTATTTAATTAATTCATTATCCTTTTCTACACATGACACATGTCATTCATCTCTTAATTCCTACACTACCTACCTCTTTCATTATTTTGGTATTTCTTATACCTACCCTCTAATCCTAGCCGACCTCTCTTTTTACACCTCTCAATCTTAACCCTCCATTTCTTATTGTGTCTTCTATTTAAGGAGATGCTTTCTTCATTGTCAAACCCTAATCCCTAATCCTCAATGAGACATGCCTAACTACTTGATCAATTGACTAGACTACAATTCTACTTGCAACCACATTCCGTTCTTTGTTGAGCTCTTGTGCATACAAAAATCTGAGAGCAAATATATCAAGCAAGATCAATGGAGATAGGAAGAATGGAGATCAAAACCCTAGTGGACATGTGATGGTATAATCTTTGTAATTTTGAGTTATTTGCATTGTCTTAGGTTATCTTCATATGTTATGGTGGATCTTTGTTCATTGTTAGGCTAGGGTTTTGTGGTTGAATCCATTTTAGTCTTTCAATATTATTGTTCATTGTTATCCATTTTCACCATACACAATTACCGCTCAACATAAACCAACAAACTTGATCGGTTAGGGTTTAACACAAAACAATTGGTAGGGTTAACCGGTTTATATAACGTAGAAATGTTTAACTTTATACACCGGTTCAACTTACAAACTACCATATACCAGTTTACAACATCTTCCACAAATTTTATCATACTTGTTACAAGATAAAAGCAATATCAACAGTAACATCAACAATATTATGAATATCATTCACTGGTTCAATTGACATCAATGACAACATATCATTAATGCAATATATAAGAAAAATGCCAACAATCTCCCCCTTTGGCACTGATGGCAATACAAATATCAACGCCTCTGATTGTTGTTGTGATTGGTGAATAGGAATTCTGGTTTACATTACCAAGTATTCACCATGCTCTGTTTGTCTTTAGTCTATCACTGGTTTACCAAATCAGATACATAATTCTTCTCCCCCTTTGACAACAATGCCAAAAAGAAAAGTAAAATATGTAATATCAAAATCTCACTGTGTATCAACATACCGCAACTTGATGCTCGCCCTATGGAATACATCCACTCCTCATCAATCCATGTAAAGTTATGCAAGTGGTTCAGGGACTGATGCAATCAACATCATGCTCAACTGACTTCATGAAGAGGGACAACCCCCAACTGACTTCTAAGATACTCAAAAGTGGTCTTAGGTAGAGGTTTGGTAAAGATATCTGTAGACACCTAAAAATGTCTCATTGATCATGTACTAATTATTCCTCTAATTGATTAAATAATTCTTTAATTATTTAATTAAGTTAATTAATCTTATTCTTCTAATTCTTCTATTTCTTCTAAATTCATTTTATTTAATGTCTTCTAATTTCATATTTCCTCATCATCTTACTAATTATTCTATTTCCTATTATTTCATCGTTTAATCATTTTAATCATTTCCTAAATATTAATTAAATATTTATTATTTAATTAATTCTGATTAATTCCCCAATTTAAATAATCTTTATTATTTGAATAAATTAATTCTCAATTTCTATCTCTAATCATCAACCCTTTTCTAAATATTAATTAAATATTTATTATTTAATTAATTGTGATTTAATTCCTTTAATTTAAATAACCTTTATTATTTAATTAAATTCTATTTCTAAAATAATTAAATAGTTTCTTTAAATTATTTAATTAACTAATTAATTCTTCCATTTCCAAATCCCCAAATTCTAATTTCATTTAATTTCATATTCTTCTAATTTCTTCCAAATTCAATTACATGTGCATGATTTCAAAAACCAAATTGAAAATCAAAGTCAAGTTCTAAATATATTCAAATACTAAATTGAATTAAAATAAATTCAATTATTTGAATAAATTTCATGCAAAAACCAAATTCAAAATCTAAGTCTAAATGCAAGCACATGCTAAATTAATTAATTCAATCAATTAATTAATTAAATCATTTATCTCTCCAATTTCTCTTTCCATCTTTCAATTAGCTTTTTCTAAATTAAGCTTTCTTTGTCATCCTCTTTATTTCCTCCAATCATTCTTTTTCTTCTTTCAATCAGCTTTTTCTCATTCAGTTAACTCCTTTAATCTATTCAATCTATTGAGTTTCACTCCTACAATCAGCAATTGAACTATCAATTTTCATGTGAGCTCACCTGAGTTCCACCTCTTGATCAATCTGTTCCACCTTTCAATCAATCTCACCCAAAAATCTATAAATTGAGCATCCAATCTCTATTTTCAATAATCACGAACCTTGAATCTTTGTGTCACTTGGAGGTTACCAACACAATATCCGAGAGCCATCATACCATAGGGAAGAGAAGAGCAATGGAAGCTATATGCGATCTTGGAATAGGGAGTTTGATTTGAATTATTTTAATTCCTATTTGCTTGATTGTGTTATTTCATTGTTAGTTTGTTAGAATTCTTTGATTAGATAGGGATTCATGATTTCCCTTTGATTTCTAATTGATATTTTATTAAGATGAATTTTACATACGACATTTTGGTGAACCCGACGTGAACCCACAGCTAATTAACTTTCTTTATTTTTTGTGTGATTTTTTTTGCGGATTGTACGGATTTTTCATTATTTTTTTGCAGGTTGCATGAATTTTGAGACAAGATTTTTCATCATGCAATCGCGCTTACATCGTCACACAATCACATAGATAGTGCTATGCATTCGACCCCTCGGGGTCACACAATTGACCCCTCGGGGTCATGCATTCACTCTAATAGGGTTACGCAATCGCTCTATCCAGATCACGCAATTGCCCTTTCTAGATTATGCATTCGCAAGAAAAATTGTTGTTTAATTTTTTATTGTCTATTATTTGATCTGTCTAATTCTGTCTAAAATTGGGTTAATCTGGGATCGAATTTCTTCTATTTCATGATTTGATTATAATAGTTTATGGCAAGAAAAGTATAGTTCAGGATTTCAAGTGCAAGAAGGATGAAACAACAAAGAAGAGAAGCCAAACGCTATCAAAAGGTTCTCCAAGTAGAAAAATTGATACAAGATTTGGAAGAGCAACTGGCCTTTGATAGATATAATAGCTTAGTTCTTTCTTATCCAGTTAAATATGATCTAATCAATATTGAATGGATGATTAGAGATTTGGCTAGGGCTTCACAATTGGTTTTGCAGGTTTCAAATCGGGTTTAGTTTTCTTTTATTTTTTAATCTTTATTTGTTGTCTGTTTGTTTGTCATGCAATCGACCTGTTAGTGCTACGCAATCGATCAGTTATCATCACGCATTCGGTCTATCAGAATTATGCATTCGCTCTGTCAGAATCACGCATCTGATCTGTAAGTATCATGCAATCGCACAGGTACAGTTACGCATTCGCTTTTGTCAAGTTTTAAGTTTATGTTTTCTGTTAGTTTGATTTTACTACTAATCTCCTGTTTATAGCCTGTGGTGGATTTACAGAAAGGATTATATTAGTATTTTTGCATGCATCACCTAACACTTCATCTTTTGGTGCTTAAAATCAACAACAGTTAAAATGGACATGCATGGATAATCTCACACTTCGTTGTTTGGTGCTTAAAATAAACATGGGCTAAAATTGACATGCATGTATCTCACACATTATCTTTTGGTGCTTAAAATAAACAAATGGTTAAAATTGACATGTATGCTTTCATATTTCGATTTGGTGTTTAAAATGGACATGTACATGCATATTCAACACCTAAATTTGGGCTATAAAACAAACCTGAATCAAGTTGCATTAGATTAAATCATTTTTCTTTTTCTTTAGGTAAATAATTTTTATCATGTTTGGGGTGGACCTACTATTGCATTAACTGACTTTCCACCCGCCTTCGGGGTTTTGGGAGAAAGGAAGGAGGTGACAACGACATCCAATTTTTATTTTATTCTATGTAGTGAGGGGTATCTTTGACTAGGGATTTTATCACCCCATAGAGGTACTTCCAATTGGGATGAGTTGGGGATATCATCTCTCCCAGCATACTCTCGAGTGGGTTTTTCGAGCTGCTATATAAATATACTGGTCAGGCGGCTAGAGTGTTGAGTGAATTCAACATATGTGAGGGCCTTCCCTGCACCGATAAGCTCAACTAAAGTCTTAAGTGGCTTTCTCTGAGAATCCGTCATTGGATCGCGACCCCTCAAAACCTAATACTACGAACCAATTTAGCTGCCAAAAATCCTACATTTAGTGATTCCGAGAGTGTAGATCGTACCCCATAGATACCCTTCATGTACCTTACACTATGATATAGAAATCCCTTAGCTATAAAATCTTCGGATCTTTGGGGTAAGAGAGATTGGCATGCCCGAGAAGTGTGTGTCGTGGAGTGGAGCCAGTGTTTCTAGACTCTCTATCTGTTCGTTTTGTCTCAATATTTTGTAAGGGCCTCACTGAATGGTGTCTACTTTCCAGCCTAAGATTGTATTCTGTTCTTTTTATGTATCAATTTGCTAGACTAGTATTGAGTCAGTCCTTTGGGCTATTTCAGGCCCTATCCTACGTATCTCTGAATTTTCTGAGATTGTATGAAAATTGAGTCAGTCAGCTATACATACCTCCAAGCAATTGTTTTCAGATTTGGAAAACTACAACAACTTGTCATATACACGAAGTTACAGAAAACAAAGTCCATTTTGAAACCAAAAAAGTCCTTACATACTTGTGACCCTAGGAAGTCTTTTGCATAGTCCCACTTACGTCCTCATTATCATCCTAAAGTCTTCAAGTAGTCCTCATTCACGTCTTCATTATCATCCATAGTCGTTGCATAGTCCAAAGTTTGAGTCCACATTATCATATACATCTTCATCTGGACCTCATATATGTCTAAGTCCATTGTCAGTAATAGAGTCATAGCATGTGTCGTCATGGGTCTCCCAGGTTATGGTTTGCTCCCCTTCGAGCAACCTAATATAGTACCAAATGATGGTCAACGAGAAATCATTGATGGTCTAGCTAACTTAGCTTGGGACTTAAGAAGAAGCGCACCTCAATATATAGGAGTCATACATGAGATTAATATCGAGTCTAAGATTTCCCATAGAATTGATAGAGAGATTGAGACAGAACAACTTAGGCAACATATGGAAAAACTTGCATTAGAGAAATCTAGAAAAACTCAACAGGTCTCACGTCAAAATCCTCAATAGAGAGTCTAGTCTAGTCTTGCATACCTCATATTTACATCTACAGTCTAGTGTTAGTCATCGTCTTGCATAGAACCACCCTCATAGAGTAGTCTTAGATGCCCATCACAAGGTCACAAAAAGCGAAACGCATAATGGACCCAAACAACACATAGTCTATAAACCTCACTTGGAATATGGACATGTCAACAGGTCAACACTCAAGTACTCAAACAATGTCTACCCTAAACAAATTACAACAACATCTAACAAAAGAAGAAATTGAATCGGCTCAACAAGATCCGCACGTCCTTATGATCCTAGATGCACTTATACATAGTGATGGGGACAAGTATCTCTCATTGTTAATACAAAATGGGGCAAAACTACATGAAGATTTTGATGTCACAAATATTTTACCACCAGGAAAAACTTTAGTCAAGATAATAGTCAAACATCACCGAGGACACAAATACAAGCAATGACCTCCATTTTTCCTCAAAACATACCTATCCAAACAAATGTCAACATGAATGCAAACTTTCAAACAAGTGCATCATCCTCGGTGATCAATGCTAGTGTACCATCACAAAGCATACCGATAATATCAAGTGTCTCAACATCTATTCAAACACAAGCAACAAGTGCAACCCAACCTCCATTTTCCTAGTCAATGGGATCAACATATAGTCACCAAAATAAAAATCTAGGTCCAACCAATACAACAAGTACAACTCAACCAAACATGGGTTCGCATATCACCTATTTCACAGTACCTAGTGGAACGCACAACACACAAAGTTATAATCTTGGTACCTTCCAACAACCTCCTAGTTATGCAACCATGAATCCTTTTGCGGGACATACACAAACACAAGGTTTACCTACGACTCAAACAGATATTCTAACACAACAAATACAAAATTTGCAACAACAAATGACAACCATGCAGACTGGTAATGATAAAAAGAACTACACAATGAAGGACTTACATCCTTATCCATTTGATCAAACACTATACATGCCGCCTTTTCCACAACATTTTGAAACACCCAAATTTGATAGATATTGAGGGAAGGGTGATCCTAGAGATCATATCAAAGAATTTCTTACGACATGTATAGAGGTTGCTTTAGAAGATACTTATTTAATGAGACTATTTCCAAAAAGTCTGGGAGGTCCGGTTTTAGAGTGGTTTTCACATTTACCACCAACCATCACATCATGGGGAGAATTAGCTGAACAATTTATTGCAAACTTCTCACATAACATTGATACCCCAGTTACTTTGATGGACTTGTGTGCCGCTAAACAATATGAGTGAAACATTTGCATCCTTCATAAAACGATGGAGGGCTCTCTATAGGAGGTGCAAGACAATTATTCCAGAAATAGAGCAAGTGGATATGTTCACAGAAAACTTGATTCCCAAGATTAAATATCCGATACAAATGCAATGTTTAATCACATTCAAATAAATCACGAAAAAATCTCTCAAATGTGAGAAGGGACTAGTAGAACAAGGTCTTATTAAGTATGGCAACACCAACAACAATGACAAATCTAAGTTTTGGTTGAAAAACAAAAATGTGACCAATGATGGTATTGTAGATGCTAGAATGGTAAACAAAACTCAACCCATTTTATCTTTGGGAATAGGTCAGTCATCTAATCCACATATAGGGAATAGCACGACCTCCACAAATGTAAACGCTACACAAAACATGAACACAAGATACCCTAGAGTAAATACTCCAAGGAGAAATTACACACCTCTAGGAGAACCTATTGAGTCAACACTCAAAAACTTAATATAGACAAACATGATCACTTTACCTGAAGTAAGACTGTATGAACTAGGTCCTTTCAAACCCACATGGTGGATGATAATGATTTCTGTGATTATCATCGGACTGAAGGTCATAAAACAGCAAGTTGCTACAAATTGAAAAACTTGGTCCAAGATATGATAGACTAAGGGGACATCACAATCGATACCGATAATACCTCAGCAAACACAAATCATACAATTTTTAAGAACCCTTTTGTTAAACATGAAAAAGGGAAAGCTACCACGTCAGGTACCCAAGACAATACAACCAACTACACAAAGCTCTCATACGATTACACTATTCATGCCATTAGCCCAGGAGATATAGCAAGCAATGATTTAGAAAAAACACTTGATCAAGATGAGAAATATCAAGACACTCACACAGATGATAACCAAATGTGCATGATACTAGAGGCACCAAAGTATGATGATGATAGAAATCTTTGTCTCGGATACTGGGAGCATGATCAACCATCTCACTCAGGTTGGTTTGAAGATGAAATCATAGAACACATCATGGATGTCAAACATACACATAAAGACTATGAAGAGGGATTTAACATAAATCTTGATAAAACAGCTTATGATACCGACAAATCTTGTAAGTCAAATGATACAGTCGCTACAATCACCATAACTCCCAAAGACAGAGACTGTACAGTGGTTACTCGTAGATCAAAGGTAACTTTACAGGGGATACCACCAAATCATCCACCAGCACTAGGGACTTACAATGTTGTTGAACAATTTAAGAAAACTCTGGCATAGATATCATTATTCAAACTATTGTGTATTTCACCCACTCACAGAGCTATACTAGATAAAGCACTTCAAGATTCAGTAGTAGACAAAGATATAGATGAAAATGCCTTCCAGACTATGGTAGGGAATTTGACAAAAGGTACACATATTGCATTCACAGAACAAGATATTCCTAGTGATAGACTACTTCATAATGACCCACTACATCTAGAAGCTTACATTCATAAGAGAAGAATCAAAAGAGTACTCATAGATGGAGGAGTTAGTCTCAATATTTGTACTTTAAAGTTGGTCAAAGCACTAGGATATTTTGAACTTCACATTGATTCTTCCAAGAGGATAAATATCAAGGCATATGATGATGAAGAACATCCATCAAAAGGCATTGTAACATTACCAGTACAAGTGGGACCTATAACAATAGAGGTCACTTTTCAAGTATTGGACAGAGAACTGGGATATAACATGTTATTGGGTCACCCGTGGATCCACACCATGCAAGCAGTACCATCCACATTCCATCACTGTGTCAAATTCCCATACAATGGTATTGAAATCACCATATTGGGTGATCCAAATCCCTTCCAACATTGCAATTACTTGAAAGAAAGTGTGGATAATCAGGTACCTATCAATCAGGCATCACCTCTCACTACACAACTGGAGACATTAAAAATCACAGAAACAAAAAAGGATATGCCTGCAACATCCTCCTTACAAATAAAAGATATGGGTTGTGGAGACTATTCTATTGCAAATACTTTAAGTGGGAAATAGTTGTCTCTTTCTCCTAAGTCCTTTGGGAAACCTCACAATACAGTGCAAAACCAAGACAAAGGAAAAGAAATTGTTAGATACATAGACTCATGCTCTTTTATTAGATGGGGTGACTTACAAGAAGAATCCCTGAATGAAGATGTTAACCACTGGATATATAAAGAAGAAGATCATATGACAATACCTAGAATACCCACAGATCAATATGGTAATGGATTCAAAATGCTCTAGAGACATGGATATGATGGTACCATAGGCCTAGGGTTACAAAAACAAGGAAGGCTAGAGCCTATTGTTCCTAATGATAATCCAGGGAATCAAGGATTGGGATATAAGCATGTACAACATATCACAGAAGCAAGACAACGTACCCTTGATATATTAAATCGACCAAGCAAACTGTCAAACTACATACCACAAAGGGATTTGTCCATGCAAGTGCTTCCATCTTCATCTCAAACAAGTAATCAGGTAGCCACATCACCTAGTGCAGAATTCGATGGAGAAGGCATGAGACAACTCCTGCAAGAACCTAGCACCGAGTTACAAAATGATGCATTTATTGACACAACAATCCAGGCTAATGTAGCAACAAATGCAGGTTTACCACCACCACTTGAATCTCATCCATGGTTATTGTCACTAATTCTACCACAAGAAACGACTCAGGCTCAACCAAATGAATCGGATGAAGAAAGATTGCAAAGGCTTATACCAAGATTAAGAAGGGTAAATAATGTACACAGAAGACCAGTCAATCTACACTAGAATCAAAGGCAGGAACAAGAAGAAATAAGTGATGATAGCTCACATGATGAAAAATATATTGAAAGTAAGACAAACTCTCATGACTATGAGTTCTTATCACTCCATGATTCTATCCCACCAAAAAGTGTAATGTTAAGGTATCAAATAAAGCTTTAGAGGATGAAAATACACAAAGTCATTCAAACAATCAAGTCTTCATGTTATCAGAGTCTACTAAAGAAGAGAGTAATGATTTACCCCTAGTACATTCACACTTGATTGATTGGGGGCAAGAGGGAAAACCAACACTAGATTGGTTTGAGAATGACGAAGCAATTTCAAAATTTCTCGAAGTCAGAGAGGGATTTCCACAAGGATATCACAAAGTAGGGTTTGTTGTAGACTTGGATAGAAAAACATACTTTGGAGAAGAAAGTGCTTCTGCAACATAAGATAAGGATCAAACTACCCATAATGACAAGAGTGACTTGGGTAATCTTCCTATGGAAAGAGAAAATTCAGCATTGCTTATAGAAGAAACAAAAGAAGTGAACATAGCAGAAGGGGAGGTTGTACATAACATCCATCTGGAAAAATCACTAGGCAAAGAAGAAAAAGACAGATTCATTCATTTTTTCAAGAAATGACCTATCAACTTTCCTTGGTCCTATGCAGATATGCTAGGCTTAGACTCTGAGTTAGTGTTACATCATTTACCTCTAATACCAAGAGTTAAACCTTACAAGCAAAAACTGAGAAAAATGCATCCAAGTATTGCATTACTGGTTAAAATAGAACTGCAAAAGTTGTTGGATGTAGGTTTCATAAGACCTATTGATTACATAGAATGGATATCCAACCTGGTACCTGTGACTAAGCCCACAGGAGCAATAAGAATCTATACAAATTTATGGGATCTAAATAAAGCTTGTCCTAAGGATGACTTCCCGCTACCCAATATTGATATGATAGTTGACCTAATAGCTGGAAAAGAAATGCTATCCTTAATGGATGGTTTCTTAGGATATAACCATATTAAAATTGCACTAGAAGATCAACATAAAATGGCCTTTACATGCCCATGGGGAACATACTATTGGAATGTGATGCCATTTGGTCTCAAAAAATGCCGGAGCAACAATACCAAAGAACTATGACAACGTTGTTTCATGACATGATCCACAACATAATGGACGATTATGTGGATGACATATTCGATAAATCACAAACAAGAGAAGGTCACCTCATGGTCTTTGCACATATATTTGATCAATTAGAGAAGTATAATGTCAAATTAAACCCAAAAAAGTGTGTTCGGTGTAACAATAGGTAAACTGTTAGGGTTCATAGTATCAAACAGAGGAATTGAAGTAGAGCCTGCCAAGGTCAAGTCAATCATTGATATGCCACCTCCGTCAACACTTAAACAACTTAGAGGGTTACAAGGAAGACTGCAATCCATAAGGAGATTCATAGCATAGTTGGTAGATAAGTGTCACCCATTCCAGCATTTACTCAAGAAAGGAGTTACTTTTAAATGGATAGAATAGTGCCAGGAAGCTTTCCAAGCTCTGAAAGATTATCTTGTAAACACACCAGTGTTAGTATCACCCACTACTGGAAAACCTCTATTGTTATACATATCAGCAACAGACTCAGCTCTAGGAGCTCTGTTGGTACAACATGACAACAAAGGAAAAGAAAGAGCTATTTATTATATAAGTAGGACTCTGATTGGCTATGAGCTTAATTATACCCCTATAGAGAAAGCATGCTTAGAAGTAATCTTTGCATCCCAAAAGATCAGACATTACATGCTATCTCATAAGGTACAACTCATTGCACGCTTTGATCCACTCAAGTACCTATTGAGCAGAGCAACATTGACCAGGTGATTGGCTAAGTGGGTCATGATCTTGAGTGAGTTTGACATAGAGTACATAGAAAGAAAGGCCATTAAAGGACAAATTATAGTAGATCAATTAGCAGAGGCTCCTTTACAAGACAATCATCCATTACTCATAGACTTTCTAGATGAATCAGTGTTTGCATTGACAGCATCCCTAATATGGAAATTATACTTTGATGGGTCATATACAAGTCATGGATCTAGAGCAGGGATTCTCTTCATTACTCCTCAAGGGGATTCTATACCTAAATCATTTAGGATAAATTTTCCATGCACAAATTATATAGCTGAATATGAAGCTCTTCTCATAGGACTTTGTACAACTATACAGTGGAGAATACAAGAATTATAGGTCTATGGTGATTCACAATTGATTGTAAACCAAGTCAATGATGATTACAACACAAAGGATGACAAACTCATGCCTTATAAGAAGCTAGTGGAAGATTACAAAGGGTACTTTAGAAAAATCACCTTTGAATAGATCCCAAGGATACAAAACAAGGCAGCAGATGCAATGGCTACCATAGGATCTCTAATTAATATGCCTACTAATGAAACTCAGTCTGAGTTTATCATAGAGTAGTTGATGCTACCGGCTTATGAGACTTCTTCAGCAGAACATGTATGTACAATTGTGGGTCCAGAATCACCTTGGTACAATGAAATATATACATATTTACACACTCAATACATGTCGCCGAATCTATCCAAAAATCAAAAGAAGACCTTTATTCGTTAGGCATCTAGGAACTCTCTCCGATGTCTGGATGAGAATGAAGCACACCTTGCTTTAAAGGAAGTCCATGATGGAATCTGTGGGGCTCACCAAAGCGGTCCGCCATTGTCAAAGAAATTGTTGAGAACAGGTTATTACTGGCCAACTATGGAAAAGATTGCTTACAAGTATGTACATAAGTGTAAACAATGCCAAATGCATGGAGACCTCATTCATGCACCAGCACAAGATCTTCAACCCATTACATCACCATGGACATTTTCACAATGGGGATTAGATCTAGTGGGTAAAATCAACCCTACTTCTTCCAATGGGCACAAGTTCATCTTGACAGCCACTGAGTACTTTACCAAATGAGTTGAGGCAATTCCTCTTACATACACCACTAGAAAGTAGATATCAAAATTCATGCTCAATTACATTATATGCAGATACGGGGTTCCAATGTGCTTCGTGATAGATAATGGATGTCCATTTAAAAACCAGGAAGTGAAGGAATTTATGTGACAAGTTTCACATACAACAGAGATTTGCCACACCATATTATCCATAAAGCAATGGGCAAGCAGAGGCTACAAATAAAACAATATTGAAAATTCTCAAGAAAGTTGTCACTGACACAGGACGGGACTGGCATCTCCAGTTAAATCTCGCTCTTTGGGCTTACATAACAGGAGTATGCATGCCTATAGGAGAAATACCATATTCCTTGGTCTATGGTATAGAAGCAATACTCCCCATTGAAATAGAAATATAGTCTCTAAGAGTTTCCTTACATAACATCATATCAGAGGAGGACTATAGGGTAGCAAGGTTACAAGAACTAGAAACCCTTGATGAAAAAAGACAAACAATGTTCAACCATTTACAAGGATATCAAAAGAGACTGGGACAAGGTTATAATACACAAGTCTTCCCACAAACGTTTCAAGTGGGAGATCTAGTCCTTAAAGAGAATCAAAGGAACCTAGCGGAATGAGAAAAGCCAAGGAAATTCGAACCTAACTGGCTAGGTCCTATAATCATAACAAGGGTTATAGGCAATAGAGCATATAATTTGGCTACCATGGAGGGAGAGCCACTCTCTAACCCTATGAACAACATGCACCTTAAATGATATTATACCTAAGGTTTGTGTAGTTTAGGTTTTATTTTCCACATTGCACATCATATTATTCAAAACATTGCATTACACATAGTTTTCAAATGCATTGCATTCTCAAAGATTCTGCATTTTCATATAGCAGCATCAATAAAACAAGGTAATTGTCCATGTTTATCATTTGTTTGCATTCAAAACAAACAAGGGTCATCTCCTTTCTTAGATATTCGGACATGAAGTCTTTGAGATCCTAAGGTCATTCATTTTCAACATTACCAATTGATGATGCTTTACTTATGGTTGGGTAGTGATTTCACTATTTGAGACTTGTTAACCTAAAATCTATCATTTGCTATATCTCAAACACAATAAATCTCTAATTTACTTGAGACACCTAGTTGATCATATGACTAGTGAAAAATCTAAAATTCTACTTCAGCGCCATTGTAATTGTCATACCCAAGTAGGTTTCATTACTTACAAGTCAAAGCAAGAAAATAAAAAGAAAAAGAGCTATGCCAAATATTCATCTTAAGGCAAAAAATCAATGATATATAACTGAAATATCACGCATGAAAATGCGATAAAAAGCTTGACTATGAGAACATGCAAGTAACTCCATCAGGGCTATGAACGCCTACTAGTAATGGAGCAATATTTGAGAAATTACAGTCTATAACCTCGTTGGAGCTCTCAAGGCCTGCTAGCAGCGAGGCTCTATTCAAGATGCTTTTGAAGTTAGAATAATCCATGTAGGTAGTCATATAGGATGCTAAGGATCTTTAGTGAACACAAGAGTAGGAATTAACTCATTTGCACACACATGGGCAAAAGAAGATCAAAGTTTTGAGAACCAGTGAGGAAGTTTTTTGCGTCTCCATTTGTAAATCCTATTCACTAAGTATTTTGATTTGAATGTTTCGAGGGACCTTAAAGATCGATTGACCGCTTATCTATGAAATGTTTTGCACCTTTATTTTAATTGGTGTATCACAAATGCTAAAATAAACACAGTCAACCTTGTTCAAATAGGAAATGCATCTTCATCATGCATATTGCATTAACATAGGTCATGCCAAAAATTAATTTGTCTCCACATGCATTCTGCAGATTATCATGGCATACAGGTCTGCACACTAGGGGCATAACTGAAAAAATCCAAAAAATCATATAAAGTCCTGAAAAAATCCTTAAAATCATATAAAGACCTGAAAAAATCCTTAAAAAATCATATAAAGTCCTAAAAAAATTCAAAAACACTGAAAAACTCAAAATTCAAAAACAATGAAAATCTCAAAAATCAAAAACATTAAAAACCATAAAATCCCAAAAACATCCATATAACGTCCTGAAAAAAAAAAAAAAAAAAACAACCAAAAACATCTGGAAAATGTCTTGAAGAAATCAATCAAAAACATTCAAATATCAATCTACATAATCCAAAAAACATCGAAAAAGCTCTTGGAAAAGAACCAAAAATTGAAAATCAATCAATCAAAAACTTGCAATAAAATGTCTTGTGAGAAACAAATACCCTAGCAGATATCCAGCAAACACTTCGCACGAAGTTAACAAAGGATACAACTATCCAATCAAACATCTGCAATCAACTGATCAAACTATCTTATCAATCGTATCATATCCATATAAAAGTGATCATTATCTTGTCTTAAACAGAAGAGGATACACTCAAAATTAGACAGGTCAATCTTAAACAGGGTCCACAACTTTCTGATATCAGACATTATCAAGCATCACATCAAGTAACTGAGAACGAAGGCACAAGGTCAGTATAGCTGCTGAATTTTGTCCAGGTCAGTCTTTACCTTTTATCATTTGGCGACAAATATTGTTCCTATGTTACTCAAGGATGTCCACAAGTGACTAGAGGAGCTATAATGGGCAGTATCTTTTTCTTTGTTTTCTATTTGTGGTGTGAACTGATGAAATTCTAGGGAAATTTCTCTAGTGGGTGTCTGTGATAGGAGCTTCCAGCTATTGGATGCCACACATACCTCGACCCCTAGCGTAATTCCCAGAATGGAGGGTCCACTCCTTGTTTGCTACGTGTTTGTTTCTACAATGATATATCTTTGCATCTTGGTTCCTTATAACCTGATGTGCTAAGCTTCATTATTCAAAAATAAGGCTCAGTGATGAATATATATTGATGCAATAAAATATGTGACACGGATTCGTGATTCTTTCAAGTACATTCTCATCTCATTTGCTTATTGATAGTTTGTTGATTTCTCATCTTCTTTCTAACATTCTTTCTATCATCAATTTTTCTTTCTATCATCTAACTAACATTTATTCATGGTGTATCTGAGTTAAAATTGGTTCAACCATTATCATACAAAAACATTCATTATAGATTCCATTGCATTCATTATAGATTTGATAACATTCATAATAGAGTTCATTGCATTCATTAGCATCATTAATACATACATGTACTACCATTGCATTCAGAGTCATATAGAATCAAATAGATATTCATCATAAAACTCACAACATCATAAAAGCATACATAGAAAACAAAACACAAATAGATCACTGCCAAAACCCGCATATCATATATATACGAATCAAAAATGATAATGTGTGAATACAATAAATAAGCCCAAAGGCTCAGATAACAGTTAACATGATCACAAAATGTCTCAACCAACACTGCGTTTGTCAGCAGGTGGATCCTGTCCACTAGATCCTGCCCCAAGATGTCGAGATGGTACCATAACGCCACCACTGCTAGTCCATCGTGAAGTAGATCTACTCGATCTCCTCCCCATAAATACACTGAAGCTAGGATCTCTCTAACCCTCAGGGATGGCTCTCTCATATGCTTGTCTGTAATAAATAACCTCCTCCGCAATAGTGAAATACCTATCTGCGTGGTCATGCACATCTGTACCTACTCTAAAAAGATGATCAACGGTATCCATGGTAATCTGACATCTCCGCACTGACTCATCTCTCTCCCTCTAGAGATGATCTCTCTCAGCATCAAGGGCACCATAATCTACATGGTAGGTCTCTCGCTTGATATCTCATCTAGCGACGTCATCCTCTAAATTCTGGACCCGCGCTCTAAGAGTCTGCAACTCATCCTCCTTACCAACTTGACCTCTCCCACCCTCTGTAATAGGCACATCCTCTAGCTCTAGCATATCCTCATCATCATCTCCACTCTCATTGCTCGATGACTCAGAAGAATCATTGCTATCCTCACGGATAATAGACTCGGTGTCTCCACCAATGTCTACATCCTCATCTCCCTCACCACCCTCACCTCCTCCCTCATCTCCCCCACCTCCTCTCTCAACTCCATCCTCTCCCCCTCCTCCAGCTCCTTCCCCTGCGACTATCCTCAACCGCTATCTAGGATGTCGAATCTACTATGCTGTAATTGGAACAACAGGATCAGTCAATGGCACTGGCCTGTGCCAAGAAAACCATGCATCACACTCCACCATCATCCCTGGATCAACTACACCTCTACTCCACCCCCAGAGTAATGGCAGCAGAGCATCAAACTCAGCAGAAGCAACATGAGGCTATATACACACACCCCAATCAGAAACCTCACGAGATATGCAAGCAAAGTAAGCAGTAACCACAGGTGTCACCTGTACCTCACCAAACTATCTCAGAACCCACCCTGGAAGATACATCTCAATAATCCATTGGGACTCAAAGGTCCTATCGGTCAAATATCTCTGTTGTTGGCAGAAAGGTAAGTGCATTGCATCATCCTCCCAACCGGGGCAATCTAAGTATGGTCTCCAAATAAAATGCTGCAAAATATCAAACTGATGTCTCTAGTACAAGGTGTTACCCAAACCCCTATGTCTGATACCTGTTGTGTACCTATAAGCATACGGCTCACCAGGCTGCAAATCAACATGAATAACAGGCCTTGAAATAGAAATATGCTCCCATGCCCATATCTGGAGAAGTGTCACACCACAACTAATAGAATGGTATCCAAGATACACAATACCATGCATCTGATAGTATAACATGGCTAGAAGACAAGGACCCCAAGCATACAGTTGATGATGAACAATCATATCATGGAGCACTCTGCCCCATCCAAATGGAAACCGATGACCTCGTCTGTCAGGTATCAATAAACCACCGACAACACCGCATAATACAATAGTCATATTGTCATAGTCTAATCGGGCCTAAGGGATGTCTTAACGGCCACTGATCTATAAGTCTTGAATCTCACACTTGAAAAGTGTGCATAACCCAACAATGCCATCATCATGGTCATATACAACCCTCTCACCATGAATATGAATACGCATTATACGCCATACATCCTCTAATGTGATGGATGCCTCACCAGTCGGAAGATGAAATGAACAAGTCTTAGAGTGCCACCACTCTATCAAAGTTGTAATCATGGCCCTGTTGGCTATAACCTTAGGAAAGTGTAAAACATGATATAGACCAAGTTGTCGGATATGCTCAATCTCCTCATCAAGTAAATCAGTACGAAGATCAAGTCCACTAGGTCTTCTCTGTCAGTAGTATAACACTCCAATGTTCTCCTGCAGTGAAGAAATATTGAAAACATCAGATATCAGATCCCAAAAAACAAAAAATATTTTCAACCTCATGACAAAAATTACACATACGATGAATGCTTGATAGTTATGACAAATGCGGTACAATTATGACTCTTGCGTGATGTTTAAAGCTAATGCATAAAGAAATGAGCTCATGCGTGATGTTTAACGCTAATGTGTAACACTTAAGGCAAATATGTAGCATTTAGAGTGTTTGTGTAGCACTTAATGCGTATGCATAAAAATCGACAAGTGATTGCGTAATACAATGCAAAAATTGATCATTGGAAATTTTTTGGAAAATAGCAAAAAAAATAGGCAAAAAATCAGGATAATTTTGGAAAAATACCATGCCGCCAATCCCAGGAGGTCTCTGATATGAATGTAATCGATCAGACAAATGCACTCGAGCTCTATAACCAGCCATGATGATCAAATACTCATAAAAAAGCACACAAATTGCAGAGAAAAACAAGGAATTACCAAAGTGCAAATGAGCAAATGAAAACATAAAAAAACTCTATTTATAGCTCAAAAATTAGGGTTTTTTGACACCTCAACGCCTGTGGTCCCCGCTAGCTTAAAACACCTTGCAGCCTACTCAAACGATCTGGAAATGGAATGAAACTTCACACGCTTGCTCGTTACACTATTATCGAAAACATGGTCTCAATTTTTTAATTTTCCGACCACCTTTTCCGAGGAGGCATATGTACACTATATAGTAGTACCAAGGCTCACTAGGGCAAAAAATTTCGTTTTCTTTGAAACAAAGTCATTCTGACATTTTCTCAAAGAGGGGCAAATGTAGACACCTAAAAATGTGTCATTGATCATGTACTAATTATTCCTCTAATTGATTAAATAATTCTTTAATTATTTAATTAAGTTAATTAATCTTATTCTTCTAATTCTTCTATTTCTTCTAAATTCATTTTGTTTAATTTCTTCTAATTTCATATTTCCTCATCATCTTACTAATTATTATATTTCCTATTCTTTCATCATTTAATCATTTTAATCATTTTCTAAATATTAATTAAATATTTATTGTTTAATTAATTCTGATTAATTCCCCAATTTAAATAATCTCTATTATTTAAATAAATCAATTCTCAATTTCTATATCTAATCATCTAATCATCAACCCTTTTCTAAATATTAATTAAATATTTATTATTTAATTAATTGTGATTTAATTCCTTTAATTTAAATAATCTTTATTATTTAATTAAATTCTATTTCTAAAATAATTAAATAGTTTCTTTAAATTATTTAATTAACTAATTAATTCTTCCATTTCCAAATCCCCAAATTCTAATTTCATTTAATTTCATATTCTTCTAATTTCTTCCAAATTCAATTACATGTGCATGATTTCAAAAACCAAATTGAAAATCAAAATCAAGTTCTAAATATATTCAAATACTAAATTGAATTAAAATAAATTCAATTATTTGAATAAATTTCATGCAAAAACCAAATTCAAAATCTAAGTCTAAATGCAAGCACATGCTAAATTAATTAATTAAATCAATTATCTCTCCAATCTCTATTTCCATCTTTCAATTAGCTTTTTCTAAATTAAGCTTTCTTTGTCATCCTCTTTATTTCCTCCAATTATGCTTTTTCTTCTTTCAGTCATCTTTTTCTCATTCAGTTGACTCCTTTAATCTATTCAATCTATTAAGTTTCACTCCTACAATAAGCAGTTCAACTATCAATTTTCATGTGAGCTCACTTGAGTTCCACCTCTTGATCAATCTGTTCCACCTTTCAATCAATCTCATCCAAAAATCTATAAATTGAGCATCCAATCTCCATTTTCAATAATCACGAACTCTGGAATCTTTGTGTCACTTGCAGGTTACCAGCGCAATATCTGAGAGCCTTCATACCATAGAGAAGAGAAGGGCAATGGAAGCTATATGCGATCTTGGAATATGGAGTTTGATTTGAATTATTTTAATTCCTATTTGCTTGATTGTGTTATTTCATTGTTAGTTTGTTAGAATTTTTTGATTAGATAGGGATTCGTGATTTCCCTTTGATTTCTAATTGATATTTTATTAAGATGAATTTTACATACGATAATATCTACAAGTTGCTCCTAGGTAGAAACATGCTCTAAGATAACATCTTTACTTTGAACTTTCTCCCTCAAAAAGTGATACTTCAATTCAATGTGCATAGTCCTAGCGTGCAAAATAGGATTCTTAGAAATATTAATTGCACTCGTATTATCACACAAAATCTTGATAGGTTCTGAGATCTTCATCTTAAAACCTTCCAAAATGTGTCTCATCCAAATAGCTTGTGTGTAATTCATATAAGCTGCTACATACTCAACTTCAATAGTAGATTGTGAAGTACAACTCTGCTTTTTACTACTCCATGAAACTAGCCTTCCTCCTAAAAACAATGTTCCACCGGTAGTACTTTTCCGGTCATCAATATTTTCTGCCCAATCAACATCAGTGTATGCCTTCAAATCAAAGTTTCCACCATATGGATACCATAACCCATAGTCAGTTGTTCCTTTCAGATATCTAAAGATTCTCTTGGTTGCTATCAGATGTGGTTCCTTTGGATTTTTTTGAAATCTAGCAACAATACCAACTACATGAGCAATATTCGGTCGACTATGAACATAATGTAATTTGCCAATCATTGACCTGTACTCCTAATCTTTAGACTTAGATGCATCTTCCTTGGACAATTTACAACCTGTAATCATTGGAGTTCCAACAGGTTTATAGTCACTCATGACAAAAGTCTTCAAAACTTCTTTCACATACTTGGATTGAGTAATGAAAATACCATTCTTCATCTACTGTATCTGCAAGACTATGAATTTTTCTTATTTCCCCTACTAATGACATCTCAAACTCATTATTCATTTCATTTGCAAAGCAGTTGCTCATGACATCATTACCTCCAAATGTAATGTCATCGACAAATACTTCACTAACTAGTATTTTATCTCCTTCAGACTTGAGATAAATGTTGTTGTCATCACTGGTTCTTGCAAAGCCTATCTTCATCAAATGTGTATGAAGCCTTTCATACCATGCTCTGGGTGCCTACTTTAATCCATACAAAGCTTTATGCAATTTACCTACCATTTCTTCTTTGTCTGTTAATGCATAACCATCAGGCTATTCTATATATACCTCTTCTTCCAATATCCCATTCAGAAATGCAGACTTGACATCCATCTGGTATACCTTGAACTTCTTGTGAGTTGAAAATGCAAGTAATGTTCTTACTCCTTCCAGTCTTGCTACTGGTGCAAAATTTTCTCCATAATCCTCTCCTTCTTCTTGCGCATATCCTTTGCATACTAATCTTTCCTTATTGCGAACTACAACACCATCCTCATTTAACTTGTTTCTGAACACCCATTTAGTACCTATGACATTCTTGTTTACTGGTCGGGGTACTAGGGTCCAAGTGTTGTTTTTCTCAATCTGATCCAATTCCTCTTCCATTGCTTTCACCCAATGATCATCACCAATGCCTCCTTAGTACTTCTAGGTTCAAAGGTGGAGATCATGCAAGAGTTCTCTCTAACTCTTCTTCTAGTAAGTACTCCAACATCCTTATCCTGAATAATTTGCTCAGGACTATGATTCAGTCTCACATATCTAGGAATAACATGATCATTCTCCTCAGGTTCAACTTCTTCATCATCTTCTTCCTTTGAAATTATATGTTCCGGTTGAATAAGTACATCAGGATTTGCCTTACCAGCTTCAGATTTAACTATTTCAGGTTCTAAAAGAAAAATGCAAGGATCTTCATCCTTTCTCTCTGAAGTAGTTGCTTCTGAAACTTCAGGACATTCATCTACATGAACATCAGCACTCTCAACAATTCTCTAAGTTCGATTATTGAAACATTTGTAGGCCTTACTCTTGGTGGAATAGCCAAGAAATATGCCTTCATCACTCTTAGCTTCAAACTTGCCAATGTAATCACCTCTTTTGATAAAACATTTACTACCAAAGATCTTGAAATAACTAACATTAGGTGACCTTCCATACCAATACTCATAAGGTGTCTTGTCCTTACCTTTTTTGACCAGAACCCAATTTATTGTGTAGACTGTTGTACGTATAGCTTCTCTCCAAAATGTTTTTACTGCACCTCCTTGTATCAACATAGTTCTAGCTTCTTCAACCATTGACCGGTTGTTTCTTTATGCTATACCATTCTACTGTGGTGTCCTTGGTGCAGAAAGATGTCGCTTGATACCATTATCATCACAATACTTAGTGAACTCCAAATAAGTGAATTCACCGCCTTGATCTATTCTCAAACATTTAATCTTTTTGCCACTCTCTTTCTCTGCTAAGGCCCTGAATGTCTTGAATTTACCAAAATCTTCATTATTATCTTTCAAGAATGTGACCCACATCATCCTTGAATAGTCATCAGTGAAGATCATGAAATATCTATCACCTGAAATGCTTCTAGTTCTTATTGGTCCACATAGATCCATATGAACCAAATCTAACAAGTGCTCTATTGAGAAAGACTCGCTCTTGAAGGTAGAAGAAGTCATATTCCCTAACTGGCATTCTTTACAAAGAGCGTTAACCAGTTTGTCTATCTGAGGTAGACCTCTTATTGTCTTAGACTTACTCACTTTAACAATATTGTCAAAATTTTTGTGACAAAATCTTCTATGCCAAAGCCAGCTATCATCTATTTTTGCAATCAAACGGTTGCTAACTTTTGGATTAAGATGAAATAGATTACCTTTGATCTGTTTACTGATTGCAATCGATTCACCTTTGTTGTTAAATATTTTGCACATGCCATTTCTAAATTCCAGTGGGTATCCTTTGTCATTCAGTTGTGCTACTCTTAGAAGATTATGCTTAAGACTTCAACCCAATAGACATCGTCAGAACTGCTCTTCCCATTAAGATAAATAACTCCCTTACCTTTAACCATATAGGGTGAGTCATTCCCAAATATGACAACATCGCCATCAAATTCCTTCAAGGAAATAAATTTGCTCCGATCACCAGTCATGTGATGTGAACAACCACTATCAATGATCCAATCATTAGAGTTATCCATCCTGGATACTAGAGCCTTCTGATCAGATGTTTCTTCCTTAATAGCCACAAACACAATATCTTCACTAGCATCATCATCAGATTCATCATCAGTAATACCACTGTCAATAGCTACAAGACAATCTCTCTTGCCTTTTCCCTTATATTTCTTAAATTTGTCTCTCTTGTATTCATCTTCACTATTAGGGAAATTAGCTGCTATATGACCAATCTTATTGCAAGCAAAACATTTCAATGGTAGCTTACCTCTGTATTTACCAGTGCCTCTAGGTAATCGTTTTGCCAACAATGCTTTAAGCTCCACTAAACTGTCTTCATTATCAACATCTCTTCTGGATCTAGATTCATAGCTATGGCCTGTATCTTTACTTCTTCTCATAGATGGGTTAGAGATAGAAGCTCTGAATGTAGATTTTTATTTTTGTACACTACCATCATAGCCATTTAGCTCAAAAGCAGTAAGTTTTCCAATAATAGAGTCAACAGTTACCTTAGTCTTGTCAATGGATTTCAGCTCCCGAATAGCTATAACTCGAATAGCATAGACTGGTAGCAGGGTTCTCATTACTTTACTGACAACTATGGCATCTTCCACTTTCCCTCCTACACTTTTTATTTTACCATCTCTTTAATCCTTTGACCATACAATTGGATATTTTTTCCTTCAGAAATTCTCATGTCATCAAACTTTCCTCTTAAACTCTCTTCTTTAGCAATCTTTACATGTTCATCACCGCTATAAATCTCTTCAAGTTTTTTCCACACTTCATATGCAGTATCAAGACCATGAACATCTACATATTCAACATCAAATAGGGAACTGATAATAGCCTCTAATGCTTGATGATTCTCTTGTTGTTCTTTCTTTTGATCATTAGTCAAAGTATCAGTAGGTGCAACATATAGAGTTTCTCCATGCTCCCAATACTGACTACCAAGACTTTTAATGTAAATCTTCATTCTATCACTCCATATCCTATAGTTATCTTTGTTGAACTTAGGACCTTCTTTCTTCATCATGATCTACATGATCTTTTCCTCAAGCTATTAGGCTTAGAGATCTAAGAGTACCTAAGATGCTCTGATACCAATTGATGATATGATAAAAGAATAAGGATCCGATAAAATACTAAGAGGGGGGTGAATCAGTATACTCAAAAACTAATAATAAACTCCCAATCTCAAAATAAACTTATCAACAAATAACTCTGTCAAGATAATGTCTCAAAGATGACCAACATCAATCAATCATCAACTGGTTTGGCTGTTATACCAACTTAACAGTAAACAACTTCTATATTGTAAACATCAACAATGCTTAATCAAATATCAACATATTCATCTCTCATGCTTCCAGTTATCATGCCTTATTAGAATAGTTAAGTAGTTAATCAAATCAACAAATAAGATCATAACCACAAAAGCATTCACCACTAGACACAAATATTTATACGTGGAAAACCTAAATAGGTAAAAACCACAGTGAGATGAGACTCACAAGGATAGCTATCTGAACTCTTATGAAGTTTGCCTTATTAGGAGCCAAGCCTGTTAAAGCTTTACAATAAGTCTTGTTAAGAACTAATTCCGGTTAGGAATCACCTGGTTAAGGGATTTACAAATATGCCTTGATGAAAAGAATAATACCCTATTAGGAGTAGCCTCATTGGAGGATTTGAGAATCCAAACTAATGGACCACCTTGTTAGAGGATTTAATAAGTAACCAAGCTTGTTAGAGCTTACCTGGTTAGGGGATTTTGATTTCTGCTGTAATTTTTAGAAAGCAATAGGTTTTCTTGATCTGTCTAAATATCACTACATATTCTTGATCAGATCCTTCTTAAGCTTCAATCTTCCTTTACACAAACTGCAGATCCATCCACCGGTTTGGCAACCACACACTCAACTAATTTCTGCCAACTTTGCCAACACTTTTTACAAACAACTTCATCGACCTTAAATACAAATCAACTAGGTCGGTAATGAAACAAAAACCTAATTCTCATCATCAAGATTACAAACAAGTCAGTACAATCTTGACTGTTAGAAATCATAACAATCTCTTCACATTAATCAAGAAAATTCCAACCGCTCCATGATCACCACTTCATCGGATTGGTAACTCATTACACGCTATGCATTTGATGCAATCCACTTTGCTCCTTTCCAAGATAACAAACACGCCAAATCAATCTGAACTTATCCTCATACAATGATCACACGTGTCTCCATCTTTACCGCTCAACATAAACCAACAAACTTGATCGGTTAGGGTTTATCGGTTTACATAACATAGAAATGCTTAACCTTATACATTGATTCAACTTAAAAACTACCATATACCAATTTACAACATCTTCCACAAATTTAATCATACTGGTTACAAGACAAAAGCAATATCAACAGTAACATTGACAATATTATGAATATCATTCACCGGTTCAATTGACATCAATGACAACATATCATTAATGCAATCTATATGCAAAATGCCAACAATCTAAAAATACTAACAATGAATACCTTGAAAGAAGCCCTAATGATGAGTTGGTATCATGATGGGATGAAAAAGGTTAAATTTTGAGACATTTAAATTTTGGAAAGCCAAGGAAAGATTTGGCGATCGGGGCTACATTAATTTCTCATGAAAGAAAGTGTTGTATCTACATGAGTGAGATTTTATGAGAAGGACAGAGAGCCTGGTGGATGGGATTAGCACGATTTATAATGATTATAACCTTTTTCAATTATTTATGCCCTTCTTCTCGATCTTGGTCTCCTAAATCACCCTCGGTGATTGAGAGTGAACAAAAAGAACCCAAGAGCAAAGATTTGGCCTCTGTTACTAGCAACACAATAGGCAAAAAGTTTATCCCCCCTGCTAAAAAACTCAAACTGTCTGTGAGTGAGGAATAGGATGAGGAAGGGGAAGACTTGAGTAAAGGTGAAAATACCCCTAGACGGTCCATTAGGCTGGCTATCTTCTATACTAAAAAGGGAAAGCTAAGGAACATTATGGATTATGAAACAGATGATGAGGCTAAACTAGGAGTGAAGAGGGGAAGGAAAGGAAGAGTGTTGAAACTGACAAAGAATGAGATAAATATGAGGAGAGGGAGATCTCTATGAAAGATGATAGCTCCACCCATATTTCTAAGAGCCCAATTGACCTCACGGAGTATATGATGCTCAATATTATGGAGATGAACAAACAGAAGGATGAGGGGACCTATAACCCTCAACAAGATGGAACCTATTCTTGTTGCCAATTCAATGCCATGGAGATGGAGAAGGTTAAAGATAAGGTCGTGGATCTTGAAAAGAAATTGGGTAGTATTTCCCAGCTTAGTCTGAAGGTCATGTATAGCTCGAGCACATCCTTGTGTTTAATGTAGAAGAAGATATTGGGAGCAGACAAAGATGACAACGGAAACTACAAGGAACGTTTTAAGTTCCTTACAAAGGACTAGTCCAATATTCTCCACTAGGCTAGCTGCAAGTTTTAGTGATGTTTGCTAGGGTTATTTTGATTTTTGATGTAAGTATTGTTAATGCTGGTTATGGCCACTATAGTCCCTATGTTAAAACTACTTATTATTTTGATATTGTTTATGTTTATGGCCATAGGTGGCCTAATATTAAGACTTTTATCAGGATACTAAAGATGTTAGCTCTGATATATACTACTGATAGTTAGTTTTTGATACTAGTTAGTTGTTAATGTGTTTTTAATGTGCTACTAGTGCTCTATTAAACTTATGTCTGTTGGGTTGTTGTTTTTGGGACAACACCCTTGTTTTGTTGCTTTTTAATATCAAAAATAGTTGTAAAGGTGCTCCAAGTGTAAAATTTCCTTCTTTGATGAAGCCTCATCATCTTACATCATCATTTATTTATGCAATTCTCTCTGGGAATGGCTAGCTAGCCCCTAGAATTCACCAAACATCTATTATAATGTATAAAGGATAATGATACCTTGGTGCATTCTAGAGGCTACATAGTTGTTCCTCTGCTCTCCTAAGAGTAAAAAATTGACCTTGATTTGTGACACACCCCCACTACTCGTGGATATTGGTCCTAAATCAGCATAGGGTAAATATATAAAGCCCACCTTGGTAGCTCTAGCCTTAAAAAATTTGGTGGAAAAACTAAAGTTGTGATTAGATCTCTTGAGGATAGCCCCACTGCTTCCCCTCTCATCAATGCAAATGATGATAACACCAATGCATCATGATAATAAAAAAATAACCACCAACACTAGAATCTATAAATTTGTGACATCTTAATAGATTAAAATAAACCTCATTATAAAAAAAACCATATAACACATCAAATATCTATGGGTATAGCTATCCCACATATAAGTATTCTATTCCAAATGAATGTATAAACAACATTCATAACTAGTAGTGAAAGGTCATCCATGGCTAATAAAAATTATTGCTAGTGCTCTTGTCAAAACCAAGGAAATGTAAAAAAATGTTGAAATTGATATAGTGCACAACATGGATCCATAATACAAGGGTAAGTGCATAAAGATGGTGTCCAAAAAGGGGGTATAAACGGACACTTTTTTTTTCTGAAATCAAGTAAACCTGAACTTGGAGGAGACATTTGAGAGTCATCCACTCAAGATATGAAGATACTCAAAGAACAAAGATTGTAGTACTCTGAATCTTGTTTTCAAACTACTAATTTTTTTAAAAATTGGATAAAATTAAGGGGGTCAAATCCTTCGCACACGAAAAATAGACCCTAATTTTTTCTGAAAAACATAACATAGTGTCTGACATGTGCATCAAAAAAGTCATAGTTAGATTTAGTATTTTGAAAAATCCTTTGGCAAAAAGATAGTTAAGAGTGAGAAATAGAAGTTGTGTATTTTTTTGTTGAGTATTTTTTTTAATGATTTTTCCAATCGAGCACATCCTGAAAATCTAGTACATGGTCCTGCGCGAAACATAACTTGCACCAAAACAATAAAAAATGCAAATTTTTAAAAAAAAGTTGTAAAGAATTAAGTGCACTACAATAATATTTTTTAAATTTTTTTTGGATAAGTAGATCAAAATTTATTAAAAAAATGGTACCCGTACGTCTCTAAGAACTATGGAGACATTGGTAAAAGAAATTCAATAATAATGTTATTGTTGTTCAAATTTTTAAAAAATTATATGGTTAGAAAGCTCAGAAGATGGGTGAAAATATGGTGGAGATTTTAGAAATACCCACTTGATGAAGTGTAAACCTAATGATGACAAAGTCGAGAAACCAAGTTGATAAAATTAAACACATCAAAAAGGAGGGAAATGGAGGGAAATCAAACTTCCAACCCGCAACTTTTTCATCCAAGCCTATTAACAAGCCTAAATAGTCAAAAGCGCGTACAAGGTTTCTTTTGTATAAAGATTGCGTATGGTTTTTTTTTTATAAAACCGCATACAAGGTGTTTTTTCAATAAGAAGCGCGTACACGGTTTTAAAGCTAAAACAACATGTACACAGTTCTTACTATGATACTCCATCATAAAAATATTAATGTGTGTGTTTAAAATGTGTATGTGTGCATACATATATGTATATGTATAATATGTAAAATATGTAGATAATGTATATATATATAATATGTGTATATATACACACACACATGTGTATGACATATGTATACATATATGTATGTTTATAATATATACATGTACAATACATATAATATGTATGTATGTGTATTTTCTTTTGATAAATTATGTATATGTGTATATACATGTACATGTATATTGATATATATTGTCTTTTGATATTGTATTGTACATTGTATTCCTCTCTCTCTCTCTCTCTCTCTCTCTCTCTCTCTCTCTCTCTCTCTCTCTCTCTACCCCACATAACACCTAATGACATCATGTAAGGTCCCTTAGCACACATATGACCCCTTAAGACCATATGATGTCCTAAGGGGTCAGATTCTGTCCTAAGGGGTCATATGATGTTCTAACACATGTGAGGACCCATTTGATAGCTCTGATACTAATATGATTAGTACAGATGCCAAGCTAACAAGATGAGAGGGGGGGGGGGGGTGAATCATACAAACTTAATCTTCCATAAAAATAATAGATTCAACCTCGGTAAACTTATTAGAAAAACTGTAAAGCATGCAAACTCATAAATAGATAAGATCACACAACATATAACACCAGATTTAACGTGGAAACCCAAATAGGGAAAAAACACTGTGGGATTTCGGACCCACTAAGAAATATACTCTTCTAGAGTATGCTAGGTTAAAAGCAAATCCTGTTAAAGATTACAAACACATTGCTAGATGTGACCTGGTTAAGGGATTTCCCTAAGATCTGTTAGGATCTTCACCTTGTTAGAGGTGACCTTGTCAAAGGATTTCAAACACTCAATCTGAATGTTACCTTGCTAGAGGGTTTTACAAATAAGACTGTTAAGTCCACTCGGTTAAGAGATTTTCTGTCACTTCACAAAATAACAGTAATAAAATATATCTACAACTTCACATCTACAAATGCTAAAGAAGATTCTTATTTTCTCAATACAATCTTAGTCATAGGACTTATCTTGTCCCTCTGCTGGGCTCTATACTCTATTATCAAAATAGATCTTCAAGCTTCTGTGCTCGGTAATCACTATGTAGCATTCCTGTGCTTGCACTTGCCCGCATACATTGTTTATCAACAGTTCTTTATTTATAAACAATTTTCCAACCGCTTAATCTCCTTGATCACATTTCCCATGATCAATCATAGCCATCAGATCTTCAAACTCGATCAGGTTCATTGTATCCTTCGATCTGAAAATGTTTTACCTCGCCGTGGAACTTGCATACATTTCTTAGAACTTGTGCTAAGGTATTTCGGTTCAATCTGAGCTATAGATCTTCCTACCGATCTTCCATTGCCATAGATTCTTTAACAAACTTCATGTATGGACTACCAATCATTTAATCAACTCCATCTCATCAGCTTCCTTCATTAAATAATGCAATTAATCATTTAATGCATTTTGTTATTACTCGGTTGCAACTCGGTAAATACTAAACGTTACTCGATAGACATTTCTGCCTTCATTAACCAATAGCGATAACCTTAGGGTTTACCGACTAGGTTCTTTGCCCGGTAACATAGTATAGTATTAACCTTACAAAAAGTAGCATATGTAGAATATCAAAACAATCTAAACATCATGATCTCATCATTGTCTAACTCGGTAATAGTTGCCCATTGAATAACTTATGTCTCCCCTTATTCATCACATTCTTTCTGTGTCACTCACCGACATCTTTATACTCATCAAATCATACTGCTTATGATATGGGAACATCATACTAAATTAGAAAATCAATTTCTTGATATCAATGACAAAATAATAATGTTAAGACAGTGAACATCCTTAATCAGTTATATCCATAGTCATCAACAACCTTCTCAATATCCTTATTGAAATGCCAACAATCTCGCTTTGTAATTAGAATGCCAACAATCTCCTTTGTCTGTTATAATGCCAATAATCTCCCCCTTTGGCATTGATGGAAAAACCAATTGATTTGACTTAAAAGATTTGGATTGCGGTGAAATTCTGAAATACTGAAATGCTCTCCCTCGGTCATTAGTCTTCTCCCTGATTCTAAAATGTAGTCTTCTCCTTCGGTCAGTAGACTTCTCCCCCATTCATTAGTCTTCTCCCCCTTTGACAACAATGCCAAAAATGAAAAGAACTAAAACATATTTTTTGTCACTGAGAAGTGAATTCCTTGATGTTATGTATCTACTTAGTCTCGGTCTGAGCATTATGTCTTCAATTCTGGTTCCTGTTATTGTTTCCTGCACACTTTTAGAAAACTTCCTAAAGTGTGTAAATCAACATCAACTCCTAAAAGATATTTTGTAGAGTCATCGAATTGATGATTTCACCGAACTCGGTCAGTGAATGGAAGATAGGGGTAGGACCCCTAACTGACTTCTGAGATATTCAAAAGTGTCCCTTGGTAGTGGCTTGGTGAAGATATCTGCTATTTGCTCCTTTGTGCTAACATACTCCAACACCACTTTCTTCTCTTGAACTTCTACTCTAAGATAATGATATTTGATAGAGATGTGCTTTGTCTTAGAGTGCATTACAAGATTCTTTGAAATGTTTATGGCACTAGTATTATCACAGAATATGGTTACTAGCTCGATAACTTGCTCATTTATACCTTCCAACAGTTGTTTGATCCATGCTATATTGGTACAATTTAATGCTGCAGCAACATATTCAGCTTCTGCTGTTGACTGTGAAACACATCCTTGTTTCTTGCTAAGCCAACTCACTAGTCTTTCTCCTAAAAAGAAAGCTCCTCCACTTGTGCTTTTCCTATCATCAATGTTGCCTACCCAATCAGCATCAATATAAAATTTTAAATCAAAGACATTTCCTTTCTGATATACTAAGCCATAATCTTCAGTGCCTTTCAAGTATCTGAAAAGTCTTTTGATTGCCATCATGTGTGTTTCCTTGGGATCTACAAAGAATCTTGCAACTATTCCTACTGCATGTGCTATATCCAGCCTCCTGTGAACAACATATTGCAACTTTCCAATCATAGATTGGTAAAGTGTCTCATCAACACATGCAGATTCATCATTCTTTGATAGTTTACAATTGGTAGTCATAGGAGTACTTACTGGTTTTGAATCCTCCATTCCAAATTTCTTCAAGATTTCCTTTATGTACTTGGATTGGGTAATGAAAATTTCATCTTTCATTTGCAGTATCTGTAAACCTATAAAATACTTTATCTCACTGATTAATGACATCTCAAATTCTTTGCTCATTTCATTTCCAAAGTTTTTGTATAGAGAGTCATTTCCACAAAAGATAATATCATCAACAAATATGGTTGAGATCAGTATTCCATACTCATCATTCTTCATGTACATATTGATGTTTTCACTTGTTCTTATAAAACCAATTTTGATCAAATATGAATGCAATCTCTCATACCATGCTCTAGGTGCTTGTTTTAAGCCATATACAGCTTTATTCAATTTACATACCTGATCATTATTTTCTTCTTCAACAAATTCTTCAGGTTGTTCAATGAAAACTTCTTCTTCTAATATACCATTCAGAAATGTAGATTTGACATCCATTTGATATATCTTGAAATTTTTAAATGTAGCATATGCCAACAATGTTCTTACTCCTTCAAGTCTTGCCACAGGTGCAAAAGTTTCACCATAATCAATTCCTTCTTCTTGAGCATAACCTTTGCAAACTAGTCTTTCTTTATTTTGAATGACCTCACCTTTTTCATTTAGCTTGTTTATGAAAATCCACTTTATACTGATTACATTTTTGTCCTTCGGTCTTGGGACCAGTGTCCATGTGTCATTCTTCTTGATTTGATCAATCTCTTCTGTCATAGCATTTATCCGATCTTCACTGTTAAATGCCTCTTTCACTATTCTCGGTTCAAATTCAGATATGAGACATGTGTTTTGTCTCAGTTTGTTCCTTTTCATCACTGGATCATCCTTATCTCCTATAATCTGACTTGTTGCATGATTCCTTCTGACATACTTGACTAATACAAGCTCAGTAGACTCTGTATGTTCTTCTTCATCACTTGGTAATTGGATATCTTCTTCATTTCCTTTAGCAGTCTTCTCGGTAGGACTTCTCAGTTGAACATAGACAAATCCTTCATAATCTTCTAGTTCTTTGGAGTTCCCTTCATCGTTTCTATTTGTAAATTCATCAATTTTCACATTTGCACTTTCTACCATTTTGTTAGATGATTTGATCAGACATTTATATGCTTTGCTTCTAGAAGAATAACCTAGAAATGTTCCTTCTTCACTTTTCTGATCAAACTTACCATTTTTATCATCTTTGTGTACATAGCATCTACTTCCAAAGATTTTAAAATAACTTACATTGGGTTTCTTGTCATACCAGATTTCATTTGTACTCGGTTTAGGGTGTAAACTGTTGTGCTTATTGCTTCTCTCCAAAATGTTTGTGGCACTTTCTTTTCAATCATCAAGGTTCTGGCACAATCTACAATAGATCTGTTTCTCCTCTCAGATATTCCATTTTGCTATGGGGTTCTCGGTGCAGAGACTTGCCTTTTAATACCATGATCATTGTAGAACAAGTTGAACTCATCAGATGTGAACTCTCCTCCTCTGTCTGATCTAAGACATATTAGTTGTCTTCCTGTCTCATTTTCAACTCTTGCCTTGTACCAATTAAACATTTGAAAAGCTTCTGATTTTTCTTTTAAAAACATTACTGACATTATCCTTGAGTAATCGTCCACAAATAATATGAAATATTTATCACCATAGTAACTTTGAACTTTCATAGGACCACAAAGATCAGTATGCACAAGATCTGAAATTCCCTTAGAAGTGTAGGACTTACTTGTAAAGCTTGATCTTGTCATCTTTCCCATCTATCATCCTCGACACATAGCATTCTCAGGTTTTTCAAGACTCGGTAGCCCTCTTACTCGATGCTTCTTACTTATTATGATCAGATTGTCAAAATTTACATGACAAAACCTTTTATGCCATAACCAGGTATCATCTATCTTTGCATATAGACACTTATTCCGAGTTGAGTCAAGGTGAAATGTGTTACCTTTTGTTTGTGTCCTAGTAGTAGCTGACTTTCCATGCTTGTCATGAACTTTGACAATTCCTTTTTGAAACTCTATTCGGTAACCTGTGTTGTTTAGCTATGCTACACTCAACAAATTGTATTTCAAACCTTCAACCCAATAAACATCATTACATTTTCATTGTCAAGAAGTGTTATGGATCCTTTACCTCTTACCGGACAAGGTGTATCATTACCAAATCTCACATAGCCTCCATCATAATCTTCTAATATAACAAACTTGTGTTTATCACCTATCATGTGATGTGAGCATCCACTATCTATGATCCAAGAATCATTAGTATTTATATGAGATATTAAAGCTTTTTCTTCATACCTTTCTTCATCTGATCCATCTTTGATAGCCACATAAACAACTTCCTCTATATCAGTTTCATTTGATTTATCATCATTAGATTCCTCATCAGCTATTAGGCATGTCCTTTTATCTCTTCTCCTGAAGTCTCGGTGTCCTCTGTAATGATTATCTTTCTGTCTGTCATCTCGGTAATCTATCTTTTCACTAGATTCTTTGTCAGGATAGTTAGAAGCCATATGTCCAATTCTATCACAGTTAAAACATTTCAAGGGTAATTTTCCTTTGTACTTACCTTTTCCTCTCGGTAACCTTCTGGCTAATAGTACTTCAAACTCTTCTTGCTTTCTGATTTCCTCATATAGTTTGTGTACCTCCTCCATGTTTTTGCGAAATCTTTCACTTGCTCCACTATGATTCCCTTCAGAATACTTATACTTTCTATCATTGTAATTATCAGATTCATCAAGATGGAAAGAATTAAATGCAGATTCAACTTTATTTACCGATGACCCACTGTTGTCAAAGTTACTTAACTCAAATGCATGTTGCTTACCAATAGTAGCATCTAGAGAAACTGGCATATTGGGTACAAACCTCAATTCATTGATTGCAGAGACTCGGATTGCATAAGTTGGTAGAAGGGTTCTTAACAACTTACTTGTTACATCCTTGTCTTCAATAGTTCCACCTGCTCCTTTGATTTGATTGACAATCTCCTTTAGTCTTGTATTGTACTTGGTTATGTTCTCACCTTTATTCATCCTCATAGATTCAAGTTGTCCTCTTAGACTATCCACTTTTGCTCTTTGAACATGTTCATCTCCACCATACACAGATATGAGCTTATCCCACATTACCTTTGCATCATTGTAGCCTTCTAGGTCATTAAACTCTGAGCTGGTTAATGCAGATGTTATTTCAATAATTTCTTGGATATGTTCTTGCTTTGCCTTTATCTCTTCCATTGTTAATGGATAGGTGTTAGGTACGGTGTAGTCATTCTCTAGATAATATACAACATATTCTCCAACTCGTGACAGGTGCAACTTCATCCTTTTCTGCCATGTAGAGAAGCTAGACTTGTTCAGCTTCGGTGCATCCCTCTTATACATCTTTGGATCTTTGCCTCAAGTACTTCTAAACTTTTTCTCCTGGAGTCCAAATCTCTAATACCAATTGATAGGTCTGATACTAATATGATTAGTACAGATGCCAAGCTAACAAGATGAGAGGGGGGGGGGTGAATCATACAAACTTAATCTTCCATAAAAATAATAGATTCAACCTCGGTAAACTTATCAGAAAAATTGTAAAGCATGCAGACTCATAAATAGATAAGATCACACAACATATAACACCAGATTTAACGTGGAAACCCAAATAGGGAAAAACCACTATGGGATTTCGGACCCACTAAGAAATATACTCTTCTAGAGTATGCTCAGTTAAAAGCAAATCCTGTTAAAGATTACAAACACATTGCTAGATGTAACCCGGTTAAGGGATTTCCCTCAAATCTGTTAGGATCTTCACCTTGTTAGAGGTGACCTTGTTAAAGGATTTCAAACACTCAATATGAATGTTACCTTGCTAGAGTGTTTTACAAATAAGACTGTTAAGTCCACTCCGTTAAGAGATTTTCTGTCACTTCACAAAATAACAGTAATAAAATATATCTGCAACTTCACATCTACAAATGCTAAAGAAGATTCTTATTTTCTCAATACAATCTTAGTCATAGGACTTATCTTGTCCCTCTGCTGGGCTCTATACTCTATTATCAAAATATATCTTCAAGCTTCTGTGCTCGGTAATCACTATGTAGCATTCCTGTGCTTACACTTGCCCGCATACATTGTTTATCAACAGTTCTTTATTTATAAACAATTTGCCAACCGCTTAATCTCCTTGATCACATTTCCCATGATCAATCATAGCCATCAGATCTTCAAACTCGATCAGGTTCATTGTATCCTTCGATCTGAAAATGTTTTACCTCACCGTGGAACTTGCATACATTTCTTGGAACTTGTGCTAAGGTATTTCAGTTCAATCTGAGCTGTAGATCTTCCTGCCGATCTTCCATTGCCATAGATTCTTTAACAAACTTCATGTATGGATTACCAATCATTTAATCAACTCTAGCTCATCAGCTTCCTTCATTAAATAATGCAATTAATCATTTAATGCATTTTGTTATTACTCGGTTGCAACTCGGTAAATACTAAACTTTACTCGATAGACATTTCTGCCTTCATTAACCGATAGCGATAACCTTAGGGTTTACCGACTAGGTTCCTTACAGTTTACTGACTAGGTTCTTTGCTCGGTAACATAGTATAGTATTAACCTTACAAAAAATAGCATATGTAGAATATCAAAACAATCTAAACATCATGATCTCATCATTGTCTAACTCGGTAATAGTGCCCATTGAATAACTTATTTCTCCCCTTATTCATCACATTCTTTCTATGTCACTCACTAACATCTTTATACTCATCAAATCATACTGCTTATGATATGGTAACATCATAATAAATTAGAAAATCAATTTCTTGACATCAATGACAAAATAATAATGTTAAGATAGTGAACATCCTTAATCAGTTATATCCATAGTCATCAACAACCTTCTTAATATCCTTATTGAAATGCCATCAATCTCACTTTGTAATTAGAATGCCAACAATCTCCTTTGTCTGTTATAATGCCAACACCATTATGAGCTTACATGACCCCCAATGATGCCATATGACCTCTTCGAACCATGTATGATATCTCAAGGGGTCAAATGGTGTTTTAAGGGGTCATATGGTGTTTCAACACATGTGTGGCTCAATTAGGACCCCACATGACCCCTAATGACATCATGTGACATCTCTTCCTCTCTCTCTCTCTCTCTCTCTCTCTCTCTCTCTCTCTCTCTCTCTCTCTCTCTCTCTCTCTCTCTCTCTCTCTCTCTCTCTCTCTCTCTCTCTCTCAGCCCCACATAACACCACATGACCCTTTAGGAGCATATCATGCCCTAAGGGGTCATACGGTGTCTTAAGGTGGCAAGATGAACCATTATTAAAATATAAAAAAATAGTGCCAATATTGCTTACAAAATTCGACACCTAAGGGGTCATATGGTGTCCTAAGCGGTCATAGGACACCATATGACCCCTTAGAACACCATACGACCCATAATGACACCATATGGTGTCTAAAGGGATTGTAGGACATAATATGACCCCTAAGGACACATTACATGACCCATAATGACACCTAAGGGGTCATATGGTGTCCTAAGGGGTCATAGGACACTTATTGACCCCTCAGGACATGATATGACCTCTAACGACTCATAAGGGGTCACTTAGTATCCTAAGGGGTCATACGACACAATATGACCCCTTAGAATACAATATGACCCATAATGACACCTAAGGGATCATATGGTGTCTTAAGGGGTCATACAAGGAGTTATATGACACAATATGACCCCTTAGAATACAATATGGCCCATAACGACACCTAAGGGGTCATATGGTGTCTTAAGGGGTCATAGGACACTGTATGACCCCTTAAGACATGATACAAACTTTAATGACACCTAAAGGGTCATATGGTATCCTAAGGGGTCATACGACACAATATGCACCCTTAGAATATAATATGACCCATAATGACATCTAAGGGATCATATGGTGTCCTAAGGTGTCACAAGACACTATATAACCCCTTAGGACATGATATAACCTCTAACGACACCTAAGGGGTCATACGACACAATATGACCCCTTAGAATACAATATGACCCATAACGACACCTAAGGGGTCACAGGACATTGTATGACTTTTGGCTATATGCTGGATTTGGTTAAGTGTTGCCATTGATGTCAACATTGTATCCTGGTTGGAGACTATCCTGGTTAGATCTATCTCGGTTAGTCTTGGTGATCATTTTGGTTTTGGATGTGATTCTGATCCAATATGATCAGACCTCTGGAATCGATTTTGGATTCTTATTCTGATGGTTATATGCTTGCTGTATTTTGGTGGTTTCATTATTTGGTTATCACTTTTGGTATTTCTAGTTACCATCTTGTTCTTGGCTTTACCAGCTAGCTTTTGTCTTTACCGACTTCTGGCATTCCTGGTTAGCTTTACCAGTATGCTGTTTTGGTGACTTGGTTAGTGGATTTTGGGTCCAACTTATGGAATATGTTTCTCTCATGTTTTTGGTGCTTCTTGATCATATCATGAGTATTAGGTGACTTTTCTTTGGATGGTGTGCTATTATGGTGGTCCTATTTGGATCCAGTTAAACTTTCACTAAGGGTTTCTACCGACAAGTGAAGCGTGTTGGATTTTGGTCTTAGGGGAATCCCTGATGGATATAATTATTTGGCTACTTGATTTAGGTCCATGCTATGTAATTCAAATCATAATATTGGTTTGGTGGTATCATATGATGTAATTCTTGTAATTTTGGGTTTATGGGTTTAGGGTTTAGCTGGTGTTGTCAATAAGGTTGATGATCTGTATTTATAGGTGACTTGTTCATGTAATTCAAATATAGATGTGATGGTGATGGTTGGTTGAGTCTGCATTATTAGAGAAAGATTAAGTGCAAATAAAGTCATATCATTAAGGTAAAGGTTAGAAAGGTTATGTATTGCAGAGCAGACATCAATGCTTAACCATAACTATATCAGGCATTAGTAGATTCTACTTTCATAGTTCATTGTCTTCCAGATTTTAGTCCAATGATTTTATAAGTCAGTGAGACTTTTCTTTATGATGAGCAGTGCGCTCTAGGTTGTTGGCCTTTCTGCATGTGCAGACCCCATTGTAATTATTCACAATACTACTGCGGAGTATTCATTTGATTGTGGGTAGGGTTTCCCACCGTGGTTTTTCCCTTTCTTGGTTGTCCACGTCAAATATTAGTGTTGTGTGTTGTGCTTCAGTTTAAGGTTTATAATTGAATTGATTGTTGTTATTGTTAGTAAACTAATTCACCCCCCCCTCTCAATTTACTGTCAGTATCAGTGCATTCCAACAATTGGTATTAGAGAGAGGTCCTCTCTGTAGAAGCTTAACCACTTGAGATCCGATGGTAGTTGTATCTAGTTCTACATTCAATCCTTAGCAGAAGGAGAGTCCCAAATTTCATGGTACAAATTACAAGATATGGAAGGAGCATATGAAGATTCATCTCAGATGTCTTGGAGCTAAAGTTTGGGAGATAGTGGAGAAAGGGTATATACCTCATGATCCTAATTTAGGATCATCGACACCTACTGATGAACAGAACAGAGCTGAAAATGGTGTAAGAGCAAAAGAAGCATTCTTGAGCACCCTGTCTGATGAAAATCTATTGAATGTCATAGAGTTGGAGAATGCTAAGATGATATGGACAAGGCTTGAAACTCTTTATGAAGGTGACCAGGTTGTGAAGCTTGCTAAAATTGAAGGTTTCCAGGTAAGATATGAAACTTTGAAGATGGAAGAAGATGAGAAGATAAGTTCTTTTATGGATAGATTCAATGAGATTGTCATGGGTATCAAGTGTTGTGGCAGATAGATGTTAGTAAGGATAAAATAGTGTCAAAAGTTCTAAGAGTTCTACCTCTGACTTACAAGATGAAGGCTACTGCTATCAATGAACTCCGGACAATGTCAAGTACCCCTGTGACCAGAGATACACTACTTGGGAAATTGACTTCTTTTGAACTTGAAGAACTTGGAGATCAGAGTGCTGCTAAAACTGAGACAACATTTAGAGCATCTGCATTTGGTAAACAGAAGATAGATTGGAAAAAGATGTATGCTAAGGATATGGAGGAAATTGAGAAAGAAGAAAGAGAGCTTGAAGAGCCGGAACCCTTGATTGCTAGAAGAATTCCTAAAGGACCAATTGGAAGTAAGTATAAAGGAAAAGTCCCCTTTGAATGTTTTTCATGCAATAAGATTGGTCATTTTGCCTCTAGATGTCTTAAGAGAGCTACTAGGAATCATGAAAGATTTATGAGGAATTATAAACCCAATCCTGAATATTAGAGCATGCCTAGATTCAGAAGAAATAAGGATAAATCATGTTATTATGCTAGTGATGATGATGGTATTTCTGACGATGATGATGATGATGAACTTGTGAGTGGATCCGTTAATGGTGCTTCATCGAGTAAAGATTGGGTCTTTATTGCTATCAAGGATGATTCTCTGGAATCTATCATTGAACCAACACATACTGAGGAAAAGGTCTTGGCTGCTAAAATTGAAGAAATGGATGAATGGGTTATAGACAGTGGTTGCTCACATCACATGACTGGTGACAAAAGAAAATTCTTATCATTGCAAGATTTTGATGATGGATTGGTCAAATTTGGAGACAACAAGGCATGTAGGATCAAAGGAAAAGGAACAATATCATTGGATGGTAAGACTAATACTGATAATGTTTATTATGTTGAAGGCTTAAAGAATAATATTTTAAGTGTAGTTCAGATGGTGGATAGAGGATTTCATTTGCAATTCAAGGATGGAAAATGCAAGATCATTGATAAATCTAGATTGGAGATTGCTTCCGGAACTCAGACTAATGGAAATATCTTTCATTTGAACTCCAGTGAGAAGGCTTGCTTGATTGCTCAGATTGATGAGAGTTGGTTATGGCATAAGAAGATGTGTCATGTTAATTTTGATTGCATAGTAAATATCAGTTCAATACCGGTTGTCAAAGATTTACCCAAGATTGTTAAACCTCATAATCTAGTATGTAGGGAATGTCAAATGGGTAAGAAAGTTAGAACTTCTTTTAGAAGTATACATGATAAATCTAATGGAATTCTTGATCTTATTCATACTAATTTGTGTGGACCAACAAGGACTAAAATTTTTCAAGGTGATAGATATTTTATGCTACTTATTGATGACTATTCTAGAATGATGTGGGTGGCATTTTTGAAAGAGAAATTTGAAGCTTTTGAGAAATTCAAAATATTTAAGGCTATGGTTGAGACTGAGACAAAACTGAAGATAAATTACTTAAGATCGGATCATGGTGGTGAGTTTACATCTGATGAGTTCAACAAATTTTGTGAAAGGAATGGTATTAGGAGACAACTTTCTAAACCTAGAACCCCACAACAGAATAGATTAGTGGAAAGAAAGAATATAACAATTTTGGACGTTGCAAGGACTATGATGACTGAAGCTAAGTTACATGATATCTATTGGAGAGTGGTTGTTAATACCGCTATATACACTTTCAACATAGTACACATTAAAGGCGATACCAGTAAGACTCCTTATGAATTATGGTTTGGTCATACTCCTACTATTTGATATTTCAAATTTTTTTGGAAGTAAATGTTACATTAGAAGAGATGATGCATTAGGAAAGTCTAATCCTAGAAGTGATGAAGGAATATTTTTGGGTTATTCTACTAAGAGAAAAGCATATAGATGTTATAACAAAAGATTGAATACGATATTGGAAAGCATAAATGTCAAGGTGGATGCGCATGGCATTAATCATATCAGAGCATATGATTATGAACCAAAAGATTATTTTATTAGACCTGAATTGGTAATGCAAGAATCAGTTTAGAACAGTGAACCAGTGACACCAGTAGCATCAAAAAATTCAATAGTGATAAAGGAATAGAAAAATGAGTCAGCAAATCAAGAAAATTCAAAGACTCCCAGGTATGTAAAGCTAAATCATTCTGAAGATCAGATTATTGGAGATAAAAGGAAAGGTGTGATGACTAGGAGAAGGTTAGCTGTTGAAGAGGTATGTTCAATTTCTCAAATTGAATTGAAAGCTTTCATTGAAGCAAGTAAGGATGAAAATCAATTAAAAGCAATGGAAGAGGAATTATATGAGATTGAAAAGAATAAGACATGGGAACTTGTACCTAGACCTAAAGACAAGAACATTATTGGAACTAAATGTGTTTTTAGGAACAAATTGAATGAGGAAGGACAAGTGGTGAGGAACAAATCTAGATTGGTTTGCAAAGGTTATTCATAGGAAGAAGGAATTTATTATGGGGAAACTTATGCCCTGCTTGCTAGAATTGAAGCGGTAAGACTTTTTCTTGCTTATGCTGCACACAAGAACTACAAAGTATATCCGATGGATGTTAAATGTGCTTCTTTGAATGGAGATCTTGAAGAGGAAGTTTACATTGAACAATCTCATGGATTTTCTTTATCATAAGACAAGGACATGGTTTGCAGATTGAAGAAAGCTTTATATGGACTAAAACAGGCCCCTAGAGCATGATATGCTCTAGATTGGATAAGTATCTTTCAAAGCTTGGTTTCAGTAAAGGTAATGTTGATAGTAACTTATATTACAAGATTGAGAATGATGACATATTGATTATTGAAGTCTTTGCAGATGATATCATTTTTGGAGGAGAAGAAGGTCTATGCATGATATTTTATAATGATATGAAGACTGAATTTAAAATGTCTATGATTGGTGAGATGAAATTTTTCTTAGGTTTGCAAATTACTCAAATTGATAAAGGTATTTTCATTTGTCAAACTAAGTATGTGAAGGAGTTACTTAAGAAATTTGGACTTGAGAATTCTAAACCTATCAGTACTCCTATGATAACCGGTTGCAAATTGTCAAAGGATGATGAATCACCTAAGGTGAACCCGAGCAGATTCAAATCAATAATTGGTTGTTTGTTGTACCTAAATCATACAAGACCTGATATAATGAATGTTTTTTATATTGCTTCTAAATTTCAATAAGATCCTAGAGAAACTCATGACATTGTTGTGAAGAGGATATTCAGATATTTGGTAGGTACAACAGACTTTTGGTTATGGTATCCAAAGAATGATGACTTCACATTATGTGCATATATAGATTCTGATTGGGCAGGAGATGTGGATGACCGAAAGAGAACTACTAGTGGTGCATTATTTCTTGGGGAGAAGTTGGTTTCATGGCTTAGTAAGAAACAACCATGCACTTCATTGTCTACAACAGAAGTAGAATATGTTGCAGTTGCTACCAACTATACTCAGATCTTATGGATGAAACAGATGTTAAAGGATATAAGGGTAAGTTATGATGAGTCTATTGTTATTCACTTTGATAATACTATTGCTATTGATATTTCAAAGAAATCGGTATTTCATTCCAAATCAAAACATATTTTTATAAGGTATAATTTCCTGAAGAAAAAGGTTGAAGCAAAGGAAGTTAGATTGGTTTATGTGTCTACTAAGGAACAAATTGTAGATATTCTAATGAAGCCATTTCCTAAAGACACTTTTTAATATCTCAAAGATTAGTTGGGGGTTACCAACCCTCCAGAAGAGACTTAGTGATGCAGAGATGCATCAATCCAGTGAGCTTATCAGACATAATTTTTTGATCTAGGTTGATGAAGATGGTTCAGCATTCTTAGTTTAGTATTCGTCCTTTGTCATTGATGTCAAAGGGGGAGAAGGTATTCTATGAAAATTGCTAGATCTTTAGTGTTTTGGCGTTTGTTGGCATTCCTTGGCACTTGGATGTTTTTCACATTTAGTGTTGCCATCAATGCCAAAGGGGGATATTGTTGGCTATATGTTGGATTTGGTTAAGTGTTGTCATTGATGTCAAAACTGTATCTCGGTTGGAGACTATCCCGGTTAGTCTTGGTGATCATTTTGGTTTTGGCTGTGATTTTGATCTAGTATGATCAGACCTCTGGAATCAGCTTTGGATGCTTATTCTAATGGTTATATGCTTGCTATATTCTGGTGGTTTCATGATTTGGTTACCACTTTTAGTATTTCTAGTTACTGGCTTGTTCTTGGCTTTATCGGCTTGTTCTTGGCTTTACCGACTAGCTTTTGCCTTTACTAGCTTTTGGCATTCCCGGTTAGCTTTACCGGTATGTTGTTTTGGTGACTTGGTTAGTGGATTTTGGGTCCAGCTTATGGAATCAGTTTCTCTCACGTTGTTGGTGCTTCTTGATCATATCCTGAGCATTTGGTGACTTTTCTTTGGAGGGTGTGCTATTAGGGTGGTCCTATTTGGATCCGGTTAAACTTTCATTGAGGGTTTCTACCGACAAGTGAAGTGTGTAAGATTTTGGTGTTAGCGGAATCCCCAGTGGATATAATTGTTTGGTTACTTGATTTAGGTCCATTCTATGTAATGTAAATCATAATATTAGTCTGGTGGTATCATATGATGTAATTCTTATAATTATGGGTTTAGGGTTTAGCCAACATTGTCAATAAGGTTGATGATTTGTGTTTATAGGTGACTTGTTCATGTAATTTAGATATAGATGCGATGGTGATGGTTGGTTGAGTTTGCATTATTAGAGAAAGATTAAGTGTGAATAAAGTCATATCATTCAGGGGAAGGTTGGAAAGGTTATGTATTGTAGAGCAAACATTAGTGCTTAACCGGAACTATATTAGGCATTAGTAGATGCTACTTTCACAGTTCATTGTCTTCCAAATTGTAGACCGATGATTTGGTAAGTCAATGAGACTTCCCTTTGTGATGAGGAGTGTGCTCTAAGCTGTTGGCCTTTCTTCATGTGTAGACCCCATTGTAATTATTCACAATACTACTGCAGAGTATTCATCTGATTGTGGGTAGGGTTTCCCACCGTGTTTTCTCGCTTTCCGATTTTTCCATGTCAAATATTGGTGCTATGTGTGTTTTTATTGCATGTTATATTATTCATTGGGTTGTGCTTTAGTTTAAGGTTTATAATTGAATTTATTGTTGTTATTGTTAGTAAACTGATTCACCCCCCCTCTCAATTTACTGTCGGTATTAGTGCATTCCAACAATGACCCCTTAGGAGACGATATGACCTCTAATGACACCTAAGGGGTCATATGGTATCCTAAGAATATGACACAATATGATCCCTTAGAATACAATATGACCCATAACGACACCTAAGGGGTCATATGGTGTCCTAAGGGGTCACGGGATACCACATGACCCCTTAGGACATGATATGACCTCTAACGACACCTAAGGGGTCATACGACACAATATGGCCCATAAAAACTATGAGAATTTACCAAGATCTAGAGGCTATGAAAAGCACAAATAAGACAGAACAAAATGTGACAAGAATAAACTGTATTCATATCAATGATGCAAAATACTGATCAACTGGATCGTCAAAAGTTATTGTTGTTGTTACAATGTAGGATAAGCCTTCTTATAAAGGCAAGGCTAAGAGATAAGAGAACACACAATGATGACATGTGGCTCAATGAGATGCAAGGGTAGGTAGGGGTAGGTAGGAGAAATAGTAAAATATTCCACATGAGGTGGATCACCCATCGAAGGTGGAATTATCACTCCACAATAAGTGGATATGATAGAGTAACAACAAGATCACACCATAAAAGGTGGAAAATCTCCTACACACACACTCCGGATGTAGCACATCTCCCTAAGTGTCTCATATGCAAACTAAAATGTGGTGCATGTACCTAAGTAAACTTAAGTAAAGTGTAATTATATCCAGCATGAATAAATAATTACACCAACACCCCCCCTTAAGTGCAACTTAGGGGAATGCACTTAAGTCTACAATGCAAGATGAGTCTCGACTATAAGGCCATGTTAGGTACCCATGTACAAATACAAATGCACGCAAACCAATTCACTCTAATGGCTCTAATACCATGTGAGAATTTGCCAAGATCTAGAGGCAATGGAAAATGCAAATAAGAGAGAACAAAATGTGACAAGAATAAACTGTATTCATATCAATGATGTAAAATACTGATCAACTGGATCATCAAAAGTTATTGTTGTTGTTACAATGTAGGATAAGCCTTCTTATAAAGGCAAGGCTAAGAGACTTGAGAGACAACACAATGATGAAATGTGGCTCAATGAGATGCAAAAGTAGGTAGGGGTAGGTAGGAGAAATAGTAAAATATTCCACATGAGGTGGATCGCCCACCGAAGGTGGAATTATCACTCCACAATAAGTGGATATTATAGAGTAACAACAAGATCACACCATAAAAGGTGGAAATTCTCCCACATATACACTCCCAATGTAGCACATCTGCCTAAGTGTCTCATATGCAAACTAAAATGTGGTGCATGTACCTAAGTAAACTTAAGTAAAGTGTAATCATATCCAACATGAATAAATAATTACACCAACAACAACACCTAAGGGGTCACAAGATACCACATGACCCCTTAGGACACAATATGACCTCTAATGACACCTAAGGGGTCATACGACACAATATGACCCCTTAGAATACAATATGACCCATAACGACACCTAAGGGATCATATGGTGTCCCAAGGGGTCACAAGATACCACATGACCCCTAAGGACAATGTATGTCCCATAACAACACCTAAGGCATCATATGGTATCCTAAGGGGTCATACGAGACAATACAACCCCTTAGAATACAATATGACCCATATCGACACCTAAGGGGTCATATGGTGTCCTAAGGGGTCACAAGATACCACATGACCCCTTAGGACACGATGTGACCTCTAACGACACCTAAGGGGTCATATGGTATCCTAAGGGATCATACTACACAATATGACCCCTTAGAATACAACATGACCCATAACAACACCTAAGGGGTCATATGGTGTCCTAAGGGGTCATAGGACACAATATGACCAACATGTTCTCCATTTATCTCCCTTTATATCCCTTTATCTCCCATCCCCCCTCTCTCTCTCTCCCTTTTCCATCCTCTCTCCCTCCCCCCCTTTGTCTCCCTTCTCCATCCTCTCTCTTCCCTCCTCTCTCTTTCCCCCTCTCTATTTCCCTCTCCCCCTTTCTATCCCTCCTTCTCCCTCTCCCTTTCCCTCTCCCTCCCTCCCTTTTCCATCCTCTCTCCCCCTCTTTATCTCTCCCCCTCTCTCCCTCGCCCCCTCTCCCTCCTGCTCCCTCCTCCTCCCTCAATCCCTCTCCTTCCCTCCTTTCCTTCACATTTTCTTTACTACATGAAGTGCATACGGGGTGTTGGGAATATTAACATTGGTTTGCTAAACATTTTTAGGGCTAAGAGCGCATACGGGGTTACTAAAAAGACCGCATACGAGGTTTTGGGACATACTTTTAGTTTCCCAATAGCCTCAATGACCTCAAAAGAATTTTTTGAGCTCATTGAAGGCACCACTGCAACTGTTACTACGCTTCTGTGACTATTTTTATACGTTGAAGCAAGTGAATTTTTTGTTTTGCATGATTTCAAATGATAGAATTATTGTTCTTATTAGTTTGGTCAATGTTATTGTAATTGTTTAATAGTTTTGATTCAAAAAAATAATGATAATGCTCAATTTTATGGTTATTTGATTTTTTAAGAACTTATGTTTACATATATATGTAAAATGATTCTATTTAGGACAACTGATATTAACGATGGGAAAGAACAAGTGAGGAACGATGGAACAACGAGAGGCTAAAAAGGAAAGACAAAGGTAGTGTATGAAGAAATTACGTGACATAAGATCAATGGGACAAGAAGGTACATCATCCTCAACATCTCAATTCGATTAATAATGTATGCACCATGTATTGTTGTAGGATGCATATTGAATTTCCCATGCACTATGATATTTATCAACATATATGTTGTCCTTTGCACACTAACGATGTTTTGTAGGAATGCAATATACAAGAACCTCTTAAGTCACCAAGAGAATTTATTGCAAGTGTGCAATGTAAAAGAGATGATTGATGCATTTATTATAAGATGATGTGTTTGAAAGATTCTTGTGCTACATGTGGTGGTTTGCAACATTTTCCAAGATGTCTACATTTGGATAGCACACATGAAATTGGTAAGAAACTAGTTTCTTTTGGAAAGTACAAGATAGTGACATATGGCGTTAAAGATGGAAAAGAATTGAAGATATGTGAGTTAGTGGAAAATGATATATGTGTAGCTGATTTTATGAGAACGTTTCAAGAGAAACTAGTTTATGAGTACATAATGCATACACATAGAGCTTGGTGGTTAGATGAAGAATTCAAGTTATGCAAGGATACATTTCCTCTTGGTACCATTGTCTCTATAGTTGATTTTTCTGAAAATTATACACTACAACCTCAAAATGAAGTGTAATCTATGTATTACCATTCTACACAAGTTTCTATTTTTGTACACATAGAATGCATGCATGCAAATGATAGCACATAGGAAGATAGAAAGATTGTAAGAGAGTATCACTTCTACATAAGTGATGATCGTACACATTCATCAGATTTTGTGCAAGGATGCTTTAAATTTTTCTATGATAGTTTAAGGGAAATGAGCATATGATACAACCAACACTTAATATGGTCAAATAATTGTACCTCACAATTCAAGAATGCAAGGATGTTCTATTGGTTGAGTAGGATGCATGTGACAAGAAATGTACAAATTTTTTAGAATTTCACTGAGGCTGGACATGGAAAGGGAGAGCATGATGGTGCAAGAGTGATGGGGTTTACCTAGCCTGCTCAACACTCCACCTAGCTGGTGTTGCTCAATTCCACCAACTCACCAGGCCTAGTTGCACTCTAGACCTCCAATTCCTTCTCAATCTCTTCTAGGGATTGATTCTTGACCTTTCTAAGGTGTTTGCTTCAGGTGTTTTGGATAGGAGCCCTATCAATGCATTGTGCTTCTCAGTTGCTCAGTTGTGGCTTCTTAGCTTCAAGTTGCCAAAATGACCTCCTATCATTGTAAGATGTTGTAGAGGTGTGGAGGTGTCTACTAACATGTTTTTTATGCCTTTGAGGTCCATTTTTGGCTCACAATCAATAGGTTTCTTACCCATTTCAAAATATTGCCTAGAAAAGGGCTACAAGGAATTAGGCTTAATTAGGCCTCCAAATCTGATTTTCTAGGGATTGGGTGAAAATGGTTCAAAGGACCCCCAAATAAGTTTGAATTTTCTTCAAATATTCACCTATCCCTAAAGTATTTTTGTGGTTTTGGCCCCTGGTTTCACCATACAATGAAAGAACCCCAAAGTGAGGGTTTTGAAGGGTTTATAAGGCCTTTAACCGACAATGAAAGAACAAATTGGGGTTTTGGTATTAAAAGGATTTTTCAAAGATTCTCCCTGCATGGAAAAGTCTTCCCCAAGTCCATGAAACCCTCCAAACTCTAAAATGGTGATTTGACACACACCCCTGCACTTAACACTCCATTTTCACCTTATTTCCTCTAACTGGGTTGCTCCTGGACTCGCCTAAAATAAGGTGACAGTCACATCAAAGATCTTCTCCAGAACTTTAACCTACATATGTACACTATACAGAGGGTTTCCCATCATTTTCCAACAAGCCATGATGGCAGCACGTGTGGAACTCATGGGGCAACCATATTTACAAGAAAATTGCTATTTACAAGCCAAAACTAGCTGTTTACAAACTTGGGCAAACAAAAACCAAAGAATAGTATATAAAAGACTCACAATTGAACCAAAAACACAATAAAACACAAGAGTAACTCAATCCATTATTGGATCAATAGATTCAATCCATATTCTTGCAAAATGATTGAAAACAAGCCAAAATGTTGCCAACAAGACTGAAAATGAGTAGTTTCAGCATTTTCAGTTGTTGAACTTACATCACACACTTCTCCAACCTTGGTAAATGTGAAAGAGAGGGTACATATATGTTTCCCATGTGTGGAGTCTTCCTAGGGAATTAAACAATCCCTAACTCCAACGCTAACCAATTCAGGACAAAAGTTGTCATGACAACTTTTTGCAACTTTGCAACTTTTTCTCTTTTGGTCTCTCCAACTTATAAGACCTATTCCAAATCATCATAAATTAATTTTAAAACATGTCTAAGCCCTATTTAACCCTCCTTAATTCTCATGCCAAGTCTGGATACTTTTGACCAACAAAAAGGTCAATTGGCTACTCAAACTCACTATTTACACAAAAATGCAAACCTGAGTAGAATGAATACAACCTAGGCCTACATTGACACAAAATGCTAACTTTTGGACCCTCCTGGAGTCCTTATTCATCACTGACTTGGCTAGGGTCAGTACAAGCCAAAATTGTGAAAACTAAATTAGCTAAGTCCTAAGTGCTCCTGCACCAAAGAGCATGCGTAAAAAGAGCACTAGCTAGAGAAGAATTTAAGTACAAAGGTGGTGCTGAGTTGACAGATGCAACAACAATTGTGTGATGGTGTAACTCTACAATGGGACCAAGTAATACAGGTACGCCTATGGTTCATAGATATTTTTGGTTGATTACTAAATCTGACATCGAAAACTATCAAGATTGTTGTATAGTTGCAGGATCCAGTGACATGCACTCATTTCAAAGTTCAAATGCAAGTTCACTAGTAATTTATACTAGACAGATTGTATGTTTTTTCTCTTCATGTATGTATTTTTTGTGGGAAGAATGTGAATCACAAGAGTGGGTTGACAAATGGTCTTGTAGACTATTGGTTCCCATTGATACTTATCAAATTCCCAGAGCACTGCAGTCGAACTAGATGGAAGCATCAATTGATATCAATCATGTATCCAACCTAGTTGAACCGGGTGATTTTAGGGTTAATTTTATTGCAGAATTTTTTTTGGCTCATTTTGTTGCATCGAACATTATTTTTGGTATTAATTATCATTGTATAATATGTAGGTTATGTGTACATAGTTGTTGCAGAAGAGAACAATGAAGAAGGAATGGATTACTTTTTGTGTCGTTGTATTGAGCCTAAGAGAAAATTGACAACCATAATCATTGATGGAGAGGGTATTGAGTATCTAGTAGGGTCTGTTGTTGTGACAGACACATGACTTAGGAGATACCCTATCAATAATTCTGATGTTTGGTTGTTCAAGGACTTTGAAACACTCAAACATATTCTTCATTTATCCAACCTTGTTGTTGCAACAAATATTCTATTGATTAAGTATTGTGGTAGACCTCATAACAGAATTTTATGAAAAGTTCATGAATCTGACCACGAGGCATTACTTGACACAATACGGGTTAGAGCCAATCCACAAGGCTCACTTGATTGATTCTACGGTTTAGGGTAGAATGATTTTGAGAATTTTGTATATATCATCGATGAATTGTTCTATATTCATTTTTTGTATATTTAAATGGCGATGACCTGATTCACACATATTTAAATGCCAAATTTTGTATAAAATCCCATGAGATGATTTATAACACATTTTTTTGTATATTTAAATAGCCAAGAGCTAATTTGTCCATATTTACAAGCAAATTTTTGAATATATGTGACTACCTTTTGTGACTATTTTTTGAATATATGTGTCTATGTTTTGAATATCTTAAGGGTTTTGAGTTTATGTGATGTGATAAGGTCAATCATGACCATTCTGGATTATATCTTAAGGGCTTTGAGTTTATGTGATGCAAGCAATAATTATGGAGATCTATGTTGTACATTGTATAATCATGGAGAACTATTTGGGTAATTATTGGGTCATGGGAGTCATAGATTGAGTCTAGATATAATTTGAAAAAAAATGTCATTATTGTCAAAAAAGTTGTCAAAAATGTTTTCAAGCAACTTCTAGATTGCGTCGATAGGGTATGACTCTCGATGTTCCAATACTTTGGGATGCACAACATGAGCATGCCTAGCATAAACCTGCCCACTTGGATGCACTCGTGATGTTGGTTTGTGCCCATGATGGATGAAATCAATTCTAGCCTATCTTGCAACTTTACATTGCATGCGACTGACGGTTTTTGCAGCAAGTGAAAAAATGCTACCATTTGAAAATGTCTACGAGTCATCAGAAATTGAGATAGGCCATTGTAGAAGAGCCTCATGTGACCCTATAGGTTCAAACATATCGATCATATGTGTCTTGGATTGAAAGAAACCGTCCATCAAAGTTTGACAATTTTTTGGACTCGGGGCACTTGAGAGATCGCGTCGGTACGGTATGGTTCTCAATGTTTTGACACTTTGGGAGGCACAACAGGAGCATGCCTAGCATAAACCTACCCACTTTGAGGTTCTTGTGATTTTGGTTTGTGCCCATGATGGACAAAATCAATTCTAGTGTATCTTGCAACTTTGCATTGCATGCAACTAACAGTTTTTGCAGCAAGTGAAAAAATGATACCATTTGAAAATGGCTTCGAGTCATTAGAAACCAAGATAGGACATTGTAGAAGAGCCTCACATGAACCTATAGGTTCAAATGGATCAATCATATGTGTCTTGGATTGAGAGAAATAGTCTATCAAAGTTTGACAATTTTTTTGACTCAAGGCACCTGAGAGATCGCGTCGGTAGGGTATGGCTCTCAACGTTTCGATGCTTTGGGAGGCACAACAGGAGCATGCCTAGCATAAAAATACCCACTCATAAGTTCTTGTGATGTTGGTTTGTGCCCATGACAGACAAAATCAATTCTAGCCTATCTTACAACTTTGCATTATATGCGATTGACGATTTTTGCAGTAGGCGAAAAAATGCTACCATTTGAAAATGGATCTGAGTCATCAGAAACTGAGATAGGTCATTGTAGAAGAGCCTCATGTGACCCTGCAAGTTCAAATGGGTTGATCATATGTGTCCTAGATTGGGAGAAACAGTCTGTCAAAGTTTGATAATTTTTTGGACCCGGGGCACTTGAGAGATCTCACCGGTAGGGTATGGCTCTCAATGTTACGATGCTTTGGGAGGGACAATAGGAGCATACCTATAGTAAACCTACCCACCTAGATGCACTCATGATATTGGTTTGTGCCCATGACAAACGAAATCAATTCTATCCTACCTTGCAACTTTGACAACTTTGACAACAAGTGAGCAACTTTGACAACAACTGAGCAACTTTGACAACAACTAAGCAACTTTGACAACATATTTCAATTTTCTTGTCATAAATTAAGGTCGGAAGAAAAGAGAAGAGACTTAGTATTTCTTCAAAAGTGGCTAAGCTAAATTTAGCATTGGAAATGCATCTGAGGGGAATAAAAGATCATCTTTCACCATTTTCATCTCCATCTTTTTTGAATTTGCAGAGAAGAAAGTCGCATTCATCTTCTCACTTTAAAAAATGAGCAACTTTTACATCTTTTATCCAAATGACCATTAATGGTCCCAAATCACCTTATTTAGATAAAACAATGGAGAACAATACGAAAACTGAAATTTGAGCATTACGAGCATGAGGGTGCTATCGCGCCACTCACATTGACAAATATAAATGAAAGGAATCAAAAGCATCTAGTGATCATTACGATGGATCAAATGACCATTACCATTGAATTTTATTTTCATTGAGACAAAGAGTTTTGTAGGGTTAATTCAATATTTTAGAAAGTTTATCAAATCATATTTCACGATTGCAATGCTTTATATCATAGATTTTTGTTGTTTATATTCATATTGTTGATTAAATAGGCAAATATTCATTTAACTTTATAAAAGGGCAGCCACCAAATACAACGATCAACAATAATCATTTAACCATATCAATAATTATTTAATCATTTATATATATTAAAATGCACAATAATCAACACAATGAACAAATTTTGTATGTATCAAAAATGCCTATCAATATCAACGAAATGCACAATAATGAACACAATACACATTTATTGGATCGAATATCAGCATTTATATATATCAAAAAAGGCATGTATGCCAAGTCAATACAAGTTTTACAAAAATATGGCATATGCCATGTCCAAATTGATATATAATAAAAATGCAGAATATATCTACATGTATTGGTCATTCAATGACCACAACTAACACTATATGATCCTATACAGTTTGTGGTGGATCATCAAAATCGAGCCTCTTCGATGCACTACATGGCTCTGTAGATGGTTTCAAAACCATAATTCAATTGCTAAGTTAGAATCCTTTTGTAGAAAATAGTTCACAATTATCAACATAGCTATGCATTTAACTATAATTTCTTTGCAATAGAAGTGTAGATTACCTCATCTATTGATCTAGGATCTACTGTCTTCTTTGTCTTCTCCTTGTTAGCCTTAGGATTTCTCTTGAATACCTTCTTCAAATGCTCCAAGTTATGGCCAAACCGCAAAGGGGGATATCATCGATTAAATACAATTAATACAATGTACTAACATATATACATCATAAACACTAAAAATCTATGATATAGAGAACAAAACTGTATCGGAGCCTGAGATGCTTCTCCAATCGACTGAGGAGGACTCGCCATTGATGGAGTAGTTGTCGCTATTACCTATATGAAAAATGATCAAGATTAAATATAATTAATATAATGATAATTATTGTAGGTTAAAAACAATTAATGTAATATATAAAACAAAAGCCTATTAGAGCCTGAGATGCTTCTCCAGTACATGGAGGAGGGCTCGCCATTGATGAAGCAACTATGGATATTTTCTGTATGAAAAATGATAAGTTTATAGTTCATCACAAGTTCACATGTACACGTGCATACAATCATAAAATCAATAAAATAAAGTAGAGATACATACCTCTGCCCTGTCTCGATCCTCGGGCGTATCAGGGGCATTCAACATATCTACAAAGCTCAATGGCCACTGTATATAAAACAAACAAAAAAGACTAATCAATCTAAAAATTCCAACTAAGACAATTTCAACCTTTTCAAACAATTGTACAATTAAAAATGTGTTCAATTACCTTCTTCCCACGTTTAGGCATCCTCGAGGATTTCTTTTGTTGAGGACTAGGCCTAGACACGGAGGGGGTACCCTAAAAAAACAACTTACACAAGAGATATTAGTACAGATAATAGTAAACAATTTAAAAAATCTAAAGTTAAATGACTTGCATAAATTCCATCAAAAGAATACATAAAATAAGGTATAGAAAATATGATACCGCATAGCTCTATAGGCCAAAATCAATCGCTAAGAGTGTGACATCGTCAATCTGGGACATTTGGTCCCTTGACAATGCCTACAAAACAAAAAATTGTCAAGCATTAAAGAGAGTTAGTATATCTTGTAATTTTTTTGAATTTAAAGTGGACTATTCTATTTAACATGTTACAAAATTTATAGCTCGGGTGTCGAAGTTGCAGCTGCAATAACTGCAAGAGTATATATCAGATGTCACTGCTGCATCCTAAAATTCATATTGTTTGTATCAATTTAAATCGATCTATAAATGAAAATTCATTTACAATTACAAATTTTAAGTGACTGATAAATAAAATGTTATGAATTTAAATCAACACACCTATGTTTGTGGCTAACTATCAAACAACATATCCATCAATTCATCTGTTAGTGCCACATCCTCAGCTTTGTTGGTCTGACATCTACTCCCACAAAGTGCACACGAATGGGCTGTGGAGCCATCGACAGTGGCCTCGTCATCCATCCTTGTGCATATGCCTGAGAAAGTGAGGCACACATGTTGAATGGGCTAACCAGCGCCAACTGCCCCAACTAATGGATCATCGTCCAACACAAGAGGGTGTGCTAACTGTGTCCCATGCTGGATGATCACATCAGTCAATGATGTAGCCGCCTGAAGAGTCTGTAGCTCCATCGACTCTTTTAGGTCTACTGGGATAGTCACATGCACCTTGGGTTTGGGTGCTAGGGGGCGACGACTTTGCGGGTCTACTACCCTATGAGCTCTAGGTCTATCTTGGGCAGAGTCACCACCTCTACTATGGAACCCTCTCATGTCAAAATAATTAGGCTTCTCATTAAGGACAAACTCACAATATACTTTCCTCAAAATATACAATGGCACCTCATGATTATTACAAGGTGGTTCATCAAAGACCATCCACAACCTATTCCAAAATAGATTCCTCTTCTACACATTGGTACACCAATGTATGAGAAACCTCTTTGCATTAAGAGCTAAGGGCTCACTAGTTCTAGGATCAACAAAAAGAGCACATATTTGTGCTTTACTTATGTTTTTGTTTTTCACTCCCTTATATGATAATCCATTCTCATAAAATGCATGACACATATCCCTATAGTTTCCCCATTTTGTAATCTCAGTGGAAACTGTAGTGGCACCACTAGCTAATGTTTCCAAGCTAGTGGTAAGGGATAAATGATGCTCAAGGTTAGATGTTTTTAATTTATTAATCAGTATACTTATTTTAGTCATGTTTTGTCCTAACTAATTAAGCAATTGCTCCTGTGTAGCTAGTGTATGGTCTAAAGGAGGAGCTGGAGGTGTATTTTGTGGGTTTTGTTGTGGGTTTTCATCTTGTTGTGGTTTTGGATTTTGAGAATCTGATATATTTGTAACAAAAAATTAAAAAACTAATCAAAATCAATGATTTTAAATTCAAAATGTAAATAAATTGTATCAAATATGCAAAATAAACAAAAAACATTAACAACCTACCTCTTTCCATGGTGCTGGGAAGTGGAAATCGAGAGCCCATGAGCGGTTTCATAAGAAAATGCCCCTCCAAACTGCTTTCGGCCGCGAGTTGAAAAAGAGACCCAGTTGGCGTAAAAAAAAAATATTGACAAGCAGCGTGTACGCGATCTTAAAACACTAAGACCATGTACGGGGTCCTAATTTCTAAGGGACCATGTATGCAGTCTTATTTTTTAAGGACCGTGTATGCGGTCCCTTCCCTTTAGGCTTGACATAAACAAACCAGTACATGGTTATTCAAAGTTCAAAAACCACGTACGCGCTATCTGTTTTTTCAACTCTTTTTTTGGTGTGTCCACTTTTTTGGCACCATCTTGGTGCACACACCCACACTATATAACCAAAGATAAGCATAGTCAACATTGCATTATTAATAAGCAAATCATAAAACTCAAGAGAGAAAATATAAAAAAAATTCATGATAATTACATCAAATCTAAACCCTAAATCCAAAATGCCAACATATCTATAATCGGCGACAAACAAAACTTAAAAACCCAACAAGAACCACCATAAAAATATTGAGTGATTAATCATGTACCAACATATAAAGAGAAAGTTGAAACCTACCTCCTCAACCCATGCATAAATTATGCATGTGAATATGCAACTATCTTGCATCTAGAAAAAAGCACATGAAACTCATACTCTAAAAGTCACTCTCTTCATAGATCTACAAAACCATAAGTTTTGTTTAAACATGCAAAACCTAAAAATCCATCCATGTTAGGGACATGCACATAAATTGAAATACAATTATCAATTAGAAAATACACGTGTGAAAACACAAAAATGAGTAGTTCAAAATGATGGAATGTTCTAAATAAGCATAGTCATAGAAGGGTAAGTGCACCAAGATGGTGAACAAAAAAGTGGCCACATGCAAAATAAAAATAAAAAATTTCATAACTTGTGCGTTTTTGAAAATTCAAAAACATGCTAGGTTTGGTAACACCAAGCCTAGCCAAAAACAATTAAAAAAAAAAGTTCCTCAAAACCCATACGGGTTTTGAGGAACATTATGTTTTATAATAAAAAATCAAAATTCCTCAAAACCCGTATGGGTTTTGATATTTTTTGGTAACCCATGCATTTTGGCCATTTTCAACACTAAAACCCATGGAACAGTAGCAAAAGGAAGCCAAAAAACCACAGAACCCGCACGAGTTTGGAATCATTTTGGATTTTTCTAGCATTAAGAGCAATTTTCAACAATGGCACCCCATTGAACATGTAAGATTTGATTGGTTTGATTTTTTTTGTTTGCATTTTAATTGAAGTGGGGTTTTTTAATTGATTTGTTTTGTTTTTATTAATTTGATGTCAGATTATACAAGCGATCCCCAAAAATGAAATAGACAACAAAGACCTCCTCCTGCACAAGCAACACAAACAAACCCTGTAAACATTGCACATGAGAAACAAGAAAACCTTCAAGACGTTTCTCCACAACCACAAAATCCTCAAAATGTTGCTCCTCAACAACCACCACCACCCTAAAATCCTCCATGTCCTCCATTAGATCGTGTAGATGCAACACAAGAGGATCTCATCAATAGCCTTACACAAAATAGTGCCCAAATTTCTATATTGATGAGTAGGTTGAGGTCCTCTAGTCTTGAGCACCACTCAACCCTCGCCACAATGCTAGAAACAATGGCCGATAGTGCAAATGAGGTATCTAGGGAGGTTATGAAATGGGGTTCAAGGATGGATAGATGTCGAACATTTTATGCGGATGGGTTGTCATATGATCAAGTGAAAAAAAAGGGCATACTTAAAGCTGACATATGTTCTCTTTTCACTAATCCTATTACCACTAACAACCTAAAACTAAATACGAATCGACTTCCTATACATTAGTGTGTACATGCTAGGCTGAAATAAGCTTTTTGGGATAGGTGGTATATGGTCTTTGACCAACCATCTTGTAATAATTGGAAGGTGCCTCTATATTTTTTGAGAAAGTTGTATTGTGAGTTTATCCTCGGCAAGAAGTCAAATTAATTTGACATCCGACAATTTCAGGGAGAAGGAGAGGCTCTGCGTAGGATAGACCCAACACAGGGTGGTGCAACCACAACATAGGAGGCATACAACTCCTAAACCCATGGTTCATGTCACTGTCCCTATATCCTTAAAGGAGTCTGTGGAATTATAAACTCTTCAAGCAGTTGCATCATTGACTGATGTCATTGTTCAACATGGCACACAGTTGGTCGGAGCAGAGGATGTACAAGCACTTGTAGAACTTCCTTCATCAACGTCACCTCAAGCATCATTTGGCATAGGCTATCCCATTCAACATATGTGCGCCACCTTCTAGGGTGTATGTTCTAGTGTAGACACTGACACGAATGAGGATGGTTCGACATCTCATTTGTGTACATGTTGTGGGAGTAGATGCCATGCTTCCACTACAGAGGATGTGGCCCTCACCAACGACCTGATGAATATGTTGTTCCCTCGCTATCAAACACAAGTGTATTTAATTTTGTTTATGACATGTTATCAATTAAGTGACTAAATCTTATAAAAATAAATGAATTTTTATTTTTAGAACAATTTAAAGTGACATATAAATAAAATGCATTGCAGGGTTCAGCAGGTGGTGGGAGTACACCACATACTTTCCAGTCGACTCCACGGTCACAAGTAGTTTCACCACCAGAGGTAAAGATTTGTAAATTTGCTAAAAATATAATAATACATTGGTTTCAAAATATATTTTGTTAATATATATATATGTATCATTGCTTGGTGTTTTATAGGGATTATCAGGGGCTAAGGTGTCCCAACTTGATGATATCACGCTTTCGACCATTGAATTTGGCCTAGCTATCTATGCGATACCATTTAAATTTATATATTTTTTACTTAGGTGATATATTAAATACATTCTCTTTTCCCTTATGTTAATTTTTTTCTGTTAGTTTACCCCACCTACCTCGAGGACATCTCGTGTGAGAAATCCATCCTCTAGCACTCTGAGGCAGAAAAAGATATCCTCCCGGACACCCAAATGACAGAAGGTAATTCAATATGATTTAAATTCATTTGTTGAAATGTATTATGATTAAACATGTATATGTAGATATTAATAAATGCACTTAATTTATTTGTTCTATATTCAGAAACATATGTAGATATTGATAAATGTACATGCCACATTTTTGTAACTATTATTGATTTGGCATCTATGCCATTTTTTGATATGTACATGATTATTGTTCATTTTGATATATATGAAATTTGATATTCGATCCAATTTGTTCATTGATATATGAAAGTTGATATTTGATCCATTTTGATATATATAAAACTTGATATTCTTGAAACTTAGTTATTTTCTATTGAAATATGATCAAACTTGTTCATTGTGTATATGCCTTGAAATGTGATTCAATTTGTTCATTACATATAACTCATATGGTGAATACTTTTAAACTAGGTTGCTCATATTGTGTATACCCACATACCTAAGTACCGACATCACTAATGCTCATATGGTGTATTTTGATTGAGTGAATTTTCTTTGAGTCCTTTTGAGCATTGATGAAAGTAAGCTGCACGAGTTTGAATATTTGAATGTGCAATGAAGTAGTCTTTAGCTCTTTCATAATTTTCCTCACCTCTGAGTCTATCTTGGATTTCAAACTTTTACTTCATGACTTCACCTTTGGAGCGAACTTCAAGCGTGAGAGTTTAGGAGTGAAATTCGGCTTCAAGCAACTAGGACCAAAATGCATATTTCAGGTATCGAAAGAGTTGAGCAAAGTTTCTTGCTTCATGAATCAGTGTTTATAAGTGAAGTTGATAACTTTAAGAGCTACAAGCTTCAAATGAAATTCTTTACTTCATGTTTGACCTAAGAGGAGCGAAATCATTCACTTCAAGGGTTGCTAAGGAGGAACGAAATTGTTGCTTCATAAATTGGGGAAATGAAGCGATTTATGCTTCATACATTTGGGAATAGGAGTGAAGGCATCTACTTCATGAGTTGAGTGTGAGAAGCGAAGTTTCAACTTCATTTTCAAACACATTAGAGTGAAATTCATCTTCACCTTTGAGCACAATGAGTGAACTTCATGTTGGAGAGGAGATGAGAAAACTTCAACTTCAAGAGGAGATGAGCGAACTTCATGTTTAAGAGGAGATGAGCGAACTTCAACTTCAAGAGGAGATGAGTGAACTTCATGTTCAAGAGGAGATGAGCGAACTTCGTGTTGGAAGAGAGATGAGCGAAGTTCATGATTTAGTAAGGTAAAGCGATCTTGAGGGTAAAGTTGAATCAAATTCATGTGCTAAAGGAAAGGAGCGAAGTGCTTACTTATTGAAATGAAGGGAGTAAGTGAGGTTTTAACTTCGTGCTCAAAGAAGAATGAGCGAGCTTCAACTTTAAGATGATAAGAGCAAACTTCAACTTCGAGGTGATATGAGTGAACTTTGAGTTCAAACAATTAAGAGAAAAATGACAACTTCATGAGTTGAAAGTTTAAAGTAAAATTGCTACTTCACGTATCATGATTTAAAGCGATGTTATTACTTCATGTGTTTGAGATAAGGAGTGAACTTTGTGCATGAAGAGATTGGAGTGAAATTATTTCATAAACTCATGCTTCCGAGCGAATTTTTCATGTATTGAACAAGGAGAGCAAAGTTTTATTACTTCATGAGTTGAGATAAAACAAGATAACTTCAGGAGTTGATATTATGGAGCGAAGTTCATTTCAAGAATCAATTAAGATAAGATTTGAGTGCCCAAAGCAGATTTGAAATTTATCTAAGGATGAGTCAGCTTAGGTAAGGTTTTCATTTAAATTTTATTCCATAACAAGTCAGCCTTAGGGTAAGAGACACACCTATTTATCCAAGTCACCTATAAAAGAAGAGTTGAAGCAATCATTTTAACATCAAATCAAACCAATTATCTCTTATTTCATAAAAAACCGTAAAAAATTGTTAATGAAAGGTGGAAAAATAGTGCATCTTTCATTTTGCTCATCGTGGGAATGAACTGTCTGTGCGAGAACATCTGAGTGGCTAGGTCTACTCTAGGTGTTCCCTTGTCTCACTCCCCAATACGTCCAATTTTTCTGAGCCACCTCATAGCGACGCTTTCCCTTGAGTGCTCAAAGTGGAAAAAATGGTCAAATTTTGACATCGCGTAACTTGAAGACCGTGGCACTTATGGACAAGTTGTTTGAACCTACGGGGTCATTTTTTCACTTCCTAAAAAATCCTCTCTTGGTTTCAGACAACTCGATTCCATTTTCTTGTGGTTAGATTTTGTTCTGTCGCATAAAAAACCGTCAAAAACCATCAGTGAGAGGTGGCAAAATAGTGCATCTTTCATTCTTCTCATCGTGGGAACAAACTATCAATGTGACTACATCTGGGTGGCCGGTTTTACACTAGGTGTTCCCTTGTCTCACTCCCCAAGACGTCTCATCGTTTCGAGCCACCTCTTAGCAATGCTTTCCCTTGAGCGCTCAAAGTGGAAAAATCGGTCAAACTTTGACGTTGCGTAAATTGGAAACCGTGGCACTTATGGATAATCCGTTTGAACTTATAGGGTTGCATTTTGTCTGCCTACAAAATCCTCTCTCATTTTCAGACAAATCGATTCCATTTTCTTGTGGTGAGATTTTTTCTGTTGCATCAAAAACTGTCAAAAACCATCAGTGAGGTGGCAAAATAGTGCATCTTTTGTTCTGCTCATCGTGGGAACAAACCGTTAGTGCACGTGCATCTAGGTGGTTGGGTTTATGCTAGGTGTGCCCTTGTCTCACTCCCAAGACACCTGATCGTTCTGAGCCACCTCATAGCGATGCTTTCCCTTGAGCGCTCAAAGTGGAAAAAATGGTCAAACTTTGATGTCGCGTAATTCAGAGACCGTGGAACTTATGGATGATCCGTTCAAACCTATGGGGTTTTGTTTTTGCTTCCTAAAAAATCCTCTCTTGGTTTCAAACAAATCGATTCCGCTTTCTTGTGGTAATATTTTTTTGTCACATAAAAAACTGTAAAAAACCGTCAGTGAAAGGTGGCAGAATAGTGCATCTTTCATTTTGCTCGTCGTGGGAACAAACCATCAGTGCGAGCATGTCTGAGTGGCTAGGTTTACGCTAGGTGCACCCTTTTCTCACTCTCCAAGACGTTTGATCGTTCTGAGCCACCTTGTAGTGACGCTTTCCCTTGGGTGCTCAAAGTGGGAAAAAAGGTCAAACTTTGACGTCACGTAACTCAAAGACCATGGCACTTATGGATGAGCCATTTGAACCTACAGGGTCATTTTTTTGCTTCCTTAAAAAGCCTCTCTCACTTTCATTTTCTTGTGGTGAGATTTTTTCTGTCGCATCAAAAACGGTCAGTGAAAGGTGGGTGCATCTTTCATTCTTCTCGTCATGGGAATGAACCGTCAGCACGAGAGCATATGGGTGTCCAGGTATATGCTAGGTATGCCATTTTCTCGCTCCCCAAGACATCTAATCATTCTGAGCCACCTCGTAGTGACGCTTTCCCTTAAGCGCTCAAAGTGGAAAAAAAGTCAAACTTTGACGTGCGTAACTCGGAGACCGTGGCACTTATGGACGAGCCATTCGAACCTAGATGGTCATGTTGTCCCCATTGGTGGGCTTATTAGACTATAAATATAAAATTTATTACATTTTATTATTCCCTGTTTAACCTAGGACAGGGTTATAACAGTTTTGATAAAAAATATTAGAACTTCCTCAATATACAACCATATCAAGTGAAACAAATTGCAAATGGAAGATAACTCATCAACGAATCATTCCCAATCAGTTTTACAGCCTAATGAAAGAGGAATCAACAAGATTTAAGCCCGTGATCAGGCTGTTACACGTGAAAATCACAAGAAAAATGCAACAAATGATAAGTTTCTTATTGAATATCCTTCAAATGCATTTATAATCAAATGGTACAAATTTATTACAAATGTATTTATAATCAAATGGAACAAATTTGGGCTCTCAAAATTTGCAAATCATCCCCACGGGCACTTTTATATATAAAATTTGGCATCTAATATAAATGATCAAGCTCATTACTTTTTATATATACAAAATTTTGCATCTAAATATGTAAATTACAACTCGTTGTTGTTTTTTTATATAAAATTTAGCATATAGGTATGCACATTACAACTCATTGTTGTTTTTTTATACTAGATTTAGCATCTAGATATGCACATTACAACTCATTGATATTTTTATATACAAAATTTGGCATCTACATATGCACATTACAGCTCATATGCATGTAGAGCACATCCAAAAAAGGGAAGTTACAACGATTCACAAAAGATATATACAAAATTGTCAAAATTATTCTACCATATTGTAGAATTATTCTTCTAGATGGCCCAAAATCAATCAAGTGAACCTTCTGGATCACCTCTAACCCTTAGTGTCTCAAGTATTGCCTCGTGGTCAGATTCATGAACTTTCCACAAATCCTTGTTAAGAGGTCTACCATGATATTTAATCAAATGAATATTTGTTTCAACAAGAAGGTTTGAGTAATGAAGAATATGTCTATGTGTCTCAAAGTCCTCAAACAACCAGGCATTAGAAGTTTTGATAGGGTGCCTGCATTTTATAGAAGGATAAGTTAATGAAAAAATCAATACAATGATTGATAAATAAATGAGTTTAAGAGGTCTCAATACATCTCGACACAACAACAATACCTTCTAAGTCATGTCCCTGTCACAACAATGGATCCTATTGGGTACTCAATACCCTCTCCATCAACCATTGTAGAAGTCAATTTCTTTTTGGCCTCAATACAATGACACAAAAGTAATATGTTCCTTCTTCATTGTTATCATCTGCAATAACTGCATATACATGACCTGCATTTAATAGAAGGATATAAGTTAATATCAACATCAACAGAAGTTAATACTAATAAATTGAGCTTAAAATTGATTTTACCCAAGTAACAAATTGCAACCCTTTACTTGGCTCAACTATGTTTGATACATGGTCAAAATCCACTGATGCTTCAATCTGGTTCATTTGTAGTGCTCTAGGAAGTTGATATTTATCTAAGGTTTGCAAAGGTCTACAAGACCATTGGTCAACCCACTCTTTTGATTCACATTCATCCCACACAAAATGCATACACGAAGAGCAAAAGCATGCAATCTATCTAGTATAAATAACTAGTGATGTTGCATTTGAACTTCTAAATGAATGCATGTCACTTGATCCTGTAAGTGTACAAAAATATAGATATTTTTTAATGTTAGATTCACGTATTAACCAAAAATATCTAGAAACCATATACTTACCTGCATTACCTGGTCCCATCATAGAGTTACACCATTGCACAATTATTTATGCATCTATTAACATTGCACCACCTTCGTACTTCGATTCCTTTCTAGTAAGAGCTCTTTTAACACATCCTCCCACACCATCATGCTCTCCCTTTCCATGCCCTGCCTCAGTGAACTTCCAAAAATGTTGCACACTACTTGTCACATGCATCCAAGTCAACTAGTATAACATCCTTGCATTCTTGAATTGTGTGGTGCAATTGTCCGACCATATTAAGTGTTGGTTGTATCTTATATCTCTTTCCCTTAAACTACCATAGAAGAATGTAAAGCATCCTTGCACAAACTCTAAGGAATGAGTACGATCATCACTGATATAGAAGTGATATTCTCTTATAACCTTTCTGTCCTCCTCGGTGCTATCATGTGCACGCATGAATGCTATGTGTATAAAAATCATAACTTGTGTAGAGTGGTAATACATAGATTGTACTTTATTTTACGGCTTTAGTGTATAATTCTCAGCAAAATCAATGATAGAGAAAATAGTGCCGAGGGGGAAAGTGTCCTTACACAACTTGAATTGCTCATCTAACCACCTATGTCTATGTATGTGACCTATGTAATCATACACTAGTTTCTCTTGAAACATCTTCATAAAATCAGCTATGCATATATCCCTTTTCACTAACTCACACATCTTTAATTATTTTCCATCTTTAACACCAAATGTGACTGACTTGTATTTTCCAATAGAAACTAGTTCCTTACCAATTTCATGTGTGCTATCTTGATGTAGGCATCTATGCAACTGTTGCAAACCACCACATGTAGTACAAAAACCTCTCAAACACATCATCTTATAGTAAATGCACCTGCCATCTCGTCTATATAGTACACTTGAAATAAATTATCTTAGTGACTCAGGAGGTGCTTGTAGACCACATACCTCCAAAACATCATTAGTGTGCAAAGTACAACATATATAGTGATAAATATCATAATACATGGAAAATTCAACATGGACCCTACAACAACATGCAGTATGTGCATGATTAATCTTAACATAAAATGGTCTTGTCATCTCAAAAAATCTTTGACTAATTTTAATCTGAGGAAAGCTTTGAAGAAACCTTTCATAAAATTGTGTTTGAGTCATATCTAAATAGTGTTTTGGATGTGGCTCATGATTTCTAATTCCAATTCGTCTTCTAACAACATCTCTTTGGTTGGGTGAAACCCTTGTGTTGTTATGCCAATATTTCTCAATTAACATTCTTAGTGCATCAACAACAACCTTGTCCTTGCCTGGGAGTCTACTCGAGAATGCCCAAGGAAAATTATTGTTAGGATCCTCAATTTTTTCTCACCTCTCTAAGGCATAGTGTAATGTGGTTCTACTTATCCTTAATGACTTGCTTGTTTTTCTTATTAAATAAGATTTTTCATTTCCTTTCCCATTACGGTTGATGTGAGGATACAATGAGTAACATTAGCATCTTTAGTGCGTGATTTTGAACCAATTGCTTGGTATGCATCAAAAAGATTTCTCACAATGGTTCTTTCACTATTATTTTTGGATGTTCTTAACCCCAAAAGTTTCATTGTCTCTCTAAATTTCAGATTTTTAATCATTTCAACAACTAATTGACATCTTCCACTTTGATTTAAATTTTCAAAATAGCTATTCCAAATTCTTCTAACCATTCTTCTGCAAGTTCTTTCAAAAATTTTATCATGCATTGGCTTCACAATATTTTCATCAATGTCTATTAGGAACTTTGGTTTTCTACGAATTATTCTAAGAGGTGTTAAGATTGGTGCATGCTCTTCATTTTCATTGGGTGCATTATGTGCTTTGATTACATCAAATTCAAATGGTATATCTTCTTCAATTTTATTAAAATGTTCATTCACCAAGTAATTTTCAAATGGTGTATGTTCATTGCATTCATTAGGTGCATTCATCATATGCTTTTGAATTGGTGTATGTTGATCATTTTGATTTGGTGCATTCATCATATCAATTTAAATTGTTGAATGTTCATCAGTTTCATTAGGTGCATTAGATGATGTACCTTCATGTAATCTCCTCATACACTCCCTTTGTCTTTCCTTTGATGCATTTATTTGTTCATTCATTCCTCTCTTGTTCTTTCCCATTGTCTTACACATAACATCATGATGACAATCCACACATATTTCAATTGTTATAATCTAAAGTAAAAATGATAAAATAACTTCAAAAAAAAAAAAAAAATACAAGACAAATCAATCATGATCAAAGCAAAAAAACAACAAATGATCATCATTTTGTTATAATCTAAAGTAAAAATGATAAAAATAACTTCAAAAACAATCTAATATACGAGACAAATCAATAATTTCAAAGCAAAATTGACAAAAAAAAATGAAAACCTGACTGTTATTGTCTTAGAAAATCATGTGCAACAATAGTGGGGCCTTCAAACGACCTATAATGCTGGTTTTTAGGCCGTTGGGACTAAAATATATTAATATTTTCCCATAACCCATACGGGTTATGGAAACCTAATGTGAACGTTCATAATTTCTCATAACCCGTATGGGTTATGAAAAACTAGAAGTTTTGGCCTTAGTTCTGCATAACCCGTATGGGTTATGCAAAACTAGAAACCAAATAGGAAGTGGGGAGAGAGAGAGAGAGAGGGAAAGAAAGAGAAGAGAGAGAGAGAGGGTGAGAATAGGATTAAGAGAACAGAGAGAGAGAGAGAGATTAGGAGAGAGAGAGAGCGAGATTAGGAAAAGGAGAGGGGGAGAGGGAGAGGGAGAGAGAGGGAGATTGGGAAAAGGAGAGGGGGAGAGGGAGAGAGAGGGAGATTGGGAAAGAAAGAGAAGGGAGAGAGGGTGATAATATGATTAAGGGAAGGGAGAGAGAGAGAGAGGGAGAGAGAGAGAGAGAGAGAGAGAGAGTAGGATAAGGAGAGGAGGAGGGGGAGAGAGGGGGAGAGATAGAGGAGATTGGGAGAGAGGGAGAGGGAGGGCAGAGATGGGGAGAATAGGATAAAGAAAGGGAGAGAGAGAGAGAGAGAGAGAGAGAGAGAGAGAGAGAGAGAGAGAGAGAGAGAGAGAGAGAGAGAGAGAGAGAGAGAGAGAGAGGAGAAGGAGGAGAGGGTGAGAGACATGAGGTAGATAGAACGAGAAGGAGAAAAGGGTGAGAGACTTGACAAAGAGAGAAGTGTGAGGGGGAAAGGGATGATATTGAACTCAAGGAGGATAATTAGGGCTCAGAATAGACAGAGACGGTGATGGGAGAAGGAAGACGAGAGAGAGAGACATGCATGTATACAAACATATATACATATATCTATATAAATATATGTATATATAACTATAATTATGCATATATACATACATAAACACATATTATATATGTATGTCTATACATATGTGTAATAAATGCTAAGTTTACAAGCATACATTATTATGTCTTCATAACCCGTACGGGTTTTGTGAAACACAAAATAATGGTTTTAGTTTTACATAACCCGTATGGATTTTGTGAAACACAAAATAATGGTTTTAGTTTTACATAACCCGTACGGGTTTTGTGAAACACAAAATAATGGTTTTAGTTCTACATAACCCGTACGGGTTATGTAGAACTGTGAATAGTACTTTTTGTTTTTCAAAACCTGTGCAGATTTTGTCTTGGTAAGAGGGTTGGAAAAAAACCCTAAGGCTTGCAAGCCCATTTTCCCCCCATTATTGTCCCTTTACATGTTTTTTCATCTTCCAACATGATTTCTCGACTTCATCATCATCAGGTTTATAGATGATCAAGTGGGTATCTCTAAAATTACCACCATAATCTCACACGTCTTCTCAGTTTTCTAATCATATAATTTTTTCTATTTTTGGACTACATTAGCATAGTAAACTTTAATTTTCTTTACCAATGCCTTGACAATGCTCACAGACATGTCTATCATTTTTTTAATAACTATTGATATACTTGACCAAATTAATTCAAAAAAAATTAAATATTATTGTTCTACACTAGATTCTATACACTTTAAAAAAAAGAAGTTTGCATTTTCAATTATTTTGATGCAAGTTATGCCCAACACACGAATAGGTACCAAATTTTTATGGATGCGGTCACTTCACGAAATCATAAAAAAAAAATTCTCAACAAAAAATTACAAAAAAATACACAACTTCTAGATCTCACTCTTACCTATCATCCTACCAAATGGTTTTGCAATATACTAAATCTAACTATATATTTTGTGCAGCGCATGAAAATAACTATGTTAAGTTTTTCTGAAAAAATCAGGAATAATTTTTTCGTGCGCGATAGGTTTGACCCTCTTAATCTTATCCAATTTTAAAAAACTTTAGTAGTTTAGAAACTAGATTCAGAGTACTACAATTCTTTTTTTTTTCTCAACTCCTAGTTTTGAGTGCATGAACTTCAAATATCTCTTTGAAGTTCAGGTTTACCTATTTTCAGAAGAAAAAAAAAGAAAAAAGGGGCCACTTATACCCCCCTTTTTGTTCACCATCTTGGTGCACTTACCCAAAAAGTGAATATAAAATTTACAAAATCAATAGATCCAAGTAACATTAATTTGCAACATGAAAGTACAACCATCCATTAGGACCAAGTTGAATTGTCTAGGAACTCCATTCCATGAGAAAACCAATGCCACAACCATCACCTTATACATATGTAAATAAAGAAACTAGTCTATTAAATAGAAGCACGTTGATCATCCAATGACTAGATCCATAGCCTACATGCATTTGGGGACTAGTAAACTAGTGCTTTCTAATTCTAGTGGCTTAAATTAAGTACATTAAACCATAGTCTAGATAACCAATGTTTTCCATGTGTTGTGGAAGCCAAACCCCAAAATCCAACATGATCACATTACTACACATGACCATATTAAGAAAAAACTCAACCACCATGCAAGAGGGTTATTCTATAATATCAAATAGGATCTCTAGGTTAACACAATGTTGCATGTGACCACATAACCAACTCCATAATTCTCCACCTTCTACATCCTTCAACAGCCTATAATATTGAATCTCGAAAAATAAGATCAACTACAAGACTTCCACTTGAACAAGGATTAATAATCACTCAATTCCTTCTTGTAAATTCCCACAAGCTTGTTAATATAAGATATAATGGAATCAAATCACCATGGATATATTACATTCAACCTCATACAAGAACATGCTAGCCATGGAACCACCCTAGCTTCAATCGAATGCCAAGAAAGTACCTAGTATGAATCTCCAATATCATAGCATTTAATAAAAATAAATCCCAATAACAATACAAAAAAGGAGAGTATAAAGTGAAATAAGGACATAGATTCATTTCCCTTCTAAGTCTTAAATGAAATAAAATTAGATATTAGATCTTTGAAAATTTTAATATCATCATGGCATATAAAAGAACACTTTAAGAACACAAATGAGAGATGAAAAAAGAAGATACACATATACATGTGGGGAAAATAATATTAGGAAAACCATATACTAGTGCAAAATGAATGTTGCCCATATATCTATGATGATACATGGGTTATATGTATTTTAGAAGTATAGATAAAAAAAAAAGATACTTATATATGTGGGGAAAATAATTTTGAGTAAAAATTCACCCTCTAAGAGCATAACCAATGTATTATTAAAAATGAATAATAACTATAATACACTTCTATAATCTTACATTAACATGGATATATCCTCCTCTGACTCCTTTGGAGGAAATTTGACATGATAACTTGCAATAAGATCTCCTTTGACATCTCAATCCAAGGACCTGATTAAATAGACAAAAACCAAGAAAGAAATCTAAACTTATTTTAGGAAAACATGTAAGTGCAAAATGTAAATGGTGCCCTTATCTCTATGTCACAAGTTCTAATGTCCACATGTGTCCAAATTTGGGCTATAAACTATTATTAACATATTCTCTTACAACTATAACACGCTCTCCTAAGTTATCATAGTAAACACACCAACTTTAGCATCCCACTCAATCATATTCTACCTTTAGCAAGATTCCTTATGACATGCATCATGGACAATCTTAAACTTGGTCAATATTATTGCTCCACTTTGTAACACCCCTGTTACATCCTCTTATGCAATATGTGAATCATTAGCACACTTACAGTGTCACATCGGTATACATCTCACATGGCATAAAGCTCCGTGATACACAATCATACACATGCCATAGTGGTCTAATCATAAATGGGACACCTTACATACAACATGAGGCACACATTTAATAAAAAGAATTCAAACATTAGGACTTACAATGTGTATAGCACACCTAATACCAACAGAATTAGGGTTGGGGAATTAGATAGTAAATCATATATGATGTGCAATGAGGTCAATGTATTCTTATGATTTGTGGCATGATACTTTGTTACATGCCTTTTTTTCCATACTTTTATATAGATAGGATCAAGGGTTGAGTGAGTGCTAGATAGGTTCCTTGATCTAGTTGCAAAATTAGACTTAGTGTGAGATGTGATAATCAGGTCATTGTTGATGGTAAGTTGATGAAGTGGTAGGACATATGAAGACCCTAAAATAAAGTAGGGAAGAAGTTTTGAATTGTTCATGACTATCTACATCATCCCAAGGAGCTTTAAGATTAACCTAATATTTTTTTTTTATCATTCTATTAACTTTTATATGCTTTGACCTATTTATTAAGAGATACACATTCTATAAAAAATATGAATTCACAATGCAAATCACTAGAAAATATTAGCACATATAAATAAGTAACTGAAAAGACCTAAAGTAGTGAGAAGTCAAACATCACAAAGAGAAGTCATTGTTAGTACTAAACCTTGTTTGTTTTTTACTTATTTTCTTATATTGAACAATGCTAATGTAAAAGAAAGTAAAGCATCTAGAAAGGTTGCTAGGAATTAAAGGGTTTATTAGTGTTAAACAAGCATTAACATACAAATATTTTAAAAAGATGGCAATGACAATATATACAATTTATGAACCCGATTACTATACAAATGTCATTATGAAATTGACAATATACATCTCTTTTATTTATAATTCATCAATTAACATACAATTGACAAACAATACTATTAACTAAAAGATGCTACATATAATCACATCAAAGTATATATTTTTTTTATCTGAATGATACAATAGAACTTTTAGCAATCATTTGAAAAGTTCTTAGCAATCATTAGATTGTGGTTCATAAGTTAAGAACTTTTTATCTTCATCTTTTACGCTCATCACCAATTTGTGATGGATAGCTTTCCCATAGTCCAACTTCAACTTTAAAATATTTTGATTGATGTGATTTAGTGTCTCATCTTTAAATACCTCATAATTAGTAAATAAAAATGACAAGATACTTAAAAAAATATGATTTTAAATCTACATTGTACTTTAAAATATCAATAATAAAAATTTCATTTAAAATAGTTTTATCTTTTAATATAAATTTTATAATGAGAATTTCTAGTTATAACCAGACAATTAAAAATCTTTATTCTATCAAAATCATTCAATCACATTATTCCAAATTTCCAACAAAGATGGAAAGAAAAAAAAAAACTTACACTCAATAAAACTTTTGATCCTTATCATATCATTCATATTTGTGAACGAGCCAAACAAATCAAATATTTTACATCCATCTTAATTTGGGTACAAACTATTTATGAAGAAACATCCAAAAATCAACCAACTGAATCAATTTAGAATTATACGGCTAGATAAAATTCCATGTTGAAGCAAACTTAAAAGACGAACCATCCTTTTCACAATTGCTTTTCCTTTTGACTATCATAGCAGAGCAAATCATACGGAAGAGATTTAAAAGACAAGACATTTATTTAGATTGTTTATCTCTGACATCTGATGTCCATATACAATGTAAAGTCTTTCCTGCCATCTGTACTTTCTGTTTGTTTCTTATTTCTTGGAGCCAGATATCAATATGATTGATAAAGCTTTTATTGGTGTTATCTGGATGAGTATAAGAAATCTGGACAACTTTGTCCAGATCAGTTTGGAGTTGAAAAAGTGAGTAATAATAATAGAGCTTCCATTTTAGTGAGGGTGGCAACTGGCAAGGAGTCAATGACAATCAAATCAAGCTTCATGTCTTAATAATTGATCTCTGAATAAGTCTTGTGTTCATACTTTTTTCTCTGAAGAGGTGCCAATTTGTGTAAGTAGTCTTAAGAGTTTCCTGTTGCTCCATCTGTCAGACTGCAAATAGTTACACAGTCTTCCTGAATGGGTCGGTAAACTCAAATGTCTCCATTATCTTAATATAATGTACTACAATGATGAGCTGGTAAGTCATATGCCCAAAGGATTATCAGAGCTGGTGTCTATTATTAGATCTCCTAAGAATAGCCCCGTTGCTTCCCCTCTCATCAATGCAAATGATGAGAGCACCAATGCATCATGATAATAATAAAAAATGACTACCAAAACTAGAATCTATAAATGTTTGACATCTTAATAGACTACAATAAACTCCATTAAAGAAAAGCATATAAGACATCAAGTATCTATAGGTATAGTTATCCCACATATAAGTATTCTATGCCAAATGCATATATAAACATCATTCATAACTAGCAGTGAAAGGTCATCCATGGCTAATAAAAATAATGGCTAATGCTTTAGTTGAAACCAAGGAAACCGCAAAAAATGCTGAACTTGATATAGTGCACAATATGGATCTATAATACAATGTATAACCAAAGATAACCATAGTGAACTGTGAATGTATCAATTATTTGCAATTAGAAGAAATGGCTAAATTTAAAAAGTCGACATTAGATGGTAATAATAGTTGTAAAGGGGCTTCAAGCGTAAAATATCCTTCATTGATGAAGCCTCATCTTCCCGTGCCATTTATTTACACAATGCTCTATGGGAATGGCTATCCAACTCCTAGAATGTACCAACCATCTATTATAATGTATAAAGGATAATGATACATTGACACATTCTAGGGGCTGCATAGTCATTCCTCCACTCTCCTAAGAGTCAAAATTTGATTTTTGGTTGTGACACACACGCTTTAGTCATGGACATTGGTTCTAAATCAACACCAGGTAAATGTAAAAAGCCCACTAGTACCCCTGGTAGCTCTAGCCTTAAAATTTTTGGCAGAAAAACTAAAGTTGTGATTAGACCTCTCGAGAAGAGCCCCATTGCTTCCCCTCTCATCAATGCAAATGATGAGAACACCAATGCATCATGATAATAAAAAATGACCACCAACACTAGAATCTATAAATTGTGGCATCTTAATAGACTACGATAAACCCCATTATAAAAAAAATCCATATAACACATCAAATATCTATGGGTATAGTTATCTTACATATAAGTATTATATGCCCAATGCATGTATAAACAACATTCATAACTATCAATGAAAGGTCATCCACGGTCAATAAAAATCATGGCTAGTGCTCTAGTTGAAACCAAGGAAACCATAAAAATTGTTGAACTTGACATAGTGCACAACATGGATCCATAATACAATGTATTATAACCAAAGATAAACATAGTAAACGTTGCATTATTAATAAGAAAATCATAAACCTCAGGATAAAAAATATAATTTTTTAATGATATTTACATTAAATCTAAACCCTAAATCCAAAATGCCAACAAATCTATAAACACAATATAAAAACCCAACAAGAACCACCATAGAGACGTTGAGTGATTAATCATGTACCAACACCTCTATAAAGAGAAAGTTGAAACCTACCTCCTCAACCCATGCATAAATTATGCATGTGAGTATGCAACTATCTTGCATCTAGAAAAAACCACATGGAAATCATACTCTAAAAGTTACTCTCTTCATAGATCTAGAAAACCATAAGTTTTGTTTAAACATGCAAAATAAAAATCCATCCATGTTAGGGACATGGACATAATTTAAAATCGACTTATCAATTAGAAAATGCACAAACATGAAAACACCAAAATGAGTAATTCAAATGATGGAATGTTCTAGATAAGCATAATCATAGAAAATGAATAAAATTTTTACAAAACCCATAGATCCAAGTAACATTAATGTACAATATGAACGTACAACCATCCATTAGGACCAAGAGGAACTGTCTAGGAACTCCATGCCATGAGAAGACGGATGCCACAACTCTCACCTTATGCATATGTAAATAAAGGAATTATCCTATTATAGAAGTGTCTTGGTCATTTGATGACTAGATCCATATCCTGCATGCATTTAGGGACTAATAAACTAGTGCTTTCTAATGCTAGTAGCTTAAATTAAGCACATTAAACCATAGTATAGATAACCAATGTTTTCCATTTGTTGAGGGAGCCAAACCCAAACATCCAACATGATCAAACTACTACACATGACCATATTATGAAAAAACTCAACCACCATGCAAGAGGGTTATTCCATACTATTAAATAGGAGCTCTAGGTTAACACCATGCTACATGTAACCACATAACCAACCTCATAATGCTCCACCTTCTACATCATTCAAGTGCCTATAATATTGAATCTTGAAAAATAAGATCAACTATAAGACTTCCACTTGAAGAAGGATTGATCATCACTCAATTCCTTCCTATAAATTCCCACAAGCTTTTTAATTTAAGATATATTTGAATCAAATGACCATGGATATATTATATTTAACCTCATACAAGAACATGCTAGCCATGGAACCACCCTAGCTTTGATATCGAATGCTAGGAAAATACCTAGTATGAATCTCCAATATCATAACATGTAATTAAAAAAATCCTAATACAAATGCAAAAAAGAGGCATAAAGTGAAATAAGGACATAGATTCATTTATCCTCTAAGCCTTAAGGGAAATAAATGTAGATATTAGATCTATAAAAATTTTAGTAGCATCATGGCATATAAAATAACACTTAAAGAACAAGAACGAGAGATGAAAAAAGAAGATACACATATACATGTGGGGAAAATAATTTTATGAAAACCATGTACTAGTGCAAAATGTACATTGCCCATATATCTATGATGATACATATGCCCAGGTTATGTCTTTTAGATGCAAGATAGAAAAGAAGATACACCTATATATGTGGAGAAAATAATTTTGAGTAAAAATTCACCCTCCAAGCACATAACCAATGTATTATTGAAAACAAATAATAACTATAATACACTTCTAATATCCTGCCTTAACATGGATATCATTTCTGGTTGTTGTTCCTACTACTTCCATGCTAGTTCTAGATGGTTTTCCCCCTCCCTCCTATGTGGACGCCTTCATCACTGCCATCGATGTTTGGGCCTTGGCTGATCTATGTGTTGTTTTGGCTCGCCATTGTGCCTCTGTGCTCGCCCGCGGTGTATCTACCCCTACAACGGACGGATGTCCCTCCTCCGTGGATGCCCTTTCGGAAGGAGTTGTGGCTACAATTTCTGCTCCTCATTCTGGTATTGCGGCTTTTGTTGATGTCCCTACAGCTAGTCCGGGGAGTCATTCTTGTGGTACTATTGGTGCCACGATCCTTGCCATGGGTGATCTTGTTCCTCCCAAACCTCCTTCCTTTGTTGTTGGGCAAATATTTTCTCGTGTGGCCAAATCTATCGCTCATCCTCATAAGGGAATTCGTCCTCTTCCTTGTGCCAATACCTCCCCTATTGTGGTATGTGGCCAAGAGGTTGTGGAAAATATTGATTTTTACCAATACTATGCTTTGGTTTGTAGATTTGTTAGGTTTTGGCCTTCTCTTCCAGACCTTCATCACTGGGTGAGTGATTCCTGGAAGCCTTTAGTTTCTCAACGCGTTGAGATTTTTCCTTGTGCTAAAGGATTTTTATTTGCTTCCTTTACTTCTACTCTTGATTGCAATTTGGTTATGGGTAAGTTGTGGTCTTGGGGACATCACTCTCTCTATTAAGCCTTGGACAACTTCCTTCCACCCCCTTATTGAACCTATTACTGTTTGTTTGGTTTGGGTCTATCTTCCTAGTCTTCCCCTCCATTCTAGGAGCCTTCTTGTTTTGAGGCCATCGATAACCCCTTTGATAGCTTCTTGAAGGTTGATGATGCCATGGCTTGCATAAGTCATTCTACCTTTGCCTGCCTGTTAATTGATATTGACATATCTCTACCCCTCCCTAGGGATGCGGTTCTAATGGTTGGGGATAGGCCATGGACTCAATTGTTTGAATATGAGGGCCTCCCCTTTCGCTTCCAAAGATGCTTCTCAATGGGTCACTTAGCTTCAGACTGTTCTCTCTCCCTCTATAGAGGTTTTGCTACTTGGTGGAAGGATGCTATTAAAGATCACTTGATGGTCAATGATTTTGAGGATTATGTCTCCTCCTAGGATGAGGTGCCCCTTATTGCTAATGTAGCCTCTACCGACCCTCTTGTTACTGCTATTGTGGTGTCTTCCATCCTTATGGATCCTACATCAGTTGCTCCTGCTCCACAACTCTACTCTACTCTTGGCAATTCTACTCTTGTTTCTATTCTGCAACAATAGTCTACTATTGTTCTATAGGAGTAGCTTGACAGTAACTCTATGGAGTCCCCGCCTGATTTTTCTTTGAATGTTCCTAATAACAACATTGCCTGGATGGTTGTTTGTTGTAGGAGGAAGGGGAAGTCTACACCCCTTTCCCAAACCCCTCTTTGTCAATTTTTGGGTGTGTCTCCCCACTCCTGAATTGGGTTTTGGGTTGTTACAGGTTTGACAAGTTTGTTTGGCCTATCTAGCCTTGTCTGTTTGGGTTTTGTACCCCTACTTAGTGTTTTTGTCGCCTATGGGCTATTGTATGCTAGTTAATAGTCTTTTGGCTATGTGAAGAGTTACACCCTTGTTAACGTTGCTTTTATAATAAAAAAACATGGATATCATCATCCTACTCCTTTAGATGAAATTTGACAAGATAACTTGCAATAAAAACTCATTTGCCATCTCAATCCAAGGACCTAATTAAATAGACAAAAACCAAGAAAGAAACCTAAACTTATTTTAGGAAAACCATGTAAGTGCAAAATGTACGCGGTGCCCTTATCTCTATGTCACAAGATCCAATGCCCACATGTTATTAACATATTCTCTTACCGTTATAACATGCTTTCATAAGTTATCATAGTCAACCCACTAACTTTAGCATCCTATTTGATCATATTCTACCTTTAGCAATATTCCTTATGATATGCATCATAGACAATCATAAACTTGGTCAAGATTCTTGGTCCACTTTGTAACACCCCTCTTACATCCTCTTATGCATGCGAATCATTAAAACACTTATTATGCCACATATTTATACATATCACATGACATAAATCTCTTACATATTCTTACAGATGTCATACAGGAGAAGAATTCACATCTGGTGAGTTTGATTCATTTTGTGACAAAGCATGGAATTAGAAGACAATTTTCCACTCCTAGAACCCCTCAGCAGAATGGAGTTGTTGAAAGAAAGAACAAAACTATTTTGGATGTTGCTAGGAGACGTTGATTGAAGGAAATGTTATGCAAACCTTTTGGAGATGTGATAAAGGAATATTCTTGGGATATTCTACTAAGAGCAAGGCCTACCTATGTTACAATAAGAGGTTGAGAAAGATAGTGGAAAGTGAAAATGTGAAGTTAGATGAATGTCATGGACAACGGATTAGAGCATATGAGTTTGATGATCATGATCTTATTTCAAAGCAAGTACCTACTGAGAGCCTCAAGCAGAATGATCTGGTAGAGACAGTTAATCCAAATATTGCTACTTCTAGTGAAGAAGTTCAAGAACATGAGAATCAGAACAATTAGAAGACTCTGAGGTATGTACGATTAAATCACTCAGAAAATTTGATTATTGGTGATAAAAATAAGGGTGTGATGACTAGGAGAAGGATTGTTGTTGAAGAAATATGTTTTATTTCCAAGATTGAACCTAAAGATGTTTTTGAAGCTTGTAAAGATGAGAATTGGATAAAAGCTATGGAAGAAGAGTTGAATCAGATTGAGAAGAACAATACATGGGAACTTGTTCTGAGACCTAAATACAAGAATGTGATTGGCACTAAATGGGTGCTCTGAAATAAACTGAAAGAAGTCGGTGAAGTGGTAAGACACAAAGAAATATTGGTATGTAAGGGATATTCACAGATGGTGAACTTGATGGATCAAAAACCAATGAAGAGCAAGATGTTCAACTTGATTTGAAGCAATGAAACTGAACAAATTGATTAAAGCGATACCGATCTCGAACTTGATTGAACTAGGACCGATGAAGAGAAAGATACTGATCTTGAACTTGATGGATCAAGAAGCAGGTACCGATCTAGAACTTGATTGAACTAGAATCGATTGAGAAAAGAGATAATACCTGTAGACACCTAAAATTGTCCAGTCTAATTAAATAAATATTTTATTTATTTAATTATCTAAGCTTAATTCTTCTATTAATTAAATAAATATTTATTTATTTAATTAATTCATTTATCCTCTTCTAGCCTTATTTCTCATTTAAATAAATTCATTTATTTATTTAAATTATCCTTTTCCTAAATTAAATAAATATCTTATTTATTTAATTGATCCCACTTCTTCTATTAATTAAATAAATATTTATTTATTTAATTAATTCATTAGCCTTTTCTACCCATGACACATGTCATTCATCTCTTAATTCATACACTACCTACCCCTTTCATTATTTTATTATTTCTTTTACCTACCCTCTAATCATAGCCGACCTCCTTTTACACCTCTCAATCTTATCCCTCCATTTCATATAGTGTCTTCTATATATGGAGATGCTTCCTTCATTATCAAACCCTAACTACCTAACTACTTGATCAATTTGACTACTTGGCATATGCGATCCTACTTACAAGCACATTCCGTTCTTTGTTGAGCTCTTGTGCACATAAAATCTGAGAGCAATTATATCAAGCAAGATCAATGGAGATAGGAATAGTGTCCAAAAAATGTCCAAAAATGTCTAGGCACGTCTGCATTGGTGCCAGGCACGTCTATGCTCGCGAGGCGCATCTGTGTTTGTGTCAGGCACATCTGAGTTTAAAACCACGTCTGTGTCAAATGCAGCCGCGTTTGTGATGTGTAGGCGTGTCTGTGTCGAGAAGGCATGTCTATGTCGCCCAGGCGCGTCTGTGCAGAGCATAGGCACGTCTGTGATGGTCAGGCATGTCTGTGCAGTCTTTAAGCGCGTTTATGTCAGGTAAGCGCATTTGTGTCAAAAAAATGTGAATTTGTGTCTTCTAGGTCAAATCGGCAGTTCTGTGATGAACATACGTTGTCGATTGGATAAGCTACTGAGAGGATACACTCAAGCAGGTCCTCTAGGAAGACTAGGATAGATCAAGGCACTTTGTGATGAACAGTGAGTACCAAGATATAGTACTTTGTGATGAACAGGGAGTACTAAAATATGAGCAACACTTTGTGATGAACAGTGAGTGCAAATGTGAGCAGCACTTTGTGATGAATAGGGAGTGCCACACATGTAGTACTTTGTGATGAATAGGGAGTACTACTAGTGATAAAAGCAACACTTTGGGATGAGTAGTGAGTGTCACTAGGATAGATATCCATATGCATTTAGATAAAAAGTAGCATTTTGTGATAAACAGTGAATGCCACTATGACTGACATGATTGATTTGCTTGACTGCAGGAGTATTTGCCGATGTTGGAGTCACGGGAGAGATTCCCGTCTACTCAGAGATTGCAACCTGAGCTGATAGCCGAGGAGCGAGCTGCTATCGAGGCTATGGGATTGAGACATGTTCTGTATGTGCCTGAGTTTCGGATGAACATGGGACTATTGACTACGCTGGCAAAGAGATGGCACTCCGAGACATGTACTTTTCATTTGTCGATGGGTGAGATGACAGTCACCCTTGAGGATGTATACAAGATTTTGCGGATACCGATCGATGGGGAGCTGATCCCATACGATTGAGATGGAGATAGGGAGGCCTTGAGATGAGTGTTCCAGGACCCAGGACTAGAGATGAGGGCTAGACATGTGGCGTGGGATACGATGACAGCTACAGGGCTAGCGTTGCCAACAGTGGTAGGGGGAGCGATCAGTGGGTTCCTGTGTCTGGATAGGGCGACACGGGGGTTGGCTGTAGGTTGGGGAGGAGCATTGGAGACACTGGTGACACAACACACTAGATATGCTTGGGGACCATGTGTGCTGGCACACCTCTACTATGAGCTACATCAGTTTGTATACCATGGATCAGTGGGATTGGGCTGCGGGGTGACATTGTTGCAGGTGTGGGCCTATGAGCATCTGCCAGTGACGAGGCCGATACACTTCAGAGGTAGGGGCCATGGACGCAGTTTTGTGCACTTATATGACATGATCATGTCACAGCCACGGATTGGCAGGTTAGAGCATTGGTGGCGAGTGATAGATGATATTAACATGGTCATATGGAGACCATACCTGGGATGCGAGCAGTGGGAGGATGATGCAGTTGAGCTTCCCTACACCTTCAGAAGTAGGTATCTGATTGGGCGGACGCCCTATGTTCTAGAGAGGCAGCTAGTGGATAGGGTTGGCAGGCAGTTTGGTAGGATTCAGAGGATGCCACGAGGCTCAGGCATGTATGCACGCACTGTGAGAGATCGGGCATAGTTTGGGCCCTTGTTATCATATGATCAGGCTGTTACATAGCTAGTAGAGATGATGCCCCTACCCTAGGACATGTGGCCAGAGATTAAGGATGTCGGCATGGATGCCGAGTATACAACATACTGGGTGGAGCATCCTTTCCCACACCTGACGGATCCGGGAGAGCCCTTAGATGGAGATGGTGGTGGGGATGATGATGATGGTGGAGGTGATGGGGGCAGAGGCCGACGAAGGAGGAGGGGAGCAGTTGGAGAGAGGAGGGTTGCACCGTGGAAGGAGGGTGGAGAGGAGAGGCAGGCTCGGGTGGTGAGGGGTTGCGGTGGATTGCCGCTACAGGTGCCAATAGTTCAGGGTCCCAAACAGGTACAAGTACAGGGATAGGGATAGATATAAGGACAGGCACAGGGGCAGGCACCCGTACAGGGGGAGCCACAGGTAGAGCCGGAGGGGGCTGATGCAGAGGAGGATGAGCTGATAGAGCTGAGGGAGATTTGCTAGGGACAGGCATATGAGATCCAGGAGTTGGAGAGGGAGAGGGATCGGCTCAGGAGGAGGCTCAGAGATACTGAGCGGGAGAGGGATCAGGCTATTCAGTGTTATACAGAGGCTGAGATAGCACTGAGGGCTGGGAGATAGGCAGTGGAGGACACAGGGGCCGAATATACCTATGTCCTGCGGGCAGGGGAAGAGATTGCCTATTGGCGGGATCTCTATTATGGTGCAGTGCTAGCGGATCAGCGGGCGAGGAGCTTCCATAGACCAACACGGATAGCGACAGCTACGGGAGGGAGCCGAAGGAGATAGGCATCGAGTAGTGGGGTTATGGGTCCTCCACCACCACCAGATAGAGGAGACAGAGGAGATGATCCTAGGGCGGGTCCTTCAGGGGCTCAGATTCCATCGAGGCTAGGCGGCTCCGAGGGAGGGAGTTCATCATAGCCGTAGAGGGCTCCCTATGTATCAGTATTGTACCATTTTTGTATGATGATGTAGACACCTACGGGTGCTTTGTAGCCATATGATTGTTTTGACATCATTGTATTATGACACTTTATATATATATATGAGATGATTCATCTTTGTGGCAGCTATATGCATGTGTACCTATATGATGAGATGTTCTTATGTGATGTTTATGATGTGGATGCAAATATGTATATGATGCAATGTAATATTTTTGTTCTTTTATGTTTTATATGTGTATGCATGATGCAAATGTGAATGTATGTAATGTAGATGAATATGATAATGCAAATGTAAATTGTGCTAATATGTGTTGTGTGTAGGATGTGATGCAATTGTGATATCTATATGTATGTATGAAATGCTTATATGTGGTAATGCAGGTGCAACTACATGAAATGCAAATGTTTTTGGTGTGTCATTATACTCAGTCATGTGATAGCTAGCTACGCGGACTCAAGAAGGACGATGGAAGTCAATCAAGAAAGGGGGATGGAAGACGGAAGATATGAAAGTGAAAGAGCTTCTTGTGCGTTATCATCATTGAGCTTTATTATGGCAAGTAGGTTATGACAATCGAGGCATAGGTTGGACCCAGAAAGTCATTGTACCTATTTGCATGGAGATAAGAGTCACAAACAAGGAATGCCCCAGTTCATACTAGACTCTCAGTGTCCTCATATCCTTGGACAAGTCATAGCATTACTAAGAGACAATCCACAAACAACAAATACAAATAGGTGACGATACCCCATCCTCGCCTTTCTAGTCAAAGACATCTTAGAGATAGAATCTCTAGTCAGAGACATACCGGAAAAGCTAAAAGACATGTCACCAAAAGATAAAATCAAAAGAAAACCAAGACTCGACACCAACATCCACTGTAGTCCTCAAGTTTAGTGTCTCTTGTCACTTGTATAAAGTCATATTTGATTATGGTCACAATGTTTACTTTCACAGAAAGGATAGATAGCACTGATCCATATGTTGTCTGAGTCTGTTGAAAGATTTGATTTGTTGAAGCCCATTGTTGCTGCTGTGTCTCATCTGAAACTGACTGAATCTATGAAACTAATACTTTATTGCGGAGAAGACAAAACTTTATTGCGGATTGGCGATGCAAATGTTGCTTTATTGCGGATTGTGCGCGGATAGACTGAAGGAAGCTGGAAGAAACTGTACTCCTCGAAACATGTGATGTTCTCAGTTCCACACCCATCACTAGATGTAGGATTTGCCTTAGCCACAGATAGGATCTGATTTATTATGGATGGAAAGGGAGGTGAAAAGGGAGGTTTATTATGAATGGCTAACCAATCTTGGGTAGATCAATAACAAGCCATGATGGGAATGGGTAAGTTTATTATGGATGAATTGGTCGTGAGTGTGTGCAAAGTGAAAGGATGAAAGTGAATCCTGAAGGAGGGAGGAGCAATGTCTCTACACATGGCGCTGGTGACCCAGTTTTCACCATGGTACTTGCCCAGGGCACCACCGAAGTGGTTTTCACCGTTGGACAAAATTATTTCTCTTTACTTTTTCGATTTTTCAATGTTTTTTGTGTCACAAGGCACCTGTTTGCCAGGTTTTCACCAAGTAACGATTTTTTTGTTTTATAATTTTTTTTGTATTTTTGAATTTTTTGAATTTTTTTGTATTTTTGAATTTTTTGAATTTTTTTGTATTTTTGAATTAGGATATTCCGAAGAGCTATGTGTAAAACCTACAAAGGTGCATGTTGTTGATAGGATCCTCCAAAGGTTCACCCTCTATAGTTGAGAGCTGATATGCCCTAGATCCATATGCTGTTGTAATGATGTAAGGACCAAGCCAATTTGGTTCAAACTTGCCCTTCTTCTCTCTATCTTGCTGATTTTTGGGATTTTCTCTGAGGACCAAATCACCTACCTCAAATGTGAGAGGTTTGACCTTGTGATTGTAGCTATGACTCATTCGTTGTTGGTAAGCTTTGAGATGATTGAAAGCAGTTTGTCTTCGTTCATCCAATAGTTCCAGTTCTTGTAAGCGAGAAACCCTATAATCTTCGTCACTGATGATGTTTTGCAAAGAGACCCGTAAAGAGGGTAGCTCAACCTCAATAGGCAAGATGGCTTTAGCGTCGTAGACAAGCGAATAGGGTGTAGCTCCTGTAGGTGTGCGGACACTCATGCGGTAAGCCCAAAGTGCAGGATTAAGTTGGATATGCCAATTATGGCCAATGTCGTCGACTGTCTTCTTCAAGATTTTTTAGGATTGTTTTATTAGACACCTCAGCTTGACCATTACCTTAGGGATAATATGGCATGGAGAAATGATGGGAAATATGGAAGCGGTCACAGAGTTCATGAACATCCTGATTTTTGAAAGGACGCCCATTATCAGTGATAATGGAAACAAGAATACCGTATCGGCAAATGATATAGTTGAGGATGAACGTAGCAATCTGTTTTCCAGTGACTTGTGTGAGAGGCATAGCTTCAATCCATTTTGTAAAATACTCTATGGCAGTGATAATGAATTTATGACCATTGGAAGAAGGAGGGTGAATCTTGCCTATGAGATCGAGTCCCCACTGACAAAAGGGCCAAGGAGACGCAATTGGTTGAAGTTCTTGTGCTGGTGCATGTATGAGGTTGCCATGAATTTGGCATTGCTTACATTTCTTGACAAACTGATATGAGTCCTTTTCCATATTGGGCCAATAATATCCTGTCCTGATGAGTTTCTTGGCCAAGGTAGGACCACTAGCATGCGAACCACATATCCCTTCATGTACTTCACGTAACGCAATCTGAGCTTCTTCGCTTTCTAAACATCTAAGAAGAGTGCCATCTAGACCTCGCCGATATAGGATATCAGCTAAAATGACATATCTAGAGGATTGGCGAATAAAAGTGCGACGTTGGTTATTTGATAGATCAGGAGGTAGGATATTGTCACGAAGGTATGTGAAAATGGAACCATATAACTAGGACTCAGGACCGACGATGCATATCATCTCAATAGGCACGATCTCATATGAAGGAACCAAAATTTTATCCACCAAGAACTCATAGTGGGTCTCGTTTGGAGGTAAATCAATCAGTGAAGCAATTGTAGCCATGGCATTTGCAGCGCGATTCTGCTCTTTTGGTATCTGCTCAAAGTCTATCTTTGTGGAGTGTTGTTTCAGGTCATCCACCATTTGTTTATAAGGCATTAATTTTTCATCTTTTGTTTGGTAATTATCAGTTGCTTGATGGATGACAAGTTAGGAGTCCCCAAAAACACGAAGTTCCTGGATCTTCCATTGAACTGCAATTCGTAATCCTATTGTTAATGCCTCATATTCCGCGATATTGTTAGTGCAAGGAAATGATAAGCGGTATGATTAGAATCCCCTTGAAGAGTTATAAAGAGGATGCCGGCTCCTGCCCCATGCTATGTGTATGAGCCGTCGAAGTACAGTTGCCATGGCTTTGCATGTGACATTGTCAAAATAGATTCATCTGAAAATTCTGAACTTAGAGGAACATCATCTATCATGGGAGCATCTGCTAATTGATCTGCGATGGCTTGTCCTTTTATTGCTTTTCTGTCCACATACTCGATGTCGAATTCACTCAGGATCATTACCCATTTGGCCAGTCGTCGAGTAAGTGTTGCTTTATTGAGAAGGTATTTCAATGGGTCTATCCTTGCAACCAACTTGGTCTTATGAGTGAGCATGTAATGTCGTAATTTCTACGAAGCAAAGACCATGGTGAGATATGCATGCTCAATTGGTGTGTAATTTAGCTCGTATCCTACCAATGTGTGACTGATATAGTATACTGCTTTTTCTTTGCCCTCAGCAATTTGTTGTGCTAAGAGTGCCCCCAGTGTTGTTGAAGTAGCTGAGATGTATAGTAACAAAGGTTGATCTGGAACTAGTGGCATCAGAACTGGCGGATTTAGAAGATAATCTTTGAGCGTCTGGAAAGCCTGTTGACAGTTATCATCCCATTTGAATTTGATGTTTTTATGTAGCAGGTGCTGAAAAGGATTACACTTATCTGCAAGTTGTGCTATGAATCTTCGTATGGACTGGAGTCTGCCTTGTAAAGACCGAAGTTGACTAATATTTCTTGGTGGTTGCATCTCCAAGATGGCCTTGACTTTTGTTGGATCAGCTTCGATTCCTCTTTTGGATACAATGAATCCTTGGAGCTTCCCGGAGGTTACTCCAAAGACACATTTCTTGGGGTTTAATCTTACTTTGTATTTTTCCAACCGATCAAAGATGACTAAAAGTATGTCTAAATGTGTATTTTTGTCTATTGATTTGCCCAAGAGGTCATCGACATAATCTTCCACGGTTACGTGCATGAGGTCATGAAAGATAGTAGTCATGGCTCTTTGATATGTAGCACCTGCATTCTTTAGCCCGAAGGGCATGATATTCCAGCAGAAATTTCCCCAAGGACAAGTGAATGATGTTTTGTGTTGATCCTCGGGCGCGATCCTTATTTGATTATAACCAGAGAATCCATCCATTAATGATAACATTTCATGACCTACCGTGAGATCAACAATTAAGTCAATATTTGGCAATGGGAAGTCATCCTTTGGACAAGCTTTGTTGATGTCTCTGAAATTTGTACAAATTCTGGTGTTGCGATCTGGTTTACTGACAGGCACCAAGTTGGAGATCCATTCGGGATAATCAATTGGGTGTATGAATCCGACGTCCAATAATTTCTTAAGTTCTGCTTTGACCAGTAATGCCACTTCTGGATGCATTTTTCTTAATTTCTGTTTCATTGGTTTTGCCCCCGATTTAACTGTCAAATGATGTATTACCAAATCTGGATCTAATCCAGACATATCAGCGTATGACCAGGCAAAGTTGATTTGTCGTTCTTTGAAGAAACTTATGAATTTTGGCCTTTCTGACTCTGTCAACGATTGAGCCAGAAATATGTTGTGTGGAACCTCTTCTATACCAATGTTTGTTTTGATAGTCTCCTCTACCAACATGGATGACTTTTCCTCATATGATGTTGGGAGAATATCGAGCCTTCCATCTTCGGGTGCCTCAGAGAGGTTTTCGCCCTCAGGTACATCCTTTCTTTTTACTTTTTTGGGGTCAGACAACGCTACAGTGTGGTTTTCACCATAAGACCCTTGATTTGTTCTTATTTTCACATTTTCGCGACTAGAAGGTCCGACACCCTCACCAAAATATACCACGCTATTGAGTTCTATACTGTATCCCACTTTATGGTCCCTAGGGGGGAGATCGTCTCGTATGCCCAGATAGTCAATAAAAGCTTCATCATTTTGGAATGTGTCAAAGTGTGCAGGTCCTTCATGATCCCAGTCAATGAGTTGGTGGTGAACAAGGGGAAGGTCGTTAATGTCTTCGAAGTTAGCGGGGCTAAGAGTGAAGATGCAAATATACTCGGGAATGTCAAGGTAATTATCGAGGTCATCGATGGCACTCTCCTCATCAGTCTCAATCGCGAATGAATCCAAATTATCATCACTAGTAGTGCATTCTGGGACAGGTGTTCTCATCCTATGTGATTTCAACCTAGAACCTTGAGACAAGGACTGTGTGGAATCCTCAAGGGTTGTTTCTTGACCAACTCTGAACTTGTTATAAAATTCCTCTTCTTCTGTTGGTTCATCTGGCTCTCTGAATATCTCAGTGAGCTCGTAATCACTGGAAGACTTGTCGAAACCCCATTCCCATTCATTGGAATCTGTGGAATAGCGATCCTCTTGTTGAATTTTGGCAGCTTTGATTTGCAAGGCTTCTTCTGTCCTTTGGGTGTGGACCTTGGAAGTTAAGAAACCAAGTCCTTTCGAGCGTTCCTTTTTGAAAGTCAATTCAGGTTGTAAAGGTTCAATGATGCCTTCCTTTCGTAACCCAAGAGGGCTTTTTCCATCATACCCGAATTTTTGTAGAATTTTGAAGCCTTTGCCATATTTCTCACATGGTAGACTGATGTGATCTTGTGTGTCCTCTTCATTGTCTTTGTAAAGAATTTTGTATAAATCTTCCTCTTCCAGTTCACCCCATCTCTGAAAAGTAGTAGGGTCCCATTTTAGTATCATGATGGATACTTGCTTGTTAGGATGTGGTCTTCCATATTCTTTTGGGGAACTCATGACTTGTCGTAAGTACATGGTCTGATTTAAAGTGTATTCCCCCATGCCCTTGTCTTGAAACTTGCCTTTAAGCTCACCTTGTTTTGATGTCGAGGGTTTTAATGACTCAGGATCAATGTATGCCGAGGAAGGAACAACTTCACGATTACTGGGAATGATGGTCTCAGTCTTTGATCTCATGTTATTGCAGTATATGAACGGATTGGGATCACCGTTAACTGTTACTTCCACTCCATTATGAGGAAACTTAATGCATTGGTGATACGTGGATGGGACTGCCCTCATTTCATGAATCCAAGGGCGTCCTAGTAATATGTTATAAGTGAGATCTAGATCCAAGACTTGACAAACCACATCCTTTGTAACTGGCCCAACTCTGAGAGGTAAGGTGACTGTGCCCTTGGATGAACGCTCTTCGTCATCATATGCCTTAATGGTGATTTGATTTGTAGAATTCACAACTTTATCAGAATATCCCAATTGTTTAATAGTGCTCAATGTGCAAATGTTTAGACTAGCTCCTCCATCTATCAGGATGCGTTTTATTCGATGTTTGTGTATGAAGGCTTCAACATGTAATGGTGCATTATGTGGCTGACTTATGGAGGCGTCATCGGCTTCTATGAATGTAAGGGAATGTGGAACGGAAAGGTATCCCACCATGGCTTGAAACTGGTCCATGTTCAGATCAGTAGGAACGGTAGTATCTCTCAAGATTTTGTCAAGAATGGCTTTATGAGCGGGGGATATGCGTAATAGCTCAAGGATGGAGATGAGTGCGAGTGTCTTCCCTAACTGTTCTACAAGGTCATACTCAGATTTGGTTGATGAGGAAGCGGTGTTTTTAGTTGGAGCACCTTGCAAAGTGATTTTACCTCAGCGGGTTGTAACATGACATTCAGAGGTAGGTTTGGAAGAAGATCCAACACCTTTCAGAATGATCTTGGGTCTTTGGGTAGAATTCTCAAGGGTTTTGTCCTTGATGATAATGGTAGAGACATAATTGTCCATCAAGATGTGATTGATGGTTGAATCATAGTTATAAGATGCTCTGGTATAGTTGGTTTGGTCATCTGTGGCTTTAGCTTTTCCCTTGTCATGCTTTGGGAATGGTTCCTTAAACATTTCATGTTCTTGATTGGATGAGTGTCCTTCAATCTCAATGTCACCTCTATCAATGAGATCTTGTATGATGTTCTTCAGTCGATAACAATTTCCTGTCTTATGACCCTTGCTCTTATGAAATTCACAATACTCATCATCATTCCACCAATTTTGTTTAACCTTTGGCTCATATGGAGGAAAATCTGGAATAGTGATTACCTTGTTTGCCACTAGCTTCTTGAAGTCTGACTCAAGTGGTTCTCCCAATGGGGTGTACTTCCTTCGTGATCTAGAAGTTGTTTGAGTATTCACTCGATTGTTTGTAGAACTTGATCCCGAAAAGATGAATTTGGGTCGCAATGTGTTGGCGTCAACAACATCATCATTGACTATGTTCTTGTTTTTATTCCAAAATCTTGGCTTGTCTTTTCCTTTAAAGTCATCTTTGTTTTCCTTGAATATCTTAATGACTCCTTGTTCAATTAGGACCTTCTCTGTTGCTAAGCCTTTTTCAATAATGTCCTTGAAGGTGGACAAACAAGCTTTCCTTAAGTCATAACCAATCTCTTTGTTAACATTCTAGGTGAACATTTCTACCATTTGTTTTTGTGGAATTTCACAAGAGCATCTGCTGGCTAGATTTCTCCATCTTTGTAAAAATGATGCAAAAGACTCTCCCTCTTTTTGCTTGGTGTTGCACAAAGTAGTGATTGATATGTCTGTCTCTATGTTGTAGGATAAATGTTGAATAAATGCCTCTGCTATGTCACCCCATGACTTAATACCAGGTGAAGTTGGGAGAACCATTCCATAGCTTGATCGCCTAGGCTCTGTGGGAATAATCTCATCAAATATGTCTCTTCTACTGCTACCTCAATGCAAGCTATGAAAAACTATCTTATGTGTACCTTAGGATCCCCTTTTCCTCTATACTTATCAAAATTAGGTGTCACAAAGTGTGTAGGAAAATGAGGCATTGGAATGCTCTTGTCAAATGGATAAGGACATATGTCTCTCATTGTGTATGTTGGCTTTGGTGTATTTATGTCCTCCATTTTCTTTTGTAAATCCCTGATTTGTTGTTCCAAATTGCTCTTAGGTGGAGATCGACTTCTTGGACCATATCCCATGCTTGAGGCACCAATTGGAGGAGGAGCATGTTGCATATATGGATGATATTGATCATACACATGTTCATATGGAGGAGGTCTATAGTGATGCTGCGTATATGATCCACTTGGTATAGATTCATGTTGAGGAACACCATATCTATTTTGTGCATGTATACCATACTCTACAGGCATGTCATGTTCTAATGTGTCGCCCCCAAATTTGACACGGGGTTTCCTTGTGTCCAAATTTTGAGCATGCCTTTGAATATCCAATTGCTTTGGTGGTTGATCGTTAGCATTGGTATGTGATTGAGCATATCTGTCTGCATAAGACTTCCATAATGGTCTGCGAAGGTGAGTATCATATGCTTGACCATGTGTATGTGGGAGCTCTGGTTTTTGAAACAAAGATGATGGTGATTCAGGCACCATATGTGGTCCTCTATTGCCTCCACTATTAGGCCTCCTTTGATCCATGTTGGAGTGAGTTTGTTGCAAAGGTCAATTTTTCATTATTTGAGACATGTCAAAATCATGAGGTATCTTGGCTCCACTTTGTGCTATCATTTGTAAGAAGTATTGTCTATCCCTCCTCATTATTTCCTCAACCAATCAGTTGAAGTGGGGATTCATAATGGATTCTTCCACATCTGCTGAATGTATGGAAAAGTTGTCCATATTGTCATTGTGTGTATCATTGTTGTTTGTAGTGTCCATGTTCTCAACATTTGGAATGTTTCTATAGGCATCCATGTCAGGTAATGTAGTATGATCGGAATTGAAAAAGATATCATTGTCATACTCATAAGAACTCATGTTTGCGGACTCTTGAGCCTCTTTAGTTTCTCTCCTAGATTTTTGAAGATGGGTTTCAACCACAAACTAGGTATTGACCAAGATGTGTGAGACTAGATGAAAATGGAAAAAGTATGGAAGACCAAGAGTTGGATGGAATGTAAATGAATCTGAGGTGTACTTGCAATGTCCAAAGTGTAAGACCAAGTATGTATGTAGTAGAGTAGGTGTGACTTTCAAAGAGAGGATAGTTTCTCTTGATGAGGTAAGTTGACCTTGACTCTAAGTAAGACCAAATGAGACCCAAAGGTAAGAAACCTTGATGAGGGACCACTTAGCAAAGTGTTGTTGTATGTAGTGTGTTGACAAAGTATGATGAGGACAAGCTAGTGACCTTTTGACTCAAGTTTAGACAATTGTGAATGTAAAGTGAGATGTGAAGCAATGATGGACTTTGTGAGACCCAAGGACAGGTTGACTGCTAAATGAAACCTTGGAGAAATGACCTAGGAAGCTCAAGAATTCCGAAACTGATTGTGTTTGTTTGTTGGGCTGTAAAGTTTTTCAATTCTAAACACAGACGCGCCTGTATACTTCATAGACATGGTTTCCTGACACAGACGTGGCTCTATTCAACACAGACGCGCCTCTGAGATTTTTTGCCAAGTGTAATGTTGATTCTGGGAACACAGACGCGGTTAGACAACACAGATGCTATTATGTCAGGCACAGACGCGTTTCTGCAAAATTTGTGCAATTTTTTCCAATCTATGAAGTTGTTTTGTTGTGACCAAAATCTGACTGTTTGACTGTTTTTCGTGACAAGAGGACACAGTGTTGATGAAGACCCAATGTTTGCAAGTGTCTAGACTCAAAATGACTCCAAGAAAAGTGTGTTGTTTGATGTAAAATTGTTTTGCATACACTTGAAGACACAAAAGACACAATGTTTTTCTATTTGGTCTTGAATGTTTTGAATGTTTAAAATAAGTCAAGCACAATTCTTATGGCTGGCCAAGACAATAGTTGTTGATCCCACATGGGGTTTTACCCCCGAGGCTACGCTATTCAGAGCGGATACTAAGATGCTTGACCTCACTGGCTCCACCCTCGGCACTCACTTCTTGGGTGAGCCAAGCATTAGTCCCCACAAAAACTCCCCGTGGCGAACTTTGTATCTCTACTAAGAACCGTATGTGTGTGGGCCGCTACCAGAGGTCTGACCTCCTGCCCCAACAACTAGAAGGATTTGGGCTTCTAAAATAAAAAGGTGCTAGTAAGGGCATCCGCTTGTGTGGCCATACATGCGACACTTTCAGCTCTGTAAATACAGAAGGCTCCCAGCCGGTAGGGGTTATTCCCTACAACCGATCAAATAAATTTGATCAAACAGGTTTATGGGGAGACATAGTGTCGGTATGAACTGATCAGCACACGTTATCCATAGTTTTCACCATGAATACATTTGTTTATAGTGGTTTGGAAGAGGTGGGTTTTCCTCACTACCACTTGGGTCATTCTCTTCTCACTAGTAGTTCTAATGACCACATGGGAAGACAGACCCTCTAAAGATTAAACAAAAAGAGCCTATTGCTCAAGACACAAAAGACAATGATTCAATTTTAGTGCACCAATTGAAGTGTTTGCTAGTCTATGAAAACAAGGCACACAATAGAAATCCAAAAACCCTTGCCAAGGACCTGCAACAAAGAATTGTTAGTAGTTTGGATTGTTTCAAATAATCACCCCTTCCTGCAAGCACACAAGTTAGGTAAATTTTAAACCCAAAAGACTTTGTGAAAATAGGGGCCTTCAACAATGCGATTTTGCTTTCAAGACAAGCTGCACCAATTTCGTTAGCTAGATCTGAAAATGTTAGCTTCAAAATAAACCGGATTTGAAACCCTAAATGCAAAATCCAAAACTGAATCAATAAACCCAAAATTTGAAACTGGCGAACACAGACGCGATTACCCTCAACACAGACGCGCTTTCGTGACACAGACGCGAACCTATGAGGCACAAACGCGACTGCAGAACACAGACACGATTTTTGGACACAGACCCTGTTAAAAAAACCGTAGACGCGACTTAATAACACAAACGTGCTTTCCCGAACTTGCAAAATAAAATACTGCCAGTAACACAGATGCGATTCCAAAAGTCACAGACGTGCCAGAAAAACAAAAACGCGATCTGAAAGTGCGCAGACGTGGGAATATCAAAATGCTGCCGAAAACATCAGATCTGCAACTTCAAAATACAAAATCTGCAACAAGGATGTTAAATGCAAAAGGGACAAGAGTCCCACCGGGCGTGCCAAAATGTATATGGTGAAAATGGATAACAATAATAACAATATTGAAAGGCTAAATGAATTCAACCACAAAACCCTAGCCTAACAACAACAAAGATCCACCATAACATATGAAGATTACCTAAGACAATGCAAATCAAACGAAATCACAAAGATTATACCATCACATGTCCAATAGGGTTTTGATCTCCATTCTTCCTATCTCCATTGATCTTGCTTGATATATTTGCTCTCAGATTTTATGTGGACAAGAGCTCAACAAAGAACGGAATGTGGTTGCAAGTAGGATCATAGTGTAGTCAATTGCATAAATTGATTCATTAGAATGAATGATTAGGGTTTGATAATGAGGGAAGCATCTCCTTATATAGAAGACACAATAAGAAATGGAGGAATAAGATTGAGAGGTGTAAAAGGAGGTCGGCTAAGATTAGAGGGTAGGTAAAAGAAATAATAAAATAATGAAAGGGGTAGGTAGTGTATGAATTAAGAGATGAATGGCATGTGTCATCGGTAGAAAAGGTTAATGAATTAATTAAATAAATAAATATTTATTTAATTAATAGAAGAAGTGGGATCAATTAAATAAATAAGATATTTATTTAATTTAGGAAAAGGATAATTTAAATAAATAAATAAATTTATTTAAATGAGAAATAAGGCTAGAAGAGGATAAATGAATTAATTAAATAAATAAAGATTTATTTAATTAATAGAAGAATTAAGCTTAGATAATTAAATAAAAATAATAATTATTTAATTAGACATGACAATTTTAGGTGTCTACAGTAAGCTCTCAGATGATCAAATGCCACTTGTCGATGTTCATCTAACAATTCTAGTTCTTGCAATCTAGATATTCTGTGATCTTTATCAGTAACAAGACCTTGAAAAGAAACTCTCAAAGAAGTAATTTCAACCTCAATAGGCAAGACTGCTTCGGCCCCATACACCAAAGCAAAAGGTGTAGCCCTAGTAGGTGTTTTGATGCTCGTTCTATAAGCCCACAATGCCAGATTGAGTTGTAGATGCCAATCCTTTCCAGATTTGTTGATCGTTCTGTGCAAGATAGTCAACAGATTTTTGTTAGATGCTTCAGCCTGTCCATTACCTTGAGGGTAGTATATATAGAAGACCAATGATGTTTTCTTTTGAACTTGTCACATAGTTCATCTATATCCTTGTTTTTGAATTGTCCTCCATTGTCAGTCACAATTGAAGAAGGAATTCCATACCTGCAGATGATATAGTTAAGAATGAACATAGCCACTTATTTGTCGGTTGCTTTGATTAGCGGAACCGCTTCAATGCACTTAGTGAAGTACTCAGTGGCAGTTATGATAAACTTGTGTCCATTAGATGATGCAGGATAGATTTGGCCAATGAGGTCAAATGCCCATTGTTGAAAAGGCCAATGTGTGATAAAAGGTATTAGCTCCCTTGTTGGAGCGTGTATGAGATTCCCATGTAGCTGACATTTCTCACAAGTTTTAGCAAATTTTATAGCATCTTTTTCCATATATGACCACACTAATACATTTGGGGTCAAATTCCGATGGAGGTTTCCGATGGACAAGGAGCATTGTGTGAAAATTTGATTTTTTTTTTTAAAAATGCCAGTGTTCGTCAGAATTCCGACAACCTCAGGCATTTTATTTTAAAAAATAACACAAGGCATTTTCATTTTGAAAGCAAACCGAAGTCGTCTTGCCTCCTTGCCCCCCTAGCCGGAGCGATCTCTGCACAAGCAAGGTAAGAACTCTTTGTTTTTCAATGAAGGCAACTAATTTTTTTTCGCAATTGGTTTTTTTTTTCGAATTAATCCATTTTGTGCATATCCAGTGATCTTAAAATTCCATGAAATGACATCTCTTTGAGGTATTCCGTCATACAGTTCACATGCCATGTGTATGCTACCCCATTTTGCGATTAAAACCCCCTTTGATTATGCTTTGATGCTACCCCATGATTGGAATTGGTTGTTGTGTCTTCGGGTTCGGGTGTCCAACCAACTATTACTTCCCGAAACTATTGCTATCCCACCCTACCTATAGTTTGATAGTTGTACAACCAAAATCAAGAAACTTGCCATTCCATATATGGATGGAAGCCAGAATCGCTAATCCATGAACAGGAAGGCAGGTAAACCATTACCCGGGGATAGATAGAAACTAGATACTGGATGAGGAAACCAGGGGTGGGTGGATATCGGGATTGTGTGTGGTGTTTGAGTTGGCTCTGCACCTCAGAGTTAGGGTGAGGGCTGAGGAGGGAGGAGAGGATGTGTATGCGAGGGGAATGAGGGAGATTAGTAGTATGAGGTTTAGGGTAGAGATTGGTGATTCCATTTTCAGAGGTTATTGAGGAGGGGAATAGGATTAAATAGGTTGTGATTGTGAGAGTGGGTGAATTGGATTAAATAGATTCACCTAAGAAAAAGTAGATTCACATAATGATAGGTGGATTTTCCTAAAGATGAAGGGATAAGACTTAACAAAAAGAGGACTTAGGATGATGATAAGGAAAAATAATTTAAGGATATGGCATATTCACCTAAGGGATAGTGTATTCTCCCAAGAATATGGAAAAATTATTGATTAGTGGAATGACATACTAGATCAAGGAATGATACAAGGGTAGATTCACCTAAATATAGGGTAAATTCAGCTAAAAGGGTACCCATGAGATTGTGGTATTGATTACCTATCTATGGATGGTGTATTTGGATACAAGTATGATGAAACCATGCTTGTGTATGATGAAACAAAGTCCAGATCTCTATTATAGGTCCAACATAATCTCTATTATTTGAGACACCATTTTATTAGCATATCCAATTAGGGTAATTTATGGGTTTAATTATGGATCATGTTGTCTATTTCCATGCACTATTGAACTTATTTGGATGTATTGTGATTATTTTAATTTTGAAGTTATAAATAAATTATATTTGTACCTTAGAAAGGGTAACTCCAATTGATGTTTGGGCAGTTTATTTGAAAACTTATGGTGATTATTGCCCTATGTTATGTAATGGAGTTATTTTTACACTAAGTAATTAACTAGAAAAATGAATTTGTATTGTTGTACAAGTATGATGAAACCATTTTTGTGTGTTTACATGTTTGTGCATCCTATTGAGAACCAACCTCACTGTTGAGGAACTCAATAAATGTGGTGTTAAGTAGAAGAATGGAAAACTCAAGAAGCTATGGTGACATATTGTGGCATTAGTAGGGATTATCTCTATTGACCACACCTTTCAAAGATAGTATCCCCTAGTTCTCCTCATAGAATGGACCATTGGATGGCTCATAGTGGTATCCTATCCTACATTTATCTTGATGGCATTGCCGATAGTTGGTATGTGGTTCTTGGTACGGGTTTCCTCTTACCCTATTATCTTATTTATATCTTTGTTCCAACATGTGGAGATTGATTTTTGTCATGCTATGATGATTTTCATGTTTGCATGTGTTTTGACATTATGCAAATAGATATGATGTCACACCATACTTATGTTTTGATATAGTGTAGGTGATGGTTACATGTTGTTGATGGTAGCGATTTGGGTTCAAAGACACAATTCCACACAAACACACAAATATTTGAAGATGCATTTTATATTATTCCTTCTTAGTGGCAATTAGTGTTGGAAGATTTGCACACATGTAGAGAGGAACTCATGTTAGATATAATAGGTTGTGTTTGATAACATATGAATGTGCCTCATGATGTATACATATAGCTTTGGTGTGTGACATGCATGCACCTTTTTCCATAAGACACATTGCTATGTGGCATGTGCCCTATGCATGTCTTCTTTGTGAGGCACGTTGCTATGTGCAATGTGGCCCTAGGTGTGCCTTCTCTATGAGGTGTATTGCCATGATATGTTAGGATTTGTAGTGTGCAGGCCACAAATGCATGCATGAGGGACTATTATTATAGTCATGTTTCTTGGGCATGTAGCCTAGGCATGTCTTCTCCATTAGGTACATGGCCATGCCGTGTGGGATTTTTTGTGTTCATGCCACAAATGCACACATGAGGGACTATTATTGGAGTCATGATGATTCTTCACTCTATTTAGCCACAATTTCTAGTCGTATAGTTATGTAATGTGCACTTTTAAGGATTGTGAAGTTTCCTTCAATTATTGATGATCTCTCATCTTTGTTGCATGGGCGAACAATTTTATTTTATCTTGTTTGAATTAGTTTAATCACTATTGTGAGTTTTCTCTATTGTGTAGTTATTGTGGCTATGTTTGATTTTCTATTGGAATTGAACACATTTATTTGACTTAGTATTGTTACTATTTTTTCTTTCTTTCAATATTTATGATCTTTGGTAGTTTAGTGAAACTCTTGCTATTTTTAAATGTTGCCTTCTTTGTTGTGATGTGATTCCTCACCAAGATTGACATAGATAACCTTGGATGAGTGTATATAAGGAATCAAACATTGGGAAAATTTGAGGATAGGGGTAAGTGTTTGTTGTATGGGTAGCTACGATCCACTTGTACATTCTTAGTGATTATTGACGGCTATGTCTTGGAGCTGGCTAATCCCATTAAACAAACAAGGGGGAAGTCATACATAATCGTATGGATCCTCCCTAGTTGTGTGTGGATTCAAGACCATCATTTCATATGGTTCTTGGTTACTTTGTGAGACCATGGCATCCTCTTAGACCAATATGTGAGCCTTGTATTGTTATCCCTACAATGTGGATGAATAAGTGTATGTTAAAATAAATGCTTTTCTTAGAATACTCAAAAATGTCTCTCAGAAAGTCTGCAATAGGCAAACTTTTAGTAAGAATTTGCTGACACAATGCTCAGAAATTCACACAATCAGCTACATTAAATACGTTCTCTATTAAGTTCAATGGTTTTGGTTCGATTTGCAATTTTTGTGAAGCTTTTGCACTGAAGTTTCCATAGCCTGATTTTTTTGCCTGTGAAGAAAGACCATGTCAGATAATATCAGCGAAGAACAAAATAAGGAGACAATTGCTAGATTATGGTCTAACTTGAAAAGAAAAGGTGATGGGAAATGTTATTGTCCCTGCAAAATTTGTAAGGGCTTAAAGACTAGAAGACTTCTAATCAAAACAACTAAGAAACATTGTAGGCAGCATGGTCACATTGAAGGGGGACATGATTATCATCCACTGGTAAGTTGTTCATTATATTGTTTTAACAATTTATATACATAAGAATCACTTGATAATGAGATCATGATCACTGTTTATTTATGTATATCAATTTTATATAGGTGGAGCACCCTAGAGCACATGGTATGGATCAACAAAACCCTGAGAATATGGTTTTCGAAGTGGAGGAACATGGAGGTGTGAATATCGAAGCTGAAGATAATGATCCCATGGAAGATGATGATCATGCACCAGAAAACACAATTGAAGATGATGGTACAAATACATTGATCCATGACACATTTAGTATTGGCACAGCTGATCATGATGATCAGGATGACCTTGATGTTCATGATTTACCTCTTCTTGAGAAGGCATATGAGCCCCTTTACAAAGGCTCCCAAACAACTCTTCTCTCTGCTATATTGTTGTTGGTGAACTTGAAGGTTATGAATGGTTTATCCAACATAACAATCTCATGTATGTTAAGGTGTGTCATACATGTCATTATAGTTAATAAATGGTGAATCATGTACCATTAATATTCTTTATATTAACACCTCAAACTTTTTTTTTTGTTGTAGATTGATAAATGAGTTTTTCTTACCACCATCAGATATTCTACCTCGCTCATACCGAGAATTATCTACCATTATGAAAGATATTGGAATGGAGTATGAAACAATAGATGCTTGTCCCAATGATCATATTATATATCATAAACAACATGAATTTGGAACAGAATGCCCTGAATGTCATATCAGTAGATATCAAATAGATCAAATAACAAAAAAGGTGCCTCGTAAGGTTCTTCGTTATATTCCCATTATTCCACGTATGTAATGATTATTCAGGTGCACTAGCTTGGCACAATTTATGGATTACCATGCATGCAATAGAAGTCGAGATGACATTATTCAAATGCCTGTGGATGGTTCAGCATTTATGGACATAGAGGAAAAGTGGCCACACTTTAAAGAAGAACCTCGTAATCGCAGGCTTTCATTGGCAGCAGACGGTGTCAATCCATTTGGAAAGTTGAGATCTGTTTACTCGGTGTGGCCTATTTTTGTTATTAACAATAATATTCCTCCATGGATGTCAATAAAGAGGGAGCACATAATGTTGGCAATGATTGTTTAGGTATTTTATCATTTAATAGTCATCTACATTTAATTATAAATATTGTAGTAAATTGGTCATAATAATTATGTAATGTTTTTGTTCATTCCACTAGGCAAGTACCAAGTTAAAGATATGAATGTATATATTGAGCCTCTTATCGACGAGTTGCTGGAGTTATGGAATGGTGTGACCATGTATGACATCTCTAGACCAATAGGACAAAGACAATTTCAATTCCATGCAATGCTTGTATGGACAATACATGATGCCCCAGGGCTAACACATTTTTGTGGTACGTTATAGTGTTCAAGTTGTGCATGATAATTATTGATGCTCTGCAAAAAGGATTAGAAAATCTGTTTGATGGCAACACACACAAGAGCACAAGAAATAAACGTTAGTGCTAGCAACAAAAGATTATCATAAACAGGCATATGAAGAGAGATATTAAATATGAAATAGAAAGCATATAAACATAGAATAAAATAGCTAATCAAGATGCTCATAGTTGCTCCTCCCTTGTTCCTCTCCTCTCCAAGTTCCATATGAATGTAGCTCTCATCTTTTAGCACTAGCCATGGATGCCATATGGAGATTCAAGATGGTTGAATATGATAAACAAATGCTATGTAAGTGTAGATAGTGATGCTATGAAAAAGCTCTATGCTAATGCCAGTATAACAACAATACTCTAATGCTTCCTCTTTGCTTGAGGAGAAGGGTTCTATTTATAGAAGAAATGGGGAAATGAAGGGTTAAGATTGAGCAATCCTAACAAGGGTTAGGATTGAAAGTTATTCAATCCATGTGAGACTTTGAACCCAATCTCATGTTGACAAGTGTCACCATGAGGAGGCTTGAGAGGAGAGATAAGGAGCATTAAATGCTTGAGGGGACATGATGGCTACCCTAGTCAAAGAAATAAATGCTTTGAAGAGACACATGGGTTACATGAGGGTTAAGTTAGGGGTCAAAGTCCTTAACCATGGGTACGAGTGGAATTAACCATTAATGGTCATGTAAAAGCCATAAGTGGTTTGGAAGACTTTAGAGGTTAATTTGTTGAACACACAAAGCATTAATTGTTTTTCAAAGACTTTAGAGTCTTTGAGAAGTGACTCCAATTTGCTTAGGAATGTGACAATATTTAGGGGATGGATTAGGTTAATTAGGAAGGGTTTAGAAGAATCTAGAAGGGGTTTAGGCATGCAAGTGGATTTTGTAGGAAAATGCAAGTAGGAGGAATTTTGGTATTTTCAATTAAAATAAAATCATTTATTTCAATTAAATGGTGTAATTTGCATTTGGGTAAATATTCAAATAAATATTAATTTATTTAAATGAGAAAAAGGAAGATAAAACATTAAATACTTGAAGACTTTAAGGGAAAGCATTAAAGGTTTGAGAAGACTCTAGAAGGAGGCCATTAAATTTGAAGACTTTAAGGGAAACCATTAAAGTCTTAAGAAGACTTTAAGGGAAGCCATTAAGTTTGAAGACTTTAAGGGAAACCATTAAAGGTTTCAAGTGGGTGAGGATAAATAGGATTTTAAATAAATCATTTATTTACAACACCTTTATCCTCCACCCACTTGCATTTTCCTACAAATGCAAGTTGCACGAGGAATTTTGGTATTTTCAATTAAAATAAAATCATTTATTTCAATTAAATGGTGTAATTTGCATTTGGGTAAATATTCAAATAAATATTAATTTATTTAAATGAGAAAAAGGAAGATAAAGCATTAAATGCTTGAAGACTTTAAGGGAAAACATTAAAGGTTTGAGAAGACTCTAGAAGGAAGCCATTAAATTTGAAGACTTTAAGGGAAACCATTAAAGTCTTAAGAAGACTTTAAAGGAAGCCATTAAGTTTGAAGACTTTAAGGGAAACCATTAAAGGTTTCAAGTGGGTGAGGATAAATAGGATTTTAAGTAAATCATTTATTTAAAACACCTTTATCTTCCACCCACTTGCATTTTCCTACAAATGCAAGTTGCACGAGGAATTTTGGTATTTTCAATTAAAATAAAATCATTTATTTCAATTAAATGGTGTAATTTGCATTTGGGTAAATATTCAAATAAATATTAATTTATTTAAATGAGAAAAAGGAAGATAAAACATTAAATGCTTGAAGACTTTAAGGGAAAGCATTAAAGGTTTGAAAAGACTCTAGAAGGAAGCCATTAAATTTGAAGACTTTAAGGGAAACCATTAAAATCTTAAGAAGACTTTAAGGGAAGCCATTAAGTTTGAAGATTTTAAGAAAACCATTAAAGGTTTGAGAAGACTCTAGAAGGAAACCATTAAGTTTGAAGACTTTAAGGGAAACCATTAAAGGTTTCAAGTGGGTGAGGATAAATAGGATTTTAAATAAATAATTTATTCAAAATAGTTGTGCAACTTGCATTTGTAAGAAAATGCAAGTGGGTGGAGGATAAAGGTCTTTTAAATAAATGATTTATTTAAAATAGCTGTGCAACTTGCATTTGTAGGAAAATACAAGTGGGTGGAGGATAAAGGTGATTTAAATAAATGTTAATTTATTTAAATGTGAGAGGTGGGATTTTGAGGGATTTAAATAAATATTAATTTATTTAAATGTGAGAGAATATTTAATTAAATAAATATGATTTATTTATTTAATTAATGGTCTGAATTTGTTAAGTGAATTAAATCAAATAAATTGAATAATTTATTTAATTAATAGGAGAAGAGGGTTAAGATGAATTAATTAAATATATTAATTTAATTAATTTATTGATTGATGGTTAAATAATCAAATAAATACTAAATATTCATTTAATTAAGTGGACAGATTTATGTGACTACAATTATAATTATAAAAATTAACAGATTTAATAGAATTATACATTATCTTGTAGGTCTTCAAACAAAGGGAAAATTTGCATGTCCAGTTTGTGGTCCAAAGATGAAATCCCGTCATTCAAAAAGTTTAGGAAAGCAGGTGTTTGATGAGTATAGGCACTTCCTTCACAAAAATCATAAGTACCAGAATATTGAAAAACATCTTTTCAATGGGAAAGAAGAGACTACATCAAAGCCACGAAGAATGACTCCTCACTTATGGAAGTTGGAATATAATAGAATTAATCATCAAGGTAATGTCATTCCATCTAATGGTTTATGTTTGGAATTTGAATTTTTCTATCATGTTTTGTTTACTGATGATGTAATTGATGATACTGAAGGTTGTCAAGGTATGGATGGCCACCTTCCAAAGGGACTAAAAAGTTATCCCAAACAATTCAGTAGGTTGCCTTACTACGAGCAGCTACAAATTGTGCATTTGTTTGATACAATGCATATTGGAAAGAATATAACAGAGACATTATGGAAAATATTGGATGGAAGGCGTGACAAAGAAAAAATTGTCAAAATTTGTAGTGACATTGTGGAATCCAATCATGCAATGAAAAATGTCATTCAATCAAATAGCAATGGAGATCAGAGTAATATAAGTGCCCTTCCTTGGTTATTAACGGCTCACAACAAAGCAATTCTATAAAATAAGTCATACGAAAAATTCGATTTCCCACAGGATTTGCTGCGAACATAAACAATCTCATATCAAAGAAGAGTGAATTTGGGCCAGAGATGAAAATGCATGATTGGCATACCTTCATTAAGGTAATTCGCGTTCTTGTGTATTTACTATATATTTGTATATTGTGCATGTACTTTTCATTGTATTATGTTAGAAAACAATGAAAAGATCATTTTATAATTGTTGCAGTACATTCTACCTCTATCTCTCCCAGACCACTTCGACAATAATATCAAGCAAGTTATATATGATCTTGGAAAATACATGAGGTAAGTAGTGATGTTTGTTCAATTTGTTGTATAGATATTATATTTTCCATTTGTTTTACTTGTTATGCAATATATTGTATATTATTTTGTAAAGTCTCATTTATATATTTTTGCATCTTCAATCTCTTTAATTAGGTGCTTGTCATCTAAAGAAATCCACAAGGAAGATATAAAATATTGGAAGAGAAAAATCCCTCATCTAATGTGTGAAATGCAAAAGTGTCTACCTTCAACTTTTTTCAATGCACAAGAACACTACCTCATACACCAAGTTGAGGAGATCAAATTGTGTGGACCTGTACACACTAGGTCAATGTGGATGGTTGAGAGTCACTTGAAATTTTTGAAGGCTTTGGTTCGACAAAGAGCACATCCTGAGGGTTCTATGGTGGAGGGATATATGGTATACCAAACTATGGTGTACATTACTGAATATCTTCATAAGTTTGCAGCAAAAATCCACGTAGATCACATTTGGGATCCCAACCCCATTAATAAATTCGAAGGGGAGCACTTGATGGGGAAAGGTAGATTGAAGAAAGTGAGAGGTAATTATAAGATGTTATTGTAGTAAATTAATTCTTCATCTTCTAAATAAATCAGTTGTAAGTGGTCTATTAATTATTTGTACAGTTGGTCGGGAGTGGGATGCGCTACATTTGTATATTGCAAACAATCTTGATTGGATGACGGTGTGGATTGAACGATGTCAACATTCTAGTCCCACATTAACATGGGATGGTGTCACTTCATTGGTTAAAGAAGCTCATTGTAATGGAGATGCCAATATTACACAAAGGGAAATTGATTTAGCATATGGTTTAAGAGATCAACAGGTACGTATAATTTTATTAATCACCCGTATGTTTATCAACTCATGATGCAATAATTTTAATATGTTAGACATATTGCAGGTCAAACACCACAAGGCTATGTGCTGCAATGGTCATAAATTTTGCATCAAACAGTTGGATGACACGAAGAAAACTTGTGATTTTGGGATAACTGCAGTCTTTGAGGTGACCAATATTTCATCTAGAAACGACATACTTCCTCAAGTGTCTCAAAATTGATACTATGGCATTTTGGATGATATACTTGAGTGTGACTTTAATTCCTTCAAATTAGTTCTGTTCGTCATCAAATGGTATAGGCTACAACTGAATATAAATGATCCTGATAGAACTATTATTGAACATGATAATGGATTTACAATGGTTAATACAAGGTCATTTGAATGAGTTGGGGATGAGCCCTGTGTTCTTCCAAGTCAATGTGAGTAGGTATTTTACTCAAAGGTTCCACATAAACGGGGTTGGTCATTTGTTGTTAGACATGATCCAAGAGGAAGGTCGATAATGTATAATGTGATGGAAGAAGAAGATACCGAAGAAGTAGAAGATGATATAGATGATCACGATCAACAGTTACTCGATGATGTTCCTGACAGAAATGTACACGAAGAAGTTGATGATGATGATGGTGGTGTTGCTGATGATGATGGTGATGGTGATGGTGATGGTGTTGGTGATGGTGATGACGATGACGATGACGAATACAATGACAATGACAACGATGATGACAACGACGAGGATGATGATGATGATGATGATGATGATGATGATGATGATGGTCATGATGATGAGTTGGATGAAGAAGAAGATCAATGACATGAATGAAATGTATGAGATGCGATTATTATATTATCTATTTAATATTGATATCTTGATAGAAATTGATTTGACTTATATGGTTGCATAAATAATTCATATGTTTTGAATTTTAATGCCATTACTTAATTAATTCATGATGCACCTCTAGCTATGTGATAGATCGTGATTTAAAATACATATGTAATGGATTACATGCTTATGATGATACATGTGACAATTTTTTGAATTTTGTGTTTATTTATGGAATGTGGACTACTTATTAGCTATGTGATGGATCGTGATTTATGATACGTATGTGATGGATTACATGTTTATGATGATACATATGTGATTCTTATGATGCTCAATTACATATATGATGATACATATGTGATGCTTATGATGCTTATGATACTGCAGTATTTATTGTTTATCAAATTACAAATGTAATGCTTATGATGCTCAATTGTTGGTGCAGGAACCTGAACCCCTTTGACAAGGATCCTGTACAGTCTCATGGATCAATAGGTATAAGTCAATACACCTTATAGAAATAATATATTTTTTAAAAATGACAAGAAAAATAAACTTCCTTAGTTTTTCAAACCTCAACATTAGCAGCAAATCTAATACAGTTATCAACACTTGAGGCCCCAGTTGGACTTAAATTTTAATCTCAACATCAACTTTATGGCCGACTTCTTCATCAATATTACCCTCATTTGCAAAATATCTCTCTCATTACCAACTAACTCTCTCATTTGATGGTGCATAGGTATCACCAAATAGGTATTTGTCAGATGTGTCTTCCTCAAGTGAGGGAAATGTAGGAATAGAAGAGGAAAGTGAGACATGTAGTAGATCTCAAATAGGGAGATCAACTAGAGGTCAAAAGATTAGAAGAAAATTCAATAAACGCATGAAATTTTTTCTTGCTCAAGGGGGGTCATGTTCTTATGATGATGAGACCAAAGGTGACATTGAGGTGCCCTTGAGGTAAAAACATCTACTGAAACAATGTGTACCCAAGGAACTTCCTCCAATAAACACTAATTTTTGTGTTAATGAGAGGATATATCGCATAGCACCTTCATCGTTACATGGTTTGGGCCTATTTTACATGGACATCATAAAGGTCTGTTACAACAAAGTTGCTGAATTGATGGAGTTTGTTGGACTTTGTTACAATTATAATGATTGGATGCAGATTGTTCAATATAAAAAAAGTATGCATAGGTATGCACTGTCAGCCAATTATATACAACAAAAAGATAATGATCAAAGTAAATGAGTGGCTATATACATTGATGGAAGGCCAAAAGCAACAGGGAATATTGCAGGTTTTATAAATAGTACATGACTTGGGTCAACTAATAAGCAACCCAATTGCATATTTGAGGGACGTGAGGGAAATTTTGTGTTTGTATGTGCAAAAAAATCAATAAGTGCAGGGGAAGAGCTGCTAATCGATTACAAATTGAATCGTATAGATACAAACAAAGTTACTATCATGGGGGTGGTATGTACTATATATATACCATTTAAGCCAACTTCCAATTAATGAATCCAATAAACCATTGTATTATTAAGTTTTTTTGCTAAGTCTATTGGTTTCATTTCGCTAACGTTTTTATATTTTTTCTTTGTCAGAGGGCCACATGGATCCACCACATAGCATAGATAGGGGTGTAGGTCCTGACACTTCTACGGAGCAGGTAAACCTCATTGTAATTGTACAAATTAGATAGAATCAAACTATTACATTATGATCTTTTCTTGAGTGTTTTGAAGTAATTTTGATAGTGTTAATTATATTCTTGTCACAGACGAATGTTCGGGATAAGGGAAAGGAACCTGCAGTACCTCAGCACCTCCATAGGGATGTGGGGCGCTCAATAGTGTTATGTGCTAATGACATCGCACTTAGCGCAAACTCTATGCAATTTGTACAAAAGAATATTAGAAAAATTAGGCAAGAGATTGTTGATTTGGAAACCATAAGTCCTTAGATTGATGAGATAACAAAGAGGGTTCAACTATTGTTGACGACAATGGAAAACTTGCAAGTAAGCAGTAATGAAAGCTTTAATCATAACAAAAGTTCAATAATGGTTTATATTTTTATCTCTTTTATGTCATTAACTAAAATATGTATGTGTTGTTTTTACAGAAATTTATAGGGCCTCATCATCCTGGTGGCGATGATCAGGGTATTGCGAGTAGTTCAGGTGATATATTAAAACCACTCCTTTGGACTTGTGAACTTACTTTTTTAATGTTTTACATATTTAATGTATTACTCTTCAGGTGCTAACATGGGTCCGAGGTCGAGCCCAACTATATTGCCGACTGCAATGTCAACAACACGTAGCATGCAGACATCGTTTGTTGCACCAGCTTGTGTTGACCTGCCCACTGGTGGTAGATCCCTCTTTTTCTCTCTTTTGTTATGTGTTTATTACCCTTGAAGTGTTCTTTCTTGGAGGCATTTCATAGTGGATTCATTTATTGTGGTAGGAGATGCACATGAGGATGTGCCAGAGGCGAGTACTATTGATAACATACCATCATTTCCTGGATCTTCCTGTATTGCTAGTACGGGAACGTTGTAGGCCACATTGGTGGTGAGCGGCGAAGAATTGATTCCCTTGAAGAAACAGAAGGTTCCAAGTGCTTTAAAAATATTATTATATATAGTCTAATTGTAATTTACTTACTGATCACTCATTTTGGACTAATGATCCCATGTTTTTTTTGCAGGAAATGATATTTTTTATAAAAATCTTAATGACATTTCATTGCAGATATTTGGGCCCACCATACGTAAAAGGTGGAACATCATACATGAAGTAACCCTTATCCACTATTTTGATTTCATATCATTGCTAGAATAGTTTTCCTTTTATCCATTTCTTGAACTATATCAAAGGTAGCTTTAGTTTCTTTCTAAATCTAACAGGTTTGTTTTTGCTTTAAAGGTGGAATGACCAAGAAAAAAAGTTAAAAGATGAACTCACAAACCGTATGGTAGGGTTGTTTGGAAATGACACATTCGACAAGACTAAGCTCCTGGAAAAAGCTAGCACATATCTAAAGTATGTGAGGGACCAATACAGGACACATTTAGAGAAGAACGTAAAGTATGAGCATCCCCCCATGATTCCAGAGAGGGAGTGGAAGGACCTGATTTTGGATGCAAAGGGGAGAATTGAAAGGAAAAAAGGAAATACACCACCAGATGCTAGAAGAAGGTATGCGATACTATTAAGAATGTGAATATGTACTAATTATTCATTACATTTATATAATCTAACATATTTCAAACTTTTCATAGATTGAGTGACATGTCAAAGGCAACCAAGGCAAGACAAGAAAAGCATGGGCAACACAAACTCGACTCTGATGGTTATATGAAACTTGCTGCACAAATTGTAAGAATCAGAAAATTAAGTATCACATCAAAATATTTATAAACTGTAAACAATTTTTTTTTTATCAAACAATACAAGCAAAATTCACAATACTAAGCAAAAATGCAGGGCTCTGAATTCAATAGAGCGCCCACGGAAGATGACAAGAGAATTGGCTACCAGCAAGGCTATATAGCTGTGGCTGAACGGCTATGAGAATTGAGTGGGCAAACACGAGATTCTGATGCATCTGTCACAACGGTAATTAAGCTAAATGAAAATTATTTCAAATTGAATACTTAACCAATAATCTATTTGATGTTAAGTTTCAACATAAAGTGACTATATTTTTTTTAAATAAGCAAGCAATGATAACACTGCACATGACATTGGAATGTAGCATGATAATCATGGAACAGAACCTGTACATGAAGGTCCGGATGTGCATCCTAGTAGTGGAGGTATTCATTTGCTATTCAAATTTTTTTATGTAATTATTAATACAATTAAACATCTTAAATTGAAAATTAGTGTAGTAATTAATGTAACCTTTATTGTTAATATTTTAGAGCATGTAGTCGGTGGTGACCAAGTGGAGCATGATCCGGGTAGACAACATCAGGAACGTGATGTTCCCCAATCAGGTAAAGAGGACCACTGTTATTCTTTTAAACAAATTTAATTGCAATTGGTGTATTGATTAATGTAACATTTCTCATTTCAACTCCAGAGGATCTAGAGGGTGCTCAGCATGTCGAGGTTGAGGCTAGACAAAATGATGTGGCCCCATCAAGTAAAGAGTGTAACGGTTGTGTTCTTTAAATTAATGAAATACTTGTAACAATAATAAAAAAATGTTTTGAATTTAACCCAATTCTTTGTTATTGCAGAGGACCCCCCTTTGGTTCAGCATCCTTATCCTTTGTATAGGACTAGGCATACATCAAGAGCATGAGAAGAGGGCATAACATCCACAGATGGGGGAAATGATGAAGAAACCGATGTTCCACTTAGTCTTTTCATAGCTTCAAAGAAAAAACAAAGAAAGAAATGATTGTAATCTACCTTATTTGATAATGACTGATTTTTATGTGTAATGCATGTAATTATGTGCTAATGAATGTTCATGAATGATATGTGTTGATGAATGTTGCATTTTAATGAAAGTTAATGAATTTTATATGTTAATGAATGTTATGTGATAATGAATGAATGTTATATTTTAATAATGGATGAAAGAATGAATGAATGTTAGATGTTAATGGGGAATTTAGAGTGATGTTAGGGGGGGGGGGGGGAAGGGGCCAAATGAGCTTCCACCTTCACGTGGTTGGCCCTGTTAAGTAGAGAATATTAAACTATTCTTGAAACAAACCGAAGCTCAATTATAAGATGTGAAATGTTTGAAAGGTGAGAGTCCACAAATAGATGTGAAATGTTTAAGTAGGCCTCACAATGAAGTGGATCTCATAGACACGAAGAATCCTATATAGAGAATCATTGAGAGCCCTTGAAGAAGAAAATTTGAACTTTGATGAAGCAATACATGATGGAGGAATAGCTTGCAAGAGGAAATCAAAGTCATTATGGTGTCATCTAGATCTGAAATGTGGTCTACTTTTCAAAAAAGTAAAGATGCTTGATATGAATGTGTCCTAGTGGGGTGAAACTAGAAGACATATAATCCTATTACAAAGAATCATGGAAAGTTCTAGAAGAAGCAACTTTTAATTCTGAAGTAGCAACGTGTACAAGAGATGTTCTCATTTGTAGATGGAGTATCAAGAGGAGCATCACTAGTCCATGGACCATGTCATTGTTGTTAAATACCTACGCTTTTGTTCATAGTCACTTGGTGTAGGAATGAATTCAACAAGATAGGGTAGGAGATCCTACATAATGTAATTGTGGTTTCCCCATCTACCTCTACCATTGTGATTAAAGGGGTCTCAATCATAGAAGGGTGGATAAGGTAGCATGGATAGGGAGGGTAGGTACAAGTTTACCCACTAAGAACACCACCTCATATGGATGGCAGACTGCTACATGGGGCCAAGAGGGATGGTATATCTGCTCTTGGGCTTAGCATGTGGACAGCTTTGGGTGCCCTATCATGTTTCTCATCCAAGCCCTATTATGGTTTAACTCCAATTATGCATTATAGATATTGTGTAGTTCACATAAAATTGAAATAGTTATGAATATATGCTATCTAAACCTAGTTGAAATGGTTGCTCTATGAATTATACCTTCAATACTTGTCTAACATGATTGCAGGTTTTATCTAACATGATTGCAGGTTTCAAAAATTATTCTAATACCCTGATGGTATTGTTTCTTCATTGGGACTACTCACATGCATTTGAGGACTGCTAAACTATCATATTCACATAATATTGTCTCAATAATAAAAAGAGAACCCTAGGTCATCTTTACCATTATATGCTTTTGATCTTGCAACTCTACGACTGCAAATAAGATTTTAGTGGGATTCTAGGACTTCTCCTATGTTTTGATTTTTGCTTTCTCCATTGGGGCTATATTGTTCTAGGGTCTTAAACTAAGATAGTGATTGTCTCTTGTAGCTTCATCCCTAGTTGTCATTTGTATAATTTGATGCCAATAAGGACTGATATGCTACTCCTTTCAGTGAAGTGTCATAGTTCTTTGGACTGCTCATACCATATTCTAAAATTTTATGAAAACCCTACAATGAATGACCCCTTGACTATCATCGTTGTTTGTATCTTACCATTGTGGATTTGAGTCTTGATTTGACTATATGGCTTCTCTCAATAGAAAACTATTTAAGGCATTTGTAACTTCTAATCCATGACTTCTCATCAAGCTTTGGCACATTGAGATTGGAATAGGGATCCTATACACCATCACTAGAGATTATCAACAAGAGAAGATTCACCTATTGATCCTTTGAACTGATAATTCTTGATTGCCTTTTTGACTCATTGTGCTTTGTAATGGTGATTATCTTATTTATGGCTTGATGGATATTGATCTCTCTCTCACAAGTGTTTCAACTAATCTTTGATGAATACAAACCCTTCTCTTTTGTTGAGTGCAAATATCATGAATGCATTTATTTTTCTTAACTATTCATAACGACATTTTCAAATATCTAAGACTACACTTAGGCCTGTTGTCTCTTGATTCTTCATTGGACTGTGGTTTCTTTGATAGTTCTTTGTAGCTTTATCTTTGAATGGTCACTATCTTATTTGTAGCTTTGTATTTCCTTTATGGTGGCAGACCTCATGAAATGTTTTCACCTTTAAAACCAACACTAAACCTTTCAACAACCATCTTCATAGATAGTTTGATATCAAATTGTGATACAACATTAATCATTTCACCACTGTTATCAATTATATTTTTGCATGCTCAGCGTCCATGCCTTCATTATGCTTGAGTTGATGACTACTGCAACTTTATTACTATCAAATCTGCTTCATGATGTCTTGTATGCATATGACATATTGCTAACCTATTTATCAGTGCTATAGACTTTTCACTTTGTGTCATGGCATCCTTTTATCTTTCATCAAGATCTGGGGGTGAAGAAAATAATTATGACACTAAATACGTATGACCTTGCACTATGAACTGCCCTTGCACATCTTCTAGAACTTCATGGGCTATGGAAATATTGTGATTTTGACCTTTCACAGCCTTTTGATTCTTTTTTGGGCTGCTAGATGGTTGTCTCTGATCTGACTGTAGACCTTGGTGCTTCATATTTATTGTTCTCTCTTGAAAAGACTCAGATTAGGACCTCTATTCATGCTTTGACAGTGATACTTGACACTGTCATCTCCATATCATGGCCACTGTCATTCATCAAATCTCATATATTGCTGCTCTCAGTGTTATACCTATCAATTATCCATGTTGAAGACTCTCACACACCTTCTAACACTATCTTAGACTTGGCTTTTGCTATTTAATACAACATAAGACTATAATGAGGCTGCTATGTGTCATTGATTTGACAACTTCTAATGTCTAGTAGATGTCTTTGATGCTCTCAAATTGTTCTTGAAACTTATATGGCTTGGTTCTGATCCTTATAAGCTTATAGACTGATTTAGGCACTATGATCTCACTGCAAATTTATCATTTATTGGTTGTTCTTTTGTTGATAGTGACATTTATCACTACTTTCATCTGAGGCAATCACTTCTTGACAGTCAAAAGGTTGCCCATCAATTAGTTTTCATTGTCTTTAGCTTCTCGAGACCTCTTATTTATTGATAAAGAAACACAATATATTCTTCAATAATCAATCAAACCTACTCAATGTAACCCTATAACTTGTAATTTTCTATTGTGATTGTCTTTGTGTTTTGAACTATAAAAAAACTCTTATCATTGTCTTTTTAATTCAAAACCCTTCTTCATTACAAGCTCTAAGTAATCTATTCCTTGTTATACTTATGATTATCTATTAATGCTATTCAAGAATTGGGGAAAACCTAGACACTATTATCAATGTCTAAACCTTCTAACAGACTACTCTACTAGTCCTTACTGTCATTGTTATTTTGGTGGAGGCTGGAATATACTTCATTTGAAACAAACAAACCATCCATACAAATCATGCTTTCTCAAAAATGTGAAATCCTAGACTAGAGTAAAGAAGATAGCTAGCCCAGACATGAAATGCTTTGAATGTTCCAGACACGTAGCTACTCTTTGTTAGAATTTCCCTTCTAATTTTGCAACATGTCATGGTTCTCCTTCTACGTGGCTATCATACTGCACCTTCGACTAGAGCTTACCAAACTGAATACTAGGGTTTTCTCCCATCAAAAGTGGAGTCCTCTACCAATGAACTCGAGATCCTCATCTTTACCACAGGTTTATCTTGAATTTTGATTGACCTTAGTTAGAATGGGCATTGAATAGTCTAAGAAAATTACCTCCAAAATGTTAAACTCAAACTTCAACTCATGAATTATAAGGCCATGCAAGTTTTTATTTCTCTTTTGATGAGAGAGGGTGAGAGGAAGAGATAATGACCTGGAGAGGGTAGAGAAAGAGAAGTAGAGAGGGAGAGAAGAAGAGAGGGATGGAGAAAGAGACCTAGAGAGGGGAGAGAGAAGAGAGATAGTAGAGAGGGATAGAGAAGAGAGATAGTAGAGAGATCTTTTTCTATAATTTTTTTTTTCCAAAAAATCGGCCTACTGTCGGAATTCTGACATCAAAGGGTAAAAATTCCAACAGAGGAGTACCGTCGGATGCACAACATCCTCGTCAGAACTCTCCTGGGGCCGTCATAATTCTGATAGAGGAGTGTCGTCGGATGCACAACATCCTCATCGGAATTTTTACCCTTTGATGTCAGAATTCCGACGGTAGGCCGAGATCGCGACGGTATTCTTTCTAGGTATGACCATCCATGGTGGCCGTCGGAAAGGTTCGAGAGGATGTCAGAATTGCGATGACCACAAGGATAGTCAGAACTTCCGACAAAAATTTTTCGAGGCTATTTTTGTCGGTAGTGCGACGAAATTGTGTCGGAATGACGACGATTTGCTATCGAAATTTTGACCCGAATGTACTAGTGCCAGTAGTAGCCAACCCTTAGCAGTTTCCGAGCTAGAGTTAGACCATTTGAGTGAGATCCACAAATACCTTCATGGACTTCAGATAACGCACATTGAGACTCTTCAAGTTCTAGACACCTAAGAAAAGTACTCTCTAAACCTCACCTATACAAATCGTTAGCGATGATGACATATCGTGAAGCATTTCAGATCGGGTTTCTTTTCTCATTACGAGTAAGGTTATCTAGGATAATTTGGTCACGTAAGTAAGAGTAGATATGGTTGTAGTGAGATGAGTCATGTCCAATGATAGAACAGACCATCTGGGAACTAGGGGAATCATAAGTAGGACAATGAAGGTCTTCCACTAGGAACTCATAGCGGAACTCTATTTCTTGTAGTTCTGGAATAGATGTCAATGTAGCCATAGCATCTAATACTCTATTTGTTGATCTAGGAATCTGCTAAAATGAAACAAAGACAAATTATTTCTTAAAGTTATCAACCATTATTTTATAGGGCATCATTTTTCATCTCAAGTTTGATATATATCATTGATCTAGTTGATTATCAGCTAGGAGTCTCCATGGATGCATAGCTCAACAACCTTCCATTCAATAGCTAGTTTGATTCCATTTACCAAGGCTTCATATTCTACAATATTGTTGGTACAAGGAAAAAGGATCTTGTACGCCTTTGGAATTGAGTATCTCCAAGGAGTGATAAAAAGGATTCCATCACCAAAACCTTGTTGAGTAAAAGATCCATCAAAGAACATTTTACATGATCATTGAGTAAGATGCATTATGGATTCATCTAGAAATTCTATGTTCAAAGGTTGATTGTCTTCAAGCAGAGAATCAACAAGTTGATCTGCAATGACTTGCTCTTTGATAGATTTGCGTTCTACATACTCAATGTCGAATTCTGTGAGTATCATAACCCATTTGGCCAATCTCCCTGTAAGTGTTGCTTTGCTTAGGAGATATTTTAGAGGATAAATATTAGCCACTATTTTAATAGAATGTGCTAGCATGTAATGTCTTAATTTCTGTGATGAGAAGACCAATGCCAAACAAGCTTTCTCAATGATAGTGTAGTTCATCTCATAGGACACCAACGCCCTGCTGATATAGTATATAGCTCGTTCCTTATTGTTTTCATCATGTTGAGCCAAAAGTGCCCCCAATGATGTGTTAGTAGCCGATATATAGAGAATAAAAGGTTTGCCTTGAATTGGTGGCATCAAGATAGGTGAATTGGAAATATATTCCTTGATCTACTTCAGGTGTTTTTCACAATATTTATCTCGGTTGTATGTAACTCCTTTCTATAATGCTTTTGTGAATGGTTGAGCCTTATCTACTAGCTGAGAAATGAAGCATCTTATTGATTGGAGCCACCCTTGTAGAGTTGTCATTTGATTGACATTCTTTGGAGGTGGCATTTTCATTATAGATTTAACTTTTTTTGGATTCACTTCAATCCCTTTTGTTGAAACAATGTATACTAGGAGTTTTCCAAATGTAACTCTGAATGCACACTTCTAAGGATTTAGTCCGAGTTTAAACTTTTCCATTCTATCTAAGATTAGACCCAATTTTGAGAGATGTGTTGACCTTTTCATAGATTTGAGTAAGGTATCATCGACATAGTCTTCCATGTTTTTGTGCATCATGTCATGAAAGATTGTAGTTACAACTCTTTGATAAGTAGCGCCTGCATTCTTTAAGCTAAAGGGCATGGCATTCCAATAGATAGTTCCCCAGGCACATGTGAAAGTTGTTTTCTCTTGATCCTCAGGTGCAATTTTGATCTGATTGTAGCCAGAAAAGTCATCCATTAGAGAGTACATTTAATAACTAGCTATCATGTCAATGTTAGGTAATGGAAAATCATCTTTTGGACATGCCTTGTTTAAATCTCTGAAATATGTGCAAATACAGATTGATTAATTAGGTTTGGAAATAGGTACAATGTTAGATATCCACTCAACATAATCAATTGCTTGGATGAATCCTTCTTTTAGTAATTTCTCTAGCTCATCTTTAACAAGCAATGCAACATAAGGATGCATTTTTCAGAGCTTTTGCTTGACAGGTTTTACTCCAGGAGCAATAGAGAGATGATGCATTATAAGGTCAAGATCTAGACTAGGCATATCAGTATAAGTCCATGCAAAGTTTATTTTTTTCTCTATGAAGAAATCAACAAAGTCTTTTAGTTCTTCCGTTGATAGGGATTGAGCCACATGTATTGTATGTTGAATTTAATCTGTTCCAATGTTCGCTGGTTGTGTAGGTTCAATCAGTACTGATAATCTCTCTCGAAAGTGATCAGGCAGAATATCAAGTATCTCATCTTCAGGTGCCTTAGAGAGGTCTTCACCATCAGATACATCTTTTATTTTTATTTTTTTTTGTTCTGATACCACCACAGTGTGGTTTTCGCCATCAGAACACTTATTTTTCTTTTTTTTGATATTTGAGACTAAGATACTTGATATCCTCTTCTGTATGCTAAGGTATAGTCGTTGGTAAAAGTAGGGATATCTATGGGTTGATCTTGTAGAGTACGGTCAATAAGCTCAAGGTGTACTAGGGATAAAGATTCAATGGGTTCAAGGGAATTCACAATATTATCATCACAACCGTGGACCGACAAGTTGATTTCTAGAAGACCACCTTGCATAAGCATCTCGAGACTGGGAAGAGTCATAACATGATTATTGAATCTTACGTTAGTGTTTCAATAATATAACCCAACAAACATACCACTATACCCTTCTCCTACTTTAAACTGGACTACGTATTGTGGTTCAACAATAATAGCGTCTTCAGACAGAGGTTCAAGATTCATGACAAAGTAGTCATAGTTTGGTGTTGAATAGGTGATGTCATAAATAGATCTTATTTTAGGCTAATCAACATTATAGAATGAATCATCTGACTCCTCTTCAAGCATCTCAGTGAAAGCATGTATGGTATCAATATCAACATCTTTTATGCTACAAGTTCCTTCTTGTTCTGGTTCAATGATCACCTATAGTCGACATACCTGCTCACATAGCCTTAATGACTCTATTAGTCTCTATCTTCTTTCCCATTCAACTTCCTCTGGACTGATTATTGGTCTTGCTTGTCTAGCCTCCAGTTCTTCAGCTGTGTTCCCATAGCTGATTTGTTTTATCTCATTAGATGGAGATACAACAGGTAAGCGATCTTCTTGTTCTTTCTCTCCTCTTAGTTGTTGCTCATAAGCTTCTTGTCTTTTTAGTCTAATTTCATCTAGTTCTCATTGTAGCTTCATGTGGGCTATTTCTTGTGCTTCATCTATAGTATCATTAGGTTCTTTAGGATTTTCTTCAATAGATGCATTTGATAAAGGTTCTAGACCCCATTCATACTCATTCAAGTCTATTTTTGAATCTTCTTCTTTCATTCTTCCTGTACATGCGACATGAATTTTTAATGGTGCAAATATTTCTTTGATTTTTCCACTCGTTCTCTCATTTCTTCAGAAATTTATACTTCTTGTGTTATTCTTGTTGATACCTTTGGAACTTGTTGATGAGCTTCTTATTCTCTCTTAATTGACAATTCTTCTTATTCTTTCTCATACTCTTCGTGAGTTTGTTGTGTGTTTACTTCCTATCATGCTTGATGTAGTGTCTTCTTCCTCCACTTAGGCTGTTGAGGAGAATTTTGTTTTTGATTTGATGATACATCTACATGGTATCCAAGTCTAGTTTTGTTATTTGTAGACTTAGTTTGTATCTTGACAAGTTCAGTAATTCCTTCTTGATGCTTTCTCAGAGGACCTGTACCTAAATATCCCATGCATTGGATTATTTGATAGCCTTTAGCATATTGTTCAAGAGAAATTTCACAACGTTGCACTTCTCTATCTTCATTTTTTCCTTTGTAAAGCCATTCGAGAACAGCTGCCTCTTCTATTTCATTTGCAAGAGAAGCAGAGGATTGCACAAAAATACCATCATGTATGACGTTTGTAGGTGAAGTTTGTGGTTTTATAGCTTCAGATGGTTTTCCATACTATCTAGGTGATGGAGGAAGATTCATCAGTGAAAGTACAGGTTCTATCTTGTATCCACCCATGCCGACATTTATGATTTTTAGTTTCTTTTCTAAGTCTTTTAGCATAGTTTTTGAACTCTCAGCTATAGAGGCATCTCTATTATGAGGGACAAGAGTATCAACACATTGTTTTAATGCATTGCAAATGTAGTTGGTATCAACAGGAACACTAACCTCAACTCCATTATAGAGAAACTTCAAACACTGATGGTATGTAGATGGCATTGCTTGCATATCATGAATCCCTGGTCTTCCCAACAAAATGTTTTAAGAAATAGGAAGATCAATCACCTAACAGATAACTAATAGATAACATCTCTTTCCATGGGTCCTACCTTGATTGGTAATAGTACCAGACCTTTAGAAGTTCTCTCTTATTCATCATAAGCTTTTATTGTTATCTTCTCTCTTGGATCTATATCACTATCAAAAAATCCAATTGTATGAGTAGATTGTAAGTACAAATGTTCAACCCAATACCTCCATCTATCAAAACACGTTTGACTCAGTGTTTATGGATCATGGCTTCAATATGTAGTAGTTCATTATGTGGATAGTTCAAGGAATTATCATCTTCTTCAGAGAAGGACAGGTAGTGAGGTGAAGTTAGATAACCCACCATAGATTGAAACCGATCCAGATCTAAGTCTTTAGGGACATTGGTAGCAAGTAAAGCTTTATCCAAAATCTTAAGCAGTTCAAGAATAGAGATTTGAGAAGTAGTTCATTTTAACTTTTCAACAATGCTATAGCCTAAAGGAGATGGTGAAACCAACTGTTTAGATGGAGAAGGCTTAGTAGTGATAGTGGATGGTTGTTTATTTGAAGATGTTGACAATTTTGATGATGTCGATGGATTTGATGATGTCTGATCAGAAGATGAGGAACCAACTCCTTTGAGAGTAACTTTTCCTTGATCACGGGTTATGACGTTTGTAGTTCTTGGTTTGTTTTGACCTTCTTTAACTATGATTACATTGCAATGCTCTGATTGAGAGGGTTCAAGCATGTTAATAATGTGATTGCCGTTTGTATAGGTGTAATTTACCTTGGCACCTCCCTTGGATTTAGAGGAATCTCCTTACTCATAAGTAGGCAAGGGATATTTGAAAGGTTTGTGATCAAAATTGGTTGCATGATTTCCCACAACAATTTGGCCACTATTGATAAGGTCTTGAATCTCATATCCGAGTTTCATGCAGTTATTAGTTATGTGACCCTTGTTTCGGTGATATTCACAGTAATCATTTTTCCTCCACCATTTGGGTTTGACTTCAGGATCGTATGGTTTGGAGTTGTCAGACAATGTGATCAGTTTGTTTGCCAATAGAGTCTTAAGAGCTGACTCATAGGATTCTCCCAGAGGAGTAAAATCACATTTAGGCTTTGAAACCCAAGGCTTATCTTTAAACCACTCTTTCTATTTCTTAGGAGGGATTTCCGCAACACTTTGAGCATCTTTGAGTGCCTGTGTACCACTAGTCAAATTAAATACTGTTGGTTTTGGTTTTGGTTTAACATTATCAACTACTCCATCATTCAAAACATTTATGTTATTATCTTTGCCATATTTCCAATATTTGTTTTTCTCTTTAGAACTAGAGCCATGTTGTGTTTCCTTATAAAGTGATATCTCTCCTTTCCTTACAAGCACATCTTCTATTTTGAGAGCACAATCAACCATCTTATTAAATGAAGGATATACGTGTATTTGAATATTATATTTTAACTCAGGAATCAGATTGATAACAAAGATGTCCACTTTCTCAGAATCAGGAATGGGTCATGAATATCTAGAGAACATCTTTCTCCAATGTTGAAGGAAAGTGAGAAAAGGTTCTCTTGTCTTCTATTTGGTATTATAGAGGTCAATCATAGTGATTGGATGGCGAATGTTGTAGGAGTATTGTTGGAGAAACAATTCAACCAGCTCCTCAAAAGATTTAATTCTCGTAGGTAGGCTTGAAAACAACTCCATGGCTTGTACTCCTATACTTCTTGGGAAGAGACGCATGAGATATGTTTGTTCATGCATAAATTATATACATAGAGCACACAATTCATAGACATGGTCTTGAGGATTTGAGTTACCATCATATTTGTCAAATTTAGGAATTTCCACTCTTGAAGGAAATGGAGGCATGTGAAGATGCTTGTCGAATGGAAACAAGCAAATTGTGTTGAAGGAATACTGGACAAAAGATTTATCCTTGTCTTTCATTTCTTTGATCTCAGTTTGTAGTGCTTGCAATTATTTGTTTACCAACATTAATGGAGTATCTCCTTCTTTAGTGATAAAGATTTCAATGTTGTAGTCAGTGGGAAGTCTGACTCCTTGTTTAGCCAATTCTAGAAAATATTCTTCTTTTTCCTGGGCCATGATAATTTTCACCATTCTTCTAAAATCCTTGTCCTTTTGACATTTAACTATAATATCTTCTTTAGGTTCAGCAAGTTTAGAGTCACAAGATGAGGAGTCACTATTAGTAGCTTGAATGATAATGTTATCTTGAGCACTACGTTTAGAAGCCTCTTTTTCTTGCCTTTCCCTAGACATATTGGAAGACAACAGTTGATCAAAAATTGGTTGACTTGAGGACAAAGGTTTGTTAGAGATTGGTTCTTATTGAAAGAATGGATTAGTTTGTAATGAAAAAGACTACCCCTTACTTTTGTCAGAATTCTTAGAAGAGCTCCTGGTTCGAACACGCATTTACAATTAATGTGACCAAGAGATAGAAGTGATACAGATGTCAAGATCAAATCGAAGCTAGATGTTTGTCTAAGGTGATGATTGGATGAAGAGATTGAGACCAAGTCTAGTTTAAGGAATGATCTATCATGTATAAGATGTGATCTAAGTGGATTAGATTGATGGATGATTGATCAAACTAGCTAGGATATAATCAAAAAAGTCGTGTAACACAACGACAGGAGTACACTATCAAGATTGCTATGCTCAGGATATAAAAGATCATATATATGCTCACTGTGGTGTATCAAGACTGATTAGGCAAATATGACAAATATGAAAAGGAACACAAAAACATAGGCTCCGAGACTGACGAAATCAAGCTCGTACGACAAAAGATTATGACCCAGATGACAATTTAAGGACTTCCAGATGACAAACTGGAAATCGTGTACAAGTTGCTGCCTTAATGTGGTAAAAAGTTGTAGCGAATACATGAACTCATATGATAGTCTATTTGATACCAGATGACAATTCCCACTGGATAGTATGATAAACTGGCAAAGATGAACCCCTAATATTATGACTCATGACAATTTAGGGTTAACCAAATGATAATTATCAAAGACTAGCATGACAAACTAGAAGAATTGTACGACACAGGATTGGACAGGGATGAGTTTCTGACAAGAACAAAGTTTTGACAACTGATTTTTTGATGTTTTGATTATTTTTTCTAGTTTCAGGGTTTTAGTTTCAGTTTCAAGGACAAAGAAACAACAAACACGCAAGATATAAAGTGGTTTCAAGCACAACACGCTAATGAAGTTGGTTGAGAGAGAAAACCTTTGCTTACAAGCTTAGGTACACACCCAATAGCTAATCAAAATATGTTCATTGTCTCACGCAATGGATTCTCAATGCCGTATTAGCCACCTCCAAACACTAATGGGGGCACGGTATGGAAAGTATCTTGGGAGATTTATTATCTCTCTTGCACAAAGATTATCCCCCTTTCGGAGGTGAACTAGGTAGCTTCTATCTTAAAGTTCTTAGTAAGGACTTCCATTCAAAATCACCCCTTGAAGTCATGCAAGCATGATTGAAGCCTATAGCCTGACAAGGTAACAAAACCAAATGTAGTCACACAAGCGTGATTGAGACCACGAGGCCCTACAAAATGCCCGATAAGAGAGATCTCAAAGAAAAAACTCAAATAACTCCATCCTCCGAGACTTTAATCTCAAGAGGCCTATTTATTAGAGTGAGTCATAATACTTAGGTCTAGATGTACTCACTTGGGTCGTTCTCATAGGGTGATCACTTTTTTCCACTGTGACAGGCTCGCTAAAGGAACACAAATCTCAAAAATAGAAAAGCTTCAAGGGTCTAGATTTCTGATTGTCTATACAGACAAGTGCATACTCTCCTACCTTTTAGACTCTTCTCAAACACAAAAAATAGATTTGTTCATTTATCACATCACAATTTAAGTGCCTAGATAACAATTAAGAATACACAAAGTTTACTTGAATCTCCTCAGGCAATTTGCAAAAACAACGAATCAATAGTCATATTGTTTTTTAGCGACAAGCGTGTTCTTGGACAAAATTTCTGCAAAAACTGGCTAGGCTGTGAAAATCTCTTAGACAAATAAAATACTGATTAGAGTTAGCATTAATATCATCAAAACTCAATCAGAAAAACCCTACACTAATACATTTGGACTAGATTCCCGACTGAGGTTTCCGATGGAGAAGGTATATTGTGGCCAAATTTGATTTGTTTTTGAAAAAATGCCTGCATTCGTCATAATTCCGATGAAAATTTCCCATTTGGTTTCGACAAAGAAGGCATTAGCAATGAGAATTTTCTTTTTTCCAAAAAAGTGCTCGAGTTCGTCATAATTCAGACGACAACGGCCATTATCTTAAAAAAAAGAAGAGGGGAATTCATTTGTATTGTAAATTTCCCGCGTAGGTGTCCGTGGTGACTTCAACCCCCAAGAACATCAAACCCGCATCAAAGGCATTTGTGGCATTGCTTGCAATCTCGCGCAGGAGGTAGATTCAAATTGCCCTAGTTTTTAATTTCATGTTGCAAAAAATATACATGTGGTGGTTAATTGCCCTAGTTTAATCTCGTAAAACCATATAACTGTGATTGAGGAGTGAGCGTTCAATTTTGTAGCAACAATCCCTTCCTCCCGTATACGCGCGTGTTGATTGTTCACATGAGATCACATCTCTTTGAGACATGGTATCAAACAATTCATGAGCCTTGTCCATGTTTCCACATTTTGCATTCATGTCAAGCAGGGCATTTGCAAGTACAATACCTAACAAAATTCCTCTATCTGTTATGCTTTGATGGATGTCTGTACCCTGTTCCAAAGCTCCCATTTTTGCACAGGTAGGGAGGATGCTAGCAAAGGTTGTGGAATTTGGCTTTATGCCTTCCAATTTCATTTTCTTGAAAGTGTCTAAAGCCTTTTTGACAAATCCATTTTGTGCATATCCAGTAATCGTTGCAGTCCACGAGACAACATTTCTTTCAGGTATTCTATCAAACAGTTCACGTGCCTTGTCTATGCTTCAAAGTTTTGCATACATGTCTACCAGGGCAGTTGCAACTACAAAATCTGACAGAATTCCTCTATCCTTTATGCTTCGATGAATATCCATACCCTGTTCCAAATCTCCCATTTTGGCACAGGCAGGATAGTAGCAATGGTCATGGAATTTGGCTTTACACCTGCCAATTGCATTTTCTTGAAAGTTTCTAAAGCCTTCTTAACAAATCCATTTTGTGCATATCTGGCAATCATTGCAGTCCAGGAAACCACATTTCTTTGAGGCAATCCGTCAAACAGTTCCCATGCCTTGTCTATGCTTCCACATTTTGCATACATGCTAACAGAGTAGTTGCAACTACATTTGACAAAATTCCTTTATCTTTTATGCTTTGATGGATGTCCATACCCTATTCCAAAGCTCCCATTTTGGCACAGGTTGGGAGTATGCTGGCAAACGTAACTAAAGAAATGCAATGATCAGCTCCAAAGACATCAAACCACTACTAACAAAACCGAGAGTCTAAAATATGATAGGGAATAGCGTGAGCTGTCCTGAAATAAAATATTTTATTTTCAATTTCAACTAAAACATAATTACTCAGCCATTTAATGTTATTAATAAGTGTTTAATTTATCAAAGAGATAAATGGTTGGCCAAAAGTACATGAGTTACTAAATGCACACAAATAAGTGAATTTGATATTCAAAACTGTCTACAATGAATTCAATTCTTGTCCATTAGTCATTTATGTTTGCAATAAGCATCTGTCTTTGTTTTTCTTAATCTTTATTCATAGTTATGTGCATATTTCACATTCTATAATTAGGATATCAATTGCTATGGCTGAACACTAGCATGATGTTTGTGTTGTGGTATAGATGTCTGGAAACATAATTATGGGATTGTTATATTATAGAGATCATAAATCTAGATATCTCATTATAGTTCTAGCTCTTCTTGGATTGAGTCTAAAGTTGACATACAGTCATAAAGCCATTATTAGCAGATCTATCCATTTCTAGTAAAGACAATTGAGAAAGTCATTTTGATATTGAGAGTTTCTTATCTATTTACCTATTGATCATTATTAAGCCATAATATTTAGGTCTATTTATCTCTCTCGCAAAACCTCTGTAAGTGTCCTAGATTGTCCCTACTACTCACTCTTCAATGAAATAGTGGATTTCTAAAGATTTGTTGCACAAGATGGTGTTGAACGTATCAACAAGGCTAGCATGGAAGGCATGTTCAAGCTTCCACTTGTACAACTTACAACAAATGATTTGTTGATAGAAGAAATTCTTGAAATAGGGATACAATCAAAAGACAAGTACATACAAACCTCCTTAGTTGAAAGTAAAATCTGTGTATAAAAAGAGTACATTGAATCCCAATCCATAAACACAATATAGATACCGATGGAGACTTAATTGGATGTAGCATGTTGCACCAAAGTTGTTAGAGTATGCTAAGCTAGTACATAATGTTTCCTAAAGCCACATTAGTATTTTACCCAGATCATTTTCTACCAAAACTAACTATAGTAATCCTTTTGAGGATTCATTTCATGGTGCTAGATCTTCATTTAGTTCCACTTCTTGTTGGAGAAAAGAACGGTTATTTCTTGAGGTAGATGAATATCCCATCAACAAAGGACAAGACCCTTTCTAGAATATAACAAATTCTACTCCAACAAAAGATCATGGGGGTTTCACTAGAGATATTGAATAAGAGATAGACTTCTACTGCTGCATTAAAAGCATTGGCATGTTCTTCATTTACTGATGTAAACTCTCTGTGACGCCACCACAACCAAAAAAGGTGTAAAAAGTTGTTTGCAATGCATGGATTTTTAGGATTGTCCTTTGAGAAAACATAATTAAAGTATGGAAGCAGGATCTACCAACTCTTGAGGGAATCTTGATGAAAAATAACTGTAAAATATTTGTGCGAGCTTATATGCAAAAACTCATGCTTCCTGATGGGTTTATGTACAGAAATAAGCACAAATTAAGTGGTAAAGGGGATTCTGGAAACAAGAGGGACAAAGACGCAGTGGAAGTGAAAAATTCTGGTGTTGTGTCTGCTCCATCTCAGAATGGGAATGGTGAAGGTGCTGTAAGAGGAGCTGAGAAGGGTGTTGGAAGAAGTGGGGGTGTTTACATTCCCCCATTTAAGCTGGCTCAAATGATGAAAGATGTAGAAGACAAGAGCAGTGTGGAATACCAACGCATGACATGCCATGCCCTTTGGAAGAGTATCAATGGGTTAGTAAACAAGGTAAATGAATCTAACATCAAGAACATCATTCCAGAGTTGTTTGCAGAGAATATCATCCATAGGAGGGGTCTATTTTGTAGGTCTTGTATGAAATCCCAAATGGCATCCCCTGGATTTATAGATGTTTTTGTTGCATTGGTTGTTGTGGTAAATACAAAATTTCCTGAAGTTGGCAATCTGCTTTTGTGAAGAATTATTTTGCAGCTTAAGAGGGCACACAAATGCAATGACAAGCACATGTTGATAGCAACAGCCAAATTCATAGCTCATTTAGTGAATCAACAAGTTGCACATGAGATCATTGCCTTGGAACTTCTCACCCTTTTACTAGAGAACCCCATAGATGACAGTGTAGAGGTTGTTGTTGGGTTCGTGAAAGAATGTGGTTCTTTGTTGCAAGACCTTTCATCCAAAGGTCTCTATGGGATATTTGAAATATTTAGAGGTATTCTCCATGAGGGGAAAATTGACAAACGGGTACAGTTTTTAATTGAAGGCCTTTTTGCATTTCACAAAGCTAAGTTCAAGGGTCATCCAGTTGTGCATCCAGATCAGTTAACACATGAAGTTTTCCTAGAAGATGAACTTGATCAAGAAGCTAGTTTGGATGTTTTCAAGCCAGATCCTAATTTCTTAGAGCATGAGGCAACCTATGAAAAACTGAAGAAAGATATCCTTGGAGATGCTTCTTCAGATGAAGCAGAAGGGGAGAATGATTCAGGTGGTGATGATGATGATGATGATGATGATGATGATGATGATGAAGAGGAAGGTGAGGAAGCATTGAGAATATAGGATGAGACAAAGACAAACTTGGTCAATTTAAGACATACAATTTATTTGACAATCATGTCAAGTGTTGATTTTGAGGAAGCTGGTCATAAGCTACTAAAGATCAAGCTTGAACCTGGTCAAGAGAGAACATACCTTCATTATTATGGTCTGCTTGGGCAAAGATTCTGTATGATCAATAAAATTTATGAGGAATTTTTTGATAAGTGTTTTGTACAATAGTATTCTATGATACACAGACTGGAAACAAATAAATTGTGTAATGTTACAAAGTTTTTTGCCCACTTACTTGGTGCAAATTGTGATAATACTAGATCAATGAATCCTGTTATTTATTGAGTATTTCTTGTTTTCCATGTTGTGTGATGTAGCATAAGCAAACTAGAAATCTAAATTCAATAAGATGCTTTGTTCAATGATGGTAATTTCTATTTTCTTGCCTATGAAGAAAGACCATGTCAAACAATATCAATGAACAACAAAATAAGGAGACAATTGCTAGATTGTGGTCTAACTTGAAAAGAAAAGATGATGGAAAATGTTATTGTCCGTGCAAAATTTGTAAGGGGTTAAAGACTAGAAGACTTCTAATCAAAACAGCGAAGAAACGTTGTAGGTTGCATGGTCACATTGAAGGTGGACATGATTATCATCCATTGATAAGTTTCTCATTATATCGTTTTGACAATTTATATACATAATAAATCACGTTATGATGAGATCATGATCACGGTTTATTTATGTTTATCAATTTTATATAGCTTGAGCACCCCGGAGCACATGGTATGGATCAACACAACCCTCAGAATATGGTTTTTGAAGTGGACAAACATGGAGGTGTGAATATCGAAGCTGAAGATAATGATCCCATGGAAGATGATGATCATGAGCCAGAAAACACAATTGAATATGATGGTACAAAAACATTGTTCCATGATTCATTTAGTACTTGCACAGCTGATCATGATGATGAAGATGACCTTGATGTTTTTCATGATGTCCCTCTACTTGAGAAGGCATCTGAGGCCCTTTACAAAGGCTCACAGGCAACTCTTCTCTCTGCTGTATTGTTGTTGGTGAACTTGAAGGTTATGAATGGTTTATCCAACATAACAATGTCATGTATGTTAAGGTATGTCATATATGTCATAATAAACAGTGAATCATGTTGTACCATTAATATTCTTTATTATAACAAATTATATTTTTTCATTGTAGATTGATAGGTGAGTTTTTGTTACCACCATCAAATATTCTACCTCGCTCATACCGAGAATTATCTGTCGTTATGAAAGATATTGGAATGGAGTATCAAGCAATAGATGCTTGTCCTAATGATCATATTATATATCACAAACAACTTGAATTTCTAACTGAATGCCCTGAATGTCATATTAGTAGATATCGAACAGATCAAATAAAAAAAAGGGTTCCTCGCAAGGTTCTTTGCTATATTCCCATTATTCCACATATGCAACAATTATTCAAGTGCACTAGCTTGGCACAATTTATGGATTACCATGCACGCAATAGAAGTCGAGATGACATTATTCGAATGCCTGCAGATGGTTCAACATTTATGGACATAGAGGAAAAGTGGCCACACTTTAAAGAATAACCTTGCAACCTCAGGCTTTCATTGGTAGCGGATGGTGTCAATCCATTTGGAGAGATGAGATCTATTTACTTAGTGTGGCCTGTTTTTGTTATCAACAATAACATTCCTCCATGGATATCAATAAAGAGGGACCACATAATGTTGGCAATGATTGTTCTAGGTATTTTATCATTTAAATATAGTCGTCTAAATTTAATTATAAATATTGTAGTAAAATGGTCATAATAATTATGTAATGTTTTTGTTCATTCGATTTGGTAAGTACAAAGTTAAAGATATGAATGTATATATCGAGCCTCTTATCGATAAGTTCCTGGATTTATGGAATGGTGTCAGTATGTATGACATCTCTAGACCAATAGGACAAAGACAATTTCAATTCCATGTGATGCTTCTATGGACAATACACGATGCCCCTGGGCTAACACATTTTTGTGGTATGTTATAGTGTTTAAGTTGTGCATGAACATTATAATTCAAAAAATTATCATATTTAGTCCAATTATACATTATCTTGTAGGTCTTTAAACAAAGGGAAAATTTGCATGTCCTGTTTGTGGTCCAAAGATGAAATCTCATCATTCAAAAAGTTTAGGAAAGCAGGTGTTTGATGAGTATAGGCACTTTCTCCACAAAAATTATAAATATCGAAATACTGAAAAAAATCTTTTCAATGGGAAAGAAGAGAATACATCAAAGCCACGAAGAATGACACCTCACCTATGGAAGTTGGAATATAATAGAATTAATTGTCAAGGTAATGCCATTCCATCTATTGGTTTGTCATAAAACATCTTTTCTATTTTGTTTTGTTTACTGATAATGTGATTGATGATCGTGAAGGTCGTGAAGGCATAAATGACCACCTTCCTAAGGGAATAAAAAGTTATCCCCAATAATTTAGTAGGGTGCCCTACTACGAGTAGTTACAAATTGTTCATTTGTTTGATAGTATGCATATTGGAAAGAATATAACAGAGACAGTATGGAAAATATTGGAAGGAAGGCGTGACAAAGAAAAAATTGTCAAAATATGTAGTGACATTTGGGATTCCAATCATGCAATGATAAATGTCATTCAATCAAATAGCCATGGAGACCAGATTAATATAAGTGAGCTTCCTTGGTTATTAATAGACCAGCAAAGCAATGCTATAAAAGAAGTCATACGAAAAATTCGATTTCCCACAGGATTTGCTGCAAACATAAACAATCTCATATCAAAGAAAAGTGAATTTGGACCAGGGATGAAAACGCATGATTGGCATACCTTCATTAAGGTAATTCATGTTCTTGTTTTTTTAGTATGTATTTAAGTACTGCGCGTACGTGTACTTTTCATTATGTTACAAAAAAATGAAAAGATAATTTTATAATTGTTGCAGTACGTTCTACCTCTATCTCTCCCAGATGACTTCAACAATAATGTCAAGCAAGTCATATATGATCTTGGAAAATACATGAGGTAAGTAGTGATATTTGTTTAGTTCATTGTATAGATATTATATTTGCGATTTGTTTTACTTCTTATGTAATATATTTTTTTGCGTCTTAAATACCTTGTAGGTGGTTGTCATGTAAAGAAAACCATAAAGACGATATTAAATATTGGAAGAGAAAAATTCCTCATTTAATGTGTGAAATGCAAAAGTGTCTACCTCCAACTTTTTTCAATGCACAAGAACACTACCTCATACACCAAGTTGAGGAGATTGAATTGTGTGGACCTATACACACTAGGTCAATGTGGATGGTTGAGAGGCACTTGCAATTTTTTAAGGCTTTGGTTTGACAAAGAGAACATCCTGAGGGTTCTATGGTGGAGGGATATATGGTATACCAGACTATGGTGTACATTTATGAATATCTTCCTAAGTTTGCAGCAAAGATCCATGTGGATCGCATTTGGGATCCCAACACCATTAACAAATTCGAAGGGGAGTACTTGATGGGGAAAGGTAGATTGAGGAAAGTGAGAGGTAATTATAAGATGTTATTGTAGTTAATTAATTCTTAATCTTCAAAATAAATCGATTATAAGACGTCTATTTATTTTTTGTACAGTTGGTCAAGAGTGGGATGCACTACATTTGTATATTGCAAACAATCTTGATTGGATGACAATATGGATTGAATGTTGTCAACATTCTGGATGCACGTTAACATTGGAAGGTGTGGCTTCATTGGTTAAAGAAACACATCGTAATGGAGATTCCAATGTTACGCAAAGGGAAAGTTTTTTAATTACTTGTAAGTAATGAATATGCCTCATCCTTGTAAGTTTTTTTATTACTTGTAAGTCATGAATATTGCTCTTTAGTTGATTAAAATTAAATGAAAATCTTTAATGAATACACAAAACTATATACATATGCAGGCGCACCATGGTTGAGATGGTCCAACTCCCTAGTCTCACTCTACGACTAAGCTCATGCCATATCTAAATCAAAGACATCTGAAATACATGGTCGGTGGAAAGCTGCAAAATGCCATTTTCATACATAAGCAAGACATACACAATTGGGCACAATCACCAAGAGAACGGTAAAAAGTGTGTTTGAGATTGTATCATGGATTCTTTTAAGGATTGTATCATGGATGCAAAAAATCTCTTCATTAATCCTTGACTCATGATTGCTATAATAATTCTTTAGACTTCTCATGTCATTTGTTGCACTTCTTCACTATTTTGGACTAAGTTTCAACTATGAATTTGCCTTGACTTATGACTGTACCTAGCTTTGTCCTATCTTTGTAAGCTTCCTCTTTGAATTGTGGTTGTAGCTTTGATAATACCTTTTTAATGTTGCACTATTTGTAAGGAGGACAACTCCTAATGCATGTTGCAAATTGTGTTGTAGTGATTGAGACTAACCTAATGCATCTCAGAAGGGCATAAATTGCTAGGATGGAGATATAGTAGATGAGTTCAAGATTGTTGTTGCAGAAATTATTCGATTTCTATGCTTGAAATTTATGTATATACACTATTTATAGTCTACTCTATATTTCCTACTCAGCTACTCCTATTTCTTTAAAATGAAATGTGAACTGATGAATTGTATTCTATAGATGACCAGTGCCTTTCTTCGTTGTTTGGGCTACAGAGTCTTTATATTTCTTTAGGACTTATTGTGTAAACTTATGAGACAATTTTTAAACCCACCACCTCTCGATGACTCTGTCAGTTACATTATTACCAAGCGTTGTGGCTTTTCGGCATATAACCGGTAACCAATATTTTTTGTTTAACAAACTAGAAGATAAACAAATTGAGTATTGTCGTCTCCTCACCGATACCTATCTGGTATCCATCGATCCCTTTTTATATTGAAGAAACCCTAGGCTTCGGTGACTTCCTTTATTTTTCCATCGAAATGATTTTTCCATCGAATCACTATGCTCCTTCAATGAATGGGTCTGTTGTCTCACCGAAGCCCCTTTTATCCTCTCTTTATCGTCTTCCACCAATAAAGTTGTATCGATGAAACCATGTGTATCAGAGACATGCCTTTTAGTCTCCTCAAAAATCATATTCTCATTGAAATCTTTTTGCTATCTGTCGGGTTTCATGTCGAAGAGACTTTGGACTTCGGTGACTTCTTTTGTCCTCCCATCGAAACTCATATCCTTATCGATATCATTCATCGATGTAGTTTTCTTCTATTTTATCGATATCACTTTTTCGATGAGAATGCTTCTTTTGGTGAATCTTCTTTATCTTGCATCGATGATATTGTTTCTTTGAAATCCTTTTCTCATCGGTGGGGGCCACCTCTGCTTTCTTCGATACCTTTTGTTGGTGGGACCATCTCTTTCAGTGAGTCTTTTTGCACCGATAGTGTTATATCCTCGAAGACCTTTTCTTGTCGATGAGAACCATCTCCACTTTCCTCGAAATCTTTTATTGATGGAGTTACTATCTTTGATGAGTCCTTTCTAAAGTTGATTGGCATTTGCTTTCTTCGATGCCACTTTTATATCGATGAGACATCACTGGATCTCATCGATACTGTTTGAATCTTAGATACTTCGATAGAATGCTTTTAGACTTGTTTGATAACTTATGGGTTATTACGGTATCAATGAAAATGATGATTTCTTCCAAAGAGAGATGGCTTCTATGATTTAATTTCTCAAATCAAGATATTTTACTTAATTCAGATTTTATGCTCAATAGAATGACTGCACTATCACCAATCTATCTTGAAGATTTGACTACTCTTTAGATTATGATTATGATTGAAATGATATTTCATGAGACTTCTCTATCCCCATATGAAACCCTTTGTTCCCACAAATCAATACTTTGAACTTGACTGCAACTTTATAGTGATCATTGTCTTTGTATAGTAAGCTTGCTACTTTCTCAATTTTTGATATATTGGAGGCTCCTAGGATGGTTTCTATCTTATAGTCACAATACCTTGCTATAATTTGTAGCTATTGTATGTTTATTTGTTTTCTATGTTTATTTGTTTTCCACTCTTAACTCATAGTTCAATCGAATATGGTTCATCTTGGAATCAATGCACATCAGTTATAATCAGATTATAACTAGTCTCCATGGTTCCAAGACCTGAAGAAGAATTCTTATCATCAATTAGATGCACACTTTTGAGAATATAGAAAGACAAAAAAATATATTCGAACCATATTTTTTGTCGAGTCATAATATGATGTGTTAGTTTAGCTAAATAAGGGAACCAATGTTGTATTAGGTTTAATTCCATGATGATAGTTGAAGCTTGTTAGAGATAGGGGATTTGTAGCAGTTGGCTTGTTAGGTTATGTCACAATCCCATGAAGGTCCTTGTAAACCGTTAATGTCAATAGACATGAGACTGTTATGTAACGAATTGGATCAGCTAAACCTAGAAGTTCTATAACCAATGAATCAACTGGCTCAAGTGTATGTTAATTATCTTATGATGGTCATTTATGACCGTTATTCTTAGTATACATTAAGCAGTTCGCTAGATAGTTGGTTAATAAACCAGTGAGTTAGTTGGCTCAAGTGTATGCCAGATGTGGAATATTACATGTGGTATCAGAGCAACCAAGTTTGATATTGAACCTCAGGCTTTCCACCTATAAAAAAAACTATATACATATGCAAGCGCACTATATACAAAACTATATTCACAAGTAAATCTCTTATTCAAATCCACAATATGAAACACATAGTTTACTAAAGAACACAAGTAACCTTATCTCCTTTAGATAATATCACAAGCAACTGCCTACAGAAAGATGCAATAATCCACAACATATACACAAAGGAAAGACGACTGATTATATTATGTATGTTCGCAAAATGGTACAATAGTAACCCTGAGGCTATATTATACTTCTTCTCTAATGATCCTTATTGTTACAAAAGTTCCCTCATTTATATGAGGGTATACATTGTCACCAAGCATCGTGGCTTTTCAGCACATAACTATTAATTAGCACTTTTGTTAACAAACTGGAAGATAAACAAGTTTAGCATTCCTATGTGTTGAATGTACTTATCATCTTTATACATTAGAATGTCATTGTTTAGTGTCCTCATGTTGCTTTCTGTCTAGAAATGATTGGATAGAATATGGTTAACACAAAGTGACAATTCTTTGTCCCGATCCAACTTTGCTACTGCTTGATTATTCTCATCAATGAACTCTTGTTTCCACTGTTTGAACAATACTAACTCACCATTACTGTAAAAAGAGGGCACCCTAGGGGTATTCCCATCGTCCAGCCTCTGGACCTCTTTCCTTAATTGATTTGCCAATTCATCACGGGACTCCAAGTAAGCCTCGGCTTCAATTTTCTCACCTGGATTAATCAGACTATTGTCATTCATCATGTCTTCCAACTGAGACGTGAGCCTTTCATGCTCTTTCAAAGCTCTGACTATTCCAGTGTATGTTTTCCAATAGATTTCTACAACTTGCATCATACTTCTGAACCTATGTTCAATGATCTCCAGAATCAACTTATCTATCTTTTGTTGTACCTTTTCTACTTGTCAAGATGTCTTTTCGGCCCTGTTCCTCCAATACATAGCGTCTGTCAAGGCATCCATGGTCAACACTATATGTCATCCCTGTTTGACTAGTACTTGTATCAATCTGAAGCAATCTTGCTTGCAGCCTCTATTTTTCTTCATCGGTTTTCTCATATAGGCTTTTGTATGTAGAATTTTCTCGGACCAGAAACTCTATCTGATCTTGGTTTAGTTTAGCGACATCCAAATTTAGTTTGGTAGTTGTTCTAGGGTCAGTCTTTCCAACCTATTGCACCATCAAATGTCCAAAAGCTTCTTTTGTATCAACCAATATAGGTCTTTTATCTTTGGGATAGATAGCCCATTGTAGAAGAGCCTTCTGATCTGGATCATATCCTGATCCTCTAAAGATTTTGTCAATCTCTTTTGGCATCATTTGCCTACTTGGGTCCTATTTCTTGAGGAATCCATCAAACAACAAGGCAGAGTTCATGTCCCATCCAGAGTATAATAGCACACCAGCTTCCTTAAGCAATTGTCTTCCCTTCTGAGGTGTCATTTCTCTCATCACAAGATCCATGTCCTCTTGTAACTTTTGAAGCTGCTTCTCTTCTTCACTATTTCTCATGTTATTCCTAATTTGAGATCCTTTATGTTGATAGAGGATTGCGGTGAACTGCTTGGAAGCAATGAAGTCACTATCAGCCATGAAATCCTCATGCTCCAGGAATATGATGTTAGCCACTTCTCGGACATTCAGTTGTCCTGTTGCCAAGTCTATCGGTGTATCCTCTTCATAACCAGGGGGGTAATCCTCTCAAGGAGTGAATGGAATGATGCCAGATGTGGAAGCAGGAGACATATGAGCCAAAGGCTCTATATTCCTAATAGTATCAATGTAATCCCTAAAAACATGAGGCGGGACTCCCTCAAGTATTTCCAATTCATGCTCCACAAGTTTGTTGGCCAACTCCAAGGGGTCTTCAATCTTTTGTAGCACGTTCTCATCCATTTTCCTTCTAAAAAGCTTCCATTTATAAGCCTACATTTCTTTCTCAAACTTTATTCACTTCACTCTGGCCTCTTCTCTGCCAATGTTCATAATGAGGTCATCTGGTAGGTAAGATTTATGCTCTCCTGCCTTCAGTTTTTGTGATCACCGGGCTATCCTTATGTATCCTTCAAGATCGAAATTGGGCCTTGGATCCCCTATAGCCATGCCATAATAATCCAATTTTGTCTGCAACAGGCCATAACTCTTTGAACTTTTCACAATAAAATCTGAAAATACTAACAACCCAGGTACAATTGATTGTTTCCCATGGCTTGTCAGATGTTCTGTACTCACTATTGACAGTTGCCTCACAATTTCTAGACAAGGCACTCTGTTAGGGACTGTAAGTGGTAGTAAGTATGGTCTCCCTTCGAACCCGTATACCCTGACTTGTGTGCAGTCTGAAAAACAATACCAATCTCCCCAATTGTGTTAAATTGAGGGATCTTCAGCAAATCTTTTGGTCTTAGGAATCTTTGAACCTCTGGTGCAAGGGCATGATCGCACGGGCATCCCAACAATCTATATAATGGCTTGAGAAAGAACTCCTCAAAATGCCAATATTGACTATTCACATACCTCTGGCCCCATGAAGAAACCCATAGTTGCACCGGTTTTCTCATCCCAGCATTGTCATATGTCCTGACACATAACTCTTTTGGCCATAAACCTTCATCTTGGCCCACATACAATAGCATATGCATAAGTAAGGAATAATGCTTAAATGAACATTGATGACATCCCCCTTTAACTTTTCTAACCCATGATTCCAAAACCTCAACCAAATAAGCAGAAAAATCAAAGAAGCGGGTGTCCTTTGATTGCAAATCGACACAAATGACCATGGCTGCAATATCCATCAAAGGATGGGCTTTTATCCCTAGCACTTGGGCAACACAGTAATAGGTATACTTGAAATATGGATGGAAAGAGTTGACATCATAGGGAGCTTTGTCATCTTGACCTAGTGGCACTAAGGACCTTCCATTCCTAGGTCTATGTATAGGGAGTCTCCATGTTTTGTAAATGTGCTCTAGGTTAAAATATTCACTTGTTAACTTCTTGAGGTCAATCAATTCTTCAAATCCCCAATCCAACTCGAACACGGTGTCAATAACCTCCTTTCTAATTGCAAGAATTGGCTCACCCATGTAGTTATATATGGTCCTGGTTTTAGGGTCATAATTGTTTGCCAATGCCTTCATGAGCTCCACATTCATGAATACATTAGCCACAACTAACCTTCCTAAGTTCAATCACCATAAATTGTTGATAGGTTGAGGGGAAACTCTTCTGTTGTACCCATATATGAATAATTCATACCCTCTCAATTCTGTCCATATGTCTCCAAGATCCTCAAACCGGTCCTTCAGGCCTTCCTCATCAGCTCTATTCTTCTTGGACCTCAAACTAGATGATGGGCACTGGTCAATCAAGTCCTGGGCCAAAGAACGCCCTTCTCTTTTCTGTCTTTTAGGTTTTTCTTCTACAGTGATAGGTTCTTTTCCCTTTCTGGTCTTATTAGTTTTAGATGATGATTCCATTTGAATTTTAAAAAAGAGGTCTATGTGCAAACAACTTACTTGGAATTACTGAGCTTTATCTGTGAATTCGCCCAATTCCTGCTTTCAGTTCATCACTTGTGAATTCCTTAATGCTGTGTGCTTTGATGTTGATCCACTACTTATGGCATATTTAATTAGTTAGTAATGGCCGTTTTGGACAACGGTCACTCAGGTACACATTCAAATTTAATGGTGATGTGACCTTTCGTGGGATTTGTTTCTGATTTTTGTGGAAATCAATAATCATTTCAATGAGGATATGTCTTTCAATGTTTCTTTAGTCCATCGATCTCTTTGTTTCTATCGACAATACTTTTGTTTCGAATATTACTTCGATCAAGTATTTTTTCCCTTCATCGAAATACTGTATTCGGTCAGTATGGCTGTCTCCTCATCGAAACATATATGATATCCATTGGGTCTTATGTCGAAGAAACCTTGGGCTTCAGTGTGCTCCTTTATTTTTCCATTAAAATACTTCTTTCATCAATATCACTATGCCCCGTAGATGAATGAGTCTATTATCTCACCAATAAAGTTACATCGGCAAAACCACGCATATCGAGAACATGCCTTTTAACCTCCTTGAAACCTATATCCTCATTGATATCTTTTATCGATATAGCTTCCTTTTGTCTGATCGATATTATTCTTTTGATGAAAATGCTCCTTTCGGTGGGTCCTTTTTATGTTGCACTGATAGTATTATTTCCTCTAGAACTTTTCTTGTCGATGAAGAGCCTCTCTGCTTTCTTTGATATCTTTTGTCGATGAAGTTATTATCTTTGGTGAGTCCTTTCTGGAATTCATCGGCATTTCCTTCCATCGATGGCTCTTTTATATCGATGAGACATCGCTGGGTCTCATCAATCCGAATTCAAAAGGTATCAATGAGACCCAGCGATGTCTCATTGATATAAAAGAGCCATTGAAGGAAGGAAACACCGACATCGATAATAATTTTTTTTTTTTTAATAAAAAATTATCATCATCGGAATTACGACGACTACCAAGCTCTTAACCGATGATGTAATCAGTGGACATATAGCGTCGGCAGAGTCCATTGGATTGTCGTATTTCCGACGGGTATGGCATCATCGACCAATCCGATGCCGAGTTTTCGATGGTTGATTTTGTCGGCACTCCGATGAAAATTTGTCGCAAATCCGACAAACGACCGTCGGAAATTAGCTCCGAATGTACTAGTGCTAAAAATCACACTGCCTTTTAATACAAGAAATCATAAAATTGTACGAGTATTCTCATGAAGCCATATGATAATTCTCCATAGACCGTACAATACATTACAGATTATCGTACTACCCCTAACAAAAACTAATACGAGTTTTAGAAAGAATTTTATAGACAAAATCTGAAAAAAAATAAAAAGAGTCTGCAAGGCTGAAAATTGTAATCTTCTGCCCCATGGTGGGTGCCAAAAATGTGTGTGTGAAAAGTGGTAAACTTGTAAGCTATAAGACAAAAACACTTCAATAATTCATTGCTTGCATGGTTAGACAGATATAATCAATGAATGTGAAAACCATAACAAATTGACTTATTGCCTCCTAAAAGATGCGAGTATAGACTTTCTCTCAGATTTGTCTAAGCAATACCAGTGACTAGAATACACCAAGACGAAGGATTTAATCTATATGAACACAAAATTAAGCTAAATGGATGCAAGATTAAGCTAGATGGATGCAATATTAAGCTATGATTGATGCAACCAATCATGATTAAACTAATATGCAAAAAGCTAAGGTGCAATAATCTCAAAGCACAATATTCTCAATGACTCTAGAGAAAATAAAAAATAATAACAATAAATCTCCAAGGTTTTTTGATTGAGAGATGAAAGGATAAATTTATAGAGAATCCAAAGAGAGATCAATGTTCAAGATTTATTAATGATGAGCGGTTGAGATTCCTCAAGAGAAAGGACAATCCAAGTGAATTGAAATGATTGGGTGCTTTGATTCAATTTTAGAGGAGATTAAGATTGAGTTGATTTTGAGATAAATTCCATTAAAGCTTGATTTAATGCATTTGAATTATAAGTCTGACTTTGCATTGGAGATAAAATCAATTGAAGTCATGTACTTGAGATAAAATTAGTTAATTTCATGCATTTTTCTTTTATTTTCTCAAGATTTGTTTTATTAGAAAAAGTCATTTTAATGCAACTGAAACATTTTCCTCAAGATTGCTTTGAGTTTAAATTTAGAGAAAATGATTATTCAATTTAATAGATTTTCTTGCTTTTATGAGATTTCTCAAGTTATCTCAAATTTAGAAAAAGAAATATCTCAAGTTGACTTCTTTTCTCAATTTAATTCCCTTTTTCCAAATTAATTCTTTTTTTGCAAATTAATTCCTTTTTTTTCAAATTAATTCCTTTTTTTGATGATTTAGTGGCAAATTTATTTATTAATTAAATATGCTAGGATATTTAATTAAATAAATATGATAATTGATTAAAATGATTTACTTGGAATGATTAATTAATTAAAGAAACATTTAATTAATTTAGAATGATTTATTTGCCATGTGACATTGATGATCGAGGAATTCATTAATTAGATGCTCAAGATTGATTTAATTTCATTTGGTTAGGACCTTGGTGATGTAGTCGAGATTATTGGCCCATGGTTTAGATGACCATTTTTAGGGTATTACATTATGCTTACACATGCTACATCTATTTTGACCGACCTAATGAATATTCCAAGTGTTACGATTGATATATATATATATATGTTAGGGATATTATGTAAAATAGACACATAAGGGAATGTGTGAAATATGAATATATAGTGAAGCAACTCCAAGGTTCGGATCTGTTATAGAGTAGTGATGAAGGATGTTTCAGATGAGTATTAACTATGAACTATATTCCACAATTTGGTAGAAATTGTACTTTTGCAGTTCAATCTTTTGACATCATTATATCTAAATAATTTTATGTATCTTGCCCTAAAGAAGTGATCTTCAGTTGTGCAAGCCCTTGTATCTTTTCCTAAGGTTGTGCGCCTTAGTCTTGCAAGTCCTCTCAAGGGAAATATGCTCCTTGGCAGTCAACCAAAAAACTATAAACTATTTCATATGTATTGAGTGTGATACTGATTGTGGTTTTTTCTTGTTTGGATTTTCCATGTAAAAAGAATGGTGTTATGTGTGTGCTTTTTTTATTTTATTTAATTCATATGGTAGATGGAATGAATGCTAAGTAAAGGAGTTAAGTTTGATCAATTTTTAAGTGCATGTTGATTCATCCCCATCTCAGAATCCAGTAGTGTTCAACAATTGGAATTAGATCAAGGTTCCTAAAGTAGCAATTTAACCACTACTCGGTAGATCCAAGATTTGAACACTATGTTTGGAGAATTTTTGAGTGATATGGATACAATGGATTAGAATAGTTGGGATAATGTTGAAGGTATTATTGACATGGAAGGAGAATTACTCAAACAACCCTAGTTGACTTAGATGCAAGAAGATAGAAGAAAAAGAAAGCAAAGGAAAATATTGCCTATCTGGGAAGGTTACTTGATGAAGGTAAAAAGGTCATGGATGATTTTGAAACAAAACTAAATGATAAATTTGAGGAGTGTTCTAGACTAAAGAAGAAGTACAGATACTGAAGAAAGAATTGAAGGATGCAAAAGAATAGATTGACAAAGGTTTGAAGATGAAAAGCAGAAGTAAAGTACTCGATGTTTTGCTGAGTGCTCATAAGTGGAATAAGGATTATAAATATGGTCTTGGTTTTGAAAAAGGTGAAAACTTCAAAGAAAAAAGAAAGGAAAAGGTCAAGGATGAATTGATGGACTCTAATAAGGATCAACAAGATTTCATTATGGTCCATAACTACAAGAAGAATATCAGAAAGACCTCTCCTACTCAAATGAGGTACTCATCATCTTTCAATGGTAACTATTATTTATGCAAAAAAATGGAGATTAGGCTACTGAATGTACAGATCATATAAAAAATCAATATTTTAATGGAAGATTATATGCATGCAACAAGTTTGGACATACGACTACTAAATATAGAAGTAGTATGATATGAAATGGATATGGAAGTACAAATCATGGCATAGGTGTTCAGTCTTTCAATAGATATTGTTATGCTTGTAATAATTTTGGGCACAAAGCTATTGAGTACAAGTCCAATGGAAGGTTCAAAGAAATTGATGGTAGTACAATGAATGGAAGAGGACTACAAAAAGGTTAGGTATGTTATAGCTATAACTATATTGGACATAATGCTAAGAATTGCCTAGTAAGGAATGAGAAGTCTATTAGTCCAAAAAAGAAGATTGATCTTGATAAAGAAAAAGGGAAGATGAAAATGACATGGTTGAAGAAGGTAAATGAGTGTGTTGAAATAAATACAGAGGATGGGCTTGCACCTATTATGGGTGATGATTCCCCTTCCAGAAATTATGTAGATATCATTGTCAAGGGGGAGAATCAAATGTGGATCCTATGTTCCCCCTTTGTAGCCTATGTGTTGAAGTGTTTTCAACATGGAAGAGGTTAGGAATGTGTTTATGAAGGTTTCACTAGTTTGGGATATTTGTTGCAACTTTTTGGTAAGATGAGGTATTAGCTTTTTTATAAGGTACATCTAGGCATGAGGCCTTTACTTAGTGAACCTGGGTTATATCACATGAATTTATGGCATACTAAAGAATCCTCCTATTTGTTTAAAATATTTCCCTAAACTCCTTTTATGTCACCCCCTCCCAATACACAACCCAAATTAAAAACCCCCCTAGTTTCACCAAATATTGTATTTTTTCATAGCCCAAATTGAAAAACCCCTTGTTTTCACTAGATAGGCAATATATTGTTTTTGATTTTTAGGATATTAAACCCGCCAATATGAATGCATGTGATAGAATATTGCCTAGCCAGTGACGCACCCATGCATCTAGGTTAGTGAAAACCCTACATGGGTAGGTATGAAAAGTATATATTGTCTTTTTTTGTATGTATTATGGTCTCTTGTGAATTTGAAGAGCTGAATAGGTGCAAAAGAATGAGTGACTTGAGAAAAGTCTTTGCTACATTTGAACAAAATTATTACTGAAAATATTTTGTGTTTCAATGGAAAATTCCAATTTTTTTAGCATTATGGATGAATTGTGATTCTTTTTCTAGAAGTGTTCATTCCGACCCTTAATGAAAGACCCTATTGGTGCTTTCACTCTAGTTCCTGCCAATATCATTCATAAGGAGGATATTCATTGTTACATTCATGTTCCTTTGAATAAGTATGATCATAGAAAAAGTTGCAAATTCTAAAGAGAACATCTGGTTGATGACATGTAGAGACTCAAACCCAAATATGCCAGTCTAGGGCATATGATGTTGGATACATGGAGCAACTTTCTTATAATTTCCAAAGAAGATGTGATAAGGGTCGTATTAAGAAGAATTCATGAGAATTACTTATGGCTCAATCAGCCATACTTGATTTATAAAGAAGCCCTAAGAGATGTAACTGGTCTATGCTCAACCAGAAAGGTCCCGATTCTGAAATCGGTAAAGAATGAATAAGTCACAAGGCTAACTCGGGTTGTTTTTGACAAAAGAACTCTTACAATTGACAACACTATTTATCTCAAAGTAAGATACGTAGAAATGGGAATTTCATACAAGATTTACTTTAGAAACAGAGAGATCTTCCTCCCCTATGGTGATATATGTTGCTCATCAAATGGTGAAGGAGAATAGAGACTACGATCTATTTGAAAATTTGAGAACTTAGTTAATACCAAATCTTTGAATGACAAAGGATGAAAAGTACCCATTTTGGTATGGATGATCCCTTATTGTTTGTCTAGCATTTTATTTCTTAAACGCGGAGAAAGAACATGATTGTTGGTTCTCAGATCAAAGATTATTTAGATAATTTGGATGATATTAGTGAATCTTGTTGCAACTTTTTTAAGGGTCTCTAAAAGGAGATGATCATCAAAAATAGAGTTCCTCTGAATATTCTAGATTGGTACAAAGGTGAAATTACTTTTATGGTTGATAAGGATAATTGTTTCGTGGAGGCTATGATGCCACGAACTTCATGGGTTTCTAACATTCCCTATGAAATCTTTGAGGATGAGTGTATGGAACTTGCAAAAGTTCTTCTCAAGTTTCCCAAGGATCAAAGTGAAGAAATATTTGGGACCTTTGATGAAATCATGAAAACCTATGTTGGAGAGACATAAGAAAATATGGAGAAAACTAGGAAATTATTTACTTTATTCATAGAGGCTTCTACCTTTTCTCCCAGGCTGATGAAATATGAACAAGGGCCTCCCATCAAGAAGAGAAGGGTAGAAACCATAGGTGTAGAGTGATTAGGATGAACCAAAGAAGGTTGATGAACAAAAGGATGTTGTGGAAAAAGAAGGATTGGTGTCTTCACCTATATCTTTTGGGGAAGATTATCTTGAGGTGGACAAAGTACTTAACATGTTAGAGTGCCATGATGGACTATACCTTTCATTTTATACCTTGTGGTGCCCTCCTATGATTAGGATATTATTGAACAAGCATTGGTTACTTACTTCGCCTTTAAAAAACTAGTTTGAAATGATGTAGTTGATTTGCTTCTGGATATATTAATGAGAATTCTTAATGAACACATACCTTCCGAAGGCATTGGTGACAAAATTTAAAAAGAAAAGGAACTTACTACTATGGAGAATCTGTATGATAAGATGGCTATGAATTGTGCAAAGGTGCATCAAAGCCTAAGGGCTTATCTAAAGAACTTCAGAAAGTGAATTAATGACACTACTTGGTTATATCATTATTGCTTGAATTGGCTTGATACCACTAAGAAATTTAATGAACAAATTGATTCAATTAAGTCTTAGCTTACTGAGTTTGCCAATTATTTTGATGAGTACACAGACAATGATGGTGCAGTGAGATCCAAGATTAGTGAGGTTCATTCACAGTTATCCCTTCGGCATGTGCAAAGAGATGATTACAAGAAACAAGTTTTCTCTCTTAGGGATGTAGTTGAGTAACCAAAGTCTTCTTATATTAATATCTTGGAGGAAGCTAAAAAGGTAGAGAAAAATGTTAAGGATCTGGATATTTTAGACTTGTATCTTTGCTATGAAAGGAAAAATAAAATTCTTTCTTCTACAATATGTTCATGGAATTCTACTCTTGTGGAATTTAAGAAAGAGTATAAGGATATCTGGTTTGGTAAAAGGTCGTAAGACATGATGGTGATGATCTATTATTGGTTAAGCTCTACAACTAAGGTATGAGGATATTTTTGTTTCTTGTTTTGAGGAATTATTGCTAATAGGAGGAGCGTATAGATGAAAAATAATATAATAAGAAGGGTTACCCATTTTCCTTCATGTTAAAGGAGAAGGCATATTTTTATCTGCACAAGTATTTCCATCAATGACAAAGGGGGAGATTATTGCAAATATGAGTTTGTTGGTCTGTATGGGATTTGGTTGGTCCAAAAATAGTCCTCTGTCTTCTAGCACATTGTGTGATATGGCCTGATACAGTGGTCAAGATCTATACAATTCTATACATTAGTGATTAGTAATCATGCGATCCTTCAATCATCTTCTAGATTTAGAATGTTGGTTTTGAGGTCCGATTTATCTGGTTGTGATGCAGAGATGTTTGGGTTCAATAATTTATGGATATTTTGTCATTCTAAATTATGTCTATCTGGTGTTTGGGTTCAAGACTATTGTAGATGTATATCAAGATGATTATGAGTTTCAAGCATGATGATTTTAGATGTACTCAAGTGTTATGTAACTGGAGACATGTTGGTATGTGTTCTATATAGTAGTAAGGTGATATAAAAGACTTTCTGATTTAGCTATGGCGGTCATATGTCAATAGAGTGTTCTATTATGTACAACTAGTATAAGTATGTGCAAATGTTTTGTGGACATGTGAAAATTTATTTAAAGGCATTTTTACGATGGTATGTTATGTTTTAAGAGAGTTGGTGATATATTGAGAAATTACTTCAGGTGTCTGTTCTAGTGATTTGTCTTTTAGTTCGGTTTCTTGATTTAGATTGTGTCAGATGTATTAGAAGAGCATTTGGTTTAAGACATTGTTAACTATTATCAATTTTTAAATTGATAGGGGGATTACAATAGAATTTATTTCTATTTAGGTTTTGGTCAATGCAAGTGGTATGGAGTAATGCATTGCATTCATTGGATTGTCTAAATATTGTGGATGATTCTTTTGAGTTCCTTAATGATTCAAGATGCTTTTGTGATCATTTGCATGTCTTGGTTTTTATCCTGATTGAAGATTGAAGTTAAGTGTTTCAGAATGAGGTAATTATTTTATCATTTAGAGATGACCTATGTGTTTTTGGACCAAATGGTTATATTTGGATGGTGTAGACCTATTTTTGAGATATATGGAAGGTGTGCCAACATGGTATGAATATTCATATGTTTCATTTGTCTTTCACATTTTCATTGGAGATTGTTTTTGAGGTCAATGGTTATGATTACAAACACTACATCTATTTTGGTTGTCCTAATGAATATTATAGGTTTTCTGATTTATATATATGTCAAATTCATTATGTAAATAGGTGCACAAGGGAATGTGTTAAATGTGAATCTAAAGTGAAGCAACTCCAGAGTTCATATCTGTTGTAGAGTAGTGATAAAGGATGTTGAAATGAGTATTAACTATGAATTGTAATCCATATTTTGGTAGATGTCATGGATGTTGAGGTGACAAAGGAAAAATATTGCCTAATGAGGAGAAGGGTCCTTGCAAACACACTCATGACAATATGAAGAGGACTATTGATCGATTAGTCTAGGACGTTCAAGATATTAAGAAAATGGCTTTGAATATTTTTCAGCTTGAAGGTGAAGTTGTTGAGGCCTTAAAAAATCTAAATTAGCTCTCTTGTTGTTTTTTGGTCTCTTTTTTTTTTTTTTTCGGTTGGCTACCCTTTCTTTATTTTTTTGTTGATGGTAGCATTTTGTAAATAGGGTTTTGGGTCCCTTCAAAACTTGTTTGATCCTTAATCAAAAACTATGAATTGTAATCACATTTTGGTAGATGTTGTACTCTTGTACTTCAATCTTTTGACATCATTATATCTAAATAATTTTATGTTTCTTACCTCGAAGAAGTGATCTTTAGTTGTGCAAGCCCTTGTATCTTTCCTGGTCCTTACTAATGCACTCATGGAAATTTGAAGAGGGTCGCTAATCAATCAATCTAGGACATTCAGGATATTAAGAAAATGGCTTTGAATATGTCCCAGCTTGAAGCTAAAGCTACTGAGGCCTTAAAAAATCTAAATTCGCTCTTTTGTTGTTGTTTGGTCTCTTTTGGTTTTTTGTTGTTGGTTTGTTGTTGACTTGAGAAAATACACCAAAGCAAGATACAAGTGGTAGACGTGGATGTTGCTGACAAAGGAAAAATGTTACCTAATGAGGAGAAGGGTCCTTGTAAGCACACTCATGGAAATATGAAGAGGGTTGTTGATCAATCAGTCTAGGACATTTAGGATATTAAGAAAAAGGCTCTGAATATGTCCCCGCTTGAAGCTGAAGCCGTCAAAGCCTTAAAAAGTCTAAATTATCTCTCTTGTTATTGTTTGATCTCTTTTAGTTTTTTGTTGTTGGTTGGCTTCCCTTTCTCTAATTTTTTTGTTGATGGCAACATTTTATAAATGTCATTTTGGGTCCCTTCAAAACTTGTTTGATCCTTAATAAAAAAACTATGAACTTTAATCCACATTTTGGTGGATGTTGTACTCTTGTAGTTCAATCTTTTAACATAATTATATCTAAACAATTTTATGTATGTTTCCCTGAAGAAGTGATCTTCATTTGTGCAAGCCTTTGTATCTTTCCCTAAAATTGTGTGCCTTAGTCTTGCAAGTCCTCTCAAAGGCAGTATCCTCCTTGGCAGTCAACCTAAAAACTATATACTGTTTCATATATATTGTGAATGTAATACTCATTGTGGATTTTCCCTATTTGGGATTTCCATGTAAAAATATTGGTGTTATGTGTGTATGATTTTGTTATTTATTTTCATGCATATGGTAGATGTAATGAATGCTAACTAAAGGAGTTAAATTTGATCAATTTTTAAGTGCATGTTGATTCACCCTCCCCTCTCAACACCTAGTAGCATGATCAACATCTATAATTGGAGACAAACATAATTTAAAAATCCAACAAGAACCACCATATAAATTTTGAGTGATTAATCATGTACTAATACCTCTACAAGGAGAAATTTGAAAGCTACACCCTCAACCCATGCATAAATTATGCATGTGAATATGTAGCTATCTTGCATCTAGAAAAAAACATGTGGAAATCACACTCTAAAAATTAGTCTCTACATAGATCTATAAATTCATAACTTTTGTTTAAACATGAAAAACCTAAAAACCCATCCATGTTAAGGACATGCACACAAATTCAAATCCACTTATCAATTAGAAAATGCGAAGTTTGAAACAAAAAAATGATTAATTCAAAATGATGAAATTTTCTAGATAAGCATAATCATAGAAATTTAATAGAAAATATACAAAATACATAGATTCAAGTAATATTGATTTAAAATATGAAGGTACAACCAACCACTAAGACTAGGTCAAGGGGACCTTTCTAGGAAACTCATGCCACAATCATCACCTTATACATACACATATAAAGGAACTAGTATATTATAGAAGCTTCATAATCATCCACTAACTAGCTCCATAGCCTACATGAAAATTTATAGAATAATAAACTATTTCTTTCTAATTCTAGTGGCTTAAATTAAGAACATCAAACCATAGCCTATATAACCAATGTTTTACATGTATTGAGGTAGCGAAACCCAAACATCCAGCATGATCACAATACTGCACATGACCATTTGAATAAGAAAATCAACCACCATTCAAGAGGATTATTTCATACTATCAAATGGGATCTCTAGCTTAACACCATGCTACTTGTAACCAAATAAAAAACTCCATAATTATCCACCTTCTTCATCCTTCAAGTTCCTATAATATTGAATCTTGAAAAATAAGATCAACTACAAGACTTCCCTTTTAACAAGGATTAATAATCACTCAATTCCTTTTTATAAATTCCTACAAGATTTTTCATGGAATAAAAAATGGAATCAAATCACCATGGATATTTTAAATTCAACCCCATACAAGCACATGCTAGCCATGGAACCACTCCAACTTTGATATCAAATGCCACGAAAATACCTAGTATATGAATCTCTAATATTACATTTACTAAACAAATATTCTAATACAAATGCCAAAAAAATTGTAAAGTGAAATAACAATGGTAGATTCATTTTCATTCTAAGCATTAAAGGAAATAAGTGTAGATCTTAGATCTATGAAATTTTTCGTAACATTGTGGCATATAAAATATAAAATTTTAAGAAAAGTACGTGAGATGAAAAAAAGCATAGATAGAAAACAACATACACATGCATATGTGGGGAAAATGATTTTGATTCAAACTTCACACTTGGAGCACATAACCAATGTATTATTAAAAAATAATAATAGCTATAATACACTTCTAGAATCTTTCCTTAAAATGGATATCATCATCCTACTCCTTTGGAGGAAATTTGACAAGATAAATTGCAATAAAAACTCCCTTGCCATCTTAATCCAATCACCTAATTAAATATACAAAAACCAAGAGAGAAACCAGAAATTATTTTAGGAAAATCATGTACTAGTGCAAAATGTATGGTACCCATGTCTCTATGTCACAAGTTCCAATGCCGATGTCCAAATTGTGGATCTAAAAATATATTCTCTTCTAGTATAATATGCTTTAATCATTTATCATAGTCAAGCCACTAACTTTGGCATCCCATTTGATCATATTCCACCTTTAGCATGATTCCTTATAACATGCATCATAGTCAATCATAAAATTGGTCAAGATTCTTGGTCCACATTGCAACTCCCCTCTTAGATCCTTTTATGCACATGAATCATTAACATACTTACAATGCCACATATGTATATATCTAACATGGCATAAAACCCTTACATATTCTTACATGCATGTCATACGAAATCATACACATGACATATGGGTCTATTCATACATGGGACACCTTACATACAACATGGGGCACAACTTTAATAAGAAAAAGAATTCAAACATTAAGACTTACAAGGTGTATAAAACACCTAATACCAATAGAATTAGGGCTAGGAGATTGGGTAGTAAGTCAGATATGGTCTGCACTGAGGTCAATTTAATCTTAGAGGTCAATTTAATCTTATGATTTGTGGCATGGATACTTTTGTTACATTATTTTTTTATCAATATTTGTATATCTAGGATCAAGGGTTGGGTGAATGCTAGATAGGTTCCTTGATCTAGTTGGAAAATTAGACTTAGTGTGAGATGTGATAATCAAGTCATTGGTGATGGTAAGTTGATGTAGTGGTAGGACAAAGACCCAAACATAATGTAGGGAATAAGTTTTGAACTATTCATCACTATCAACATCATCCCAAAGAGCTTTCAAAAAATAGGTTTTGAGGACCTGAAACCATTACAACATAGTTAAATAGAAATATAAGAAAATAGAGTCCACATACAAAGCGACTGGTCAAAAAACCAGCGAACAAAAAAAACAGCTAAACAACAAAAAACAGCAAAGGACCCAAGGAGACACTACATAGTAATTTTCTTTAGTAGATCCTCTGCCTTAGTCACCAGCTCATCATAGGTCACCCCAATTGCTTTTAGCTCCTCCAGGTCCTTATTCACTTTCTTTTCCTTCCTCTTTCCACGAGTGCAGGTTCTGGGACCTTGGGCTTCCCCGGTTCCTTCTGCATCCAAGTCAATTTCTTGGGTTTCCTTTTCATCATCAAGCTTGCTGATGAGGGTATGGGTGTTGTTGGCTGAGATTTTCAGAATGCTGAGACTCTGCTCCGCAATGTTCTTGAGGCACTCCTCTATCTTGTCCACTTTGGCAACTATATCCAAGAGCATTTTTTCACTAGTTTCCTCCAAGGTTTTTCTATCCTGTATCTCCTTTTCAATTTTCTCAAACAGGGGATTAAAAGCATCTCTGATGTCTTCCACTTTGGCAATTGTGTTCTTCAGATCTTCGATATAATTGGCCATAGTGTTCCCCTCTCCAAAGTTAATGGTCTCCAGGATCATGACTCTATTGCAGAGTTTTTTGTATTCATCCGCAGTATTCTTATTCCCATCAATAAGCCATTCAATGGTATTCATAAAACCCTTCAAGGCCTCGGGGTGAGGACCAGGAGAAGGAGTAACTTTACCAGGGGTTATCTGTTCATCTTTAGTGATATGGAGTGCAGAAATAGTGTCGGCGGCCCTGAGGGTCTCCTCCATAGTCTCCATCTCTAGGCTTTGTTCAACTTCTAGGGTTCTTGTTTGCTTATCCTCTTCCGGTTCCTTGCCTGTCTCCTCTGAATCTTTGCCAATCTCCTCTGTTTTCTTTTGCTTCTTCCTGGGTTGGGCTTGGTTCTTACTTTTTTCCTTTAGCACTCCCTTAGGGTTCTTCTTCTCCTTAAGGAAATCAGAGTCCTCTTCTTCTGAAGAAATACTAATCAAGGGTTTGCTTTGGGGTTTTTTGCTCTTAGAAGAAGAGGGTCTTGATTTCCTCTTCTTGCTCCTCTCATACTCTGAGTCGTCAGAGCTTTCCTCATTATTAGTCGAGGAATAATTATTTGAATCCTCCTCCAAGAAATCAGAATCAGACATTCCTTCTTTCGAATCCACAGAAAGTTGCATTCGGTTGATTTTACTAGCCTTTAAATGATCATAAATGAGGACCATAAGTCCTTGGTGCATTGCAGTGTCACCCTGAGGATTTTCTTTATATGCTTTTAGGGACGCATTCATAGAACAGAGCAAGAAGTAAGGGAAATTCACCTTATCATTATGCCTAAAATGATTTAAGAGGACAAAGTGATATCCATATACTTTCATAAACCTGCCATCTAGAGTTATATACCTCATTAAAACAAAGAGAATTTCCCGCTAGGGTTTTGCAAAAGCCCTAGGCAGGTAATAGGTTTTACTCAACTTTACCAGTCTTTTCTTCTCTTTCTCCATGACTGGGTACCTTTCAATGGCTTCCCTACTGACCTTCCTGTCTCTGTAGAAGTTACAGCCCTCCCTTTTGAGTCTCGTAGCTTTAGCTATTAATTCTTCATCAATTTCCACCAGTTGGTCGCCCATTTTAAGCTTGCCCTTCTTCCAATTTTTGTAGAAGAAGCTGGTTATCTTTCCATTGCGGCTATGGAGTCTCTCAATGAAGCTCGAAAGACCACCCTTCTGCAAAATTTCCCACACCTCTTCTTTCTGTTTCCACTCCTTGCAACTTCTTGGCTCATATCTTCTCCTATTTCCGCCCATGGTGTCGTTTCTCACAGTCAAGTTTAGGTTACAGAGCTGGTGAAACAAAAAGCTTGTCGAAGTTAAAACAAAAACCCAGAAAGCATGCGTAGCATTAGTGATTTGACAGGTTATAATGCACGTTCTGCTAGCTTTGATGTTGTAATGAGTAATTCCCTCATTATCGAAGTAACTCGAAGTGCTTACTTCAGTACATATCATAATTGCCCTGTCAATCAAGATTCTTTGGGGTACTTCGATATCTTTCATTTATTATGATTTGTCTTACATCTCTGAGAAGACCGCTCTCACCTATCCATGTGGTAATTGTCTCATTCTTCACCGCCACGTTTGTAGCCCAATCAGCAGAATAGTTGGCCTCCTGATATATATGGGATATGTGGCATTTTTTGAAGGTTCTGTTGATGTCAATGGCAGAAAAAATTATATTGTGAATCGACCAAGAGGGCTTAGAAGTCCCATTGAGACACTTAATAATATTATTGGAATCCCCTTCAATCCAGAGATGGGTACAATTCCATTTTTTGGCTAGAATAGTGCCTTGAAGGGCTGCCATAGCTTCTGCCTTATGATTGGTTTGAATGCCAATAGGGACAACAATCATACCTTTGCAAATGCCTCTGTCATCTCTGAGAATAGCTCCACAGCCTGAAGGACCTAGATTTCCTTTGGCTGCTCCATCAAAATTGATTTTAAGCCAACCATAGGGAGGGGTTTGCCATTTAACTTCAAGCCTTTTATTGTAGCTGATATTATGACCATCAGTGATCTTCATATTCCAGGCTCTTAAGATATTTAACTCCAAAGAGTTGTTTGAGTAACAAGAGACCTCCATAGTTCCCATATTTTCCTGAATAGCCCTTTGAATTTTCTGAAAAACAATATCTTGATTTAAGGATACATCCCTGAAAATTCAGTTGTTTCTTTCCTTCCAAAGACCCCACAAAATGTGACGCAGAGAGATCTACCACATACACCTCAGAAAAGAGTTGGTCCAATGAATTTGCCAGGAAGAGAACAAATCTCTAACGTTACTGGGAAACACCCAAGCAAGACTGAAGCTTTTGAGGAAGCTTTCCTAAACAGAGGTTGAGAAAGAACAGTGGAGGGCAAGATGGTCCACTGACTCTTCCTCTTGAAAGCACAACACACATCTATTTGGAAGGGCAAAACCTCTGCATTTAAGGTTGTCAACAGTAAGGATCTTATTTTGGAGAATAGTCCAGAAGAACATATTGATTTTAGGAGTGATCCCTTTTAACCAAGCTTTAGACCAGAAAGGATTCATAGGAGGGGAGGGGGAGAGGATACAATACATCGAAGATACAATAAAGGTACCTTTGGGGTTATATCTCCAGATCAGGGAATCCTCTTCCTTATTCAGCCAAATTGCAGACAATTGGGTTTTGAGCTTGGAGAGACTGGGATGAATACTATCTATGTTCTGCCAGTTGTTCCCATCCGAGTAATCTGCCACTAAGGTACCAAAAGAGCCAATACAGGAGGGAGCATGGGAAGCCCACTCATAGAAATCCATTAGGGGTTTGTCAAAAAGCCAGGGATCCTCCCATAATCTAACTTTTCTACCATTTCCAAGTTTCCATGTCACACCTTTAGCAATGACATCTTTACATTTAGAAACATGGCTCCAAATATGAGATCCATTTATACTGAGATCCGAATTAAGAAAAGAAGATAGAGAAGAGGATAGAAGAGAATACTTACCTCTCCAAATTTTGCACCATTCAGAATCAGAGTTAAACCATCTCCAAACTGTTTTGACAAGAGAGCTTCATTTAAAGTGCGAATCCTCCTAAGCCCTAGACCACCTTTGCTTTTTGGCTTGCAGACCTAATCCCATGCCACCAAGGACATCTTTGGTTTTCCTCAACCCCAGACCATAGGAATCTTCTTTGAATTTTCTCAATAGCTTCAGCATACTTGACTGGAATTCTGAATAAGCTAAGAGCATAAATGGGGATACTTTTAAGAGTAGCCTTAAGAAGAAGGAGCTTACCAGCTTGACTTAAGAGAGCCCCTTTCCAACCTGCAAGTTTTTTGTGAAATTTATCAACCAACGAACTCCAATATGAGTCAAGAGGGGCAATCCCCATAGGGAGACCAAGCTAGGTAGTAGGAAGGTCAACAATTTTACACTCCAAAATTCTGCTGATCCTTTGTTGTCTTCTCTCCGGGGTGTTAATGAAAAAGACATCGCTTTTGGCCCAGTTAATAAGATGCCTCATTGCAGAAGCATATTTGCACAAGGTATTCTTTAGAACTTTAGCTTCTGAGATGCTCGAATCCCCCATAATTATTGTATCATCAACAAATTGCTAGTGTGAACAAATAAGGTCAACAGAAGAAGGTTGAAGACCCTTAAAGGATCCTATCTGCACCAAGTTTTCCATGGTTCGTCCAAAGCATTCTGCCATAATAATGAAAAAGATGGGGGAGATAGGATCTCCTTGCCTAAGACCTCTCGAAGCTTGGAAAAAGGTTGAAGGAGAACCATTGACAAGAACAGCAAAGGACGCAGTATAGGTAAGTTGGGAGAAAAGATCCACAACTCTTGGGGCAAACCCAAAGGAAGTGAGAACTTTCTGAAGAAGAGACCAGTCAACCCTATCATAGGCTTTGGAGAGAAGTCATTGTTAGTACTAAACCTTGTTTGATTTTTACTTATTTTTCATTATATTGAACAATGCTAATGTACGAGAATATAAAACATCCACAAAGGTTGCAAGAAATTTAAGCATTTATCAAGGTTAAAAACAAGCATTAACATGCAAATATCTTTAAAAAGATGACAACAACAATATATACAATTGATTCCAAATTATTACACAAACATCAAATGATGACATTAACAATATACACCTCTTTTATTATAATTCATGAATTAGCATACAATTGACAAATAATACTAATAACTAAAAGATGCTACATATAATCACATCAAATTATAGATTTTTTGATTCCAAATGATACAATTGAACTTTTTGCAATCATTTAAAAAGTTCTTAGCAATCATTAGATTGTGGTTTGTAAGTTAAGAACTTTCTATCTTCATCTTTTACGTTCATCACCAATTGGTGATGGATAGATTTTCTATAGTCCAACTCCAACTGTAAAACATTTTGATTGATGTGATTTAATATTTTATCCTTTAAAAATTAGTAAATCAAAGAATAATAAGATACTTAAAAGACATAATTTTGAATCTATATATTAATTATCTTAAAAAATATCAACCAAAAATTTCTATTTAAAATACTTTCATCTTATAATCAGAATTTCTAATTAAAAAAAAAATCATTATTCTATCAAAATCATTCAATCACATTATTCCAATAAAAAATGTGAAAGAACTTACTCAATTAAACTTTTGATCCTTATCATATCATTCAGATTTGTGAACAAGACAAACAAATCAAATATTTTACATCCAACATCCAAACATCAACCAAATCAATCAATTTAGAATTATAGGAGTCGATAAAAATCCATGTTGAAGCAAATATTAAAGACAAACTCTCCTTTTCACAATTGTTTTTCCTTTTGACTATTAGAGCAGAGCAAATTATATGGAAGAGATTTAAAAGACGACATTTATTTAGAATTTTGATCTCTGACATCTGTTGTCCATATACAATGTAAAGTCTTTCCTGCCATCTGTACTTTCTGTTTGTTTCTTATTTCTTGGAGCCATATATCAATATGATAGGTAAAGCTTTTATTGGTGTTATTTGGATGAGTATAACAAATCAGTTTGGAGTTGAAAAATTGAGTAATAATAATAGAGGTTCCATTTCAGTCAGGGTGGCAAGGAGTCAATGACAATCAAATCAAGCTTCATCTCATAATAATAATGGATCTCTGGATAAGTTTTGTGTTACATAAAATGATGCAAAAATTAAAAAACTCAAAATAATATAATTTCATTTAGACTATTAAATATAGAAAAATAAGACATTTATTCAACATATTATATGGTTAGTCTTGGTGGTCGCTTCACCAATGAAGTGTATTTACCCACGACACTACATGTCCAAAGACAATTGTATAATGTTTATAATTAATCTCTTCTATTTGCTAATTATTTAGAATATGTATCTCTTTAAATCTGTTAAAGCTTTATTTTAGTTATATCCTCAGGCAATTATTAGACAATTGATAATATTAAAATTTGATAATAAATTTAAACTTATTTTTATTTTGATAACCACCATGACAAATAAATTTTAACTTATTTTTATTTTGATAACCACCATGACAAATAAATTTTACCTTTATTATTGAAACTAGGTGAAAATATTTTGATGCTAGAATTAATTGATTATTAATTAATTGTGAAATAATGAATACTAATACAATGTAATATAAATAAAAATTGTTCTCACTTTCATCTCTTTTGATACATTTTTAATTTTTTTTACTACTATGATCTGTGCACTAATCACATTCTCAAATAAATATTAAATTTTAGAAGAGTTACAGTATTTTAACTGAAAAAATTAAATAAATTGTTTTTGTATAATTAATTGTATAATTTTTTCTAATTAATCTCTTCTATTTGCTAATTATTTGAAAAAAAACATATTCAATTCCTATTACAAAAAGGGTTAGGATTATGTTTCAAATAGGGTTAGGTTTATATCTTAGTGTTAGAGTTTAATTAGGAGTATGTTTCAATTAGGGTTAGGACTATGATTCAATTAGTGTTTAATTAAGGTTATAAAATAAATTTTTGAGTTAGGGTTAAATTATGGTTATACTTCAAACATGGTTAGGGTAAGGATTTAATTAGGGTAAGGGTTAAGCATAAAATTAAATTGGAGTTAGGGTTAAGGATCAATTAGGCATATAGGTAAAACTTTTGATTTATTGTTAGGGTTAAGTTATTGTTAGGATTCAAAGAGGTTTGGAATACAATTCAATTAAGATTAGAGTTATACTTGGAATTAGAGACATTACTTTTACTAGAGTTAAAATTTGGTTAGGATAATGGTTAAGATTAGTGTTCAATTAAGGTTAGGGATTATTATGCGTTAAATTTAGGATTCGGTTAAATTTAGAATTAACATTCAATTAGTATTACAGTTAGGGTTCAAATAAGATTACAACTTAATTAGGGTTAGGATTCAATTAAAGTTACAGTTACAAAATTATTAATCTCTTCTATTTGATAATTGTTTGCCAAAAACCATACTCAATTACTATTATAAATCTATTTGGTTGTTATTATTTAGATTGATATTTTGAGTTGTTGTTAATAGTGAATTTTTATATTCATTTAGACTTCTTTTTAACTTGATTATGTATTTGTTTATCCTCAATCTAGTTTTAAATATGTATTTTGTATTTGGTTGTAATTGCTTAGATTGATATTTTGAGTTGTTGTTAAGTATGAATTATTATATCCATTTTAGGCAGCTTTTTAACTTGATTATATATTTGTGTATCCTCAATCTAATATTAAATATGTATTTTATTTATTTTTTGGATGGAGATAAGGTTTCGATGTAACCTCACCATCTTTATATAAAATGCATAGAATTTTTTTTCTTGTTTATTTTCTAATATTAAATTAATGGAGTATACTTAAGTGAGGGCTTAAAAGCTTCATTCCATTTTTATTAGGTTTTCATAGTAAATCTTAATGAATGAATTTACATAATACAATGTACTACATATATGTTATGTGAAATTTGTATATCAATGTTATTCTTTATTTAATTTTGTGTTTATTTTGAAGGTAATGTTTTTTTAATATTAAAAAATACTGTACTTTTTAACAATTTTATCTTTGTTTTCTTAAGATCTTCACCTACATAATTATATGTCCTTTATGTACCTACCACTTATTCACTTTCACATATGTTCACACTCCTATACATTTTCTTTATTTACTATTTCATGATTCCTATGCTTGCACTTATTTCTATGTATGCATCATTCATTGAGGTCTAGCCCCTTTTTCATGTCTTAATAATAGTTCATAATTGTGAGATAATCCTTGTAGTTGCATATTCATTAGGAAAATAAATGCAATAAGTACACAAAACTGAAGTGCTCACAAAAACTAATTGTGGCTATTGAATATTTAAATTTTAAATTAAGATATGATTAAATTACCATTGCCACCCTTCTTGGTCAAAGCTAACTAAGCACAAGTTTGTGTCGTATGTTGTTATGTCTTTGTAAATAGATACATTCAATTTATTCATTCTAATCATGTAAGAATCATGTAAATAATATGAATATCATTTCCATATACATGTGCTTCAATTGGTGTTCTATAAAGTATCTAGGTCCACACCAACATTGTAGAGGCATTTATATGACTAAAATAATTTTTTTGATACTATTCAATTCCTAAGGTTTGATCTAGCCAAAACTCTTTGTAATGTAACAATAATCCTTTAAGGTATTTTAAAATAATGTCAAGTCCCTAAAATTTTTAGGAAAGTTAGAGATGAATTCAATGGTGATGAGATGAACTAAAGGGCAATAATTGAAAAAATATACAGGATTAGTTTGTAGCCACACAAGTCCATAGTCATGGATAAGTCCCTTGTAATTAGAACCACCCTTACACAGGGCCAATGCTGAACAAAATCACAAGAATAAGAGGGAGGTGGGAGGGGGGAAGTAGAATCAGTCCAGAGCAGTAATAATGCTTAGTTACTAATCTTTAAACTTTAAATATAAATTATATAATCACAACAGTAATAAATTATGAAAGCACAAAGAACATCAAACATAAGAACACTAGATTGTGTGGAAAACCCAAGTAAGGAAAAACCATGGTGAGAATCATACTCACAATATGAATATAATTTATTACAATGTTGCTTCTAGAACACACGACTCCTACGAGAACTTGTAGAACTAAGATGCACAATCTTAGGGCAAGATACAAATGACTTGTAGAGCTGAAACACACTGACTTAGGGCAAGATACAAAAAGATGCCAAGAGACTCACTATCTTCCGGTAGAGAAAGGAATATATGAATTGAAAGGAACAAGATCTCTTGATCATGAAAATATCCTTGAACCACTATCTCAACCAACCAAGATCATGGAAAACATATTTGAGTCTTTGACTTCAAAATCTATCTCAAAACACTATCATATAGAAGATATTATCATGAAAGCTCTTCACAACCGATTTTTACACATTTCCAATATCAAACCTACTTCTAACCCATTAACATCTACTGGTTGTTAATTCACTCTCCTTCCATGCCTTCACTCATACATCCACTCTTTTAAATACAAGATTAATCATTAAAATCCCAAACTAGGTCAGTTACAGATAGAATAAACAATATTAAATGAATTTGGCCACATGGACCTAAAATATTCATTCTAGTCAAGCCCAGGAGATAGAGAGGACCCAAAAAAATCACATATCATTTCCAAATGATTCCAATGATCCACACATGCTAACACATCTTCCAAGGTTAGCATCAAGTGAAATGTATCTAGATAAACATTAAGGAACATTAACTAGTTGACCCAAAAACAAATCTCCAATGCAAATTACACAATGCAGATCTACACATGTCATGGTGAGACCCAAAAGACTAACTAGAGTCATTCTTTAAAGAAAATATAAACCAAAGGAATGTGTTCCAAGTAGGATACATCACTATAGTCAACCAAAAACTAGACAACTGACATCATAGAACTTGGAGAATCATAACTTCACTCAACAATCAAATAACCATTTGAAAATTGAATTGGAACACCACACAAACTACATAAACATGTCCTCCAAACTACAATACTTGAATCCACATATTCGGAAGCCACCAGACATTCTCCAAACCTATTCTCATAAACAACCTTACTATCATAAACAACAATCAACTTTGCCATCTGAGCAATAGAGGACTTGCAAATATGATAGTGGAATATACACATAATATAGGCATTATTTCTAAAACCATAACACATAATCTTCACATACCAGGGGAATGCAAGAAAATCTTACACAAGGTCGTTTAAAACTCTTTCCTGCATAAATATTGTTTCTTGCATATTGAGACTTCTATTATACCATCCCTATGAAACCACCTCAACATCTTCACTAGACAACTCAATAATGCTAGAATGCTCACTTATTGACCATCTATAACACATAGTGACATCAATGATAGCACAAGATAGGTTGACATCGATGACAAAAAAAGTCAACAACTCAAGTTTCCAACATTCTCCCCCTTTGTTATTGATGGTAACACCACCATTAGAAAAGAGTAGATACTACTGACCTCTCTCTATAACTCTCTCCCCCTTTGACATCAAAGACAAAGGGAACCTTGAAAAGAACTCTCTCTTCATTAGTGGTAAGCTCTAATAACTACAATACTCACTTCTCCCCTTGAGAGCAGCCACCACATCAATCCATGAGCAAAAGGTGAACTCTAGAACTATGCCTTGATGGATACACTACCTTAGTGCATCTAGTTTTAAAAAGGAGGGGAAATGAACCCCAAATTCTATCAGAGATACTCAAATGTATCATTTGCTAATGACTTAGTGAAGATTGTTGAACACCTGACAGGACTGAGAGGTCAGGGGGGGGGGGGGTGAATCAATCTGAAACTTTAAAACCAATTATTAATCAACAACATTAACTTATTTAGCAATAACACATTAACCATTACACATAAACATCAAATATGAATAAAAATGTTTACAGCATTTTAGGCATACAACCAAAGAGCACCAACAACTAAAGGACTTGTAGAACTAAGGCACACAACCTTAGGAAAGATACAAAGTTGATGTTCACAGCTAAAGAACACTTCTTTAGGACAAGATATAAACTACTACCGAAGGACTCACTATCAATCAACAATGAATGAAAAGGCTAAATTGAAATTGAGAAGGATTCTCTAGACCTTTAAATTGTCCTTGAACAACTAAATCAAGCAAGCAACATCATGGGGAACATCTCTAATAATCTTTATTGTCACAACACACTGTCTCGCAAAATATATCACCTTCAAAGCTTGACACAACCATGACCGATGGATCCTCAAAGAGAACTGACCAGCTCATGTAGCAAGAGTAACACAACGGAAGCAATAGGAAAACATAGGAAGAACACAAATTCAGATCATATTATTATCATAGAAGATTCGGTATCCAACTAATTATCATCATACATTCATAACTGAACTTCCAATGAAAAACCAATTACATGCCAACTAACATGCTAGATTACAACCCTACCAGAACTCTCAGAGTCATCCAGATCGCTAATCATGAATCTAGAATTATATCATCCTATGCTCTCTTACAAATGATCACATAAAACCATATATATATACCCTCCAAAATATATTCGAGTTGACCACAATAAACTACATTCACCAATGTAGGAAAATGAAACGTGTAAATAGGTCAGCCCTAAGAATGAAAGAAATTCTTCTAGAAAATAACAACCAAGAAGTGTGGATTGACAAGAAGGTCGGCCACATGCCAAAGAACATTGGAAAAGACCCCAAATAGATCCACATGCCAAGAAACTGCTCTAAAAATGAAGGAAAACCAATCGGTAAGCTCAAGAATAGTCCCGGAACCCAGAAACAGTCAAACCGAGAGCGATAAATAGTCGGAAAAGAATCCAAATGAACTGAGAATCTGGTATTAAGCACATGAACCATCTTGGAAACCAAAAATATGGTCTGCAATAAAAAGAAAGCAACCACCAGAACATACTGATAGGAGCACAGAAATCTACATACTAAATTGAACAAGAACTAAACTTAAAAGGAATAATTTTTGGTTGATGCAAGATTGCTCATAGACCGGGGATACTCCTACATCAGAGACCCCTGGTAGAAAGAGATGTTCCATGAGAGGCAGCTCATGAACATCGAAAAGGATTCAAGATATAGATCCCATGCTCATTCTTGATCCAAACATCCTTCTTATCTGCAAACCTCTTCCTTAACTCCTCTAGAACCTCAACCAGATTCTCCAACTCCTGACTCTCTTTATTTCTCTTCCCCTGCTTCAAATCTACACACTGTCTCTACTTACTACTCTCTTTCTTTTGTAATTATGACTTATTTCTTCCACAAGACTTCATCTCGTGTGTCACCATAAGTTTTATGTCATCTGGTTCTATCTGTCCATCAGGCTTATCTATCAGATCCTCCTCCAAACTCATGCTACCTTCCGATATAACCTCTGCAACTAGTTTCTCAATACTGCCACTTTTCTCAAGACTCGGGTTCTTCACCTCCTTCTCTTTCTCCTTCAAAGAAGCCAGTGTGAACTCTTGCCCGTCCTTCTCAATAGTGATTAGGTTTATTCTGCTGTCATAAATAGCTCTTCTATCAAACTACCATGGTCTTCCTAACAAGACATGACAAGCACTCATAGACAAAACATCACACAAGACCTCATCCCTGAAAGGTCCAATATTAAAACTCACCAAACGCTGCTCCTTTACCTCCAACTTCTAATCATATTGCAACCAACTTACCTTGTAAGGACAAGGATGGTCAAGCATCTTCAATCCAATTTTATCTACCATCTCCACAGATACCAAATTATCAGTACTCCTAGTATCCACAATAACCTTGCAACACTTACCACCTGATTTGCACACAGTTCGGAAAAGACTTCTCTCAGAAGATCTGGTATCTTCACTACTCTACTCCATCATGACTATTCTGAACATAAGGGACTCTCCTTGCTCTGGTGAACACTTAGTTCAAGTAAATTATCCTTCTGGTTCCTCATTAGCTACACAATTGCTTGCCATTCCCTGCTTACATTCATAAAACCTATGTCTGGTTTCTCCACACTTGTAACAACTGCCGGAAAAGTCTCTGCTACTACTGCCTCTATTTTTCCTTTGAATTTTTGATCCGGTTCTAATACTGCCCTTAGATTTTGATTCATCTTCCACAATCGGCTTGTATACTATCACTCATCTGTCCTTTGTATTTCTCCTTTCTTCTAGGGTTATTCTGTTGTCTTCTTCTCACCTTCTCTTCAGCCTTCAAAGCATACTGATAAGCTTCTTCAACTGTAGAGATCATCAACATACTCATCTCATCCTAAATGTTAAATGAAATTCAATTTATATACCTCGCCACCTTTTCTCTATTCATCTCTCTATGTCCAGATCTGATCATCACCTTGTATAACTCCCTGGTTTAGTCTTTCACAGTCATGTTTCTCTGCTTCAGGTTCTGCAGCTTCTTGAACAATTCTAACTCATAGTCTCCCAGTATGAACTTAGCCTTCAATCTTGCAACCATCTATCTCCACCAAGTGATCTTCAATTCACCATTCTCAACTTTGTCTCTCTACAATTATTTCTACTACAAGGAAGCATGCCCCTTCAACTTAGTTTGTGCCAACCAGACTCTTTGCGGGTCCTTAATATCCTCAAACTCAAAGTAGTCTTCCAACTCTTCAATCCAATCAATTAGATCCCCCGGGTTCAAAAAATTTTGAAATTTCCATTTTATGAACTTTACTCGCTTGTGCCACTGCTCTCAAAAATCTATTCTCTCTTTCATCTTTTGGTCTCTCAGCTTCCTCTACCTCAAGCTCTTCACCGACTTCTTCATACTCATCCTCAGATTCTAGATTCCTTAGCAAACCAGCTAATGCATTTTGGATCTCATTCCTCATCTCATTCTTGAAATCCTCCATCATCTACTCCACCCTCCAGGGTTCATGCTTCTAGGTGACATCTCCTCCTCTAGTCTGGTGAACTACCTCAACTCATCGATCTGACTACCAGTTTCGGTTGCCTCTCCTCAGCGATCTATTGGATTGACCTGTAGCCTGCCTCCAATCAGAGATCTATCCACCCAAAATAAAGTCTCAAGATTCACAACCTCCATCAACAAGTTCACAACCAGCTCTGATACCACTTAATGCAGCCACGACTAGTGGATCCTCAAAGAGAACTGACCGACTAATGTAGCAAGAGTAACACAATGGAAGCAATCGGAAAACATAGGAAGAACAAAAATTATGATCATATTATTATCATAGAACATCTAGTATCCAATCGATTATCATCATACATTCATAACTGAACTTCTGGTGAACAACTGGTTACATGTTGGCAAACATGCCAGATTACAGTCGTACCGGAACTCTCAGAGTCATCCAGATCACTAATCATGAATCTAGAATTATATAATCCTCCGCTCTCTTACAAATGATCACATAAAACCATATATATACCCTCCGGAACATATCTAGGTTGGCCACAACAAATTACATTCACCAATGCAGGAAAATGAAATGTGTAAATAAGTCAGCCCTAAGAATGAAAGAAATTCCTCTAAAAAATAATAGCCAAGAAGCGTGGATCAATAGGAAGGTCGGCCATGCCAAAGAACATCAGACAAGACCCCAAATAGATCCATACGCCAAGAAACCGCTCTGAAAATGAAGGAAAACCAACTGGTAAGCTCAAGAACAGTCCTAGAACCCAGAAGTAGTCAAATTGGGAGCGATAACTAGACATAAAAGAATCCAAATGAACCGAGAATCTGGAATTAAGCACATGAACAAGCCTGAAAAAAAAAAATGATTTGCAATGAAAAGAAAGCAACCACCAGAACATACCGATAGGAGCACAAAAAACTACATACTAAACTGAACAAGAACTAAACTTAAAAGGAAATATTTTTGGTTGATGCAAGATTGCTCATAGACTGAGGATGCTCCTACATCAAAGCTCTTCTCAAACTCACTTTTGCATCACTCCAAACTCAATCTTCTTGCAAATCATTCACATAGACTTCTCATACACACACACAATTCATCCATTTGCACATCTTAAATATGAGATACAACATTGAAAACCTAATTAAGGGTTGGCCAAAACAAAATTATAAGCATTATTTCACAAAATAAGCCACCTAGACCTAAGATACTTAGATTGGTCCACTCTAAGAGAAAGAGGGAACCAAAACATATCACAATACATCCTTCCACAATTGATCCAACAATCCACACATGCTAACACATACTCCAAAGGGCATTACAAAGCGTAACGTGTAGACATAACCAACTAGTCAGTTGCATAGCCACTTGTGATGCAAACATACTCCATGAGGATCTCCACATGCCAAGGTGAGACCCAAACAAACATTGTCAACACATCTCCTAAATTATATCCAAATGAAAAGAATAGGATCCACTAAACTGCAATACAATCAACAACATATCTAGAGGGCACTAAAAGCATTTCAAACCACCCTAAATACAGGATAACACAACCAACACGAAAAGCATATCTAGACCAACATCCATCTAGATAACCAAGGTCTGAGAAAGAATATCCAAACCAACATCCATCTGAATAACCAGGTTTGACATCAATGACAACCATACAAGCTCAAGCTATCAATAATCTTGCCCTTTGTCATTGATGGAAAAACTAATGAATAGCAACACTAATTTGATCCTAATAATCTCACAACAACTCTCTCTCTCAATATCATAACAACTCTCTCCTCCAATATCAAAACTCTCTTCTCTAATCTCACAACAACTCTCTCCCCCTTTGAAAACAATGACAAATGGAACTACAAATCATACTGACCAACTCACACCACTGTTGCCCCTATGAGCATCAACAACATCAATCCAGAAGACAAGGATAAGTGCTAAGTCTCCCCCTGGAAAGATGCACCACTGAAAATGAATCAATTAGAAAAAGGAGGTACAATGACCCCTACTTCTGTGTGAGATACTCAAAAGTATCCTTGGCCAAAGCCTTAGTAAAAATATCTACTATCTACTATAATGTAGAAATGTATTCCAGTCTGACTTCTTTCTTTGCAATCTTCTCTCACAAGAAATGATAATGGATTGAAATGTTTAGTTCTTGAAAGCATAACCAGATTATTTGAAATGTTTATAGCACTACTATTATCACACAGAATAGAAATAGTTTTATCATACACTACTTTGATATCCTTAAGAGTCTACTTCATCCACAAAACTCGAGTACAACAAGATGTTATAGAAATATATTCAACTTCTGTAATGGATAATGATATTGATTCTTGTTTCTTACTCATCCATTAAACCAATCTATCTCCCAAAAAGAATGCAACACCATGGGTACTTTTCCTATAGTCAATACTTCTGAGCCAATCAATATTTGTATATACTTTCAACTTGAAATCCTCATCACTACTTGATCATGAGTTATCTTCAGATTAGCTTGAAATCTTGTAACCAAACATACAACTTGCATAATATCTAGTATAGAAGTGATAAGATATAGCGGTCCTCCAGTCATATATATGTACTTCTCCTAATCAACATCTGAAGATGTATCATCTTTGCCTAACATCCATCCAACAACTAAAGGGGTAGTAATAGGTTTATAATTCTCCATATGAAACTTCTTTAACATACTTAGCTCGAGAAATAAAAATTCCATCATTTAACTGAGTAACTTGAAGAACAAGAAAGAATGACATCTCTTCAAGAAACTAGAAGAGAATATCTCCTATCTAAGAAAGATACTTGGTGAAGGAAGGAAGGCTATTGATGATCTTAAAATAATGCTACATGAAAAATCTAGAGAATGTATCAAATTTAAGGAAGAAGTGAATTTGTTGAAGAAAGAGTTGAAAGAGGCAAAAGAACAAATTGACAAAGGCCTAAAGATTAAACGTGGGAGTGAATTGCTTGATGTGATGTTGAGTGCTCAAAAGAAAAGCAAAGATAAAGGTGGACTTGGTTTTGAAAAATGTTAAAGCTCTGAGATTCCTAGGAATAGAGATAAAGGGAAGGAAAGGTCAAGGATGAATTGAAAGACTCTAGCAAAGATCAACAAGGTTTCAAAAGGACTCATCCTGCTCAAAATAGGTATTCATCAACCTTTAATAGTAACTATTTTCCATGCAGTAATTTTGGACATAGAGTTAGTGAATGTATGAGCCAATCATTTAATGGTCAATGCTACAATTGCAATAAGTTTGGACATAAGGCAAATGAGTGTAGAAGTAGGATCATATGGAATGAATTTGAATACAAACTATGGTAGAAATGTTCAATCATTCAATGGATATTGTTATGCAAGCAACAAATTTGGGTATAAGGCTTTTGAGTGCATATCTAATGTCAGAAGAAGTGGAAATGGTGTACAACAAGCACAAGGGCTTCACCTAGTGAACCTAGGTTATATCACCTGCATTCAAGGAATACTAAAGAATCCCCCTATTTTCAAAAAATATTTCCCTAAACTCCTTTTTTTCCACCCCCTCCCAATAGATAGCCTGAATTAAAAGCCCTCCTATTTGCACAAAATATTGCATTTTTTCATAGCTCGAATTAAATGCCCCCCTATTTTCACCGATGGGCAATATATTGTACCCTCATTTTTGAGATATTAAACCCCCCAATATGAATGCACGTGATATGATATTGTCTATTTAGTGAATCCCCCATGACAACAAGGTTCAAATTGTTATAACTGCAATAAATTAGGACACATTGCTAGGTTCTATAGAGGAAAGAATGAGAAGAGTACTATTTTGATAAAGAAGATTGATATCAGTGAAGAAAAGGAGATGAAGAAAAAATGGGTGAAGAAATCAAATGAGAAGGTGGAACAAAAGATTAGGGATGGGTCTGCACCTACCACTAGTACATTCAAAGCTAAGTTCTGATGGTCGATTGTCAGAATTGCGACAAATTTTCATTGAAGTGCCGACAAAAGTAGCCGTCGAAAACTCATCATCGGATTTGTCAACAATTCCCTGACCATTGAAAATATGACAATCCCATGGACTCTACCAACGATGGGCATGATCGCTCTTCCGATAAAAAAAGTCATTGAACATGTAGCATCCCCATCGGATGTTTCAGTAGGTTTCATCGCAAAGTCGATGGCAATTTGGAACTTTACACTGACGATGATGTTGTTTGTCCAATGCTTGTGTCGTCGGTCCATTCGGAGGCATCGATGACCATCCGACTACGAAGTGTCACCATACGTACAACATCCTCATTGGATGTTTGTGTAGTTTGAGTCGGAAGTGCGACAACTCCATAACCTTTTCACCGACGAGAACATTGTATGTCCTTTGATTTCATCATCGATGGAAAGCGTGGTATTCATCATAATTCTGACGATGATAATATTTTTATCAAAAAAAATATATTATTATCCAGTCATTGATATGTATAGTGAATGATATTCTATCCCCACCACCTACCAGTAGGGGGCATAGGTTTGAAGCTAATATGAGGTGCATCGTTTCAAGCTAATATGGTCAGGCGCACCATGGTTGAGATGGTCCAACTCCCTAGTCTCACTCTAGGACTAAGCTCATGCCATATCTAAATGAAAGACATCTCAAATACATTGTCGGTAGAAAGCTGCAAAATCCCATTTTCATACATAAGCAAGACATACACAATTGGGCACAATCACCAAGAGAATGGTAAAAAGTGTGTTTGAGATCATTGTCCTAATTGTGGTGTGGTCACTAAGACATCACTGTAAATTTGTCAATCTTTCCTTCATTTAAACCAAGTAAACCTTTAAATTAAGGGTGTAATTTTCAAAATACATATCCATATGCATATACATATACATAAAGGTTTACTTGGTTTAAATGAAGGAAAGGTTGACAAATTTCTCCATGTAGTTTTACCTGACTCTAGAATTAGTCAGTTGTTTAAAACAACTCATAACCATTGTAACAAAATTCACACTAATAATATATTTCCTAACAATTTTTATCCATGAATGATCTTTGGGTTTGCAATATCGAATTCAATACACGCAATATCATTAGAACTCAGAAATCAATAAACTTGTTTCAAATAAAAAACACAGTGATCTGAATTGCAAGAAAACTATTTAATGTAATGCCTGTTGTTTGTATTTTGGAAAAAAGGGTTGGCTACAAAATTTTGTAGAGCATACTATTTGAGTAATTTACATGTCAAGTGTTTGTTATAATGTCTAAAAACTAAATCACGAAAAAGTGAAAAAAAAATTGGTTAGCAAATCAGGGGTGCACTTTACATTCTTGTTGTTATCCAATTCTCTTACTTTATCTTTGTTTCTTTCTTCAGATTTGGGGTCTAGAGCTCCTCCCTAAGCAGAAATTGTTGGTTTTGTCTCCCCTCCTTTGGCTAGAGAGTTTCTTGCTATCTCTGGTAGTTTTCCCTCAGGGTTCAACTTCACTATTGGTCGGACTTCTATTTTCCCTACCTTTTTCTTTAAGTGCTCCTCCTCTTGTTTCCAAGATTTTTCCTTTGCCTTCTACTCAATGGCCCTTGGTTGTGCCTTCATGCCCTCTTAATGTCATCACTACGTTCCTGTTTCCTTCAAATGATGGCTTCTCTATGTTATGCAATATCCATCTTGGATCTTGCAACATCAAATTCTGGCATGGTTGATGTTGATGCGAGTGATTGGACAATTGTTTTTTATCACATTTTTTCTTTGAGTAAGAAGATCCTTCTCAAGCAGTTTGGTGTTGTCAAAAGATAAACAAGTTGTCAAGAAAGGTGAGGGCTAAAAAGAATCTTTAGATTAATGTTTTTGACTGTGTTGGTTATTGTTGATGTGGTTTTTCATTGATTTTCTTCAGTTATTCTTCGCCAATAGCCTATTTATAACAACTTTATCTTTTTGGAAGTGGGTCCTCTCTAGAACCTACAACCAATCTATCAAAAGAAAATACATCTTGGAACATGCCATCACAAAAATATGTCATTTTTATATGTAAAACTAGAATGTTCAGGTTTTTTTGAAAACAATCAAATTGAAATTCTCATCTTGGTCTCACAAGTATTAGGGTTCTTACCTAGCAGGATGCTCCTCACAAGGATGATTGTATGTTGTCCAGATTGGCTTGCCCTAGAAAATCCTCAGGATTTGCAATAAAAGTCAAAGAAACAATAATAATATCCTCTAGTTCATATAAGAAATGATTTATAGTGAGTGTCCTTGAGATAAAAGAGCATTTACATTAATGTAGTTGTTTGTGTTGAGGGTAAATCGATGATAGATTCCTCCTGGGAGGATAATCATATCCCCCTTCTTAACCCATATTCATATCCATCGATCCTCTTTATCCCTTACATCAAAGGAGCCTATAACAAAATAAACATAAAACTCAAGCATCAGTATATGTCATTGACAACTCCTGTTTTATGAATTCTTTCAAATTTGTCTTCGCTAGAGTCAGCTTGCTAATAGGCTATTGCTATATACTAAGAATTAAATTCCTGAAATTCCATGACTTTGACCATAAAGACACATAGAATGGGTTCAAGTAATGTATACGAGAATTAAAGGACAATGGAAACTTTTCCATTGTCTGTAATAGATAGCAAGAAGAAAAGACTATTATCTATGTAACATCTATTTGACAATTTTGGATTCATAACTTTACGTATAAACATATACAACCATGGTATATTGCAAAATGACATAAAAAATCCATTTCATGTAATCAATAATTTTGTACAAAGGGGAGGATGCTAATCATGTCCCCCTAAATATTCACAAATAGGTATTGAAGGAATGCTTACAATAAATATGATAAAATAATACTTGGTTTAGAGGATATAGCTAATTCACCCCTCAATTTAAAAGAAATATCAGGTAAAATTTAGTACTTCTTTTAAGTTGATCACATTATGATGTAGCACATTAATCAATACTACAACACTGCCACTGGAAAAAGGTAGCAATCTGTCAAAAAGAAATAGTGATAAATGATAGGGATATAAACTGTGCTGAAATGGTTTTGTAATATTTAGCACTTTTAATATAAATCCAACTTTTATTTAGCAAAAAAATATATTGATGAGTAAAATGGTTTAAAAAACAGACTTTTTTTGTATATTGAACATGGAAGTTTCAATGATGATGTTTTGAGATGGATAATTGGAATCCCACTATTTTCCCTATATTGTTTTAACCAAAATTTTGGACATGATTCCATTTAGTTTGCACTCCATGGTTCATAGGTTATTAGGATTAATGGTTATGTTTCCATGGTGTTTGGATCCAAGCAAAATAAGTTCAATGAATCAATAAATGTAGTTTACTCGATACAAAATGTTTGTATATAGATATGGTATACGACATACATGGTGCATGGCAGATCACAAGTTCTTTGATGATTGATTGACAAGAAATGGCAGATCTACTAACAAGTTTCTTCTTGTTCTTAATGGTCCACAATTTTACTGTTTGCAGATTACATTTCATAGTCACAGGTTGATGGATCACATAGATCATTAATTATAGATTATTTCAAGTTGTTCATGGTTTATTGTCACCTAGTTTCTTACCTAATTTTGCATTGTTTTCTACTTTATTTCCTAGCATTCATCTGCACTTGAGTCATTCCTGTGTTGCTTCAGATATGTTATTCATGATTTATCCTTAGCTTCCATGGTTAGTACCGATTTTGCATTTGACTCAACATAATTCCTAGTTGTGTATTGTACTTCACACATCACACAAAAAGGGTTATTTTAGGAATTAGGATACGATATAGTATTTTACAGTCCTAATATCTAGGTCATTAAACTTTCACATATTGATGTATCACAGTTAGGTATTTTATAATTTGATGTGTGCTTAATGTACCTAGTTTATGGAGTGATTACATATTTGTTTGATTGGAGAAAATTAACCAGTGTGCTTAATGTACCTTTTCAACTATGCTTCTTGACAAACAGTTTACTTGAATGCTCTACTGCTGATTTTCAGTTTGTCTTTCTTGATTTTGTGAATGCCAATGTTTGTTTGCTGATACTTTTGAGATGGCATTTTGGCAAACAGTATGCATGCACTGAAAGGGTTTCAATTTGGAATTGATATTGATAGTGTAGATATCACTTTATAATAATCAAGATTTGCATTCACTGAAATGATTTTAATCAACTAAAGAGCAATATTCATGACTTACAAGTAATAAAAAAACTTACAAGGATGAGGCATATTCATGACTTACAAGTAATAAAAAAACTTACAAGGATGAGGCATATTCATAACTTTTGTAGTCTTGCCTTGGATATCAACACTAGAAGCAACTCATATTGTTTGTGTACAGACAAGAAAATATGGGAGTTCATTATACCCAACAAATTATGGTGTTGTTGTTCGTGTTGGCTCTGTTGGACCCTACAATTAAGATTCAATATACATTATTCAATAAGATTAACTGTGCAACATAATGAAATATTGAAAAGTGTGTTATCTTGTTGAGCTTCACTTGGTTTCGAGAATAGTTTAATATTCTCTACTTAATAACGTTCATTAACACATAACATTGATTAACATTAATTAACAAGAAACATTCATCAATATTAATTAACACATATCATCCATAACCATTAATTAGCACATAATTACATTCACTAACACATAAAAATCAGTCATTATCAAATAAGTTAGATTACAATCATTTCTTTTTTGTTTTTTCTTTGAAGCTATGAAAAGACTAAGTGGAGCATCGTTTTCTTCATCATTTCCCCCCTTTGCAAATTTTCCACCAACTGCTCATGGTCTTGATGTATGCCTAGTCCTATACTAAGGATGAGGACACTAAAGCGAAGGGGGGTCCTCTGCAATGACAAAGAAATGGGTTAAATTCAAAACAAAAAAATATTATTGTTACAAGTATTTCATTAATTTAGAGAACATAACTGTTGCGATCTTTACCTGATGGGGCCACATCATTTTGTGTAGCCTCAACCGCAACATGCTAAACACCCTCTAGATCATCTAGAGTTGAAATACTAAAGGTTACATTAATGCTGAACACCAATTGCAATTATATTTGTTTAAAGGAATAACAGTGGTCCTCTTTACCTGAGTGGGGAACATCACGTTCTTGATGTTGTGTACCCAGATCATGCTCCACTTGGTCACCACCGACTACATGCTCTAAAATATTAACAAAAAAGGTTACATTAATTACTACTCTAATTACAAATTAAGATGTTTAATTGTACTAATAGCCAAGTAAATAAATTTGAATCGAAAATGAATACCTCCACTACTGGGATGCACATCCGGACCTTCATGTGTAGGTGGTGTTTCATGATTAGTAGGCTGCATTCCAATGTCATGCACATTGTTATCATTGCTTTCTTATTTAAAACAAATATAGTCGCTTTATGTTGGAACTCAACATCAATTAGATTATTGGTAAAGTATTCAATTTGAAACAATTTCCATTTAGCATATTTACTTGTGTGACGGATGCACTCGAATGTTATGTATGCCCACTCAATTCTCGTAGCCGATCAACCATGGCTGAATAGCCTTGCTGGTAGGCAATTCTCTTGTCATCTTCTATGGGCACTCGATTGAATTCAGAGCCTTGCATTTTTGCTCAGTACCGTGAATTTTGCTTGCATTGTTTGATAAAAATAAAACGTTTGCAATTTATTAATATTTTGATGCAATATTTTGTTTACATGAGATACTTACAATTCATGCAGCAAGTTTCATGTAACCACTAGAGTCGACTTTGTGTTGCCCGTGCTTTTCTTGTCTTGCCTTGGTTGCCTTTGATGTGTCACTCAGTCTATAAAAAGTTTGAAATATGTTACATTATATAAATATAAAGAGTGATTAATTAGTACATAATTACATTCTTAATAGTATCTTGTACCTTCTTCTGGCATCTGGTGGTGTATTTCCTTTTTTCCTTTCAATTCTCTCCTTGGCATCCAAAATCAGGTCCTTACACTCCCTCTCTAGAATCATGGGGGGACGCTCGTACTTTAGGTTCCTCTCTAAATGGGTCCTGTATTGGTCCCTCACATACTTTAGATATGTGCGAACATTTTCAAGGAGTTTGGTTTTGTCAAAGGTGTCATTTCCAAACCACTCAACCATTTGGTTTGTCAATTCATCTTTTAACCTTTTTTCTTGGTCATTCCACCTTTTAAAGCAAAAACAAACCTGTTAGATTCAGAAATGAACTAAAGCTACATTTATTACACTTCAAGAAATGGATCAAAGGAAAACTATTCTAGCAATGATATGAAATCAAAATAGTGGATTAGGGTTAGTTCACATATGATGTACCACCTTTTATGTATGGTGGGCCTAAATATCTACAATACAATGTCACTAAGATATTCATAGAAAATATCATTTCCTGTGAAAAATTCATGGGATCATTAGTCCAAAATGAGTGATCATAAAGTAAATTACAATTAGAGTATATATATAATAATAATTTTAAAGTACCTGGAACCTTTTGTATCTTTAAGGGATCCATTTCTTCGTCGCTCACCACCAATGTGGCCTACAACATTCTCATACTAGCAATACGAGAAGATCCAGGAAATGATGATATGTTATCAGCAGTAGTCGCCTCTGGCACATCCTCATGTGCATCTCCTCCTGCAAAAAATGAATCCACTATGAAATGGCATTAGAATTCAAGAAAGAACGCTTGAAGGGAAATAAATACATGATAGAAGATAGAGCAAAAGAGGGATCTACCAATAGTGGGTGGGCCAATATGACGTGCAGTAGAGGATGTCTACATGCTATGTGTTGCCAACATTGTAGTCGGCAATATAGGTGAGGGTAACCTCTGATGAGGCGCTGGCGGCATTTGCACAGGAACATTAACAACACCTAAAGAATAATAAATTAAATATATCAAACATTAAATATATTAAAAATGCAAGAATTGTAAACAAGGATGAACCTTTATTTTGAAAATTGATAGTGTATACACCTAAAAATTGGCTATGAGCAATTAAATAAATATTTTAATATTTATTTAATAATTATTCTTCTATTAAATAGTTAATTTGAAAAGATTAATTTATTTAATTCATTTTCATGTCTTTCTATTAATTAATATTTTTTTAATTAATTCACTTATCTTATTCCTCTAATTAATTAAATATCTAATATTTAATTATTCCTCTAACCAAGTTAATTAAATATCTAATATTTAATTATCTCCTCCAAGCAATTAAATATCTAATATTTAATAATTATTCTCCTATCCTATAGTCTCAAATATTAAATAATTCTTAAATTATTTAATATCTCTTTTCCAACTCACCCTCCATCTCCACTTCATCTTCCCTTTGCCAACTCATCAAACATGTGACTAAAGAAATTAATATTCCTTAAATATTAATTCATGATTTATCTCTAACCTCCAAACTTAATGAATATTGTGTACGTACACATATTTCATAACCATTTCCTATATTCTCTCCAACACCCCCTACATCTTAGGAAGGACTTGAGTCCACTTGTCCTACCATGCCTAAATCTTCTCCAACCATCCCTAGATTCCCTCAGTCAGCAACCCAGTCAAGGTGAGATGAGTGACACTTGTCTTCTCCTTCCCCCTTTCTCTCAACTTTCACCTTTGCTCACAGCCATTCAAATCTGCAGATTTGATCAAGACCATTGATCTAAGCCACATCATCTTATCCTCTCAAAGTCTATAAAATCAAGAGCTTCAGTTGAGAGAGAGAGAGACTTCAAGAGACTGCAAGTGCATTTTGCAAGCTAATCATATGCATCTGTGAGTTTTTGAAGGAAATATCATTTTAGCAATATTATCATATAGTATCATTTAGCATAATCATGTAGCTTTGTATATCATACTATCAGTTAACTACAAGTTATCAGTCCATTCTTCATATGCCATCTTGGAAGCCAACAATGCATTGTCTGAGAGCACACCATCTGCAACCAGGAACAGTGGAGTTAGGACACAATGAGACATAAGCCATGAAGGTAAAATAGTGTTTTATTTTAATATTTATTTCATGTAGTTTCATTGGTGAATTTTGGATTTCCTGTATGCATTTCTATTTTATTTTGTGAAACTAACTTATTATAGGTAACATTCTAAGGATGAAATTCAAGCTCACACATTTTGGCGCCCACCGTGGGGCTGGACCTCACATATACCTTTAAAAATCTCGCAAAAAAAAAAATTAACATATTTTTAATGCAGATTCACGCATATGTCAATTCTGATAGCACTTTTGCATTATAGGTTAGCGCTTTTGCACAATAGGTTAGCGTATATGTCATGCAAGTTAGCGCTTTTGTCAAAAAATCAGCGCTTTTGCACAATAGGTTAATGCATATGTCATGCAGGTTAGCACTTTTGTTAGAAAATCAGTGCTTTTGCATAATAGGTTAGCGCTTTTATCTAAAAATTAGCGCTTTTGTAATGCAGGTTAGCACTTTTGTAATGAAGGTTAGCGCGTGTGTAACGCAGGTTAGCGATTTTGAACCATAAGATAGTGCACTTGACAAAAAAATTGTAATTGATTTGAAATTAGGCTTGTGGAAGCCCACCTAAGGTTTTTTCACTAACTTTTTACTATTTTGCAAGTTTTTAACAGTTTTCTGTAGGTTTGGAGAAAATAATTTAGGATTTAGTGATTTCTTTCCTAGCTTTTTCAAAGTTGGTTAAAAAGAACTCATACTTCCTTTTGGGTAAAAATAACTTTATTTTTCAATTTGGTGTTCTAAAAAGTACCTCACTTATTTTTGGGCTCTAAAAATAATCACATTTGCAAGGTAAAAAGAACAACAAATCAAACATTTATTTTCTTGAAAAGTTAGGACATTCACACTTCAAATCTTGGGCTCTAAAAAGAACAACAATCTTTTATTTTCCTGCAAAGGCAAAAAGCACAATCAATATTATATTTTGCAAGTTAAAAAGAACAATCAACTTGTCCATTCTAACAAAGCAAGTTACTTTTTGCAACGATTTTCATTTTTTTGACCAAGTTTTCCAGTTCCTAGTTTAGAAAATCATTTGCTATATGGGGCTAAAATAAACACCATGCTTATTGGAGCAACATCTCCAAATAGGACTTAGCCAACAAATTGCTTTGAAAAGGTTAAAAAGAATGCTTGTATTCTATGTCTCGAAAGTGGTAGGTATATGCTCTCCCCTTAACTGGGTGATCAAAAATCCAAACCCACTCTTTTATGCTTTCTTTACTTTCAAGAAATTAAACCTTTAGAGGGCCTGCCTTCCCAAGTTGCCTTGAGGGGGCCAGTGAGAGGGGAATGACCTAAAGTGGAAACAGGATAATACCGAGTCCTTCCAATCCACTCTAAATAAATCGTGTTTGCAACAAAAGTTCAAACATGTGCTGATAAGTTCATACCGACACTATGTTTCCCCATAAACCCTATGGAGCATAACCTCTATAGGCTGGGAACCTTCTGTATTCATAGAGCTGAAAGTGTCACATGTATGGCCACATGACCAGAAGCCTTTACTAAAAACCACTTGTACTAGTTGCCAAAATCTTTCTAGTTGTTGGCGTAGGAGGTCAGACCTCTGAAGCGGCTCACACACATACAGTTCCTAATAGAGATATAAAGTTTTCCATGAGGAGATTTCATGAAAACTGGTGCTTGGCTGCCCCAAAGAAGTGAGTGCCAAGGGTGGAGCCAATGGAGTCAAGCATCTAAATATCCACTTTGAATAGCGTAGCCTCGGGGGAAACCCCATGTGAGATTCAACAATTATTGTCTCTGCCTGCCATAGGAATGGTACTTGTTTGTGCATTTTGTTTATTAAACACTGTGTCTTCTATGTCTGTAACATGTTCCAAATGGTCAAAAATTGAAGAAGATTATCATCTACAAGTGAGCAAAAATCCAACAAATTGCTGAAAAATTGATCAAAAGGGTAATACAAAGGCTTTCCAACATTTGAAACACCAAATCAAACCGAGTGATCAAGAGTATATCATCCAACTATCTCAACGACAATAATACCTAGCTAGGTATTCAAGATTAGTAAAGTTTCCATATCAAGAGACTTTATTCATATCATTTGACATACTTTGTCATAGGGGCCTATTGAACAAACCCTCTATTCGACTTAGTGAGCTTGAGTATCTGAAACGAAGTATCCATCAAGTCAACAACATCAACCTATCTAAACTGAAACTTTGAACACTCATGTGTCCATCCCTTTTCGCTTGAAAAAGAAGAAGCTTATTCAAAGGAAATGAGTCCTAGCCTAAATCAAGATCAAGATATCATGGCTCTCCAATCTAATCCCATTTTTGATCAAGATCCTACCGATCAAGAATCTTATGATGATCCCCTAAAATTTTGGTATTCCATCCACGATGATCCCATTTTATCTCAAGAGCAAAGTCCCATTCAACATCCACCTCCTAAGCAAGAGCATGGTATTCCTTCCATCTCCTTCACTAATCTAATTCAAAATCAAGTGGAAAACACAAACTCAAATGATCCTACTCCAAGTCAAGATCACAATCAAGAAAACTCTTCATCCTCCAAATCAATTTTAGGTCCTTTCATTCGAAAGTCAAAATCTTCATCCTCCAAATCCATTTTAGGTCCTTTCATTCGAAAGTCAAAATCTTCATCCTCCAAATCCATTTTAGGTCCTTTCATTCCAAATTCAAACTCTTTATCCTCCAAATCCATTTTAGGTCCTTTCCTTCCAAATTCAAACTCTCCATCCCTTCCATCCATCTTGGGTCCTTACTTCCATCCGTCCACCATTCCATCACCTCAAATGATCCATAAGAAAGATCAACAAAGGCACACATCTTTTAACTTCTTTAAAAAATCTATCTAAACATCTTTCCAAAATTATTCTTCCATCATTTCCTTTATCTATTTTGGGTTCTTATGTCCCAAAATTCAATTTTCCTCCATATCTTCATTACTTCTCAAGTTGTGTACCAACACTCATCTTGATTACATTTCCATCTATCCTCGCACAAATCTTCAAACATTCTATCTATTATCCAACACATATTTTCTATCCTTCCATCCCTTTCATTCAATCCTTTGCATAAATTCATCATCTGTGAAATAGGCATTTGTGTCATTTTGTCACATGCTTACCCATACTCGAATCTCATGTTCAGTCCTTTTCCTAGATATCTATTCATGATACACTTTAGAATCTGAGTTTATTCCTCTTCAACATTATCTTTTGGTTGGGATACACACTCAATCCAGAAAAGAACTACTTATCGTATCTTGGTACCGACACCTTTTGATTACTATATCTCATACACTTAATCAATTGCTCTAAATCATTGTGATCTCTTAGTCGAAGACATGGCTAGTGAAAAATCTAAAATCTTGCTTCAGTGCCACTGTAATTATCAGACCCATGTAAGTTTCATTACTTACAAGCCAATGCAATCAAAATAAGGAAAAAAAAAGACAATATCAAAAGATCCAAAACATGATCAGGAAAAGAAATATCCAAAATAAGAAAAAAAAATGAAATAGAAAAAAGCTTGGCTATGGGAAAATGTGAGTAACTCCATCGGGGCTATGGACACTTGGCTGGCAATGGAGCAATATTTGTGATATTACAACGATAACCTCATTGGAGCTATGTATTCTTTCTGGCAGTGAGGCTCTATCTAGGATGCTTTTGAAGTCAAGATAACTCATGTAGCTAGCCATGTTGGATTCTAAAGATTACAATGATCATATGAGCTAGAATCAACCCAACTGCACACACATGGGTAATCAAAGACTAAGTACCTTGATCCAATTTGGGATTCTTCTTCCCTTTTGAGTCTACTTCCTAGTTTCTAGATATGTTTGGTTGAATTTATCAGAGGTTCTAAGTGTGGGTTGGATCTCTATCTTTGAAAAGTTCAGGAACATTTATTCAGGTGGTGCTAAATACTGTGACAATCTTACATATCACCTCTTTACAAATGGAGACTTCTATAATTGGGGTCAAAGTTTCATCCACTCTATTCTTCATACCACATCTCCCATTATCCTTCCTACAGTATCCATTTGATAGTTCAGATACTTAATATAAGTACAGATCCAATAGCCAACAAGATGAGAGGGGGGCAGGTGAATCATACAAACTTATTCATCCATAAAAACATCAGATTCAACCTCGGTAACATATATCAGTCATATAATCAAAAACTGTCAAACATGCAAACTCAAAAGCATATGAACAATATAAACCTCATAACACCAGATTCAATGTGGAAACCCAAATAGGGAAAAACCACTGTGGGATTTCGGACCCACTAAGAAATATACTCTTCTAGAGTATGCTCGGTTAAAAGCCAATCCTGTTAAAGATTACAAAACACATTGCTAGATGTGACCCGGTTAAGGGATTTCCCTCAGATCTGTTAGGATCTTCACTTTTTTAGAAGTGACCTTGTCAAAGGATTTCAAACACTCATTTAGAATGTCACCTTGTTAGAGGATTTACATATAAGATTGTTAAGTCCACTTGGTTAAGAGATTTCCTGTCACTTTCACAAACTAACAGTAACACAATCTATCTGCAACTTCACATCTAAAATGCTAAAGAAGATTCCTATTTGTTCAATACAATCTAGACATAGAACTAATCTTGTCTATCTGTTGGGCATCAATACTCTGTTATTCTAATAGGTCTTCAAGCTTCTATGCTCGGTAATCACTATGTAGCATCCCTATGCATACACTTGCCCGCATACATTGTTTATCAACAGTTCCTTATTTATAAACAATCATCTAACCGCTTAATCTCCTTGATCACATTTCCCATGATCAATCATAGCCATCAGATCTTCAATCTTGTCTAGGTTCATTGTATCTTACGATCTGAAAAATGTTTTACCCCGCCTCGAAACTTGCACAATCATCTTGGAACTTGTGTTAGGGTAATGTGGTTCAATCTAAGCTGTAGATCTTCTTGCCGACTTTCCATTGCCTTAGATTTGTTAACAAACTTCTTCCACGGCTTGCCAATCATTGATCCACTCCAGCTCATCAGCTTCTTTTATTAAATATCATACGTAAACATTTAATGCATTTTGTTATAGCTCGGTTACAACTCGGTGAATACTAAACTTTACTCGGTAGACATTCTGTCTTCATTAACCGACTACGATAACCTTAGGGTTTACCGACTAGGTTCTGTAGGGTTTACTAACTAGGTTCTTTGCTTGATAACATAGTATAGTATTACCCTTTACATTTTACAACATATGTATGATGTTAGAATGATCTAAAACATCAAGATCTCATCATTGTTTGACTCGGTAGAGTTGCCCATTGAATAACTGTTAAGTATTTGGATTGTTGTGATTCTGAAATGCTGAAATGCTCTCCCCTATACATCGGACTTCTCTTCTAGTTTCAATCTGTTGTCATCTCTCAGTCTTCTCCCCCTGGGTAGGTCTTCTCCTTCTTGGTCTTCTCCCTGGTCTTCTCCTTGGTCTTCTCCCACTTTGACAACAAGAATAGAACTAAAACATAATTTCTTTGTTGTAAGAGGCTATTTCATGCTGTTGTATATCAACTGAGTCTCGATGAGAGCATTTGTTTACAATTCCTGTTCCCTATATCATTTCCTGTATTATCCCAATATTATTCCAGTACACTTTCAGAAAAACATTCTAAAGTGTATCACTCCAGCATCAGCTCCCTAAAAGATATTCAATAGATTCATCAAAGTGATGCTTTCATCGATCTCGGTCAGTGAGTAAAAGATAGGGGTAGGACCCCTAACTTACTTCTGAGATATTCAAAAGTGTCCTTTGGTAGTGGCTTGGTGAAGATATCAGCTATTTGTTCCTTTGTGTTAACATATTCCAACACCACTTTCTTCTCTTGAGCTTCTTCTCTAAGATAATAATACTTGATAGATATGTGCTTTGTTTTAGAGTGCATAACAAGGTTCTTTGAAATATTAATGGCACTAGTATTGTCATAGAATATAGTTACTGGCTCGGTAACTTTCTCATTTATACCTTCCAACAATTGTTTGATCCATGCAATGTTGGTACAATTCAATGCTGCAACAACATATTCAGCTTCGGCTGTTGACTGAGAAACACATCCTTGTTTCTTGCTAAGCCAACTCACTAGTCTTTCTCCTAAGAAGAAATCTCCTCCACTTGTGCTTTTTTTGTCATCAATGTTGCCTGCCCAATCAGCATCAGTATAAACTTTTAAATCAAAATTATTTCCTTTCTGATATACTAAGCCATAATCTTTAGTGCCTTTCAAGTATCTGAAAATTCTTTTGATTGTTGTCATGTGTATTCCTTGAGGATCTGCAAAGAATCTTGCAACAATACCTACTGCATGTGCTATATCTGGCCTACTGTGAACAACATATTGTAGTTTTCCAATCATGGATCGGTAGAGTGTCTCATCAACAGATGTAGATTCATCATTCTTTGATAGTTTGTAGTTTGTAGTCATAGGAGTACTTACTAGATTTGAATCCTCCATTCCAAATTTCTTCAAGATTTCCTTTATGTATTTGGATTGAGTAATGAAAATTTCATTTTTCATTTGCAGTATTTGTAAGCCTATAAAATACTTTATCTCACCGATTAATGACATCTCAAATTCTTTTCTCATTTCATTACCAAAGTTTTTGCATAAAGAGTCATTTCCACAAAATATAATATCATCAACAAATATGGCTGAGATTAGTATTCCATTTTTATCATTCTTCATGTACATGTTGTTCTCACTTGTCCTTATAAAACCAATCTTAATCAAATAAGAGTGAAATCTTTCATACCATGCTCTAGGTGCTTGTTTCAAACCATATAAAGCTTTGTTCAATTTACATACCTGATCTTTATTATTGTCTTCAACAAATCCTTTAGGTTGTTCAATGAAAACTTCTTCTTCTAATATTCCATTCAGAAATGTAGATTTGACATCCATTTGATATACCTTGAAGTTTTTGAAAGCAGCGTATGCCAACAATGTTCTAACTCCTTCAAGTCTGGCAACAGGTGAAAAAGTCTCACCATAATCAATTCCTTCTTCTTGGGCATAACCTTTGCAAACCAATCTTGCTTTGCTCTGGATGACCTCACCTTTCTCATTTAGCTTGTTTCTGAAGATCCACTTTGTACCGATTACATTTTTGTCCTTCGGTATTGGGACCAGTGTCCATGTGTCATTCTTCTTGATTTGATCAATCTCTTCAGTCATAGCATTTATCCAATCTTCATTGTTAAATGCCTCTTTCACTATTCTCAATTCAAATTCAGATATCAAGCAAGTGTTCTATCTCAGTTTGTTCCTTGTCATCACTGGATCATCCTTGTCTCCTATAATCTGACTTGATGCATGGTGTCTTCTGACATATTTAGCTAATACAGGCTCGGTAGGCTCTGTATGATACTCTTCATCACTCGATAACTAGATATCTTCCTCATTTCCTTCAACAGTTATCTCGGTAGGACTTCTCGGTTGCACATAGACAAATTCATCATAGTCTTTTGGTTCTTTGGAATTCCCGTCATCAGTTTTTTTTGCAAATTCATCAATTTTCACATTTTCACTTTCTACTATTTTGTTAGATGATTTGATCAGACATTTAAATGCTTTTCTTCTAGAAGAATATCCTAGAAATGTTCTTTCTTCACTTTTCTGATCAAACTTGCCATTTCTATCATCTTTATGAACATAGCATTTTCTTCCAAAGATCTTAAAATAACTTACATTAGGTTTCTTGCCATACCAAATTTCATAAGGTGTCTTCAAAGTACCTTTCTTCAATTGAACTCGGTTCAAGGTGTAAACAACTGTGCTTATTGCTTCTCTCCAAAATGTTTGTGAAACCTTTTTCTCAATCATTAGTGTTCTAGCACAATCCACAATAGATCTATTTCTTCTTTCAGCTATTCCATTCTACTGTGGAGTTCTTGGTGTAGAGACTTGTCTTTTAATACCATGATCATTACAAAATAGGTTGAACTCATCAGATGTGAACTCTCCTCCTCTATCTGATCTAAGACATTTTAGTTGTCTTCCTATTTCATTTTCAACTCTAGCCTTGTACCACTTAAACATTTGAAAAGCTTCTGATTTTTCTTTTAAAAACATTACTGACATCATCCTTGAATAATCATCCACAAATAATATGAAATACTTATCACCATAATAACTTTGAACTTTCATAGGACCACAAAGATCAGTGTGCACAAGATCTAAAATTCCCTTAGAAGTGTAGGACTTACCTGTAAAGCTAGATCTCTTCATCTTACCCATTTGGCATCCTCGGCACATAGCATTCTTAGGTTTTTCAAGACTCGGTAGACCTCTTACTATGTGTTTCTTACTTATCTTGATCAGATTATCAAAATTAACATGACAAAACCTTTTATGCCATAACCAGGTGTTATCAATCTTTGCATGCGAACACTTGTTGTGAGTAGAGTCAAGGTGAAATGTATTACCTTTTGTTTGTGTCCCGGTAGTAGCTAACTTTCCATTCTTGTCATGAACTTTGACAATTCCTTTTTGAAATTCTATTCGATAACCTGTGTTGTTTAGCTGTGCTACACTCAACAAATTGTATTTCAAACCTTCAACCCAATAAACATCATTGCATCTTGCATTATCAAGAAGTGTTATGGATCCTTTAACTCTTACTGGACATGGTGCATCATTACCAAATCTAACATAGCCTCCATCATAATCTTCTAATATAACAAACTTGTGTTTATCTCTTGTCATATGATGTGAGCATCCACTATCTATAATCCAAGAATCATTAGTGTTTATGTGAGATATTAGGGCTTTTTCTTCATACCTTTCTTCATCTAATCCATCCTTGATAGCCACATAAACAACTTCCTCTATATCAGTCTCATTTGATTTATCATCTTTAGATTCTTCATCAGCAATTAAGCATGTCTTTCTATCTCTTCTTCTAAAGTCTCGGTGTCCTCTATAATGATTATCTTTCTGTCTGTCATCTCGGTAATCTCTCTTTTCAGTGAAATCTTTGTTAGGATAGTTAAAAGCCATATGTCCAATCTTATCACAATTGAAACATTTCAAAGGTAGTTTTCCTTTATACTTACCTTTGCCTCTCGGTAACCTTTTGGCCAATAGTGCTTCAAACTCTTCTTGCTTTCTGATTTCTTCATACAGTTTGTGTACCTCCTCCATGTTCTTCAGAAATCTTTCACTTACTCCACTGTGATCTCCTTCAGAGTACTTATACTTTCTTTCATTGTAATCATTAGATTCATTCAGATGAAAAGAACTAAATGCAGATTCAACTTTATTTACCGATGACCCACTGTTATCAAAATTACTTAACTCAAATGCATGTAGCTTACCAATAGTAGCATCCAAGGAAACTGGCATATTAGGTACAAACCTCAATTCATTGATTGCAGATACTCAGATTGCATAGGCAAGTAGAAGGGTTCTTAACAACTTACTTGTCACATCCTTTTCTTCAATAGTTCCTCTGCTCCTTTGATTTGATTTACAATCTCCTTTAGTCTTGTACTATACTAGGTTATGTTCTCACCTTCATTCATCCTCATAGATTCAAGTTGTCCTCTTAGACTATCAACTTTTTGTCTTTGAACATGTTCATCTCCTCCATATACAGATATGAGCTTAGTCCACATTGCCTTTGTATCAGTACATCCTTCTAGATCATTAAACTCTGAATCAGTCAATGCAGATGTTATTTCAATCATTGCTTGAATATGTTCTTGCTTCACTTTTATCTCTTCCATAGTCAATGGATAGGTGCTCAGTAAAACAAAATCATTCTCCAGATAGTATATAGAACATTCTCCAACTCTTGATAGATGTAGCTTCATCCTTTTTTGCCATGTAGAGAAACTTGACTTGTTCAGCTTAGGTCCATCCCTCTTATACATCTTTGGATCTTTAACTCAAGTGCCTTTAAACTTTCCTTTCGGAGTCCAAAGCTCTGATACCAATTGATAGTTTTGATACTTAATATAAGTATAGATACAATAGCCAACAAGATGAGAGGGGGGGTGAATCATACAAACTTATTCATCCATAAAAACATCAGATTCAACCTCGGTAACATATATTAGTCATAAAATCAAAAACTGTCAAACATGCAAACTCAAAAGCATATGAACAATATAAACCTCATAACACCAGATTTAACGTGGAAACCCAAATAGGGAAAAACCACTGTGGGATTTCGGACCCACTAAGAAATATACTCTTCTAGAGTATGCTTGGTTAAAAGCCAATCCTATTAAAGATTACAAAACACATTGCTAGAGGTGATCTAGTTAAGGGATTTCCCTCAGATCTGTTAGGATCTTCACTTTGTTAGAAGTGACCTTGTCAAAGGATTTCAAACACTCATTTAGAATGTCACCTTGTTAGAGGATTTACATATAAGACTGTTAAGTCCACTCAGTTAAGAGATTTCCTATTACTTTCACAAACTAACAATAATACAATCTATTTGCAACTTCACATCTAAAATGCTAAAGCAGATTCCTATTTGTTCAATACAATCTAGACATAGAACTAATCTTGTCTATCTACTGGGCATCAATACTTGTTATTCTAACAGGTCTTCAAGCTTCTGTGCTCGGTAATCACTATGTAGCATCCCTATGCATACACTTGCCCGTCTACATTGTTTATCAATAGTTCCTTATTTATAAACAATCATCTAACCGCTTAATCTCCTTGATCACATTTCCCATGATCAATCATAGCCATCAGATCTTCAATCTTGTCCAGGTTCATTGTATCTTACGATCTAAAAAATGTTTTACCCCGCCTTGGAACTTGCACAATCATCTTGGAACTTGTGTTAGGGTAATGCGGTTCAATCTGAGCTGTAGATCTTCTTGCCGACTTTCCATTGCCTTAGATTTGTTAACAAACTTCTTCCATGGTTGCCAATCATTGATCCACTCTAGCTCATTAGCTTCTTTCATTAAATATCACATGTAAACATTTAATGCATTCTGTTATAGCTCGGTTACAACTCGATGAATACTAAACTTTACTCGGTAGACATTCTGTCTTCATTAACCGACTACGATAACCTTAGGGTTTACCAACTAGGTTCTTTGCTTGATAACATAGTATAGTATTACCCTTTACATTTTACAGCAAATGTATGATGTTAGAACGATCTAAAACATCAAGATCTCATCATTGTCTGACTCGGTAGAGTTTCCCATTGAATAACTTATCCCCTTATTCATCATATTCTTTCCTGTGTCTTTACCGACTTCTTTATAATCTTCATATCATATTTCTTAAGATATGGCAACATCATACTAAATTAGAAAATCAATTTCTTGACATCAATGACAAAATAATAATATCAAGACAGTAAAACATCTTTAATCAGTTATGTCCATAATCATCAACAACCTTCTCAATATCCTTGTTATATTGCCAACACCATTACCCTATCTAAATTCATCCAGTGCTATCTACTATCTTGATTCATGCTAATCTATACCATCTATCCTAACTATTCATTTCTTCCATCATCTCTCACTATCTATGATCTTGTTTATCCTATCTGTAGGTTAGGAAATAGGAAATCATCACAAGACAAGATAAATGTAATAGCTCAATCACAAATGCATTCATTGCAATGATCTATCCTAAACAACACTCAATAGAGACATGAAATAAAAACATTCAAAAGCAAAGATTATGCAAACCAAAGATGTGATTTGAATGCTCCTTCATGCGGCTCCATTGTTCTTCTTTCCTCTTCAAATGGTTTGGTTGTGGATCTCACCTACAAGTGCACACACACAATTGAAAGCAAGTAGACGAGATTTTTGATCAAGAGTACTAGAAGCGTAAATTCGATAGTCTGATTACCAATTTGCTTTGATTGATGAAGATCATCCAATTTATAGAAGAATTGGAGAGATGACAAGATTAGCATGATTCAATTCAAATGGAAATTGCAAATCAATTATGTCAATTATGACAAATTATGACAAATTATGCACTTTCTATGCAAAATTTGTTGATTGATAATTTATGACAAATTATGACAACTTCTATGTCAAAATTGATTGATTGTCAATTATGACAAATTTATGACAAATTGACATGTCATTTCCATGAATTTAGGAGAGAAATAGGAGGAAATTGAAATTAGGAATTAGAAAATTAAGAAATTAGAGAATGAGGAAATTAGGAATTAGGTAAATTAATTAATAATTTGTCATTTATTAATTAATTCACAAAGAGGAATAATTAGCCAAGTAAATGAACATTTAATTGCAATGAGAAGACTTAGGATAAATAAATAATTTATTAATCCTAAAGGAGGAAATGACAAAACCAGGTTAAATGATTAAATCATAAAACCCTAGAAGACGAATTAGCAATGCGAGAATGACAATTAGGTCTTGATGAAAGATAATTGATTTGATCATGATTTGATTTTGGATTGATAAATGACCAATGTGATAAATGATTTGACTGATAAATGTGCCAATTGACGAGGAACAATGACAAATTGATCCAAATTGACACGATTGAGAAGGACGACAATCGATGACAAATTGATCGCAAAATGACAAAATCGACAAGAGGACAAGAATTGGCGACAAAATAGATTGCAAAACGACAATATTGAAAAATGACCACAATTGATGACAAATCGATCGCAAAATGACAAAATCGAACATGACAACGACCGATGACAAATCGATCGCCAGATGACAAGATTGAAAATGATAAGGATTGATGATAAATCGATCGCCAGGTGACAAGATTGATAAGAGGACAATGATTGATGACAAATCGATCGCAAGATTGATAGGACAAAACCCTAATTAGGATTGACGATGTCCAAAATGATGACAAATAAGCACGCACATTGATGCAATAGGATAAAATTGATCAAAATCATGATTGGATAGTATTGTCGACAAGACCAAATTCGAGAGGGAGATAAATGAAGAATGTAGAAGAAAGACTCGATGTTCACAAATGATAAAAACCAAGTACGAATCATAGGAGAAATCTTAATGCGACGCAAAAACCTAAAATGAGGCAATGCACAAATGTTAAAGTATGACTCCGCAAGCGTTGACCATTTTTAGGTATCTACACTATCCATATCCTATCTCCATCCATATCCCCTTTTACATCCTTGATCTTGATCAAAACTAAGGACAAAAACATGATTTCAAAAAAATCTCTTGACGTGTCTCCTCATAAGCTACCTTCATCTTTCACCCATTCATCTTCAGCTCAACAATTCATCCATTCCTTGTCTTGCTATACATTGGGGAAACCAAATACATCTTTCTTCTAATCCAAAAAGCTCAAAAAATAAAAAATATCCAAAAACTGAAAAAAAAAAGAACAAAATGGAAAATCAAAGCATGAGCGTATGGTCCATCCATCAAATCAACAATATGAAAACTATCAAAGTCTGCAATCAAACTAAATCAATCATCGATTATCAAATCTATCAAATCAAATTGAAGCAACTTAAGCTATCAAATCATTTTTTAAAACCTATCAATCATGGTTTTCTATCAATCACTAAGTTCAATCAAAACTTTGCTAAGCTCTTGCATTAGAAACTAAATTGGTTTCTTAGAGCCAATCAAATCTATCAAATCAAACTAAATCAATCATCAATTATCAAATCTATCAAATCAAATTGAAGCAACTTAAGCTATCAAATCATTTTAAAACTATCAATCATGGTTTTTTTATCAATCACCGAGTTTACTCAAAACTCTGCTCAGCTCTTACATCAGAAACTAAATCAGTTTCTTAGAGATACTGAAGCTAATCAAAGCTATCTATCCAATCTATCAAATCAGAGCTACTCAAGCTAATCAAAGCAATCAAATCTATCAAATAAACATCAATCAATCAATCAAATCAAGCAATCAATCAATCAAGTAATCAATCAAGCTAATCAATCAAGCAATCAATCAATCAGGTAATCAATCAAGCTAATCAATCAAGCAATCTATCAAGAAATCAAGCTAATCAATCAAGCTAATTAAGCAATCTATCAAGCAATCAAGCTAATCAAACAATCTATCAAGCAATCAAGCTAATCAAGCAATCAAATCAATCTATCCAACAACATCAATCAATTGATCAATCAAATCAATCAATCAAGTCCTTATTTCATCATACATGCACATCAAACACATTAAATCTAATCATCAAAGTGATTTTTAGCTTTTGCACTTATCAAATACTGCAATCAAACTAATCACATGTCTTGTTAATCAATTCATCACTCAAAATCTATCAACATCAATGTGTCTATACAAGGATAGGTACACTCGAAACTAGACAGATCGGTCTTACATTAGGTACTCACTCTTTGAAACCAGACATTCTTATCAATCATCGAACAAATCAAAACAATGACATAGATCGGTATGATTGTTGGATTCTATTATGGGTAGTATCAGTTGATGGTAGGACATGTTTCATCTCTCAAAAATCAGGAAAAATAAAAAATAAAAAATAAAAAACAAGTGGTTAAAACCTAGTAAACAGACGCTATCTAAAAAGTGAGTTCCTCCATCTATGAGATCACTTTGCACACCTATCCACTCCATCCTATCACATCTATCGATTCCATCTATTTTATCTTATCCATTCCATCCTTCGCATCCATTGCTCTAAACCATCATCAGAAATATGCATCCTACCAACAATTATCAATCTTTGACATACTTGTCATAGTCACTGTCTTAGATTTTATCAAAATCAATCATATCTGCATTTCTATCTCGCCATGGTTTAGATCTTGATCAATTCATACATCCATAATAAATTTTTGTTTCCATTGGGGGAAAAATCCTAATTCCTTTTGCTAAGGTGATCTTTTGAATTTTTAAAAAATCCAAAACATTCAAAAAACTTAGAAAAAAACAAAAACACCTAGGATTTTGAAATAGATCACGAGCAATAAAGAAATGAAAATCAAGACATTTCATTAACAATTGAATCATGAAACTCAGAAGCCAAAGAATCAACCAGCAAGCTATAAAGGATTATCAAAGATCATTCATTAAGATGATTATATCAGTTAATGACCATAAGAACATGTGACTGACATACAAGGTTCAGTGTTTATATCTTGATTTTATTGCTAATCATGTACTCTAAGTAACTCAAGGATGTCCATGACTAGAGAAGCTATGATGGGGCATGATTATTTTCTTTGATTGCTATCTGTGGTTTATCTCTTACTACAGTATGAACTTGTCTCAGGATATAATCGGCAAAAGATCAAGGAGGATGTTCCAAGTCATGCATGAAAGGAGATAACCCTTGTCTATTCTGCAAGCAATACTCGGGTCAACTTGATCCATTATATCAAGTTGCTTGTATTAACTTACTATATCAAAATTCATGTAAGGAATACTTAGGTCATCTTGAATCATTATGTCAAGTTGCTTATATTTTCTTACAACATTTTAAAGCTCAATGATGAAATCAAGCACTGTTACCTGATAGCGTATGAAGAATGGCAGTATAATTTTTAGTTAGATCATTTCACTAGCTCATTATTCAGTTGCATTATAAGCATTCATTTGTCAGCTGCATTATAAGCATATCATTTAATTAGCAGGTCAACGATTATAAATAAAGATTGAGTATACTTGGACAACAAAAACAATTTGCATTTAATCATTATCCATCTCATTTAGTTGTATATAAATCATTGCATTTGCATTCGCATTTGCATTTAGCTTGCATTTTATTCTTGAATGGGATCCTACAAGCTCATCTTATCCAAGGCTAAATCCATCACAAAAATCATCGAAGCATCATCATAAGTGTATACACAATCAAACTGATGACTCATCTCTCTCATGATATTGTCAACCCAGTGCCAATCTTATATCACCCCCTCAACCAAATCACCATCAACATATCTACTGATCCTGCAACCTGATATCAACAAACTATTAGTTCTTTATCCAATCAATCTTAATCCATCCTATCAATCGATCGCATCTGATCTATCATATCATGTCTTATACTGGATGTATCCTTCCTAAAACTAGACATTCTGACCACATCTTATACAAGATATATCTTTCCTGAAACTAGACACTCTTGATCATCTTTGTCTTATACAGGAGGTGTCATTCCTGAAACCAGACTATATCTAGATCTTATCGATCTCATCTTATCAATAGAAAACTAAACCATTGTGATCAAAGAACTCACACTTTCATCAATCAAAGTTACAGAATCAAACCTTTTTGAATCAGGACATCAATCTCGTAATCATCCAACTGCTTCGCCAATCAATTATCTCAATTGATCTCCCAAGGGGGCATCATCGTACTACAATTTATCAACCAAGGTATGGGGCATCCTATCAAACCAATATCATCATCAAATGAAATTATTCTTTGAATCAACGCGTTATCACACCTCGTTTCAAAGAGAGGCAAAATGTATATACCTAAAAATTGGCTATGAGCAATTAAATAAATATTTTAATATTTATTTAATAATTATTCTTCTATTAAATAGTTAATTTGAAAAGATTAATTAATTTAATTCATTTTCATGTCTTTCTATTAATTAATATTTTTTTAATTAATTCACTTATCTTATTCCTCTAATTAATTAAATATCTAATATTTAATTATTCTTCTAACCAAGTTAATTAAATATCTAATATTTAATTACCTCCTCCAAGCAATTAAATATCTAATATTTAATAATTATTCTCCTATCCTATAGTCTCAAATATTAAATAATTCTTAAATTATTTAATATCTCTTTTCCAACTCACCCTCCATCTCCACTTCATCTTCCCTTTGCCAACTCTTCAAACATGTGGCTAAAGAAATTAATATTCCTTAAATATTAATTCATGATTTATCTCCAACCTCCAAACTTAATGAATATTGTGTACGTACACATATTTCATAACCATTTCCTATATTCTCTCCAAAACCCCCTACATCTTAGGAAGGACTTGAGTCTACTTGTCCTACCATGCCTAAATCTTCTCCAACCATCCCTAGATTCCCTCAGTCAGCAACCCAGTCAAGGTGAGATGAGTGACACTTGTCTTCTCCTTCCCCCTTTCTCTCAACTTTCACCTTTGCTCACAGCCATTCAAATCTACAGATTTGATCAAGATCATTGATCTGAGCCACATCATCTTATCCTCTCAAAGTCTATAAAATCAAGAGCTTTAGTTGAGAGAGAGAGAGACTTCAAGAGACAGCAAGTGCATTTTGCAAGCTAATCATATGCATCTGTGAGTTTTTGAAGCAAATATCATTTTAGCAATATTATCATATAGTATCATTTAGCATAATCATGTAGCTTTGCATATCATACTATCAGTTAACTACAAGTTATCAGTCCATTCTTCATATGCCATCTTGGAAGCCAACAGTGCATTGTCTAAGAGCACACCATCTGCAACCAGGAATAGTGGAGTTAGAACACAATGAGACATAAGCCATGAAGGTAAAATAGTGTTTTATTTTAATATTTATTTCATGCAGTTTCATTGGTGAATTTTGGATTTCCTGTATGCATTTCTATTTTATTTTGTGAAACTAACTTATTACAGGTAACATTTTAAGGTTGAAATTCAAGCTCACATAGATAGTATCAAGTATGATGTGTTTTGGGTACTGAGAGTGATAAGCCAAGCAAGCGATAATACAAGAAAATCCTCATCACCTGAAGATCCTGCAACACCCTAATCATGACAATGACTTTCATGAGGGCGGATAAATTGCTGTAAAAACAATACGTACATAGTTTAGTTAATGACATAAAAGAGAATAAAATATAAACCATTATTGAACTTTTGTTATAATTAAAGCTTTCATTACTGCTTACTTGCAATTTTCCTGTTGTCTGAAGCAATAATTCCACCCTCTCTCGTATCTCATCAGTAATAGGATGCACGGCTACCAAAGCAACAATCTCTTTTCTAATTTTTCTAAGAGGCATTTTAAAGAATTCCATAAGGTGTGTGGAATGTTTAGGGTCATCATCGCTTAACCCTAATGATTCCACATCCCTAGAGAGGTGCTTAGGCATTGCAACTCCCTTTCCCTTTCCCCGAACATCCGTCTATGTCAAGAATATCATTAACAATTACAAAATTAGTATAAATCACTAAAAAAAAGAACATAATAATGTAACAGTTTGCTTCTATCTAATTTGTACAATTACAATGAGGTTTACCTACTCGGTAGAAGTGTCGCAACCTACATCCTTGTCTGCGATATGTGATGGATCCATGTCACCCTGTGGAAAAGAAAAAATATAAAAAACATTAGCGAAAGTAAACCAATAGACTTAGCAAAAAAAAATTCATAATAAAATGGTATATTGGATTCATTAATTGGAGGTTGGTTAATTTAAATGGTATATAGTACGTACCACCCCCATGATATTAACTTTGTTTGTATCTATACAATTCAAACTGTAATCGATTAGAAGCTCTTTGCCTGCACTTATTGATTTTATCGCACATACAAATACACGATTTCCCTCGCATGCCTCAAATATGCAATTGGGTTGTTTATTGGTTGACCCAAGTTGCGTACTATTTACAAAACCTGCAATATTCCTTGTTGCTTTTGGCTGACCATCAATGTATACAACCACTCGTTTACTTTGATCATTATCTTTCTGTTGTATATAATTTGCTGACAATGCATACCTACGGATACTTTTTTTATATTTAACAATCTGCATCCAATTATTGTAATTGTAACAAGGTCCAACAAACTCCATCAATTCAGCAACTCTATTGTAACAAACCTTTATGTCGTCCATGGAAAATAAGCCTAAACCATGTAACGACGAAGGTGCTATGTGATATATCCTATCGTTAACACAAACATCGGTGATTATTGGAGGAAGTTCCTTGGGCACCCATTGTTTTTGTAGATGTTTGTACCTCAGTGGCACCTCAATGTCGCCTTTTGTCTCATCATCATAAGAACATGACCCCCCTTGAGCAAGGAAAAATTTCATGCATTTATTGAATTTTCTTCTAATATTTTGACCTCTTGTTGATCTCCCTATTGTAGACCTACTACATGTGTCACTTTCATTTTTTATTCCTACATTTTCCTCACTCAACGAAGACAGATCTGACAAATACCTATTTGGGGGGTACCTACACTCCACGAAATGAGAGATTTAATTGGTAATGAGAGAGAAATTTTGCAAATGAGGGTAATGTTGATGAAGAAGTCAGCCCTAAAGTTGATTTTGGGATTAAAATTGGAATAAGTCCAACTGGGGCCTCAAGTGTTGATAACTGTATTAGATTTGCTGCTAATGTCAAGGTTTGAAAAACTGAGGAAGTTTGTTTTCCAAGTAATTTTAAAAAAATAAACTGTTTCTATAGGGTGTATTGACTAGTTACACCTATCCATCCATGAGACTTTGCAGGATCCTCGTCAAAGGGGTTCAGGGTCCTGTACAATGTAATTCAGTTATCTTATGTTAGCTAAAAATTACATAGTACACAACATGAACAACATGAACTTTGTAGACAAAAAGAGTATTAAATAATAAAAAGAAGTTGTCATCAAAATCGTTGTAAATTTTTTAATTCCTTACCTTTACTTTATGTAGTAGACTATGCAGGATCCTCAACTAAATGATTGACGATGTTTGTAGTCAATGACCTAGTCCCACTAAGGGTGACATCATCACACAAGGACTATACCTGAAATCAACACCATCAATTTAGCATCATAAGCATTACTACATTTGTAAGTTGATAAACAATAAATACATACGTATCATAAGCATCATAAGCATCACATGATGTGTCATCATATATGTAATTGAGCATCACAATTAGCATCACATATGTGTCATCATAAACATGTAATCCATCACATATGTATCATAAATCACCATCCATCACATAGGTAATAAACAATCCACATTCTATAAATAAACACAAAGTTCAAAAAATGTCACATGCATCATCATAAACATGTGATCCATCACATATGTATTTTAAATCAACATCCATCACATAGCTAATAAACAATCCAATTTCCATAAATAAACACAGTTTAAAAAATGTCACATAAATAGTCACTCTCTGTATCTCCATATCCATATTAAAAGGTGCATCGTGAATTAATTATGTAATGGAAATAGAATTCAAAACATAATGAATTAATTATGTAAAAAAAATTCTATCAAGAAGTCAATATTAAATAGATAATATACTAATCGCATACCTCATACATTTCATTCTTAATCATCATGAACATCAAGGTCATCATCATCATCATCATCATCATCATCATCATCATCATCACCATCAACATCTTTGCCATCATCATCACCATCATCACCATCACCATCACCATCACCATCACCATCACCACCACCACCACCACCACCACCTCCTCCTCCTCCTCCTCCTCCTCCTCCTCCTCCTCCTCCTCCTTCTTCTTCTTCTTCTTCTTCTTTGAGAAACTATTGATCGTGATCATCATCTACTTCATCTTCTACTTCTTCGGTATCTTCTTCTTCAATATCTTCTTCTTCCATCACATTATACTTTATCGGCCTTCCTCTTGGATCATGTCTAACAAAAAATGACCAACCTGGTTTATGTGGAACCTTTGAGTAAAATACTTGCTCAAATTGGCTTGGAAGAACATAGGGCTCATCCCAACTGGTTCAAATGACCTTGTATTTAGCATTGTAAAACCATTATCATGTTCAATAATAGTTATATCAAGATCATTTTTATTCAATCGTAGCCTGTACCATTTGATGACGAACAAAACTAATTTGAAGGAATTAAAGTCACACTCAAGTATATCATCCAAAATGCCATAGTATCAATTTTGAGACTGTTGAGGATATATGTCATTTCTCGATGAAATATTTGTCACCTAAAAGATTGCAGTGATGCCAGAATCACAAGTTTTCTTCATGTCATCCAACTTTTTAATGCAAAATTTATGACCATTGCAGCACATAGCATTGTGTTGTTTGACCTGCAATATGTCAAACATGTAAAATTTATTGCATTGTGAGTTGATAAACATATGGGTGATTAATAAATTTATACATACCTGTTTATCTCTTAAACCATGTGCTAAATCAATTTCCCTTTGCGTAACATTGGAATCTCCATTACGATGAGCTTCTTTAACCAATGAAGCCACACCTTCCCATGTTAACGTGCATCCAGAATGTTGACAACATTCAATCCATACCATCATCGAATCAAGATTATTTGCAATATACAAATGTATTGCATCCCACTCTCGACCAACTATACAAAAAATAAATAGACGTCTTACAATTGATTTATTTTGAAGATTAAGAATTAATTAATTACAATAACATCTTATAATTACCTCTCACTTTCCTCAATCTACCTTTCCCCATCAAGTACTCCCCTTCAAATTTGTTAATGGGGTTGGGATCCCAAATGCGATCCATGTGGATCTTTGTTGCAAACTTAGGAAGATATTCAGAAATGTACACCATAGTCTAGTATACCATATATCCCTCCACCATAGAACCCTCAGGATGTGCTCTTTGTCAAACCGAAGCCTTCAAAAATTTCAAGTGTCTCTCAACCATCCACATTGACCTAGTGTGTATAGGTCCACACAATTCAATCTCCTCAGCTTGGTGTATGAGTTAGTGTTCTTGTGCATTGAAAAAAGCTGGAGGTAGACACTTTTGCATTTCACACATTAAATGAGGAATTTTTCTCTTCCAATATTTTATATTGTCTTTATGGATTTCTTTACATGACAACCACCTACAAGATATTCAACATGCAAAAAAATATATTACATAACAAGTAAAACAAATAGTAAATATAATATCTATACAACGAACTGAACAAATATCACTACTGACCTCATGTATTTTCCAAGATCATATATGACTTGCTTGGCATTATTGTCGAAGTCATCTGGGAGAGATAGAGGTAGAACGCACTGCAACAATTATAAAATTATCTTTTCATTTTTTTGTAACATAATAAAATGAAAAGTACACGTACGAGTAGTACTTAAATACATACTAAAAACACAAGAACATGAATTACCTTAATGAAGGTATGTCAATCATGCATTTTCCTCCCTGGCCCAAATTCACTTTTCTTTGATATGAGATTGTTTATGTTCGCAACAAATCCTGTGGGAAATTGAATTTTTCGTATGACTTCTTTTATAGCATTGCTTTGCTGGTTCATTAATAACCAAGGAATCTCACTTATGCTAATCTGGTCTCTATGGCTATTTGATTGAATGACATTTATCATTGCACGATTGGAATCCTGAATGTCACTACATATTTTGACAATTTTTTCTTTGTCACGCCTTCCATCCAATATTTTCCATACTGTCTCTATTATATTCTTTCCAATATGCATATTATCAAACAAATGAACAATTTGTAACTGCTCGTAGTAGGGCAACCTACTAAATTCTCGGGGATAACTTTTTAGTCCCTTAGGAAGGTGGTCATTTATGCCTTCACGACCTTCATGATCATCAATCACATCATCAGTAAACAAAACAAAATAGAAAAGATGTTTTATGACAAACCAATAGATGGAATGGCATTACCTTGACGACTAATTATATTATATTCCAACTTCCACAAGTGAGGTGTCATTCTTCGTGGCTTTGATGTATTCTTTTCTTTCCCATTGAAAAGATGTTTTTCAGTATTTCGATACTTATGATTTTTGTGGAGAAAGTGCCTATACTCATCAAACACCTACTTTTCTAAACTTTTTGAATGATGAGATTTCATCTTTGGACCTCAAACAAGACATGCAAATTTTTCCTTTGTTTGAAGACCTAAAAGATAATGTATAATTGGATTAAATATGATCATTTTTTGAATTATACTGTTCATGCACAACTTAAACACTATAACATACCACAAAAATGTGTTAGCCCTGGGGCATCATGTATTGTCCATAGAAGCATCTCATGAAATTGAAATTGTCTTTGTCCTATTGGTCTAGAGACGTCATACATAGTGACACCATTCTATAAATCTAGCAACTCGTCAATAACAGGCTTGATATATACATTCATATCTTTAATTTGGTACTTACCTAATCGAATGAACAAAAACATTACATAAATATTATGACCATTTTACTACAATATTTATAATTAAATTTAGATGACTATATTTAAATGATAAAATACCTGGAACAATCATTGCCAACATTATGTGCTCCCTCTTTATTGACATCCATGGAGGAATGTTATTGTTGATAACAAAAATAGGCCACACTGAGTAAACAGATCTCATCTCTCCAAATGGATTGAGACCGTCCACTGCCAATGAAAGCCTGAGATTACGAGGTTCTTCTTTAAAGTGTGGCCACTTTTCCTCTATGTCCATAAATGTTGAACCATCTGCAGGCATTCGAATAATGTCATCTCGACTTCTATTGCATGCATGGTAATCCATAAATTGTGCCAAGCTAGTGCACTTGAATAATCGTTGCATATGTGGAATAATGGGAATATAGAGAAGAACCTTATGAGGAACCCTTTTTGTTATTTGATCTATTCGATATCTACTGATATGACATTCAGGGCATTCAGTTCAAAATTCATGTTGTTTGTGATATATAATATGATCATTGGGACAAGCATCTATTGCTTGATACTCCATTCCAATATCTTTCATAACGGCAGATAATTCTCGGTATGAGCAAGGTAGAATATTTGATGGTGGTAACAAAAACTCACCTATCAATCTACAACAAAAAAATATAATTTGTTAATATAAAGAATATTAATGGTACAACATGATTCATAGTTTATTATGACATATATGACATACCTTAACATATGTGACATTGTTATGTTGGATAAACCATTCATAACCTTCAAGTTCACCAACAACAATACAATGGAGAGAAGAGTTATCTTCGAGCCTTCGTAAAGTGCCTCAGATGCCTTCTCAAGTAGAGGGACATCATGAACAACATCAAGGTCATCTTCATCATCATGATCAGCTGCGCGAGTACTAAATGTGTCATGGATCAATGTATTTGTACCATTATCTTCAATTGTGTTTTCTGGCTCATGATCATCATCTTCCATGGGATCATTATCTTCAGCTTCAATATTCACACCTCCATGTTCATCCACTTTGAAAACCATATTCTTCAGGTTGTGTTGATCCATACCATGTGCTCTGGGGTGCTTGACCTATATAAAATTGATAAACATAAATAAACCATGATCATGATCTCATCATCACATGATTTATTATGTATATAAATTGTTAAAACGATATAATGAAAAACTTACCAATGGATGATAATCATGTCCACCTTCAATGTGACCATGCAGCCTACAATGTTTCTTCATTGTTTTGATTATAATTCTTCTAGTCTTTAACCCCTTACAAATTTTACACGGACAATAACATTTGCCATCACCTTTTCTTTTCAAGTTAGACCACAATCTAGCAGTTGTCTCCTTATTTTGTTGTTTGTTGATGTTGTCTAACATGGTCTTTCTTCACAGGCAAGAAAATCAGGCTATAGAACTAGTTATATAGAAGTTGAAATGTTAATTATGAAATCATGTTTCAGTATAATATACCAAATTAAATTACTTGAAAATAGAAATTATCATTATTGAACCAAAACCATTTAACTCTTCTTTTTCATCTCAAAACATATCTAATGGCTTTGTGGTATGCAATCTTTGTATAATATATTAAGCTGATTAATGTCTAATTGGGGTAATCCATGAGTGTCTAATATGAATTCAGTATCCTAAACATTGGAGAGACCTTATCTAACTTGCCTAATCAATGTGGTTGATGTCCTAATATGAAATACTGAGTTCTACCCTTGCCTCTGCATCAAACTTCTCACATCATGTTTCTTCAACAAAACACACTAATATGAATTGAGCCAACACCATGAGGATAGGGTCAAGTATCATGGCAACTAATCATAACACATGAAGACGGGGTTCACACATAAGTGTTGGCTCTCAACAATGCCACACTTCCAAAATTGTCAGTCTCAAGACTTGTCCTATTGGGTGAGCACTCATTGATGGCCACAAGGCCAAATCAATGTATGTAGGATTCAAACTTCTAACTCTAGGCTAGGAGGACCCTACAGAAGATCTATGAACACTCACTTGGTATTACAATAGAAAGAGCCTTGCTCTAGAACTTTGTTTGCAAAGCACACATCAATATTGGTAATAATTGTTATGATGGATGGTCTATTAGGACGGTAAATAAAATGCTTATTCTTTTTCCACCCTTTGAAACTACAACAAGGTATTTGACTTGGGAGGGTCCCCACACATCACTTCAACAACAAACATTAGGTAATTCAACCTTTTTCCTTCTCAATGCATTTTCTTTTTTGTCTTTCACTAGTTTTCTCAGTCCAATACATAGGGATATCAAACCTTTCATGGCATCATCACATGCGCCTTCCAATATGTAGTCCTTTCATATTTTAGGTGCCTATACACTATGTTGTTTTTAAGTATTGATGTATTCTTAAGAAATCTCATGACTCCATTACATGTACACACTTGGGTTTACAAACACAACTTTGTCAAAACAAAAACAATATTAGTAGTAAAACTATGACTGTGACAATCAATACCCTTAGGACAGTCATAGAAATTTAATCTATTTCATTTGGTTTTGATTGACAAACCCTTCCAAAGGCTGCATAGGGTCCCCTCACCCCTCTCTTTATCATCAACCACTTCAAAATACCAATCACTTGGTCTTCCCACCAAATTCTTCCTTGATATGATACATAGCATGAAAAAAGGTCTATCATCAAGCATGATATGATACATAGCATGAAAAAATGCACATAAAACCCCAATTTCATTAATAAAAACTCTTGGATGGCATGCCAAAGGCATATTTATTCCCATCCAAGTGTGTTACAACCTCAAGCCACCATAAACTAACTTTCCAACCATATTTTTAAGAAGTTTCTACAAGAAATGCAGGAGTTGTCATGGCAATATGACAACTTTTTTCCCAATGGACCTCAAACTTTCACAATTAGGTCTCTATTTGTTGTTAGAATGCGATCTATGACTAAGTATTAGAGGATCTTACTAACTTGGGTATCATTCTTTTATGTGTCTTTGACATGACTCCTAGTAACTATATAAGGATCTTACTAGTCCTAGATCTATGCCTTGTCTTTTTGATATGGTTCCTAGTGAGAATATATGAATCTTACTAGTTCTAAATGTCATAACTTTGTGTTTTGCATGCTCCATGTGTGTTACCAATGTTACTCATATTACTCACTTTGTACTTCCCTTTTACCTCAATATTGTAGATTGACAATATCATAAGTCTTGGGAGCTACCACCTTTCCAAACTTGTAGTCATCTTGACTCTTGAATATCTTGGTGAAAGAATATTTGGTTTCTCCATATTTTCAAAAGATTAAATGAGCATAATTTCATACTCTTGCTAAGAGGGGGCTAAATATTGCATCATAAGTTGTATCTCTTTAAAAATATACACTAAGTTTGGACTCAATTTAAGTGGTTGTGCCTTATTTATGCCTAATAGTACTTAGGTTTGACAATGTTTCCATAAATTTTGTTCATTCCCTTATTCACGATGTTCCTCATGGCTCATTTTTATAGGACTATGGTCTTGGGAACCCTTATTCATGGAAATTGGACCTAAAATTTGAAAGATGAAAGTTGGATTCACAAATAGTAGGAATTTCCTCTCCAAATTTGGACTTTTGCAAAAGTTCAATTTGAAAAGGTGCAAGGACCATCCATATAAGGTCCATCTTGAAAATTAAATGATAATACCATCCATGCATATTAAATGATATAGTCAAGTAATAAAGAAGGAAAACCATTTCCTAAAGTTGTCAAATGATTTTAAAGATGCACAACAGTCCACTAAATGCAATTCACTAAAAAAGAAAACAAAGTATGCTAGAAGATAGTGGGTAAGATGCAAGGAATGAAGTTAAATAGACAAAGAAAAACCATGAATATTACCAAGTCAAAAGGAGTAGCTATGACCTCTTAGGTGTTTTTTCACTTGCATAAATTAGACTTCTTAAGGATAGAAACACATGTAGATAGTAGTATGAAGTCTTTTTGATGATTTTTGAAGTAGTTGAAGGAATGGCTTATTTTCGTTATATCTAACCCAAGACAATTCCAACTCAAAGTAAGGAATAAAACCATATGTCCTATAAGTTTGGGAAGCTAATTGAGTAGCTGGATAAGGTAGAGCATGACTATTGGGTAGTCTTGAGACTCTTTTAACTCGATTAGAACATGTACTAAGTATCTAGGAGCTTACAAAGCCAATTCAACCATATTTCAAGTGAAAATGCAACAAAAGGAATAAAAGCTTTGAATACACCTCAAAAACCACTTCGGTGGCCAAGTAGGTGGAAATAGTCTTTTCCAACATTTTTTTTCTTCATAGATGCAGCCCTATATTCTCTTTATTATTTGAGATGAGAAATACATTGTTGGAGGTTCCATTATTACCCAGTCCAATATCGATATGATCTTGATACTGTCATAAAAGGAGTGACTATCCTAAGTGCTTGATACTGTCACAAAAACTGAGTGTTACAGTAGTGAATCTTCCTTTAACCTTTGGGTGGCTGGGAGGGTAAATACCCATGGTGGTATATGTTTAGTGGTTCTTGTAAGAGTATCTGAAAGTACATTGGTTTTTGGATATCTAGTACATTTTGTGAGTTGAGTACTAGGGGGGATTAGAAGACCCAGTTGAAGAAGGATTTGTGTGAATAATGGTTGAGGGTGTTGGTGGTGATTGAATGTTGGAGAGTTGGATTGTGACTTAGACATGTTTATTTGTCCTATTTGAGTGTGATTCAATGGTTGGGTGAGGGTTGGTGAGTATGGGTGTGTTTTGGGGTATTGAATCCTTTTGAGTAACTTGTGGCCTTGTGAGGGGTCTTGTGAGTAAGTGAAAGGTTGACACCTAATTGAATAGGTGAGTTGGGAGAAATATCTCCCTTGTTGGTTGAGTTTATTGTATTCTCTACATCAGCATGCCTTTTCACTATCAATCCATTCAAACTTCCACCCAAAGATTCAATCTTGTCAAAGTTCAAAAAAAAATTCCTTGTTGTCCTTACTATCTTGCATCAACTTTCATATCACTAGGTAGTCTTTTGCTTGGAACTATCATCTTTCATGGTAGGATACCATCTCAGTCCCTTGAGTTAAATTAGCTTACCTTTATAATTTATCATTTCCTAATCAAGTTGTTCAAGGGGAAAATGTCACTAATCAAGTTGAAATGTCGATTTCTCAATCTACCTATGCTAAAAGGTTAAAATAAATTGCAAAAGATAGAACAAGGCTATGAGAAAATGAATCATCAGTATTACCTAAATCCACATTATCAACAAAATCTAGAAATAACTTTGTATGTAAATAATTTATCATGCCAAAATTGCCAATTCTAACTTGAAAATGAGACCAAGGAAAGCTCTAGAACAACTACTACTATTCATTCACATGTTCCTTATTAACCTCAATCACCACGAAAGATGCACAAATTGATTATAACAAAGAAGATGTTTCATAAATGTAAATATTAATTCAGGATTAAGGAAAATGAAAAAATAAAAGAATACCAAGCAATCAAAAAAGACTACCAATACCATTGCAAACTATGAACTTCATTTCCATTAATTCTTTCAAAATATACTAGCAAAGCACAAGTATTTAATCTACAGACTATTGCTAAATGTCTTTTGAAAGAAAACACACTAATGAGTGTTACTAAGCTTGGACCTTAAATAATCAATTATTAGACCCTTAAAATGAATTTTGAAATTACATTTATAGGGAAACTTTTTCCTCAAAATTAGAGGTTAAATTCCACTCAAAACCTTATCAAACTAGGAGGTACAATCAACACACAAGATACTAGCCTATAACTAAATTAAGAACTATAAGTTGACTCATGAAAATGAAATATAAGTCAGAAGGAACTTAGAATATGGAGTCAAAGAAGCATGGAGAACAAGAAAAAGAGGATCTATCTAGGCCCCCACCCCCAAGATGACTCCTCCAAAATTTTAAACTTAGGTGCACAAGCAACAAGATGAAGAACATAGGCCAAAGTAGGCTGTAACTACCATGAACCCGTCCATCCAAAGTGATGAGAATCTAGATGTTCCTAAGTGGCCACAATTCAACTTTGAAAGGATAAAGAAGAGATATTGAAGAAAGTAAGTTTGCAAAAGATGACTGTTGAGGTTGAGGCCGCAAGGAAGCCAAAGAAGGCAATGACTTTGTATGCCACCTAAAACTATGCAAAAAGAGAGATAGTTGCCAATACCCTAAAATAGAGAAGATTTAGTAAAAACTGCCAATACCCTAAACTAGGGTAACCCGAGACAGTAAGAAAATGGTTCAGGGGTCATATAAACTAGCTTTATACTGTATGTTAATTACAAAGTGATAAGTTGTGTGGTTGGAGATTTTCAGTCCACCCCTTCTAGGTTAGGATTGTGCTGAACTGAACACAATTGTATCTCCCTAGGGATTTCGGGTCGGGTGTGTTAGGCTGGTTGGCAAGAGAAAGAAAGGCTTGCCCGGACAACACTGAATGAAGGTTGCAAATCACTTGAATAATATTCATTCCCATTGTTTTCTTATGCATTGATTTGATCTCCATCGATTCAGCAGCCAGAGGAAGACACCGCCCTATATATTGGCTCGTACAATAATGATCAATCAACATGTATATGGGAGGAAGGGATTGCTCTGACAAAATTGAACGCTCACTCCTCAATCACAGTTCTATGGTTTTATGAGGAGTGGATTCCTACAGGGTATTATGTATTCAGGGAACCACACCTTTGACTAGGAGCCATCCGGCCTGAGATTGGATAATCAATATGAATACGAGATTGACCAATTTGCATAAAAAACTAGGGCAATTAACCACCACATGTCTCATTTCCTAACATCTTTTGCATAAAAAAGGAATCTCTCATACTCCAAGAGTTGCTTCCACAATTGGTCAATATATCACAAGAATGCAGGCATAGCTAGCATGTATAAAAGCAAAAGTTGTAGAATCTCTTGAATGGTATTTTTTTTGCAACATGAAATTAAGGTGAAGAATCTACCTCCTGTGCGGGATTGCAAGCAATGCACAAATGCCTTCGATGCGGATTTGATCTTGTTGGGGGTCGAAGTCACCATGGATGCCTATGCGGGATTGCAATGCACAAATGACTTGCCCTCTTCTTTTTTTTAAAGTAATGGCCATTGTCGTCGGAATTATGACGAACTCAAGCACTTTTTTGAAAAAAAAAAATTCATTACTAATGCCTTCTTCATCGAAACCAAATGGCAAATTGTCATTGGAATTCCAACGAATTCGGGCATTTTTTCAAAAAAAATCAAATTTGGTCACAATATACCTTCTCCGTCGGAAACCTCAGTCGGAAATCTAGTCCAAAAGTATTAGTGTACTGATGGTGCAAATTATTCTTCTGATAACTAGATGGTATTTGAGGTGGAGAATTGAATGCAGATCTTATGTGCCCCCTTATGGTTTGTATGTTAAGTTGTTTTTAGCATGACAAATATTGTGAGAGTATTTTTAGAGGTTACCAGATGGTTTTCTTGGTTCGCAACATTGTTTCTAAAAATTGATGAATCAGAGTATCAACATTTATGAGTTGGAATAGTAAAATGCATTTATGTTAGATTAACCGTAAGTTGGTGGATACAATGATTAAATTGGATTTTTGAAATCATTCTGATCACTTGTGATCTTGCTATCTTGAGAGCACTTGTATGTGAACTATTTTCTTATGCAATTAGTGTGTTTGAATTGTTTTTCCTAGAAACCCTAAGTTCTCTTTGAAATATATGAAAGAGTGAAATGGTGACTCTAGTTTTTTTAGACACTAAATTCTAGTCATGAACCATGTTCAAATCATATCCATATGTGGCAATGATGAGAGACAAAGAAGGTGTGCTTTTTAGGGTTTCGATCGATTGTGTCCACACTAAAGACGTTAGGGCATAAATTCATATGAAGTTGAAAGAGGTTATTCATCTGAAGTTTCATGATATTTGGGATAAGTTTATAGAAGAAGATTTAATTACCTTTAAGGAGTAGTATAAGAACCTTCTAGTGATGGGTTTGAGTGTTTCGAAAGAATTTCCCAATTTTAGCTATGAAAAGGAGTGTTCATTAAAATTATTTTAAGTTGTATTCATGAGGATATAATGCATTTGGATCTAACATACAATATAACAAGGATTGAATTAGGGAATTAAATAGTTTGTGCTCCATTGGTACAGTTCTAGTGAAGAATACTGTGAAGAATGACATTGTTGTAGAGTTGACTAGTGAGCAAGATTTGATGGATGGGCAATGACAATAGAGAATATTGTCGATCTGGACATTTGATATGTGACAAATACAAATATGGATCAAGTACCCTTTCAAATATGGATCACTGATTATTTATTTTGCATTCATATTTATGAATGACTTTCCAAGAGCTAAGGATCATGTTTGGGATAAGTTTTCTCCCATTGTTGTAAAAATTAGACAACATATTAGAAGTTTTGGGACTGACAATAAAGAACACAATACAATATATTCTAATTTGTTTAAGAATCTTTATGACATTATTCAAGAAGAGGAAAGGTTTCCTTCGGATGTTCAAAAGTATAATGATGTATTCATGTTTTGTGTGAGTAGAGATAATTGTTATATTGAGCTTGTTGAGTCAAGAACTGGATGGGTACTAGAGATACCGTATGAAGTATTTGCAAAAGAGATTGAGAGGAATATCTCTACAATTATAAATATGTTGGTAGATACCAAGGAGCCATAGATTTGGTACTATAGGAGAAATTGAAGCTAAGATGAGGTAAGAAAAAATAGAGAAAGGACATGATAAGAGGATGCAAAAGTTGTACAAGGATATTGTTTTGCCTCTAGTAGCATAAGCATTTAGTGTGACTCCTGTTGAGGGGTCATCTTTAGATAGGGATATAGGAGGACTAGGTTTTTGTCCGCCTCCCCTCCAGTGAGGATAGGTTCCTCCATAACCCCTGCTTGGTCAGTAACAAGTGAGAAGAAGGCACATATGTGAAAACATAAATCTATTTTAAAGAAACACAATCCAAAGACTGAAGTGGAAGAAGTGGAAAGCAGTAGCACCTATGAAGAAGTGTAGAAGGAACAATTCTATATTTAGACAAGGTCCAAGAGGACTAAGGTGGAAGAAAAGGAAGAAGAAGAAGAATATGAAGAGGACATAGTGCCTTTGAGTAAAATAATTTGAACATTGGTCTCTCTTGTAGAGATCCCTATAAAGAAGAGAAAATAAGTTAAGAAGAAAGTGACTACCAAGCCAAAGGGACAAAAAATTGAAGATGATTTGAACTATTAGCCTTTGGATCTTGATAGTCTAGAGAATGTAGTGTGTGACCATGAATAATTGGATTCTCTACTAGGTTGTCTCTGGATGCACCTCTGACAGACAAGGATAAGACTGAGAAGGCGATAATCAAGTAAATGATTACCTTTAACAAATCTATAGATGATATTGAAGAGAAACTACCTAAAGAATTTTTGGAAGTATTGACAAAGAAGAGAAAGGTTGAAATGATGAAGGAGTCAAATATAAGTACTCAAGAACTGGATATGGTAGCTAATTTGTTGTCAAAGGAAGAAATGAAAAGAATCAAATTGGACTTAAACTCAAGATTTCAAACTAAAGAAAGAGTAAATTTAATCATGGGAGGAGATCCAAAGGACATTAAAAGAATAAAAAAACAAACTGAAAATGAAGTCATGAAGTTTATAGAACTATTAAATTAGGTTACTTTTTCTTCTCCTTTGGAGAAAACAAATATAGGAACTAGTCTAGGAGAAACAATTAGTATAGTCGTTCTGAGGATAAAAGAGAAAAGTAGAAAGTAGAAATTATTTTGGGTGATCAAGTAGATGAAAGACAAGATCTAGACAATGTCGCAATAGAGATTCTAGATGATGCTTAAGAGAAAGATAAGGAAGAGAAAATAAAAAAGGAGAAGATTGAAGAAGAAAAGACGGAAGAAAGAACAGAGAAATCAAAGGAGAAGAAAGAATAGAAGAAAGATAGTTTTGAGAAGGACAAGATGAGTTTGATAAAGGAGAAGGAGAAGGAGACTAGAAAAATGTCAGTGAGAGAATCCTCCAAACTATCTAGAGATTCTAGATCATAATTATTACAACTACAAATAAAGTTTTAACCAATTATAATTTCAAGTGTGTTGTAGGTACCAATGACACAGGGTAAGATGGACTTAGATGAGTTGTCACCCCTTCATATTCTACACCTGGGTGATGTTATCCACCACATAGAAAGGAAAAAATATATCATTTCTAAAGTGAAATGTACCAAATTAATAAATAACATAGTGACATTTCCAGAGGTGAAGGTCAATGAGTCTCTTAGTGAAGAGGAGCAGTTGTAGGCTCTGATGAGTGGGTTGAAGGACTATGCTTCTTACTTGGAAGAAACATCTTTGGGAGATACTGAGAAGAAGATGGCAAAGAAGAGGTTAGGTGATATGGTGAATAAGTGTGTAGATTCACATAATCGGCTGCATGAGAGCATAACCATTTTTTAGAAGAATGTAGATATTGTGGCCAATATATATGTTTTGCCACCAATAGCCTATGTCCACACAAGACATACAAAATCAAATAAATATTTTTGAATATCAGATTGTAAAAATGACTAATACAATAGACTTGAATAAAGATGGTGATGGCAAAGAGAGGGCAAAGATAGAAAATCTATATGCAAAACTGAATCTATTGGTAGGTCAAAAGGAGTAGATAAAGAAATACTTTTATAGGCTAAGAGATATAGTTGGTCCATAAATCTCACCATTATGGTGAAAATTATTGAGACTCTTAGGAGCTAAGTAAATTAGTAAAGGTACTGAATAGTTGTGATGAGGCAAAGAATCTTCTTTTGAAGATGGAAAGTCAACAAAACATCTTGGTCTCTACAAGAGTTGATTGGACCTCTACTTGGGCTTAGTTGAAATTAGTGTATAAATAAATCATACCCATATCCCAACAAAGTGAGCAACCTGCCTAGGAAGGTGCTTAAATGGATTTCGGTAAAACATTTTGATCATGCACATATGCAAATGATTTTATGAAACAATTTTGGTTTTTTCAATTTTTGAGGAGGTCTTGTAGATAGGGGGGTTGGGTATAGAATATTGATTTTGTTTTGAAAAGGCATCCTTTGTCTTTGATGTCAAAGGGGGAGTGATTTTTGGGTTGGAACAAGTGTTGCCATTAATGACAAAGGGGGAGATTGTTGCAAATATGATTTCTTATTTTAATTTATGTCAAACTTGTTGATTCGAATGTGCAAGTAGGTTACATTCCTTGGTCTGGATGTGGTTTGATATAGTGTTGTTATAGTGGGATAGCTATGTGATCATGCAGATGTGTGGAATCTATTTGTGGATGATTTAGAAGGCTTATAAAGGTATATCATGATGTTTCCAAAGCTTTGGTGTTGATTTCTGTGATCTGGAGTTGATCTTTAGTGATGTGTAACTATTGAGGTGTTAGTGTATAGGAATGCGTTGCATTCATATATCTAGTAGTATTTTGGTGATGCGGTTTGATTATTGAGTATTTTGGATGTTTGATGATGGCATCTTGGGCATCCTCTTGCATCTTTGGTGTTTTCACATCATAATTGGTGATTAGTTGTATTGGTGTACGTTAACTACTTTATCTTTTGCATCTAACCTATAATGTTTTGGTCTATGTGATTATATGTGGATCTATGGGAAATGATTTAGGATTCTTAGGAAGGTTTGAAAACATGATGTGATGCCTCACAAGTATCTCATTTTATCTTTTACATTGCATTGCAGTTTATTTTTGGGCCCATAATTTTGCATTTACACATTGCATCTAATTAGGCTGACCTAATTGATGTTACCGATGTTGTGGTTGGTATATTAAGGATGGAATCTTTGTGGGAACAGGTATATGAGTTTTCTATATTGTGAAAAGAGAATGTGTTCAGTACTATAGTGGTTCATAAGTGTATCAAAGTAGTGTTGAAGATAGTTTCTAATGTATTTTGAATTGTGAAGTATGATTAGCATTTTAGTGGATGTAATTCTTTATAGTTCAACCCTATTGATGTCTTTCTATCAAAATGATTTTATCTTGCCTCAAAGAAGTGATATTCAGTGTTTGCAAGTCCCTTTTGTATCTATCCCTAAGGTTGTGTGCCTTAGCTTTGCATGTCATCTCAGGGGTAGTGAGCTCCTTGGTCTCTGGCCTAAACATTGTAATTTTATTATTGTATAGTGGGATATCTCTCACTATGGTTTTTCCCAATTTGGCTTTTCCATGTAAAAATCTTGGTGTTCATGTGTTTCTCTTGTGGTTTGGGTTATTTAATTTCATGCATATGTTAGATGGAATGAATGTTGAGTAAAAGGTTAAATCTAATTAGGTTTTTTTGTATGCTAATTCACCCCTCCCCCTCTCAACATCTGGTAGTGTTCAACATCTGGTTCTAGTAGGCCAAGTGGATATTCCCCGAGGTTATTGATTTAATACACACAAAAATAAATGGAATATAACATAGAGCTAATGATGACCATGCCCAATTGTTATTAATCCCTAAGATTTATCACTAGGATCATGCTAGCTAGTGATGTTATATTGATTTTCTCCATGAAATTATGATTTAAATCTTCCTCATAAAAAATAATCTTCCTCAAATATATAGATTTTTTCCCAAAAGAACCCAAAATAATACCAAGGCTACAAAAAGGAAATATATATGGTCCTCCATGATATAATATCGCATCACTAGCGAAGCTCCCATTATAATTGATCCAAAGCTACCTATAGAATCATGATGTACATATTTTAACTAAAGATCGTCTATGATTCCACACAACCAAAAAGGTTAAATATAATAGCAGGATCCCACAATGGGAAAATAAAAAGCATGATCTCCAAATGAAGACAATTGTTATAGGATCCATCAATATATAATTGCAAGTGACCTAAATTACTCTTCTAAGAATACTACAAAATCCTAAAGTACTTCATAGTGAATTATGGGTACTCCATCCATTTGGATATCACTATCTCATTACTACAAAATACAAATGCATCCTGATAATAAAAATGACCACAAACACTAGAATCTATAAATTTATGACACCTTAATATACTATGCCAAATGCATAACTAGTAGTGAAAGGTCATCCATGGGTAACAAAAATCATGGCTAGTGCTCTAGTTGCAACCAAGGAAACCACAAAATTTGTTGAACTTGAAATAGTGCACAACATGGATCCATATGTTATCTTGTCATTCACTCCTCATAACAAGCGTAAGCCGCCTTACAAAATTTTATTTGAGTCTTTATCTTTTTAGAAATTCCTTGGTTCAATTCTTAATTCGCTTGTAAATTGTCTCTTAATCCGTAGTGTTAAGTTTCAATGGTCTGTTTGAACCTCATGAACCCCTTGAACCATTTTGAAAAGAGTTCATAATGTTCATTTAGATACCGAAGGTTCTGAGTTGTCTAAAAAGTTTTCAGGCTAATGTTCACTCAAGTGCTTTGCAACAGTTATATTTCATGATCGTGGATGATGTTTTATATCCTCTTTCTCTAGACCATGAACTGTTTGAATCTAGTTCAAACAATTCAGTGATGTTCAACATGTTCAGTAAAGTTCAAAAGTCCAGTGATAGTTAACAAAGTTAATCTTTTCAAAGTAAAATTTCCTGGGCACAACATACATTTTGAACTACTTGAACCCTCATGAAGTCAGTTCAAATTCTCTATGCATGTTCAAATTAGGTGGGTCCCATGGACTAAACGACATGATGGTGCATTTATTGCTAAGTAGGATGAAGATTCAACCATATCTTGGGTGACGTCAACTAGCCAATTTTTGAAGGCAAGTAATCATTTTTGGGAATTAGCGGTTACCCCGAAAACGTCGCCATGCATTCAATACACATGCGTGATGTCAAATCCCAATTCTCGGCACATTTGAGTTGACAGCCAAAATTAATGCACTAAATGAGCTTTTACCACTTTATTTGTTATAAGGTAAGAAGTGATTAATTTCTGTAACTTGTTCTTCATTGCTGCGGATTGTTTGATAGAAGGTTTGTTTGCTAGTAATCGTTCGATTGGTTTCAACTGTGAAGGTGAGTTTTTATTCCTATCTTCTCTAGTGATTTTTAGTTGTTTTTCTCTCTCATAATAAAATTTGCTGGGGGAAGTAAGGGTTGTTATTTATGAATTATGAAGTCCACTCTGCACCTTTTCGGAAATATTTTTAGTCTTTCTTGCACAGAACCCATTATCAGTGATACAAACGTGAAAGGAGAGAATTTGGAAGTTTTGAAGGAAAGAGTTTTTAAAGGAATTGATAGTTCTTTTGGTTTAGAAATTCTAAGTAGTGGCCTTGTAGAGGCGGCAACTTTTCCTCCTACTATCCCTTGCCCAGAATTAGTTAGGGAGTGCATTGTGAGGTATGATCCTATTTTTGAAACTATCAAGAGAGATAATGGTGAAACCCTCCTCGTGATTAACAGGGAAGTCATTTCTTCTATTTTCAAATTGCCTGATTATAAGTTCTCAAATTTTTCTCCCACCTAATCAGTCACTAAGTTCAATGTAGATAAAACTGGACACCGGAATTATATAGCGAAGCATTGGTTGAAAGATCCTCAGAGGGGTGGCTCCAGGTTACCTAAATATCCCAACAAAAATCACATGCTTCCCCACATCCATGATGTTATGTTACTATTACACCGAGTTAGAGGTTCAGCTGATGCCTACAGCTTCGATGACTGGATTTACTATTATGTGCAACTGGTTTTGCAAGGAAAGCAATATATTGACTGGGCAGAGCTTATTGCCGACTCCATGAGGGAACAACTGAGCATGGCGAAGAAGTTCAAGAAAAAATTCCTAATGTCCTCATATTTGATATATAGCTTGGCATGTGTTAAAGAAATAATGGGGATACCTAGATAGCTTGTTGAAAGAGATGTTTCTGTGTATGACTTTTACCCCATGTTGCAAAAAGATAATGCATTGCAAGATTTTAGGAGAGTACATAATACTTTCCTAGGAGACTTGTGTTATGAGTTAAAGAACATGAAATCTAAGAGGATGTCTAAAGATGCCCAGGAATTAGTGAAAACATATGGTAGTTTCTTTGTTCAGTTTCCTAATTTCTGTTTTATAAGGGTAGGTGGTTTTGAAGAAGAGCCTTTCAGACTTCCTTGTTTTTGTTCAGATTTTATTTTCCTTGCTGAGATCTGTAGGTAGTTGTTTACCATAATTAAAAAAGCTCAACCCAGGGATAAATGGGAGGATCATTTTCCTATTCAATTGGGCATTTTATCTTGCAGTTCAATGTCAAATTCATTGAGCATAGGAGATGACTTGAACAATTTCAATTTTCCACTATATCATGAAAGGAAGGGTTTTGATAATAAAGGTTTCTCACGGAGTCTTGGTTTGATGCCGTATCTTCCAATTCCATGCTTGGAGGACTTTTGGGAAGATTGCGATGATGGAATTGAAGTGTTCAAAAGAGCAAATATGAGAATGATTCTGGAACAAGTAGTTTCACTGCAGGTGAAACTTGATATAAGTGGGATCCAAGAGGATTATCTAGAGCTTTTTGAACCTAGATATCTAGATCAAGCTAAACCTGAAACATCCTACCTTTATTGGGATGTGGAAGAAGAGGATGATATACAACTTAGAACAAAGAGAGTCTTGGAAAGAACCACACATTGGGTTAATAAGAAAAGAGAAATGAAATTAGGCATCAAGATTGATCCTACAAAAGATAATGTGGTTTCTCTACGTTCCCCAAAACATTTTTCTAACCCCACTTCTATGCCTATTCATAAACGTAAAAATAAGAAGTCATCTCACACCAAGCACGAGCTTAATCCTGCCTTGAACTTTCTTGCCCCTTGATATACAAGATCACGGAGTGTTGCACAGAGAAAAACGGACCAGGTCAAAGACATAGAGCTAAAAGATAAAATCCTTGATACTTAGATTTTTGAGGTTGAGGACCTTGACAGTGACATTGTCAACACCATCGATTCTCATGCAATCACTGTAGCCATGACACCCCTACCGAAAGCAACCAGAGGGACAACTAGTTCAAGTACAACTCCCAAATGGCTAACCACTTCAGTAAGCAAGAAATAGAGCTTCATCTCAGTGTCCATCCCAATTCAAGACATGGTTGTTAAATACATGGAGAAGGGTCCCAAACAGAAGAAGTTCAAAACAACTATCAGATTGGATGCTGATGAAAAGACTGGGAGGTGGGTTGCCGAAATTGCTTCCTATAAGCCCAAAGATGAGAATAAGGAAGTAAATGTAGAGGATTTTGAGGTCACCAAAGTGGATCTCGGGAACATGAGCAGGGATTCTGATAATCACTTTTTCCAAGTGTCGGCTAAGAAGATGCTCACCAGATCAGAAAAAGATGGACAGGAGAAAAGAGAACCAAGACGACATATCAAGATTCTAGCTCTATTCATTGATAGCATAGGCTGTTTTGGAGCACTTCCCATATCGCATGCTTCAGAAAATTTTGACCCTACTTCACCAGAAAACAAGAAACTGATGAATCAAGTTCAGCGAACCAAGAGCATCGCAGGGGCCATAGAGAAATGGATTGAAGGAGTGATTAGAGATGGTGAAAAATATATTACAAACTCTAGGAAGCTATGCGATGAAATGCAAAACCTCATTGTGGAGATTCATAATCAAATTGTGCCATGGGAAAAAGAAGAACATAAATGGGATAATGTATTACCCATGCTCACTAAGGTAGAGGAATACGGAACTATAAAGTTTTTAGCAGAAAATTCAATCAAATTGATAACTAATGAGTGCCAGCTTTTCGTATTAAAGAAAACTATAGCATGGTGGGTAATTACATTCAAGTATGTGATTTCTAATGCTAGGACCTCTATTTATGAGCTTCAAGAACTTCAATGTAGCTTGGTCAATGACAATAAAGTGGTTAGCCCAGACCATGACTGGGAACTGGGACTTTGTGGGCTGAACACACAGGACGCAGTAAAGGCATTTAGGCTGCACATGGAGAAAGTTAAGGCCAAAGGCAACTTTACTCCCAAAGATATAACACAAATTGCCCGAATAGAGTCCATGATGTTCATTAGTAATGATCAGTTACCTAAGCATGCCGAGAAAATGGTGAAACATAGGTGGGACAAGGAAGCTGCAAAAGCAAAGATCAATGCCATGAAAAATCTGAGTCAGTCTATAATTCAGGAACTTGCAACCGCCCACGATGCCCAGAAAAGTGGAGGAGAGGATGACAATGGAGAAGAGGCATAGCATGATGCTAATGCTTTGTTTTTATTTTATATGCTTTTCATAATCTTGCAATGACTTTGGGACATCTATCCCCTAAATACTTTGTTTTTTTTTATAACTGCTTTAGACGAGGTCGAGTTTTGCGAGAGACCTCCTCTGTTCTTTAAAGACTACTATAAATTAGATAAAGATGGATAGAGAAAGGGTTAGAATGATATACTTAGATTTTTAGAATTTTTTTTTTGTTTTTGGGCAGAAGGAAGTGATCAAGTTTTTCAGATTTTGAACTTGGAAAGAATTTATGCGTGTATTGTTATGTCTTTGTTGCATGAAATATATATATAAAGATCATACACATTTTGAGGAGGAAAATCTTTGAGTTTGAATCCGTGAAGTGGTATTCCTTTGCAAATATTAATCTAATAAAAAAGACTGTGATTATCTTTCTGATGGTAGATGTTGTTATCAATCTGGCGCTTCTTTCTGTGTTGTTTGAAAAGATATTTAGCTAAAAAGGGACTTTGCTTCTCTTGTTCATTTTTAAGAAGTGAGAAATCAGTGTTATTAAAATTTTATTTAATTTCTTCTGATAATCCGTGGTGAAGCTTTTTGTACAAAGTTATCCTTAAATATTTTACATATTACCTGGCTTCTCATCAAAGAATGAAGTAGGCGGCCTTACGTGCTTTCAGGTTAAAAGCATATCAGTTTGTTTAGTTAGATTATTCCCTGAATAACTAATGGAGGGAGCTATAACTATCTAAAATTCAGAGGGAAGTGATGTATGTCACACTTGTCCAATTGTTTAGTTGAACTTTTTTCTTTCAAAGGGGTAACAGAGCTTAGAATCAATTCAATTTAAAGAAAGACAAAATCTGTTCACTAACAAATTTTTGGCAACTCTGCTGGGAAATACATCAACATTTAATAGATCAGTATGTTACATATGTGTTAGAACTGAAACTCATAACCAATAGTATCAACAAGATTGCTTTGTTTAGAAAAGGAAAAAAAAGGTGAACGGTTGAGAGAAATTCCCATAACCCAAGAACGTTGCTGTGATTGAAAGAGTCTTTTAGAGATCCTACAAGGAATAGCACTGGACTCTTGTCCTTATACCAGATCACAAAGGAGAGAGGGAGTTGTTGATAATTATTTTGAAGAATTGCAGGGGTTATCTTTTTCCACAAATTTCACTTCCAGGAGGAACGCTAAAAGCGGACCTTCTTCTCCTACTAAAACTACTCCCAAAGTACCTCTCTCTTCTAGCCACTAGCAAGCATTAACACTTTCTGGAATTCAAGCTCCTCCTCTTGTAACTATTTACCCTGTTTTCATCATGGCCCAACCATGGGGTGCCACAGCTGGACCTCTTTCTATCGGTGCTCATAATTCTCTTCCGAAAGGGGCTAGAGATGTTTTACCTAAGTTCAATGAAGATGGGAAAATCTCAGTTGAAGAACATTTGAATTCCTTTAATGTAGCTACTGGGATACTGGCAGTGCAACACGAGGATGTGGCTGTCAGGATTTTCACTCAAACTCTTACCAAGGGAGCAACAGATTGGTTCAGTCATCTGCAGGCAAGATCTATAACTGATTGGCAAATAATGAAAACTACTTTTAAGAAACAGTTCAAGAGTGTTGATGATGAGCACTCACTTTTGGCTCAGCTTACACAAATGAAGAAAGAGATCCATGAGCCAATGAGAGATTATGTAGCTAGATATAATAAGATTATTCATAAAATTCCCTAGGCTAAAAGACCAACTGCTGACAATGTTTCTTCATCAACTCTATGCCTCCTAATATTGGTTTCCATCTCCAAAGGAATAGGCCAGCTAATCTTGATAATGCACAAAAACAGGCTATAGAGCTTGAAGATGATCTAATAACAATAGGGAAGTGGAGAAAAGACGTGCAAATTTCTCAAGGTCAATCTCAAGCTTATACTTCTTCGACTGATCCAGTTTTCTGAAAACTGGAGGTTCTTACCCACAACCATATCAAGATATAGGTGGAAAACAACCAAACCAGTATAATTTTGGGCAAACTTTGCAACTTCCCACTGCCTCGCAAAGATTGTAAATAGAGGCTCCTCTTGATAAAGGTGCTATGTGCTCTTTTCACCTTACCTCAGATCATGATGGGAATTCTTGTCCTGATATGATAAGGCATGTCCAAATGGGAAGCACTAAGGATGAAATCGGAGAATTCATTGGAGCAGAGAAGATTCAAGAAGTACCTGGCGACTCTGGATCCTTTTACCTTGAATATGAATTAGATTCAGAAAGAGGTGGAAATATTTTGGTAACTCTTGAAGACCCTGCATGTGCAATCCTTGCAAGGAATCAATGAACCCCCAACCCGCTCCTTTTGCGAACTCTACTAGAACTTGTTTCAAGGGTAAGGATCCCGCAAGTAATGATTATTCCTTTCATGTAAAGACTCCTAAAGTTAAGATTTTACAAAGGAATATTGAAAGTAAAAATAATTCTTCTCTTTCTCCTCCCTTTCACATAATCAAATTTTGCAAAGCTTCAACTGTTCAACTTTCCACTGTCGAATATTTGAAACTGAACCCGAGGGAATTAGACAAGTTGGTCAAATATGTAAAAGGAAATCCTACCTCAGAGTCCTCAGTGCATAAGTGTGGGGTTGATAATGATTTGTTTGCTACTAAAAAACCTACATCTGCTTCTTGTCATCCCTCTGATTCGATTAATCCCTATGCCTTTCACAATGCTGAAGATAAGCTTGACACTGAAGTTCTGAAGCCCGAACCTTTTTATATCTCTCTCCTCCTGAATGGTCAGAAGCTCAACGATTGTATTATAGATTCAGGGGCATTAGATAACATAATGCCATCATCTGTTGCCAAAGCTTTAGGTTTAACACTTACTAAAACATTTGGGAGATGTTACTCGATGGATGGGAAGCAGGTCCCTCTCATTGGGCAAGTAAAGGATGTTCAAGCAATGCTTGCAACATGTCCTGATAAAAGGGTGAAACTAACTATTTTGGTTGCTGACATTTCTGCAAGTTATGGGATGCTTTTAAGTAGGAATTTCTGCAAAGATCTTGGAGGTGAAATCAAGATGGATTGGTTAGAAGCTATCATTCCTCTAGGAAAATAGAAAATCAAACTTGAACCTGAACCAAAAAACAAATATATAGTCTTTCCTTCTGATAATCCCAAAGCTCAGATTCCGTTCCAAGAGTGTGAATTTGGAAATGATCTCATTCTTGCACCTGATAAAGAAGAATTAGAAGAAGCAGTTGATAAACAAGATGAATTGTGGCAAATGGAATTTGATGGAAGCTGTGCCAAGTCTAGCTCAGGAGTAGGCGTAGTTCTATTTTCCCCTAACAGTAATGTTTTCCCTTTTTCCTTTAAATTAGATTTCAAGAATACAAATAACACTGCGGAATATGAGGCATTACTTTTAGGGTTGAATAAAGCCAAATATAAGGGCATACAATTGATTAGGGTTAAAGGTGATGTGGAGCTGATTGTTAAATAGGTAAGAAATGTTTATTCTGTTAAAAATGATAGACTAAAACATTATAGAAATAGAGTTTGGGATGAGGTAGAGTTTTTTTTATGCTTTCTCAATTGAAGCTATACCAAGAGAGCAAAACACTAGGGCGGATTCATTGGCCGTTTCTGCTTCTCTCTTGTTACCACACCCAGATTAAAAAAATGATTCTTATAGGATTGAAATGGTTTATAGGCCTAGCGTCCCTAACAATGTGAATCATTGGAAAGTATTTGATACAGATGCTTAGATTAAAGATTTCATGGAGTGTACCCATTCCTTTGTCCAATCATATTTTGAGGGTTTTGAAGATATATGTAAAGAATTTTGCCCAAATCCTGGTATTAATTCTTATAAGAGTTTCACTTATCTTAAAGGAAACAAAATCCCGAAAGGTTTGGTGATCCTAGAGAGTTTTTTCACCCGTAATGACGTGCTCACTAGCAAGAAAGTTCTTGATAATGACAGTAAGGTGGGTTGTGAAAAGATCAATCTGGGTGATGAATCTAACCCCAAAATGGTAACAATTGGCAAATGTTGTTCTTCTGAGGAGAAATGATTGCCCAATGAGTTACTGCAAGAATACATTGATGTGTTCGCTTGGTCTTATGATGATTTGAGCGAATTTAGGAATGGTTAGTTTCAACATCAAATCCCGTTGAAGCCTGGTGTTTCTCCTTTTAGACAAAAACTAAGAAATTTCAATCCCATGATGGTAGACACAATTTTCAAGGAGGTAGATAAAATGCTAAAGGCTAGAATTATATATCCAATTCATCACTCTACTTGGGTGGCCAACATAGTACCTGTGAGGAAGAAAAATGGGAAAATTCGGATTTGTGTAGATTTTCACAATCTGAACCAAGCAAGTCTTAAGGATAACTATGCTTTACCCAATATGGACCATATTCTGTAGATAGCAGCTGGATCGGAAATGATGTCAAATTGGTGTCGCAGAAAACAAACAGCACAAGACATCATTCATCACCCCTTGGGGAACGTTTGCATATAATCGTATGCGTTTTGGTTTGATTAATGCTGGAGAGACTTTTCAAAGGGCCATGAATTCTTCTTTTAGGGATTTCTGTGATAAAATTATTGTTGTTTACCTAGATGACTTGACCATGTTTTCTAAAGAAAGGAAAAATCATCTCAAAGATCTGAGGGCAGTTCTACAACATTGTCAAGAACATGGTATCTCCTTGAATCCAAAAAAGTCAAATTTTTATGTAACTGAGGGCAAATTATTGGGGCACATCATTTCGAAAGAAGGCATCAAGATTGATCCAAAAAGAGTCAATGCAATCCAACACCTCAACTTGCCTTCAAACCAGACTGGAGTAAGGTCATTTTTCGGTCAGGTAAACTTCTTGAGAAGGTTTGTACCCGAATTTACAGAAACTACTAAGCACATCATCAGCTTGTTGAGTGAGAAGTATCCTTTTAAATGGATTGATGAGGCCAAAGTTTCCTTTGAAAAGATCAAGAACTCAGTTGCCAATGCGCCAACCCTCATCAACCCAGATTTTAAAAAGAATTTTGTCATATACTGTTATGCCTCAGAACATACAATGTCAGGTATATTACAGGTAGATGAATCTGGGACTGAAGCACCTATAGCATTCATGAGTGTCCCTCTTAAGAAACATGAACTTAAGTATTCACTCTCAGAGAAACAAGCCTTTGCCATGGTTAAAGTAGTTAAACAATTTAGGTATTATATTCTGCACTCTCACTCTGGTGTTTATTCCAGATTCTACAATAAAAAGTATTTTGACTCAACAGGAAGTTGGACTCAATAAAAGAGCGACATGGGTAACCAAAATTCAAGAATATGATTTGGATATTCATCCTACAAAGATGGTTAAAGGATAGGGCTTATGCAAATTAATAGCAGAAAATAAGATGGAGACAGAAAAAGAGCTACCATTAACTCTATTCATTGGGTTGCAAGATACATGGTTTTTTGATGTAGCTTATTATTTGACCTATGGCAGTTTCCCGAGTCATTTGTCAACTAAAGAACAAAGGAATCTCAAAATGAAAGCAGCTAAATATGTTATTTGGCAAGACGTTTTGTACAAAAAAGGCTTGGATGGTACCTATTTGAGGTGTGTAGATAAGCCTCAACAACAAAAGCTTCTGGAAGTTTATCATGACGAAGCTTGCAGTGGACATTTCTCATCCTCAGTAATCGCTTTTAAGATTTTAAGAAATTGTTTTTATTGGCCTGGTATGTTTCGTGATGCATATACTTATGTTAAGGGATGTGAAAAATGTCAACTCTTTTCTGGAAAACCACATTTAGCTGCTCTACCTTTAAGTCCTATGATAGTGGATGAACCCTTCAAACAATGGGGCATTGATTTCATTGGTCCAATAAATCCTCATTCCAGTGTTGGTCATATGTATATTCTGACAACAACAGATTATTTTACTAAGTGGGTGGAGGTTGTCCCCACTAAGAAAGAAAACTCAGAGGTAGTATGTAATTTTCTCAAAGATTGCATTTTAGTCCGTTTTGGGGTCCCTCAAAAGATTGTCGCGGATAATGCATCATATTTCTCCTCTGAAGAATTGACTATGTTCTATTATGAACATCAAATTTCTCTTTCACATTCCTCTGATTACTTGCCGCAAGGTAATGGGTTAGCAGAATCAAGTAACAAGAACTTGGTAGCCATCATGAAGAAGTTAGTAGATGATAATGCCTAGAACTGGCATAAAAAGGTATATAAAGCCTTATGGGCAGATAGAATTACTCCTAAAAGAGCAATTGGAATGACACCTTATGAACTAGTGTATGGGATTGGTGCAAAGGTTTCTTTACCTCTGGAATTGGCAGCGGTGAGACTTCAAACCATAATTGAGGACTCCTTCTTCCAAAATGCTCTGGAGAAGAGAGTCATGTATTTGATGAAGTTGGAAGAGGAAAGAGAGATGTTAGTGGATAGAATTACTGAGCATCAGAACAGGGTGAAGAAAACCTTCGATATGAGAGCTCGACCAAGAGGTTTCCTAAAAGGAGATGAAGTACTATTGTGGGACAAGAGAAGAGAACCAAAGGGCGCCCATGGAAAATTTGATTCATTGTGGAAAGGTCCATTCAAGATTCATGAAGTAGTGGGACCGAATGCATTCAGACTGAATTATTCTGATGGAATGGTTATGCCCTATACCTATAATGGGTAGGACCTCAAGCTCTATAAACTTTGAAATCTATGATCAAGAGTTCCTGTACATAGTAAGTTAGTTGTTTGTTTTGTCTTTTGGGTATGTGTTCTTTTTGTCCCCTTTCTATTTTTGCAGTGCGAAACCAAAGATTTAGAGTTCTTTGCATTTTTTTCACAGAATACAATCCCCAGTCAGAGCCAATGTTATCTTGTCATTCATTCCTCATAACAAGCGTAAGCTGCCTTACAAAATTTTATTTGAGTCTTTATCTTTTTATAAATTCCTTGGTTCAATCCTTAATTCGTTTGTAAATTGTCTCTTAATCCATAGCGTTAAGTTTCAATGGTCTGTTTGAACCTCATGAACCCCTTAAACCATTTTGAAAAGAGTTCATAATGTTCATTTAAGTACCGTAGGTTCTGAGTTGTCTAAAAAGTTTTCAGGCTAACGTTCACTCAAGTGTTTTGCAACAGTTCTATTTCATGATCGCAGATGATGTTTTATATCCCCTTTCTCCAGATTGTGAACCATTTCAACCTAGTTCAAACAGTTCGATGATGTTCAACATGTTCGGTAAAGTTAAAAAGTCCAGCGGTAGTTAACAAAGTTAATCTTTTCAAAGTAAAATTTCTTGGGCACAGCGTATGTTTTGAACTACTTGAACCCTCATGAAGTCAGTTCAAATTGTTCGTGCATGTTCAAATCAGGTAGGTCCCATGGACTAAACGACATGATGGTGAATTTATTGCTAAGTAGGATGAAGATTGAACCATATCTCGGGTGACGTCAACTGGCCAATTTTTGAAGGCCAGTAATCATTTTTGGGAATTGGCAGTTACCCCAAAAATGCCGCCATGCATTCAATGCACGCGCATGATGTCAAATCCCAATGCTTGTCACATTTGAGTTGATGGCTGAAATTAATGCACTAAATGAGCTTTTACCACTTTATTTGCTATAAGGTATGAAGTGATTAATTTCTATAACTTGTTCTTCATTGTTGCGGATTGTATGATAGAAGGTTTGTCTGTTGGTAATCGTTTGATTGGTTTCAACTATGAAGGTTGTTATTATTTACTAAGTTGTCATTAGTTTTATGTCCAAAGTCATCCTATATACTCTAGTCGGTAAGCACTAAAGCAGTCGGTTACAGAAGAAAAGAGTCACAGAGTTAAGTATACACCGAGCTGTCTACCAAGTAACGTTCTATGTCTACCAAGCAGCAAAGAAGGTATACCAAGTAATCTAAACCAAGTAGAATCATGTTACTAGATTCAATGAACCTGGACACATATGTGGAAACGTGTTACAAGATTCGAGAACAAGGAACCGTTATTGCATAGGAAATTGCACTTCAAGATTTTGTATGATTTTGAGGAAGTTTATCCAATGAAATAATTTCTATGTTTATTCATTCGATGAATCTTGTTTGTAAGATCAAAGCATGAATAGATCACCATCCGAGAGATCTATTTATACAGAATGATTTGAGAATCAAAATGAGAGACATGTGTGTGTGATAGATAAGTTGAAAAAGGAAAATCATAAAAGGACGCATTGAGTTGAGACTACTACAACTGTCAGAGATATTCAGAGATCATCGAGAAAGTCTTCAGAGAATAGTTTAAGGGACAGAGTAAACAGAAGGGTTTACCAAGTTGATCTATCAATTACTGAGGTATGCTATGAGCAAGGTAATTTCATATTGAGCACATAGAATCTACTATAACATTTCAGATGTAAAGTTGCAGATATTTGTAAAGATTTTATTGAATCATTTGAGTTGTAATAGAAACCTTTAACAGGGTAAAAGACTCTAACAAAGTCTATAAATTGTAAATCCTTTAACCAGGTGCAACATTTTGTATAAGTGTTGTAAAATCCTTTAGCAAGGTAGATCTAAAGATCTTGATACTCCTAACAGGGTAAGCTATTAGAAATAGCTAAACATGTAGCTCTAACCGAGCAACCTTTATGATTGCAGTAGTGAAGTTGTGGGTGCCATCCCCACTGCAGTTTTTCTCTCTAACCAAAAGTTTCTGCGTAACCAAAATATTTGTGTTATGGAGTGAAATGTGTGTGAATGTTACTTCTATAGTTATGTGTTAGCTTTATATTATGAGATCAGTAGTTTACAGTTTATGTTTATCAGTAAGATTGTTTTTTGAGAAAAGTTTTGAAGTACTAATTCACCCCTCCCCTCTCAATACATTAGCTTTCCTTGTTGGACCTAACAATTGGTATTAGAGCTTCAATCTTGGAAAAGGTTTAAACAGCCTAAAGAAAAAGATCTTATCAATGGAAGGCTACAAACAATCTCGAAGAATTGTGAATCTTCAAGAAGAATTGGATCATGCTAATCAAGTGATTGCAGATATGTAGAGACAAATGCAAAGATCACTGAAAGTCAGAAGAAGGTTGTCTGATGATTTATAGGACTCTCAAGAGTTGGTTGAACAAATTGAGACATCATCTGAGAACAATATATCAAAAGAGATTGAAGAAATGATTGGAGAACTGAAAGAAAAGAACAAAGGATTGACTGAACAACTGAAAGCAATGAAAAGAGAACATGAGCATTTCAGCACACATTTGACTACAAATATTGATGCATTAATAACAGCTGAGGATAAAATAAGAGACATGCAAAGGGAAAAACAACATCTAGAAGCATTGGTGTTTGAAAAGAATGATGAAATCACAAGAATGACTGGAATTCAACATAATCTTTCTGATCAATTGGGTTATGCACATCATGAAGCAAATCTAAAAGAAAATGAGAATCAAGCATTGAAACTTGAATTATCAAGATTGACCAACGAACTTGAAACAGAGAAGAAATCAAAAGAAACACTAAAGAAAAGCTATGAAGCATCAAGAATGTTGGAAGAGAAACTAAATATAAGAAGACCCAACAAAGATGCAGGACTCGGTTACAAAGAAAAAAAATCTACTGAGAAAGGGATCAACACCACCGAGAGAGGGGAATCATCAAAGAAAGCTGGAAACAAGGAGAACATCAAAGGAAAGAAGCCTATTTGCAACTACTATGGAAAACAAGGAGATACTGCCAACATGTGCCAAATCAGAAAAGGTGAACAACTGAATGTCACTAGGTCTGATGGTTATTGTTATAATTGCAATAAGTATGGTCACACATCTAAACAATGTAGGACAAAGTCTGCTAGCAATTTTCAGAAGGCAAAATTCAAGGGATTTTGCAAAACCTGCAATAGATATGGTCACAATACTGAGAAGTGCTAGTTCAAGTAGAAAAACTATATGAGGTCTTCACACCGAGCAAATACTAGAAGCTACCGAACTCGCACAGATCTTAACCGACAGTATACAACAGTACCATGGGACTACAATACAAGAATATGGTGTGAATGTTGTGGAAGATATGGACATATAAGTGCCAACTGCATGATAAGGTTTGGAATGTACAACCGAAGATCATAGAGAAATCCTGGAATGGCATGCTTTCATTGCCATAAAGTTGGACACTTGGCTAAAGATTGCAGAGATCAACCTAGAAGAGATAATGAAGAGATAAAAATCAAACTACAGAAAATCTGGAAAAAGAAGGAAATTGAGTCAAAAAATGAAGAAAGCACCTTACCTACCGAGTTAGGTGCATCCACTTCAAATTAACCAGTAAAGGTATGAAGGGACTGCATTCTCTCAAGGTTAAATCTTAATAGTTCCTATTTTATCTTATAGTTAATTTCAAAATCTGCATAAGTGAAGATGCTTTAGCAAGTTTGGAATTCTATCTAGTCTTGTGAAGTACCAGAGAAGTTGGTAAATACAGGAAGCCTGTCTAGTCGGTAAAAGAGTAAAAGCGAAGTTAATCGGTTTAGTGGAACCGAGTGCATTTAATGCTTTTTTACCTAATTGCACAAAGACAGATAAGGTAAAATGTGTACTTAAAGTGTTTCGTGTGGTCATTTTACACTCACCAGTTATCAAAGAGTAGAGCTAAGCGATTCAAAGGCGATCAAACATCTCCCGAGCAAATTTCAAGGTATTTATATAGCAATCTCAAACGTTTTTTTTCTAAGCCAGTTAACCGGGAAATATCAGTTGTGAACATCTGCATTATATTTACTAAGTCGAAGAGTGTTTTCTGTCAAGATAAAACCCTAAGCTCTTTCATTAGTAGAAATCCAAGTTTGAAATGGCTCCAAAGTTACAAAACCTAGTTGTAGTTGAGACTATTGAGAAGCCCTCACTGAAGTATTCCTTACCTCCTAAGATAGCATCTGAACCCAACGATAAAACTGCATTTTCTCTTATTCCAAAAAGGGTTCTATTGGTTGAAGATGTCAGATTCTGCACTAAGTGTCGTGTTGAAGAACTAAGTCATATCGAGATCAAGGACATGTATGATGAGTTATGCACTAATGGTATCCTAGATAGCAAGTATGAGCATATCAAAGTCAAAGGATTGACCGAAGCCCTAACCTACCCTCGAGTTTTCAAACCCCAATGGGTTAAATTTGTTTTGAGTAGAGTTCATGATGACTTTATGTGGTTAGAGGAGCAACCATTCAAAATCACTAAGGAGATCATCCACATAATAACCGGTTACCCTATATTTGACCATGCCCATGCACAGAAAATGATTCCACAGAAGGAATTAATAACTTTAACCAGAGTTGAGTCTGATTGCAGAGGTCTTAAATTCAACAATGTTACAGATGCAAAGCTAAAGTTTGCAATTAGAGTCATCGGTTATTGTTTCTTTCAATCAGCAAGAGAAAACAATGTACCATGTGCAGCTGTAGATTTAGCTTACAAATTTGTTAAGAAAGGTATGAAGATTGATCTATGTGAAGTGTTGTTGAAAAACTTATTTGAAAATCTCAACACCATAAGGAAACCCAAGAAGAATAACTCGGCAAACACACTAAAATTTGGGTCACTCTTAGTGTGCATGTTTTTCTATTTTCATAAATTCTTCCCATCAGTCGGTAACATGGTCTGGGAGTTACACCGACCAATCACCCATCAAATAAATGATTATATCAATCAGCTAGGTGATAACTTCAATGAGATAATGGATGATTACTTCAACAAATTTCAAGAAAAGATGCATAACAAGTACAGGATCCCACCTCAATTAGTGGAGAAATATAAGGATGATATATGTTTTGAAGTGGACACTGACTACTGCTATGTCAATGGAGTAGAACCCAGAACTCAATCTCTACCGTCCATGGGTTATGAAATTGATTTTGATATTTATCAACAGCAGATAGATGCCTATCTGGCACTTCCAAGACACTCTACCGAGCTCAGATATGGTACCTATGAAGAGGTAAAAGAGAAGGTAAAGATGAGCATAGTAGTACCAAGGCTACAAGAAAAGCCACTAAAATGATAAAAGAATTAACGGAGAAATTTGGAGAAGGTTCTACCTTCACACCTACTAAGTCAACAAGTAGGAAAGATGATCAACTTTCAATAGAAGAAGAGTCTGAAGCTCAGGAAGCAGCTATCACTTTGAGCACCGAGTTGCCAAAGGGAAAAATATTGAAAAAGAAGAAACAAGATACACCTAAAGTATCACCGACTCCACAAGTCAAAAGACCCAACACTAGATCATCTGTAGTGTCACCCAATAAGAGGCAGAAAACTGTTGAATTGCCTAAGGTTACTAAGACTTATAGAAAGTCAACCAGGAGACTCATTTTGAATAAGGAGTCAAGTGACACAGAATCTGAAGACAAAAATAAATTTCAGATTGTCAAAAGCACAAAGGAAGATGTACACAGTGTTGACAACTTATGTGCCAATTTGATTCAATATGGAGGATTTGGGTCATTTAGGTATGTCAAATATGACTCTCAGACAGAAGAAGAAAAGAGGAAAATAGAAGAGTCAGTTGTATGTACACTTCTAAAATTCTGAGTAGTTCCATTGGAAGTAACTGACTTTCTTCCAAAAGCATTATATTCTCATATTGACAATAGATGGAAATATGCTATGGATTCGGAGAAGCGGATAAGAGAAAGAGTCTTGGTACATCTCTTTCCAGACATGTTGGTAGAAAGTATAAGAGAACATTTGAAAAACTACCAGACAAACTTTCAAGTGAAGCAAAGAGCCCTGAAAATGATGAATGGACTTTATCTTGAAGATGAAAAGGAAAACAAAGTAAAATGGCAAGAAATCTTCAGAATTCAGACTAAAGAAACTCAAGGTGAAGTGGAAATTGTTGACATTACCGAGCAAGATCCTGCCTCAAATATTCAACAAGATGAGGATGTCATGGACACTGAGGTACAGGAACAAGAAATGATAGAAGGAAATGCTTATGCCAAACTGGTATCAAGTGAATCAGTTTTGGAACAAGTCAAGTCCTATGCTCTAGTAACTCAGCAAGTGATCACCGAGCAACCTCAGGACACTGATCAAGGCAAAGAGGGTCAACAGTCTACAAAAGGAGAATCTACTTCTTAGGCCACCAAGGAACAAACTTCTCAAGCACCTGCATGCACTGAAACTATTGCTAATGAGACCCCAAGCAAGGAATCACTGAAGGACTCATCAGAGGCTAAGGGAACCGATAAAAGTGTTGTCTCTACCGAGCAACCTACCGAGGATGAACAAGCCTCCAAAGCCATTGTACTAGTTCAACCGGTGAAAGCCTCATCATATAAAGAAAAGAAAGTGAAGAAGCATAGTTTCAAGGTAGATCTGTTTAAGCCCATTGTGTTGCCAAATGTTGACATCTCAAAACTGAAAGGGCAAGCACTTATTGAATTCAAAGAACTATGCAAAGCCAAAGCAGAACAAGAAAGACAAATGGCTATTCAGAAGAAAAAGTGAGTACTTTGGAAGGTTAAAGCATTATTAACCGACATGCTACCTAAAGCTACCGTGAACAAAGATGCTGCCATCCATATGCAACTGGATGAACTACTCACTAAATTAGAAGCATCAAGAGTAGACACATCAGAATACCTTAGCAAGTTGAAAGAAAAAAAGCTAACTGCCAAAATGATTGAAGAAGTGCAGAAGGCCATTGCTATAGGTATAGTCAAGCTTGTTGGATTCATTGCTGAGTTGTCCCCTCAACTCAAGCACATTCTTTATTTATTCTAGAAATTATGTAAATTTTCATTATTTATTGAGGATATCAAGCATAAGACCGAAGTTATTGAAAAAGAGATCACCAATCTCTCCAATAAATTGACCACCAAGCCAAATTCTGGTCAGAATTTCTATACCAAGCTGCAAACTCTTATGGCTCAACAATTAGAACTTCGGAATGAAGAGCAAAAAATAAGAATGGATATCATGACTCTTCAGACTTTATTTATTCCTCATCTATCATCAGTCCAAGAGAAAATCAACCGAGCTACCCACTTATCCACTCAACAAGAGGGAAGCACATTAGATGGTCTGATCTCACTCTTAGCTGATATTTCAGCTCAGAATTCCCTAATGGACAATGTCAAGGATGCCCTCTCCAATGCTCTCAATGATGCTCGCACAAAGTACAAATCTATTTTTGATTAGTTGCCCCCACCGAATAGTAACTAGTTTTGATGTTTGTCAAAAAGGGGGAGTGTACCGAGTATAAGAGGGAGTGTACTGAGCATAACCGAATATCAAAAGGAACAGTTGAATTTGTTAGGAGGAGCACAGTACACAAAGCACAGTACACAGAGCATAGAACACAGTGCATTGATCACAGGAGCATGCAAATATGTACAGTATATTGATAAGGGGAGTATACATTTGAGTATGTTACTATTTATTGACAATTGTATATACTGTCATTTTAGTCAAATTTTGTAGTATATAGATTTTTGAGTTATGACTTTGAAAGGAGTTTTGTCAAACATACCAAACTAATGTCAAAAGGGAAGATTGTTATTATTTACTAAGTTGTCACTAGTTTTATGTCCAAAGTCATCCTATATACTCTAGTCGGTTAACACTACCGAAATATTCAATCGGTAAGCACTAAAGTAGTCGGTTACAGAAGAAAAGAGTCACAGAGTTAAGTATACACCAAGTTGTCTAACAAGTAACGTTCTATGTCTACCGAGCAGCAAAGAAGGTATACTAAGTAATCTGAACTGAGTAGGATCGTGTTACCAAATTCAATGAACCTGGACACATATGTGGAAACGTGTTACAGGATTCGAGAATAGGGAACCATTATTGCATAGGAAATTGCACTTCAAGATTTTGTATGATTTTGAGGAAGTTTATCCAATGAAATAATTTCTATGTTTATTCATTCGATGAATCTTGTTTCTAAGATCAAAGCATGAATAGATCACCGTCCTGGAGATCTATTTATACAGAATGATTTGAGAATCAAAATGAGAGACATGTGTGTGTGATAGATAAGTTGAAAAAGGAAAATCATAAAAGGACACATTGAGTTGAGACTACTACGACTGTCAGAGATATTCAGAGGTCACCAAGAAATTCTTAAGAGAATAGTTTAAGGGATAGAGTAAATAGAAGGGTTTACCGAGTTGATCTATCAATTACTAAGGTATGCTATGAGCAAGGTAATTTCATATTGAGCACATAGAATCTGCTATAATATTTCAGATGTAAAGTTGCAGATATTTGTAAAGATTTTATTGAATCATTTGAGTTGTAATAGAAACCTTTAATAGGGTAAAAGACTCTAACAAAGTCTATAAATTGTAAAGCCTTTAACTAGGTGCAACATTTTGTATAAGTGTTGTAAAATCTTTTAGCAAGGTAGATCTAAAGATCTTGATACTCCTAACAGGGTAAGCTATCAGAAATAGATAAACATGTAGCTCTAACCGAGCAACCTTTATTATTGCAGTAGTGAAGTTGTGGGTGCCATCCCCACCGCAGTTTTTCTCTCTAACCAAGAGTTTCTGCATAACCAAAATATTTGTGTTATGGAGTGAAATGTGTGTGAATATTACTTCTATAACTCTGTGTTAGCTTTATATTATGAGATCAACAGTTTATAGTTTATGTTTATCCGTAAGATTGTTTTTTGAGAAAAGTTTTGAAGTACTGATTCACCCCTCCCCTCTCAGTACATTAGCTTTCCTTGTTGGACCTAACAAAGGTGAGTTTTGATTCCTATCTTCTCCAGTGATTTTTAGCTGTTTTTCTCTCTCGTAATAAAATTTGCTGGGGGAAGTAAGGGTTGTTATTTATGAATTATGAAGTCCACTCTACACCTTTTTGGAAATATTTTCAGTCTTGCTTGCACAAAACCCATTGTCAGTAATACAAACCTGAAAGGAGAGAATTTGGAAGTTTTGAAGGAAAGAGTTTTTAAAGGAATTGACGGTTCTTTTGGTTTAGAAATTCTAAGTAGTGGCCTCGTAGAGGCGGTAGCTTTTCCTCCTGCTATCCCTTGCCTAGAATTAGTTAGGGAGTCCATTGCGAGGTATGATCCTATTTCTGAAACTATCAAGAGAGATAATGGTGAAACCCTCCTCGTGATTAACAAGGAAGTCATTTCTTCTGTTTTCAAATTGCTTGATTATAAATTCTCAAATTTTTCTCCCGCCCAATCAGTCACTAAGTTCAATGCAGATAAAAATAGACACCTAAATAATATAGCGAAGCATTGGTTGAAAGTTCCTCAGAGGGGTGGCTCCAGGTTACCTAAATATCCCAACAAAAATCACATGCTTCCCCACATCCATGATGTTATGTTACTATTACACCGAGTTAGAGGTTCAGCGGAGGCCTATAGCTTCGATGACTGGATTTACTGTTATGTGCAACTGGTGTTGGAAGGAAAGCATTATCTTGACTGAGAAGATCTTATTGCCGACTCCATGAGGGAACAGCTGAGCATGGTGAAGAAGTTCAAGCAAAATTTCTTTATGTCCTCGTATTTGATATATTGCCTAGCATGTGTTAAATAAATAATGGGGATACCTAGACAACTTGCTGAAGGAGATGTTTCTATGTATGAATTTTACCCCATGTTGCAAAAAGATAATGCATTGCAAGATTTTAGGAGAGTACATAATGCTTTCCTGGGAGACTTGTGTTATGAGTTAAAGAACATGAAATCTAAGAGGATGTCTGAAGATGCCCAGGCATTAGTGAAAAGATATGGTAGTTTCTTTGTTCAATTTCCTCATTTCTGTTATATAAGGGTAGGTGGTTTTGAAGAAGAGCCTTTCAGACTTCCTTGTTTTTGTTCAGATTGTTTTGTCCTTGCTGAGATCTGTAGGCAGTTGTCTACCATAATTAAGAAAGCTCAACCTAGGGATAAATGGGAGGATCATTTTCCTATTCAATTGGGCATTTTATCTTGCAGTTCAATGTCAAATGCGTTGAGCATAGGAGATAACTTGAAGAATTTCAATTTTCCACTGTATCAGGAAAGGAAGGGTTTTGATAATAAAGGTTTCTCACAGAGAATTGGTTTGATGCCGCATCTTCCAATCCCACACTTGGAGGACTTTTGGGAAGATTGTGGTGATGAACTTGAAGTGTTCAAAAGAGCAAATATGAGAATGGTTCTGGAACAGATAGTTTCATTGTAGGTGAAACATGATATAAGTGGGATCGAAGAGGATTATCTGGAGTTTTTTGAACCTGGATATCTAGATCAAGCTGAACCCGAAATGTCCTGCCTTAATTGGGAAGTGGAAGAAGAGGATGATATACAAATTAGAACAAAGAGAGTCTTGGAAAGAACCATAGATTGGGTTAATAAGAAAAGAGAAATGAAATTAGGCATCAAGATTGATCCTGCAAGAGATAATGTGGTTTCTCTACCTTCCCCAAAACATGTTTCTAACCCCACTTCTATGCCTATTCATGTAGGTAAAAATAAGAAGTCATCTCACACCAAGCACAAGCCTAATCCTACCTTGAACTTTCTTGCCCCTCGATATACAAGATCACAGAGTGTTGCACAAAGGAAAATGGACCAAGTCAAAGACATAGAGGTAAAGGATAAAATCCTTGATACTCAGATTTTTGGGGTTGAGGACCTTAACAGTGACATTGTCAACACCATCGATTCTCATGCAATCACTATAGCCATCACACCCCCACCGAAAGTAGCCAGAGGGACAGCTAGTTCAAGTACAACTCCCAAATGGCTAACCACTTTAGTAAGCAAGAAACTGAGCTTCATCAAAGTGTCCATCCCAATTCAAGACATGGTGGTTAAATGCATGGAGAAGGGTCCCAAACAGAAGAAGTTCAAAACAACTGCCAGATTGGATGCTGATGAAAAGACTGGGAGGTGGGTTGCCAAAATTGCTTCCTATAAGCCCAAAGATGAGAATAAGGAAGTAAATGCAGAGGATTTTGAGGTCACCAAAGTGGATCTCAGGAACATGAGCAGGGATTCTGATAATCACCATTTCCAAGTGTCGGCTAAGTAGATGCTCACTAGGTCAGAAAAAGATGGACAGGAGAAAAGAGAACTAAGACAACATATCAAGATTCTAGCTCAATTCGCTGATAACATAGGCTATTTTGGAGCACTTCCCATATCACATGCTTCATAAAATTTTTACCCTACTTCACCAAAGAACAAGAAACTGATGAATCAAGTTCAGCGAGCCAAGAGCATTGCAGGGGCCGTAGAGAAATGGATTGAAGGAGTGATTAGAGATGGTGAGAAATATATTACAAACTCCAGGAAGCTATGCGATGAAATGCAAAACCTCACTGTGGAGATTCATAAATCAAATTGTGCCATGGGAAAAAGAAGAGCATAAATGGGAAAATGTATTACCCATGCTCACTAAGATAGAGGAATAAGGAGCTATAAAGTTTTTAGCAGAAAATTCAATCAAATTGATAACTGATGAGTACCAGCTTTTCGTATTAAATAAAATTATAGCATGGCAGGTAATTACATTCAAGTCTGTGATTTCTGATGCCAAGGCCTCTATTTATGAGCTTCAAGAACTTTAGTGTAGCTTGGTCAATGATAGTAAAGTGGTTAACCCAGACCATGATTGGCAACTGGGACTTTGTGGGCTGAACACACAGGACGTGGTAAAGGCATTTAGGCTACACATGGAGAAAGTTAAGGCCAAAGGCAACTTTACTCCTAAAGATATAACACAAATTGCCTGAATAGAGTCCATGACGTTTATTGGTAACGATCAGTTACCTAAGCATGCTGAGAAAATGGTGAAACACAGGTGGGACAAGGAAGCCGCAAAAGCAAAGATCAATGCCATAAAAAATCTGAGTCAGTCTATAATTCAGGAGCTTGCAACCGCCCACAATGCCTAGAAAAGTGGAGGAGAGGATGACGATGGAGAAGAGGCATAGCATGATGCTAATGCTTTGTTTTTATTTTATAAGCTTTTCGTAATCTTACAATGACTTCGGGACATCTATCCCCTAAATACTCTGTTTGTTTTTATAGCTGCTTCAGAGGAGGTCGAGTTTTGTCGGAGACCTCCTCTATTCTTTAAAGACTATTATAAATTAGATAAAGATGGATAGAGAAAGGGTTAGAATGATATACTTAGATTATTAGAAGTTTTTTTTTTTTTGTTTTTGCCAGAAGGAAGTGATCAAGTTTTTCAAATTTTGAACTTGGAAAGAATTTATGCGTGTATTGTTATGTCTTTGTTGCATGAAATATATATATAAAGATCATACACATTTTGAGGAGGAAAATCTTTGAGTTTGAATCCGTGAAGTGGTATTTCTTCACAAATATTAATCTAATCAAAATGACTGTGATTATCTTTCTGATGGTAGACGTTGTTCTCAATCTAGCGCTTCTTTCTGTGTTGTTTGAAAAGATATTTAGCTGAAAAGGGACTTTGCTTCTCTTGTTCATTTTTAAGAAGTGAGAAATCAATGTTATTAAACTTTGCTTTAATTTCTTCTGATAATCCGTGGTGAAGCTTTTTGTACAAAGTTATCATTAAATATTTTACATATTACCTGGCTTCTCATCAAAGAATGAAGTGGGTGGCCTTACGTGCTTTCAGGTTAAAATCATATCAGTTTATTTAGTTAGATTATTCCCTGAATAACAAATGGAGGGAGTTGTACCTATCTAAAATTCAGAGGGAAGTGATGTATGTCACACTTGCCCAATTGTTTAGTTGAACTTTTGTCTTTCAAAGGGGTAATAGAGCTTAGAATAAATTCAATTTAAAGAAAGACAAAATTTGTTCACTAACACCATACTACAATGTATAACCAAAGATAAGCATACTCGACATTGCATTATTAATAAGAAAATCATAAACCTCAAGAGAAAAAAAATAAAATCTTCACGATACTTACATCAAATCTAAACCCTAAATCCAAAATACAAACAAATCTATGATTGGATACAATAACAATTTAAAAACACAACAAAAACCACCATAGAAATGTTGAGTGATTAATAATGCACCAATACCTTTGAAAACAGAAATTTGAAACCTTCATCCTCAATCCATGCATAAATTATGCATATGAATATGCAACTATCTTGCATCTAGAAAAAACCACATGAAAATTACACACTAAAATTATTCTCTTCATATATTTACAAAACCATAAGTTTTGTTTAAACATGAAAAACCTATAAATCCATCCATTATAGGAACATGCAAAGAATTGCAAATGTACTTATCAATTAAAAAATGTACAAGTATGAAAATGCCAAAATGATTAATTCAGAATGATGGAATGTTCTAGATAAGCATAACTCTAGAAATTAAATAGAAAATATATAAAACCCATAGATTCAAGTAACATTAATCTACAACATGAAATTACAACCATCCATTAGGACCAACAGAAACTATCTAGGAACTCCAGGCCATAAGAAGAGCATTGCCATAGCCATCATCTTATACATATCTATATAAAAGAACTAGTCTATTATAGAAGCTTCTTGATCATCCAATGAATAGATCGATAGGCTACATACACTTAGGGACTAATAAAATAGTACTTTCTAATGCTAGTGGCTTAAATTAAGCACATAGAACCATAGTCTAGATAACCAATGTTTTTCATGTATTGAGGGAGCCAAACCCAAACATCCAACATGAGCACACTATTACACATGACCATATGAAGAAAAAAATCAACTATCATGTTAAAGCTTTATTCCATACCATCAATTAGGATCTCTAGATCAGCACTATAATACATGCAACCCATAAAGAAATCCATAATGGTCTAATTTTTTGGACCTTCAAGTTCCCATAATATTGAATCTTGAACAATAAGATCAATTACAAGACTTCCACTTGGACAAGGATTAATAATCACTCAATTCCTTCCTATAAATTCCCACAAGCTTGTTAATATAACAAATATTGTAATCAAATCACCATGGATATATTACATTCAACCTCATACAAGTACATGCTAGCCATGAAACCACCATGGTTTTGATATCAAATGCTAGGAAAATACTTAGTATGAACCTCCAATATCATAACATTTACTAAACAAATATCCTAATAAAAATGAAAAATAATGCATCGAGTAAAGTAAGGACATATCATCATCTTGCTCCTTTAGAGGAAATTTGACAAGATAACTTGCAATAAAAACTCCCTTTCCATCTCAATTCAAACACCTAATTAAATAGGCAAAAATCAAGAAAGAAACCAAAAATTATTTTAGGAAAACCATTTCCTAGTGCAAAATGTATGGTGCCCATAGCTCTATATGTCACAAGTTCCAATACCCATATCCAAGTTCAGGCTCTAAACTATTACTAACATATACTCTTACAACTGTAACATACTTTCATAAGTTATTATATTCAACCCACTAACTTTGGTATCACAATTGATCATATTCCATCTTTAGCAAGATGCCTCATGACATGCATCATAGATAATCATAAACTTGGTCAAGATTATTGGTCCACTTTGTAACACCCCTCTTACATTTGCTTATGCACGTGAATCATTAACACACTTACAATGCCACATATGTATACATCTCACATGACATAAAGCTCTTACATATTCTGACACATGTCATACAAAATCGTACACATGCCATAGTGGTCTAGTCGTACATGGGACACCTTACATACAACATGAGGCACAAATTTAATAAAAAAAGAATTCAAACATTAGGGATTACAATGTGTATAACACACATAATACCAACATAATTAAGGTTTGGGGATTAGATAGTAAGTCATATATGGTGTGCAACTAGAGCAATTTATTCTTATGATTTGTAGCATGGATATTTTTTTTGCAAGCCTTTTTATCCATACTTTTATATAGATAGGATCAAGGGTTGGGTGAGTGCTAGATAGGTTCCTTGATCTAGTTGAAAAATTAGACAGTGTGAAATGAGATAAACAAGTCATTGGTAATGGTAAGTTGATGTAGTGGTAGGACAAAGACCCTAAAATAATGTAGGGAATAAGTTTTCAACTGTTCATGACTAACAACATCATCTCAAGGAGCTTTAAGATTAACCTAATTTAATATTTTTTATCATTCTAGTAACATTTATATGCTTTGACCTATTAATTAAGAGACACACATTCTAAAAAATTTATGAATTCACAATGCAAATCATTTGAAAATATTAGCACATATAAATAAGTAATTGAAAAGACCTAAAGTAATGAGAAGTCAAACATCACAAAGAGAAGTCATTGTTAGTACTAAACCTTGTTTGACTTTTACTTATTTTTCCTTATATTGAACAATGCTAATGTGCAATGAAAATAAAGAAATAAAGCTTTTAGTAGGGTTAAACAAGCATTAACATACAAATATTTTTTTAAAGATGACAATGACAATATATACAATTTATTCCCAATTACTATACAAACGTCATTATTACATTAACAATATACATATCTCTTTTATTTATAATTCATCAGTTAACATGTAATTAACAAATAATATTAATAACTAAAAGATGCTACATATAATCACATCAAATTATTGACTTTTTTATTCCAAATGATACAAATTGAACTTTTAGCAATCATTTAAAAAAAAATTAGCAATCATCGGATTGTGGCTCGTAAGTCAAGAACTTTCCATCTTCATCTTTTACATTCATCATCAATTTGTGATGGATAGCTTTTCTATAGTCCAACTCCAATTCCAACTTTAAAACATTTTGATTGATGTGATTTAATGTCTTATCATTAGATAACTCATAATTAGTAAATCAAAGAATGATAAGATACTTAAAAGACCTGATTTTGAATCTATATATTACTTATATTAAAAAATATTAATCATAATTTTTATTTAAAATACTTTTATCTTATAATCAATTTTTTAATTAAAAAAAATATTCAAAATTGTTCAATCACATTATTCCAATAAAAGATGTGAAAGAACTTACACTCAATAAAGCTTTTGATCCTTATCATATCATTCAGATTTGTGAACAAGCCAAACAAATAAAATATTTTACATCCATCTTAATCCGGGTACAAACTATTTATGGAAAAACATCCAAACATCAACAAAATCAATCAATTTAGAATTATACGACTAGATAAAAATCCATATTGAAGCAAATATAAAAGACAAACTCTCCTTTTCACAATTGTTTTTCCTTTTGACTATTAGAGCAGAGCAAATTATATGGAAGAGATTTAAAAGACGACATTTATTTAATAATAATAGAGGTTCCATTTCAGTCAGGGTGGCAATCAAATCAAGCTTCATAAGATAATAATAGTAATAATAATAATGGATCTCTAAATAAGCTTTGTGTTCATACTTGTTTTCAAAGCCCCACCATGGGCAATTATGGAGCTAGTTGTCTCTTTTAAAAGTATAGAAATAATGTCTATTTTATATTGGATAAAGAAGCCAAGTAAATATAAAGTAAAGACATTACATAATAGTTTTCAGATATGCATTACATAGTACATCACTTAATGTTTTCAGATATGCATTGCATAGTCTGCACTCATTCTTATATACAAATGTTTTTAAACTTTTCGAATATGGAGAGACACAGAGAAGTGGAAAGGAATGGTCAAATGACCATTGGAATTCACATTCTCAATAGATGTAAGGGGTAAACCCAATGAGAGCGACATCTTGTTGCCTCCTACTAGTGTTTCTCTCATTGCTTAACGACTCTTTTATTGTTGTTATTGTTAAGCTTCTGGGCATTGCAGTGTGGACTCTGAGGTGTGATCTCACATTCACCCACCTTTTTTTGTGAATGTGTGTATATTTAAATATTAATAGTAACTGACATATATATCTAGTTAATTGCTTGTAACTACCATTTGTAACTATTTTGATAGTTGTAATTGGTTTTTATTGCTTTAGATTGTATTTTTAGTTCGTGTTAAGTAGGATTTATAATATGCATTTTAGACTACTTTTAACTTGATTCTATATTTGTGTATTCTTAATCTAGTATTAGATATGTATTTTATTTATTCTTAGATAGAAAGAAGGCTCCCCTTTAACCTCACCATCTTTATGTAAAATGCATAGAAATCAATGGTTTTTTTTTTAAATATTAAATTAATGGAGTATACTTAAGCGATGGCTTAGAAGCTTCATTCCATATTATTAGGTTTTCGTAGAAAATAACAATTTGAAAAGTTTATAAAATACAATACTACCACTTGTAGCTATTTTGATTGTTGTATTTGGTTGTTATTGCTTTAGACTAATATTTATAGTTGTTGTTAAGGATGAATTATTCTATCCATTTTATAATTCTTTTTAACTTGATTCTATATTTATGTATATCCTTAATATAATATTAAATATGTATTTTATTTAATTTATGGATGGAGGTAAGGTCTTGATGCAACCTCACAATATTTATATAAAATGCATAGAAATTTTTTATTGTTTATTTTTTAATATTAAATTAATGAATTATACTTAAGTGATGGCTTAGAAGCTTCATTCCATTTTTATTAGGTTTTCATCGATAAATAATAATGAAGAAATTTATAAAATACGATACTACATATCTGTAATGTGAAATTTGGATATTGATGTTTTTTTAATTTAATTTTTGTCTACTTTGAAGATAATGTTTTCTTATATTGAAATAGAATGTACTTTTTAACAAATTTATCTCTCATTTCTCAAACTCTTCACGTACCTTATTACATGTCATTTTATGTACCTATCACTTATTCCCTCTCATAGATTCACACACTCTTATACATTTGCTTTATTACTTTTATCACTTCTTCACTTGTTCTATGTATGCATCATTCATTGAGTTCTAGCCCCCTTTTTTTTGCCTTGGGAATATTTCATAATTGTGAGATAGTCATTGTACTTGCATATTTGTTCTACCCAAATGCTAGATTCATTAGAAAAACAAATGCAGTGAGCACACAAAACTAAAGTGCCCACAAAAAATATTTGTGGTTATTGAATATTTAAATTTTAAATTGAGATATGATTAACTTGCCACCTTCACTCTTCTTGGTCAAATCTAACTAAGCACAAGTTTGTGTCATATGTTTCTATGTCTTTTCATATAAATAAATTCAACGACTTCATTCTAATCATCTAAGAATCAAGTAAATAGTATGAATATGTTTCCATATACATGTGCCTCAATTGGTGTTGTATAAAGTATCTAGCTCCACACTAGCATTATAGAGGCATTTATATGACTGAAGATTATTTTTTCAATACTATTCAATTTCTAGGGATTGATCTAACCAAAACTCTTTGTGATGTAATAATAATCCTTCAAAGTATTTTAAAATAATGTCAAGTCCCTAATTATTTTAGAAAAGTTAGAGTTGAAATCAATGGTGACGAGGTGAACTAAAGAGTAGTGATTAGAAAAATACATAGGATGAGTTCTCAACCCACAAGTCCATATTCATGGATAAGTCCCATATAATTAGAACCACCCTTGCGCAGAGACAACATACAATTTTATTCCATGGTGATTATCAATATGATATACATTATTTATAATTTCTAGACTTATCAAATTTAGATCTTCACTAGTCTTTGCACATTCATCAATCATAGATCTAAGTGAATTTGTTTTATATTTATATTTCTACATATTTTTCTTACTAAGGTCAAGTTTAAGTCAACTTAACCACAATAATTAATTAGTCTACTCTAAATAATGTTTATGTGTGTGCATGAGATTAGATTAGCCTTGACTAAACATAAGGAAAGTTTATTTTCTTTTATTTTTTTGTGAACCTATTTGATCCTGCACATCCAAACCTTCTTCTCGAGGTTCTAATTACATTAGGTTTTTCAAATAAGCAAAACTAAGCATTTTCCTAAAATTACATTTTATTTTCATATATGATCTTTCTGTTTTACACTTGTGCTTCATTTACTTGTACCTTTCTTTAAGGGTTTGGTAGGTATATTTATATAGTTTTACTTACACCTATCTTACCCAGTCTTAGATTGATGTTAGGGGATGCATTTTCCCCTTATTTCTATATCTAAGATAAATTTATTTTTTCTCATTTGAGATTCCCCCTTACCATATATATTGTTTCATCATATATAATTTCCCATCCCTTTTTACCAAAATCATTTTTTGTGTCATACTTCATGTTTGTTCCATACTTTGCATGTATTCACACATTACATGTATTTATGCTTTATTGGCTTCATGCCTTACATACATTTATGTGTATATTTAATGCCTTGCGCTCATTTATGATTCATGCCTTGCATCTATTTATTGAGTATAGGTTTAAAGCTTTATGTAATTTCACATGCTTTGAATGCATTGGTATGTCTTGAATGTATTTAAATTAAGCTCGTATATTTTTATGTATGCTCTATGCCTTATGTTTTATGTACAAGCTTCTTGCCTTAAGTGTATACTTCATGCTTTAAATGCATTCATGTTCTTGATGTATCTTTCTCTTAAGTGTATTTTTCATGTATGTATACCTCATAATTTGTGGGTATTTATGTATTTTCTATGTCTTCAACATGATTTCTCCAAATTGTATGTTTATGTGTGTACTTTTCTCATGTATGCTTATGTGATTTCTCAATGTGGCATATTTTCAAAATGAATACATCATGTGCCTTCCTAATGTATGCTTTATGTCTTGAATATGCTTCACATCATGATTGATGTGTTTTCAAGTGCATTCTCTAAGTGCCTTTCTCACATATGATTGTACCTTATGTGTATCTACATATTCATTCATGTTTTAAACATATATGATTCGAGTTTTGTGTGTATTCATATGAATGATTCATTCTTTACATAACCTTATGTGCATTACTTCATGACTTATGTATACTCATGGTTTTTCTTCTTGCCTTACATGTGTCCATTATTTCATATCTTATGTGTACACTACATGTCTTATGGTGTTTATGTGTGTTACTTCATGCCTCACATGTATACTTTATGTTATGTGTATTCACGTGTATACTGCATGCCCTAAATGAATTTATGTGTATACTTCATGATTAATGTGTTACATGTATTCATGTGTACACTTCATGCTTTACATGTATTCATACCTTATGTGTATACTTCATGTTTTATGTGGATGCTTCTTGCCTTATGTGCTTCATGCTTTACACCTTATGCATATTCATGTGTATGAGTCACTTCTTATGTATTCATGTGCATGCTTTATAATTGATATATTGGATTCATACATAGTGTTTACTCCGTATGTGTTTCATATGTATTCTTTGTGCATGTATTTGATATATATGCTTCATACCTTATGTGTATTTATGGGTATTGCTTCATGCATTACTTATGTTTATGTTTCAAGGTTTACATGAATACTACAAGTCTTGTGTGTATTCATGCAATTTCTTTATGCTTTCGATTTCATTACCATGCTTCATGTGTATGCATGGATGTGCTTGTATCTTATGAGATTGCTTCATGTATTTTCAATATGAATGCTTTTTTGAATAGATGCTTCATATCTTACATGTATGTTTGAACGCGATTACTTCATGTGTGTGTGTGCCTTCCTTGAATATGAGTGGTATGCCTTATGAGTACTTATAAATATTTAAGAACTATACTCTGAATGGGGTGCATGTTTTAAATCACCCTAGGCCAATATTTTGCAAACATGAATAACATGGGAAGGACAACATAGGGACTATTGAAACCTATAGGAAGGAAAAATGTATGCATAGGAAGTTTGCCTATAAATTGTCATTAAAGAGGGAAATAAATATGTCAACCATCCAATATATTTGTGATACATAATTTTTAATTTACCACCTAAATCTATCAATATGTCAATATCCAACCATAACAATCTATAAGCATACAAATTGTATGACAAAAAATGAGTGATACCAGATTTCCGTGATTAATTACTCGCCTCTATTTGTAACTACGAAGTTAGTGACATTAACATTACCCACTGAAATTTCTCAGTCACTAATCACTCTCCAATATTGAGGGTTCAAGATACATACTCTAATTATTGAGGCCAAGTTAAGTAAAATCGTTATTATTATATTTTCATGTTGTCATCTAGATCAAACATCTTCCACAATCTCTAATTAATATAACTGTTATACATTTTTGGGAAATTTATCTCACTAATTGTTTTTACTATTGACCTATTTCACTCAACAACTTATAAGTAAGAAATTTAGATGCATCCGTATGTAATGATGGAGTAAAATTTTAAATTGGGGTTTCCTCAGAGCCATAAGCGATACTTAATAAACCTTTGAACCAAAAGCTAATCTATTCTCTAAACAATACTTATCATTTCACAAGATGCTTATCACACATTGTCATATTAAAAAAATTATACAGAGCATGACTGAGCATAGTCATTTGACATGATGTCAAACTTCTTTACAAATTTTATAGCATTTTGTCCCCTCTCAAACAATTGTGTTAGGGTACAACTATCATATAAACAACTAATTCCTAAAAGTCTCCATTCTATAAGACATAGTCAGCATGATCATCTCACAATTAAATTCATAGATTTGTGTCATGCTTCTAATCCTCATCTTAATATATAAGAAGCTCATCCCTTGCTTTGTCTCAAAGAGAATAGGAGCGATCGGTTGCTGAAGAGAAGAGAAGTTAAAATCCCAAGATGCCTCCAAGAATGAGTATAGAGAGAATAGTTAAAGAGGTGAGAGACTCTCTTTCCCCAGAATTGAGAGCTATAAGGGAAAGCCTTGATGCAAGACTCACATTAGTTGAGACCAACTAGAGAAGAGGAGTGGTCATAGGATATTTGAGTGACCAAGAAGAAGAAGAAGTGGGTGAAGAAACAACACCACAAAAAGAACAAGAAGCAAAAAGAGATGTTGAAGAGTTGAGAATGGAAAGGTTAATAAATATTGTTAAGAATGATGGTTCTAAGGTCAAAATTAATTTCCCAATGTATCTAGGGAGTCCGAATAGAGAAGAACTCCTAGATTGGATAGGAGAAATGGATAAATACTTTTATTTTTAAGAGATACTTGAGGGGAAACAAGTAAAATTGACAAGGACTAAACTGAAAGGACATGCATCCCTATGGTGGGATTATGTGCAAGAAGAGACAAAGAAGGGTAAGCCAAAGATTAAATCATGGGATAGAATGGTGGAAAAATTAAAGCGCAAATTCCTTCCTAGGGACTATGTCATTCGGTTGTATAGGAAGTTACAAAATTTGAAACATAAAGAGATGGATGTGAAGACCTACATGAAGGAGTTTTACAGGTTAAGTATCAGATCAGGCCACATGGAAGATGATGTGGACAAAGTGGCAAATTACCTTAATGGGTTGAGATATACAACCTACAGGATGAATTGAGTCTCACAAGCCTAGAAGAACAATGTAAGAATGCTACCAGTTGGCAATAAAAGCTAAGGAAAAGTTGAAGAGGAGACAAGAGAAGTGGAGTAGAGGTATGGGAAGGACAACTTTTGCTAGTAGAGGATTTTGGCATTTGCATGAAGATTGCATTGATAAACTATTTTGTTGTCATTGATGTCAATTATAACCGGTAATGATGTTGTTATGATATTATTTTGCAACTGGTAGGTGAGCTAGTGAAGGAAACCAGTATTACTTGAGAAGTAGTGAGATCAACCGGTAACCCTACCTGTTGATGTGCCAAACCCTAACCGATGGAGCTTGGTGAATCGGTTGTATTGGTTTATGATCAAATGATGAGCAGTAATGATTATGCCATGTATGCATATTGCATGTGAAGAGTTTCAAATGGTTTTTGGCATGTAGAGATAACGGTTTTATCTTGGGAATGAGCAAGTACATTGCATGAAGTGGAAACCACGTGATGAGTTACAGGGATCGATGAAGCGGTGATCAAGGAGCGATCGAGGTTGTCTTGAATCATGTGCAATGATTTATATGTAATCTAACGGTCATACTTGAACTAATTTGTTTGTGATCTCTATGAGATCTTAGGTTTGTGATGTGTTACTGACCTATTGTTTTGCTTATAAGGTCAATGAGTTGTTTTGTTGTAGAGTTGGCAATTTTGGTTAAGTGTAAGTGTGATTGGTTGTCGAACCAGAAGGTGTATCTGCAGTATGTGTAAAGGAAAATAGGAGCATGAAAAGTATCTGATCAAGCAGAGAGGTTCTATTCACCAGATAAGCAAACCTATGTTGTTCTCTAACAATTACAATAGTCAAATCCATTAACAAGGTAAGCTCTAACAGGCTTAGTGCTATCTAAATCCTCTAACCAAGTAATCCATTACTTGGACTTCAAATCTTCTACCGAGGTTACTCCTAATAGGGTATTGCTTCTAATAGGGCATTATAGTCAATCCCTTAACTGGGTGATCCCTAATAGGATCTGTTCTTAACAGGACTTTTTGTAAAGTTTTAACAGGCTTGGCTCCTAATAGGGCGAACTTCAGAAGAGTTCAAAATACTTGTGGGTATTCATCCCCATTGTGGTTTTTCCCATTTGGGTTTCCACATCAAAATCATTGTGTCAAGTGATGAATGTCTTTATGGTTAATTTGTTTAACTGCTAAATCCGCTTAGATATGATAAGATGGGCGACAACAATTTGAAATGTGCTCTTACTATTGTTAGTAAAGTATTTGAATGTTTTTGTTACAAGTTTTTGAGAATTTCAAAGTTGTTATAATGCTATTTTGTTATGACAGTCAACTGGTATACTTGACAGTGATATTGCAATTTATAGTTCAATGTTTGAACCAATCAGTTCTGAGTTTGACTTGAGAGGTTGTTTTTGAGTTTGGTGAAAGTTTAGTCAATTTTCTATCTACTGATTCACCCCCCCTCTCAGTAGTTATCCAGATCCTTATTGATTCATCATACCATCAGAGGACAGTCCCAAAATTTTGAAGGAGAGACAAGTAATGCACAAGAAAAAACCTCAGATTCAAGGGTCGGCTTTAGAGGAAGATGATCATATTTGGGAGGTAGATTTGGGAATAGAGGAGATAGATTTGGGAATTCCTTGAAGGACACTCTTACTACTTCATTTGGAGGTGAAAGAAGAAATCATATTGCACAAGGTGAGGATAATGAGAGTGTTAACTCTCCATCACACCTTGTTGATCTGGAAAGTGGAGAATCCTTGTTTATGAGAATAACCTTGATTAAAGAGCCTATGGAGAAGGAACCACCACAAAGAAAGTCACTCTTCAGGACTACGTGTAAAAGCCAAGGTAAATGTTGCAAGGTTATTATTGATTCTGGTAGTACTGACAATATGGTTTCTATTGAAATGGTAGCAAAGTTAAACTTGAAGAGATTACCTCATCCCACTCCATACAAAGTCTCTTTGTTAAATAAGGGTCAACAAGTTTTGGTGAATGAACAAACATGGGTAGATTTCCATATAGGGGGATATAAGGAATAGAATCTTGTGTGACATCATCCCTATGGATGTTTGTCATGTACTCTTTGGTAGACCATGGTAATTTGATAGATATGTCAAGTATGATGGAAGGAGGAATGTTTATGAGATAGAGAAAGATGGGGTGTCTTATACCTTGACACCATTGAAGGATGAAGCCAGAGGAAAACCTATGGGATCTAATGTGATGGTGATGGATAAGAAGGAGTTCATAAAGAAAAGAGAAAATGAATACATAGACCTTACAATCATTCCAAAGTCTAGTAAGGTTATGACAACATCGAAGGTTGTTGATTGGACTTTGAGGATCCATGATTTTCTTAAGGAGTATATAGATATGATGGTAGGAGACATTGTCAACTCTTTGCCTTCAAAATTGGACATTGGCCATTCAATTGCTTTCATGCCAATGGTTATTATGTCTGATTAGGAAGCACCAAAAGAGGAACAACAACAGATGGATGAGATGATAAGAATAGGTGAAAAGGTCAACGATAGCCTACAAAGGAACATTGACAAATCCAAACACAAAGTTGGTGTGAACATGAAGGAAGTTCATTTCCAGGATGGAAGGGAAGTTGTTGCAAGTGATGATGTAGGTTCATCAACATTCTCAAATGATGAATGGGTGAATGATCTTCCACCAAGCAAGCATGTGGAGTTGGATCACACATTCTTGCAACAAAGGAACTCAAGAATATACGAAACCAACCATATTTTCAATGCTTGGTCAAGTGGAAAGGTCTTCCCATGTAATATTCTTCATGGATGTCTAAAGAAGATGTTGTCAAGCATGGCTGCTCAGTTGTAGGCCTGTACTCAAGTGGAACTTGAGTTTTATCTTCCTTGGGAGTATGGTGCAAGAGCACCCTCATGCTCAACATTCTCAAACTTGGATTTTTGTTTTGTTTTCTATTTTTTGATTTCAATAATGTCATTTCGGACCATTAATGGTCATTTGGACTCATTTTGGAAGTTTGGAGTCATTTGGTTAAAATATGTAAAAATTTCTCATTTGTTGTCAATGTTGTATGACAACTTTTCATTTTGCAATAACAACTTTTCAAAAAGTTCCTAAATGTAAATTGAGGGTTGGGTGAGGGTTCTAACTAGTTTTTATAGGCATAAATAGGCCTCATAAAAATGACCCAAGGGTTGAATGTTTGTACTTTGAAGTTTTGAGCAATAAAAACACATTAATTTATGAAGTTTTTCATGTTTTTTCTTCTCTCTTACATGGAATGGATCTGTATGGCCTGGCATAGTCCTGAGGTTGATTGGTATTGATATAGGGATGAATCACCTTTCATTTCAATTGGTTTGGTGGTTTCTCATTGAATTTGGAGAAAGGTATGGTCATTTTATCATAGGCAACCATATAAGACTATTTTTTCTGAAGTTGCAGGTCGTTGCAGCAAATGCTACAGATTGTATGGTGCATTAAATTATTTGAGACAAATTGGGAATGAAAGTGCTTAAAATATACTTCAATTTTCCTTTTTTTCATTTAATTTCATCAAGTATTAAGGAAGATTGCATTTTTTCTCTAGACTGGTGAAAACCCTACCTAGGATAACCAGTGGCCTAAATAAATGTATATCTTTGCCTTCCACTGGTGGAAAATTATATAACTTGGTGGAATGTCTTGTAATTGTATATATTTTCATATGCTAAAGTTTCAAGAACTTGTGTTAAGATTTGCAAAGTCATTTGCATGAAGGAGGTTTGTTATCCCTATGTAGCAAACATTGTAACAACAGTGGATGTTGAAGGCTTAGAGGTCTCCTTGTGATTGGAGAGGATTGTAGTGGGGTGGAAGGAGGTTGTAAAGGCTCATTCCAAGGGAATTTAACCATTAAAAATCCATTGGACAACAAGGATAGATGACTGTCCTAGAGAGGCCATTTATGATAGTGATTAAGGGTAGCAATAACTAGTCTCATATTTATCCATTGTTTATCAATATAAAGTATGTCCTAAGACCATTTAAATGTAAGTTAAATTAGAACCTTCAAAATTCTTGGTTGTGATTGGTCTATGAAAGATATTGTTTGGCCTTGCCCTATTGAGGTGTTATCATAAGAGTCAAAAGACCAAGATAAGATCAAGCCCTGCACATAAATGTATAACTGTGGATCCTCAAGCATGAATTGTTCCCTTGTCATTTCATCACATCACAAACCCTTCCCTATTTAATTTGGAAAAGAAAAATACCATGTCTTCAAAAGGTCTCTAAACAAACCCAAGACAAGTCCTAAAGAATAAGCCTTTGAATCAAAACATGTTGGAGTTTGATGTGATACCTTGCCATGTTTTGTGATAACCTATTATAAGTCCTTCCTTTGCATCAACATTACAACCTACAGTTTTTGAAGCAAAGGTAAATCACCCTCTTGGAGTAGTTGTCACAATGAAGCCCGGAAAAAATTGTGTTTTCAAACATGGGGGAAAAGATATCTTTCTATGTGGTAATGAAACCAAATAATAGTTCAGGAGAAGACTATCATGTATTTGGATCTTTGTCATGGAAACATGTAGACGTTTTTTGAGAAGTCTCATTTCTATGAGGAAATCATAATGTATATGAAGTGTTAGACTAACTATTTAACTTACCATTGCTGGATATTGCTGGTTATTGCTGCTGCTAGGATATTATGTTGTCATTGATGTCAACATATTCCTGTCTATTGCTCCGGTGATTACTGATTGGGAAGATCTTATGATCCATTTTGTGGTGTTGTTTTGCTAATCACTATTTTGTAGAGTTTGGTATATCCTTCGGTATATTCCAGTGCACATGATCAAATCTTGTGCTGAGATTTTAGAATATTGTTTGGGATGGTCTTGTGTATCTTAATTTCAGATGGGTTGTTATTTGGTGCCCCACAAGTTATCTTTGTTCATGACAATTGTTGTTGTTTGAGTATTCTTGAGTTTCAGACATTGACCGAGGGTAAGTGCACCAAGATGGTGAACAAAAAGGGGGGTATAAGTGGCCAATTTTTTTTTTGAAAACAAGTGAACTTGAACTTCAAATAGATATTTGAAGGTCATGAACTCAAAACTAGGAGTTGAGAAAAGAATAAGAATTATAGTACTCTAAATATAGTTTCTAAACTACTAAAGTTTTTTAAAATTGGATAGGATTAAGAGGGTCAAACCTCTCACACAAGAAAAATTGTTCCTAATTTTTTCAGAAAAACATAACATAGCTATTTTTTTGCCCTGCACAAAATATATAGTTAGATTTAGTATTTTGGAAAACCCTTTGGTAGGATGATAGGTAAGAGTGATATGTAGAAGTTGTGTATTGTTTGGTACCCATTCATGCATTGGGCATGACTTGCATCAAAATAATCGAAAATGCAAACTATTTTTTTTTAAAGTGTATAGAATCTAGTGTAAAAAAATAATATGTAGTTTATTTTGAATTTGGTCAAGTATATCAAAAGTTATTAAAAAATGGGTAGACATGTGTTTGTGAGGACTATCAAGGCAATGGTAAAGAAAATTAAAGTTTACTATGCTAATTTTGTCCAAAAATAGAAACATTTATATGGTCAAAAAACTGAGAAGAAGTGTGAGATTATGGTGGTAATTTTAGAGATACCCACTTGATCATTTGTAAACCTGATGACAATGAAGTCGAGAAATCATGTTGGAAGATGATAAAACATATAAAGGGACAAAAAATGGGGGAAAATGGACTTGCAAGCCTTAGGGTCATTTTCCAACCCTCTTACCAAGAGAAAACCCACACGAGTTTTGAAAAAGAAAAAGTACTATTCATAGTTCTACATAACCCGTACGAGTTATTTAGAACTAAAATCATTATTCACAGATCTACATAACCCGTACACAAAACCCGCACGGGTTATGAAGACATAATAATGTATGCTTGTAAACTTAACATTTACTACACATATGTATAGACATACATATATAATATGTGTTTATGTACATGTATATATGCATATCTATAATTATATATACATATATTTATATAGGTATATGTATATATGTTTGTATACATGTATGTGTGTCTTCTTTTCCTCTCTCTTTCTCGTCTTCCTTCCCCATCACCGTCTTTGTCTATGCTGAGCCCTAATTATCCTCCTTGAGTTCTATTTCATCTCTCTCCCCCTCACACTTCTCTCTATGTCTTGTCTCTCACCCTTTTCTCCTTCTCGTTCTCTCTCTACCTCATGTCTATCACCCTCGCCTCTATGTCCTACTCTCTCTCTCTCTCTCTCTCTCTCTCTCTCTCTCTCTCCCCCTCTCCTTTTCCTAATCTCCCTCTCCCTCCATCCACCTCTCCTTATCCTACTCTCTCTCTCTCTCTCTCTCTCTCTCTCTCTCTCTCTCTCTCTCTCTCTCTCTCTCTCTCTCTCTCTCTCTCTCTCTCTCTCTCTCTCTCTCTCTCTCTCTCTTGTTAGACACTTGATCAATCCCAAAGACACTGAGAGGGGGGGGGGGGGTGGGTGAATCAGTGTCTAACTGGTAAACAAAATGTTTAAACTTGTTTGCAATTTTATAACCCAAATTAATATACCAATAAGAAAATAATAATGCAGTAAAGAAAAAAAAAATTATAACCATCAATGCACACCATAACACATATATTTTTGGTGAGGAAACCTGGTAGGAGAAAAACCTCGGTGGGATTTGTGACCCACAATATTTACTCACTGGCCAATATGAATAAATATTATTATACAATAGGGGCCAACACATGCAGGCACATGCAGGAAGGCCAACAGCCTAGAGCTCACTGCTCAATCACACAAAGGAGTTCCACTAACTACAATTGGATGGTTAAATCCAATGATAATGTACTGCTCAAAATAGCATCTGCAATGCTGGATTCAGTACCGGTTTAAGCTCTGTCAGATACCTCTGCCATAAACCTTGCTTGACTCTACTCTGCTCTTATTCACTCATAAAATAATTACATCAAAATGCATATATAGTTATTCACTTACATACATACCTAATTACATTTCAAAATGACCTACAAGATCTCATACATATATGAGTCTTTACAATACATCATGTCGGCTATACAATATAATTATAATACAAAACAATATTATTTCCATGCCGGCTTAGAGTGTCAGTGTGATCTATTGCCGGTGTAACCTGTGAACCATGTTACTAGTTGGTTTCCATCAATGACAACATCAACCATTCTCCTCTAAGTGTACAATGCCAACAATCTCCCCCTTTGACATTGATGGCAACACTCATGAGAAAAATCCAAAAATTGATATCCAAAATTGAAGTCCAAAAACTGAGTGTGCTCCCCCTGAGCAAATGATCTCCTTCTGTACATTTTTCTCATACACCACTACTCCCCCTTTGACATAAATGATAAAGGATGTCAAAAGAATTAAAGAATCCAAAATTTACTTAGAAACCTATAACCAGTTATGTACAATCTGAAAAATGTCTGCCAAAACCAAGCTAAGACCTTGCAAAAACTTAGTACTATCAGACATTATGGTCTATGTATGTCGGATCATCCTGGTTAGATAATGCATCTATTGCTCTGGTGATCTGTTGCCTTGAATAGATGCCTTAGACAACTCATTCCGATGTGTTAATAAGTTGTCCAATCTAGGACCAAGTTTGTTCTTCAACTCCTGGGTTTTCACTCTCAACCTTGCCTTCTCTCTTTCTAATTTCTCAATCTTCTCTTCATAGGTTGCCATTTCTTGATCCAAAACTGAAGTAAGTCTTGAAGAACCAATCATATTATCAGCTATATCATCAATTTCCTTCTGTTTTTTCCTTATTTGCTTATCAATATCCTCAGTTAGATGGTGAGGCTTACATGCTTCTCTGTACAACTCTTTGTATTCCAAAATGGTGGAATTTAGTGCCGGTAACAAAGAATCAATCTACCCTATACAGTCTTTAATTGTCCTATCAAAGAATTCATCTTTCTCCTTATTCACCCTTTCCTTAACGATCTCTTTATTTACTTTATCCACAGTTTGAATGTTAGAAGAAATGAATTTGGACAATGTGTCCAATTTACCTAAAGATCCATCAATATGATCAACTTTACATGTTGGTGCAATCATTTGCAAAATTGGTAAAGTGTCATCAATGGCCTTAAATGCTAAGGCATTGCATTCTGTAATCTTCTTTATTGAATCTAAAAGTACATATGTAACATTCTCTGGTCTATAATCCATAGTGGAAGTGCTAGGCAAAGTGTTAGGTTCTGCAGTTGGTTTCTTATCTTCTCTAGATGTCTGCACATTAACCTTAACCACTTCTGCTATCTTGATTCCATCATTAACCTCTTCTTTATTCATCTTTTCTTCCTTATTCTCACTTTTATTTTCAACATTATTATCATCCTTACTATCTGCCTTGCTGACTGTCGGTTCAGATATACTCTGTTCATGCCCTATTCTAGCTCTGATTCCTATTTCTACTTCTACTTCTATCGGTATCTCAATATTACGCTGAGTATCATCAGGGATGGTTTCTATTTTCTTAACTTTAGCTGATTCCTTATCCATGACAATGTTAAAGTCCTAAGTGTCCACATTCATAGTAAAAAGAATGTCTAACTCTGGATCTATCTCATCTTTTGTCATTTCCTCTGCCTTCTCTTTAGGTTGACTATCAGTTTGTGCCGGTGGAGGAAGGTTATCCTTGACCGTGATATCAAGTACACTTCCAATTTTCCCTTTACCTTTATCAAATTTCTGATATACCTTAGCAATATACTTATCTACTTTCTGTCTGTCCTTCTCTTCTTTCTTCTCTCTCAACAAAAAATATATCCCACTTATCTGTTGTTTCATCTGCTATTTCTTTAACTCTGTCGGCCATAAGACTAACTTGTCGATTACCACTTACAAAAATAGTTCTATTTGCCTCAGATATTAGATCATCAATTTCATGCTTGGAATTAAAAGGATGCACAACTAATAGAGCTTCTACCTTTAATTTCTTGTCAAGCTCCATAACAAACATTCTCTTTGCTTCTAATCTTAAGTACAAATCATTAGATAGAACATCTACAACTTCAATAAGAACCTTCTTGTATATGTCTAGATACAAAATAATACTTTCTTCTATGGTTTCCTTATCTAAATCATTGAAAGAATGATAAAATTTATTCACATTACCAAGGTTACCATCTTGGGTGATTTCATTGATCAACTCTTCCAATGAGAGAGTATCTAGTGCCTTAGGTTCAGATTTCTTCTTTGGAGTCACTTTCTTCTTAGGACCACTGGGCTCTCTTACAGCCTATTGTTTCTTTCTCTGTGTCCTTGACTTCTTGGGAGATGGAGTAGGTGTCGGTGAGGGTTTTCTTTTCTTCATGTCCACTCTCTTGAATTCAGCTACTTGATCAGTGTCAGAATTAGATGAAGTAGCCACAGGGGAAATGTGAGCTACCAGTTTCTGCTTTGATTGACTTTCTTTCACACTAGCAGCAATACCGCCAAGATTCATCAATCCTTCTGTAACATCCTTTACCAACTTAGATGCATCTTTCATTAGTTTCTCTCTTTTCTTCCTCTGCTTTTGCATGTCTACTTCCTTCTCAATTGTTTCTAGATTTCCAAAAATTTCCTCTGATGGTTCTAGTGGAGCATCTAAGAGTATTCTAGCATATGAATCTAAGATGTGAGAATCCACCTCATATCCCATTTCAGTAATCCAGACAGTTCTGGGTCTAACTGCCTCCATCCAAATTTCATCTCTTTTCACTACAAAGGATATATGTTTATCATATTTATCCACAATGCTTTGGGGAATCCTTTCCCTTTGTCTCATTTTAGCTTGGAAATTCTTGAAATAGTCTTTCACCAACTCAACACCATCAGATCCCATACCGTTAATTACTTCCTTTATCTATTTTCCAACAGAAGTATCATAGGAAAAATCCTTATGTCCTATACTGGGAATCTCTTTTGAAAAGTAAAGCATTAAACACACAATCAGACTTCCAAATTTGAAGGTTCCTTTATTATCACCTTTGATTTTGTGCAAATTCTCTAACAGTTCATCCTTTAACCATTCACAGATGTCAATTTTAGCATTGTTTAATATCATCTCATGAGCACTATGAATGCAAGAACTAGATACATAATTCAACCTATTAGTATGAGAAACTTTATAACCAATGACCATACTTGCAAATTTAACATTGTTATCCTTTATATCATTGACCCTAAGTGACTTGTTGTCAAATGTAGCTTCGGTTAAGCTCATAACCTCTTTGTTTGGGATTTTCTTCTTCTTGTCAGGCCTAGAGCCAGTGGATGGAAAACCAGTAATAGCCCTTATAGGTTCCTTTGTAATCTTAAAAACTGAGTCCAACCACATAAATTTACCATGAACCCTACTAAAAACATAGCGGATGGTTGCATCTAAGAATTCTGGCATATGGAGGATATCAATGAAACCTAAATCCTTAACTACCTTGAGTTTCGTTTTCACTACCCCATTCTTGTCAGTGATAACATTCATGTACATGTTCTTCAAATCTTCAGACCCTATACTCTCTATGTTACAATGTATGTATGCCCTAGGGTCTTCAGCAAATGCAACTCCCTTCAGGATTCTAGAAAATGCACCAATGGAATCATCCACTTTTTCTATCTTAGGAATGATTTTGAAAACGGGTCTAGGTGATTTTATGTTCTCCACAATGGTAGGGTTTTCTATGAATTCAGGAATGGAGGATGAAGAAGCCATTGTGAAAGATAAATACCTTTTAACTGAGAAATCCTTGAATGCTCTGAAAGACCTTTGCTTCTTCGCCTTTAGAATGCCTTTTGCTCAATTTCACTCTCTTTGAATGCCTGGATGCTTGATGAGTTGAAATTAGAAGTTGCAGTGCCTTTATAACAAAAAATTAACTTACAACTACAATAAATGCTTCACTGGTGAAGTGAAAACTCCACATATATGTCGGTAAAGAAGAATTATAACTTCTTACCACTAATTGAGGGTAAATGCATGATTTTAAATTTGTTTCCTTACCCCTAAGGATTACTCCTTAGTTAGATGAAGAATCTCCCGCCAGTGCAGGATTACCCTGTTCTGTTGGTGCAGAGACAGATTCATCAATTCTCTGATCTCTCTTCCTAATCCATTGTTTAGAAAACTCTTACTTGATTTCAGTCACCTTTTCTTTGCCTTTGTCATTAGATCCTTTAATGTTTGTCGGTATAGTCTTACTTCTACAAAATTTTGCAATATGCCCAATCTTGTTACATGCATAACAAGTTACATTGTTTCTCTGATTAGCTTTTCCATAACCTTGACCAATTTGAGTTCTACATTTATTAGATAAATGTCCAAATCTACCACAAACATAGAATTTCACATTCATTCTGCAATTGTCTGAGTTATGACCATTTTTATTGCATTTGGAACATTGACTGGTGGGTAAGTTTGTATTCTGATTATTCCTAAATCTGTACTGATTTGTTCTATGACCAAATTTGTTGCAATTAAAACATTTCCCATTGAATTTATAAGCATTAGGTTGCCTTACCGGTTTGTTGTGATCATGATTGTTTGCAGTCCCGAAACTTTCTCCATGTTCAAATCCAAGTCCAATTGTTTCTCCATCAGTTTTCTGACTTTCCAGCATATCATCAAGATTATCTGAACTCTTCTTGAATTTGTCTTTGTATTCATTTGCAGTGACCAACTCACCTTCCAAAGTGCTAACTTGTCTCATAAGTTCTTCTTTGTCATGTTGCATGTGAATCAAATTTGTTTTAAGCATATCATTTTCATAACTAAGTCTTAGAGATTCATCTGATATTTCATTAAGTCTTCTGGCAAAATCTTCCTCATTCATCTTTCTATCTTCAATATCCTTGCATAGTCTCATGGTTAAATATTGCATCTCATTCTTCATGTTACTGTTCTCTTGTCTCAATTTCTCTGCAATATCTTTGAGAGTTTCCTTTTCTTCATCATCTTGATTTTGCAATTGCACATGTAATTCTTTTGTCTTATTCTTTTCTATAACTAGATTATCTTGAAGTGCTTTGATGAATTCCCGAGAAGTTCTGAGTTCGTCTTCCAGTTTGATATTTTTCAATTTTTCTGTATCAAAATCTTCAAGAGCTCCTTCCAACTGTTTTCTCAAACTTTCCATTGGTACCGGTTTTAGAATCTTCCTCAAGCTGTTAGGCTTCTACAAATAGAGGACTAGGCTTTGATACCAATTGTTAGATACTTGATCAGTCCCAAAGACGCTGAGAGGGGGGGAGGGGTGAATCAGTGTCCAATCGGTAAACAAAAGATTTAAACTTGTTTGCAATTTTATAACCCAAATTAATATACTGGTAAGCAAATAATAATGCAGTAAAGAAAAACAAAAGTATAACCATCAATGCACACCATAACACAAATATTTTTGGCTAGGAAACCTGGTAGGGGAAAACTCTCGGTGGGATTTGTGACCCACAATATTTACTCACTGACCAATATGAATAAATATTACTTATACAATAGGGGCCTACACATGCAGGAAGGCCAACAACCTAGAGCTCACTACTCAATCACAAAAAGGAGTCCCACTAACTAGAATTGGATGGTTAAATCCAATGACAATGTACTACTCAAAATAGCATCTGCAATGCTGGATTCAGTACCGATTTAAGCTCTATCAGATATCTCTGCCATAAACCTTGCTTCGCTCTGCTCTACTCTTATTTGCTCATAAAATAATTACATCAAAATTCATATACAGTTATTCGCTTACATACATACCCAATTACCTTTCAAAATAACCTACAAGATCTCATACATATATGAGTCTTTACAATACATCATGTCGGCTCTACAATACAAAACAACATTATTTCCATCTTGGCTTAGAGTGTCGGTGTAACCTGTGAACCATGTTACCAGTTGGTTGCCATCAATGCCAATATAACCCATTCTCCTCTGAGTGTATAATGCCAACATCTCTCTCTCTCTCTCTCTCTCTCTCTCTCTCTCTCTCTCTCTCTCTCTCTCTCTCTCTCTCTCTCTCTCTCCTTTTCCCAATGTCTGATGCAGGAGCATCAACCAAAAATATATCCTTTTAGTTTTGTTCTTTGTGTAGTTTTTTATGTTCTTATCAGTTGGTACCGGTAGTTGCTTGTTCTTCATGGTAGATCTTATTTTCAGTTTTCAGACAGTTTCATGTGCTTGATTCCATATTTTCAATTTATTTGAGTTCTTTCTGGGCAATTATCGCTTCCCGTTGACTGTTTTTGGGTTCTGGGATAGTTCTTGTGCTTACCGGTTGGTTCTCCTTCATTACTGGTGCAATTCTTGGCATATGGATCCATCTTCGGTCTTGTCTGATGTTCCTTGGCATGTGGTTGACCTTCTTGTTGAACCACATCACTTGGTTGTTATTTTCTAGAATTATTTATCTAATTCTTGGGGCCAACCTAATTACACGTTTCATTTTCCTGCATTGGTGAATGTAATCTTATGATGTCGACCTGGATATGTATCTGGCTTGAAGCTTGCATGTAACCGGTTAATTATTGGATGTTCTTTGATGATAATATGATGATTGTTGGATGGTTGCCAAAAGTTCTAAGGCTTTAATATGATCTTTTTATATGAATTTTTTATGTTTTCTTGTTGTTTTCTTCGTGTCTCTCTTGTTGCATAAGTCAGTTGACTCTTTTAATGGTTTTTACCAGTTATGGTTGCATTAAGTGGTATCAGAGCTAGTTATGGACTGGCTGGTGGAATGATCATTTGTGAACATTGAGGCATTCCTTGGGGTGGACAAATCGTAGGTTGGAGGCAGGCTGAGCGTGTGTTCAATAGGTCACCGGGGAGGCAATTGAAACCAGTAGTCAGATCACTGAGTTGAGGTAATTCACCGGAATGGAAGAAGAGATGTCGTCGAGAGGGACAATCCCCCAGAGGGTAGAATAGATGATGGAAGACTTCAAGAATGAAGTAAGGAATGAAATCCAAAATGCTTTGGCTAGTTTGTGAAGAAACACTGATTCTGAGGATGAATATGAGGAAGCTAGTGAAGAGCTTGAGGAAGCTGAAGGACCAAAAGATGAAAGAGAGAAAAGATTCCCTAGAGCAGTGACACAAGAAAGTAAAGTTCATAAAGTTGAGGTTTCCAACTTTTTAGGAACACTAAACCCAGAGGATCTGATTGATTGGATTGAAGAGTTGGAGGACTACTTTGAGTTTGAGGATGTCAAGGAACGGCAAAGAGTCCAACTGGTAGAAACCAAGTTGAAAGGGCATGTTGCCTTGTGGTGGAAAAAATTGCAGAAAGACCAGAGTGTAAAATGGTGAATTGAAGATCACCTAGTGGAGACAAATGGCTACAAGATTGAAGGCCAAGTTCATACTGGGAGACTATGAATTGGAACTGTTCAAGAAGTTGCAGAACCTAAAACAAATAAACATGACTGTGAAGGAATATATTGAGGAATTCTACAAGGTGGTGATCATATCTGGACATAGAGAGATGGACAGAGAAAAGGTGGCAAGGTACATCAATGGACTTGCTTTTAACATTCAAGATGAGATGAGTATGTTGAAGGTTTCCATGGTGGAAGAATATTACCAGTATGCTTTGAAGGTTGAGGAGAAGGTGAGAAGAAGACAACCAAATAAGGGAAAGGAGAAATTCAAGATGAATGATGATATGAAGAAATCGGTTGAAAAAGATGAGTCAAAACCTAAGTGGAGTAAAGAACCAAAACAAAAGACACCGAGGAAAGGTAGCAGCAACACTGGTAGATAATTTCCTAGAAAATGTTTCAGGTGTGGAGAAACTAGACATATATACTATGAATGTAAGAAAGGGATGACAAGAAGTTGTGTGGCCAGTGAAGAACTAGATGGTACCATATCTAACTGTGCACCAGAGCAAGGAGAATCCCTTATGTTCAGAAGAAAGGATATCAGATCTACTTAGAGGAAGAGCCTTTTTCAGACTGTATGTAAATAAGGTGTAAGTGTTGCAAGGTCATTGTATATAGTGGAAGTACTGATAATTTAGTATCTAAGGAGTTGGTTGTAAAGCTTGGGTTGAAGAGGCTTAAGCATCCTTGTCCTTATGAGGTAAGTTGGTTACAAGATGATCAGAAGATAGAGATAAAGGAACAATGTTTAGTGAATTTCAATATTGGGCCTTTTAGAGATGAGGTTTTATGTGATGTTGTATCAATGGGTGTTTGTCATGTCTTGTTGGGAAAATCTTGGCAGGACAATAGAGGAGATATTTATGACTGTAGAAGAAACCTAGTTACTATTGAAAAGGGTGGGCATAAGTTTACTTTGATTTCTTTGAAGGAGAAAGAGAAGTAGGTCAAGAATCTGAGTCCTGAAAAAAGTTGCAGTACTGAGAAACCGGTGGCAAAGGTTATACTGAAAGGTTTGATAGAACCGGTTGCAGAGGTCATACCCGAGGTTTTGAAGAAAGATCTGATAGAACTAGTTGCAGAGGTTAAACTGGAGGGTGATCTGAGTTTGCAGAAGGATGTGACGGATGAACTTTATGGACAGATGGAATCGGTCGACAAAGAGCTGATGGTGACAAACCGAATGAAGTCTTATGGAAAAACCAAATCAGATTTGCAGAAATAGAGATAGTGTGTAGGTCTGAAGCAAAACAAAGGGAGTCAAAGGTTAGAGAAGTTGGTTGAGGCACCGGAGGAGCTAAAGCAGAGGCTGGCAGATAAGGAGGATGTTTGGATAAAAAATGAGCATGGGATCTTCATTTTGAACCCTTTTAGATGTTCATGAGTTGCCTCTCATGGAACATCTTTTTCTACCTGGGTTGTCTAATGTAGGAGCATCCAAAATCGATGAGAAATCTTGCATCAACCAAAAATATTTCCTTTCAGTTTTGTTCTTGTTTACTTCTTTGTGTAGTTTTTTGTGTTCTTACCAGTTGGTACCAATAGTTGCTTGTTATTTATGGCAGATCTTATTTTCAGTTTCCATATAGTTTCATGTGCTTGATTCCATATTTTTAGTTCTTTTGGGTTCTTTTCCGGTCAGTTATCGCTTCCACTTTGACCTACACTTTACCACTATCAAAACACCTTTCAAAGGTCTTCCTGATGTTCTTTTGTTAATGCTCTGCCTTTTCTTGCTTGTTGACCTTCATACTTGCCAAATGGAAGAGGAAGATTGCAAAAACTCCTTCATTTAATATGCTAAAATCAGTCATAAATGACTGTGACAGCCTGCTGGGCATTACAACTTTGCCTAAAGAGATCATTGCTTCATCTTGGCAAACCCAAAGCCCATGGGCAGGGTCAAACACCACTCCATGTTCTTGTTTACAAACACATTAAGGAGAAACAAGGTTTTACACACACTAACATATGGTGGAGAGCAAGTAATTGAGTGGATACAAACTCCAAAACAGTGACTCACTATTTTTGTTACAATTTACACAAACTGAAAATGCAAACTTCCTTCTCTTGGCTTAGTAAGCCTCTTAGGTTTCATTTACAATCTTGGACAACAAGACAAGTCTGTCCACCTGATGAATGCATTTGCTATAGAAGAGCAAAGCATCAACTTCTACAAAGACCCTAGCCAAATGGCACACTTGCCTAGGGCTCCATGGCCACAAAACTCCTTGCACCTACATTCTTGAAAACAAAACATGTATTTACATAATTTACAAGTTGACCAACTAGTTCTTGGGAAGCCATGAACATTTTAGGACTTCAAGAAGCCAAGTTGGTCAAGCATCCTTGCCAATTTCCTAGACAAGGCAATGAAACTGTCAAAACAAACTAATTTTACTAAAAACTCAAAACTTGATGAAATTAGATGCCACCAAAGGGAAAAGATTAAGAAAACATAATAGAATCTTAAAATGCAAGAACAGTATGGCCAAGTACAGCAGGTGTATAGACTGCTCTTCACATGGAGTTAAAAACTAGGGAAAAACCAAGTAAAACTAGTGCAAACTTGTAAAATGCTTCATAAATCCATGAAATCAACCCTTACAATGGTTCAAGCAGGAGAATAAATACCTCCACAAATCAGTTATCCTCTTGTATGGACAGGTACATGTCCAAGAGCACACAAATTTGACATTTTCATGTCTAAAATGACAACTTTTAATGCCTAGATGATGCAAGGTTGACCTCCAAGACTAACAATCACCTAAAAACACTTCTCACACCTAAAACCCAAGCATAAAACATGTCTAAAACCTTTTCAAAACAAAAACACATCAAAAACTCACTTTTTACAACATTTTGCCAGGCAACTCCAAAACTGGCAATTTTGAGCAAAAAGATGAAAATAGGGAACATGACCACACAATGAGTTCAAAACTCATCCAAAAAACTTAGAACAACACAAAAACAACTTAGACAAACCTACCAACTCAAAACTAAGAAAAATCAAACCTGTGATGAAAAATGAAGCTAGGTGCTCTTGCACCATACTCCCCTGGTGACAAAGAAGTCATGTGACTAAAGAGAGAGGAATACCAGCCTTGTTGAAGTCACTTTCAGGTATCCAAGTGGCTTCAGAAGCTGGTTGATCTTTCCACTTGATCAAATGTTCAAGGTACTCATGCTTTCTAGTCTTCTTGATGATTCTGGAATCAAGTACCTGTTCAGGAATGGGAGAAGAAGAAGAGGGGATAGAGAGATCAAAAAGGGAATGTGAAATGTCTGAAGCTCTCTGAGTCTCTTGTGGAGGCTTCCCCTTGAAAGGTACCAAATCTGCAACATTAAAGATAGGAGACAAAGAAACATTAGCAGGTAAATCAATTTTATAAGCATTTGGGCCATACTTAGCCAAAATCCTGCAAGGTCCAATTCTTCTCATCTTTAACTTGGTAGGAACTCCCTTTTGCAATCTAGACTTGTTGAGATGCACCATCACAAAATCTCCAACTGAGAATTGGACATCCCTCTTTGAAGCATCCACCCTTGCCTTGACTCTTGTTGTGGTGTCCTACAAAGACTGCTTAACCTGTTCATGGATCTCTTTTAGAGATTGTGCCATATCCTCTGCTGTCCCACTAACATGTTGCAAGTTAGTCACATCATGTAACTCAAAAACACATCTTGGATGCATACCATAAACAACCTGAAATGGACTCTTACCAGTGGATCTGTTTACACTGTCATTATAGGCAAACTCTGCTTGTGGGATGAGCTGAACCTAGCTTTGTCCATACTCCTTGGTGAGACATCTGAGTAGATTACCCAATGTTCTATTCACCACTTCTGTTTGGCCATCTATCTGTGGATGGTAAGCTGAGACAAAAGACAAGTTAGTACCAAATTTCTTCCACAAAGTCTTCCAAAAATGACCCAAAAAGTTAACATCTCTATATGATACAATGCTAGATGGCAAACCATGTATTCAGACAACTTCTTTAAAGAAAAGGAAAGCAATATTACTAGCATCAGTAGTAGTTTTGCAAGGTATAAAGTGAGCCATTTTACTAAATTTGTCAACAACCACAAAAATACTGTCACACCCTACTTTTGTCTTTGGTAAACCTATAAAAAAATCCATGCTGATGCACTCCCATGGCCTAGAAGGAATGGGAAGTGGCTGATATAAACCAGCATTAGTGCTATTACCTTTGGCCTTCTGACATATCATACACTACTCAACATACCTTCAGACATCTCTCTGCATCCTAGGCTAGTAATAGAAGTGTTGAACCAACTCTAAGGTCTTATTGAGACCAAAATGGCCACTCAAACACCCATTGTGTTTCTCTTGGATAAGGTTCTCTCTCATGGAACCTTTAGGAACACAAAGCTGTCCTCCCCTGAATAACAAACCATTCTGCAATGTATAGTCAACATACTCACTATGGAAATGATTCTCAAAAGCAAGACAAACTTTATAAGTGGCAGCAAAATCATCATCATTAGGATACAAATCTTGAAAGCAATCAATACCAATACTCTTAACTCGGATCTCCTGAATAGTCAACAATCTCCTACTTAAAGCATCAGCTACTTTGTTACATTGGCCTTTCTTGTGCTTAAGAGTAAAGGTATATGCTTGTAGGTATTCTACCCATTTCACATGCCTATGGTTGAGTTTATCCAGAGAATTCAAGAAACTGACTGCCTGGTTGTCTGTATACACAACAAACTCTTTAGGAAGCAAATAATGCCTCCACTTCCTGAGTGCCTGCACCAATGCATATAACTCTAAATCATAAGATGAATACTTTTTCTTTGCATCATTCAATTTTTCACTAAAGAAAGCAACTGGTCTCTTATCCTAACTCAAGACCGCACCTACTGCAAGATGTCTGGCATCACATTCTATAGTAAAGAGCTTATCAAAGCTAGGAAGGATTAACACTGGCTATGTAGCAACTCTAGTTTTGAGTAGCTCAAACCCCTTATTGGTTGCTTCTATCCACTAAAACTTGACCTTATGACCACCCTTTATTGTATCTAACATGGGTGCACAAATCTCACTGAAACCTCTGATAAACTTTCTGTAAAACTGGGCTAGACCATGAAAACTCCTAACTTCACTGGCTGATTGTGGGGTTGGTCAACTTGTTATGGCTGCAACTTTAGATTGATCCATCTTAAGATCTCCACTGGACACAACAAAACCAAGATAGACTAGCTCTTGCTGCATAAAATCACATTTCTCAAGATTTATGGTTAATTGCTCATCAGATAATCTTTGCAAAACAATGGCTAAATGTTTCAAATGCTCCACTTTAGTCTTACTAAAAATGAGAATGTCATCTAAGTAGACTACCACAAACTTACTGAGAAAATCCTGCAATACTTCATTCATTAACCTCATAAAAGTACTGGAAGCATTGGAGAGCCCAAAAGGCATAACCAACCATTCATAAAGACCCTCATTTGTTTTGAAAGCAATTTTCCACTCATCACCCTCTTTTATTCTTATCTGATGGTAACCACTTTTTAAGTCTATTTTGGAGAAATACCTCGCACCCCCTAAACAATCCATCAAATCTTCTATCTTGGGAATAGGGAATCTGTACCTTATTGTGATTTTGTTGATGGCTCTGGAGTCTGTGCATAGTCTCCATGTGCCCCCTTTCTTAGGTGCTAACATAGTGGGTATGGCACAAGGACTTATACTCTTTCTTATTAATCCTTGATCCAATAACTCTTGAATCTGTCTAGCTACCTCTTTGTTATGTTCAAGAGTCATCTTGTATGCTACTTTGTTTGGCAAAGAAGCTCCTGGTATAAAGTCAATTTGATGACTAATGGCTCTAGGAGGGGGTAATGTTGCTGGTTGTCCATCACTGATGATGCCCTTAAAGTTATCACGAATTTGCTGCACTTCTTGTGGGATCTCAACTTGTTTTTCTTTCTTCTCCTCCTTAGGTTTCACTACAAGTGCATAATCAATCCCATCTCCCTCTTTCATGGTTTGGATGAACTCTTTTTCATTGAATAATAACACTTTAGGTGCCTGCAGTTTTCTATTCTCTGTCTCTTCACTAAGGGACTGAATTTTGTAGACCATGCGATTCTTTTGAAAGGAATATGTGTTTTTTTCACCATCATGGTGTGCCCTTTTTTCAAATTGCCAAGGTCTACCTAATAGTAGATGGCAAGCATCCATAGGAAGGATATCACATAGTATCCTATCCTTGTATTCACCTATGTTGAAGTCTACCCATGTTTGTTCATTAACTAGGACATGTTGCTCCTTATTCAACTAGGTTACCTTGTAGGGTTCACTATGCCTCATTCTAGGTAGGTTCAATTTCCTAACTGCCTCCTCTGAGATAATGTTATTTGTAGAGCCTGAATCTATAACCACCTTACATACCTTGCCCAAGATTTTGCACTTTATCCTGAACAATGCTCTTCTCTGAGACACTTCACTCTTGTTACGTTCTTGCATCAATACTCTCCTCATCATTAAACTTTCACCATCTTCGGGTGCTAGGTGCATTGCTGGAGTTCTTGTACTACTTCCTTCCTCTTGAACATAGTTCACTCTCTTTTCACCTCCATGGGAAGAACTAGGCTTTTCTGGACACCTATAAGCAGGATGACCCAATTTATGACAGTTATAGCATTTCATTGTGGAGAAGTAAGATCCTCTACCTGGGCCACTAGACCTACCCCTTCCTGGGTTGCTTGATCCCCTACCCCTATAATTGGGCTTGCTCTAAGAATCCCCGCTTTGCTCTAAAAGCTTAGATTCCCCTTGGGACCTTTGATCTATGTGTCTTCCCCCAAAACTACCTCGATGGCCTCAACCATCTCTGCCTCTTCCTCTACCTCTATTATGCTGCTCTTGCTTCTTTGTACTCCTTTCCTCTACCTTGAGTGCAAGTTGATAGCACTTCTGGACTGTTGTAGGGCACAACAAACTTAACTCTTCCTGTATGTTCCATCTCAAGCCATTGAGATACCTAGCAACCTTGACATTTTCATCCTCTTGGATCTTTGACCTAAGGCATAGCTTCTAAAACTCCTCGGTGTAGGTACTAACATCTAACTCTTTTTGCCTAAGGTTTTGCCTTTTCCTATGAAGCTATATTTCATAGTCCTCTGGAATGTAAGTCTCTCTGATTTTGGACAACATTGTTGGTGTAAATAATTATTCATCTTGGATATTATTACACTTACTTAAGTTTACTTAGGAAATGCATTTCATAGTAGTTTGGGTATGAGACACCTAGGTGTTTGTGCCACATTGGGATAGTGTGTGTATGAGAAATTCCACCTTTTATGGTGTTGATCTTGTTGTTACACTCCACATTCAGTGGGTGATCCACCTCATGTGGACTATTATATTATTTCTCCTACCTACCCACACCTATTTCCTACCTACCCTTGTTTCTTATTGAGCCACATGTCATGTTTGTGTGCTCACATATCTCTATTCTTGCCTATATAAGCAAGCTCATCTACATTGTATGTAATTTTGGATATTATTGATCATTTTCTATTGATAAGAATACAGCTTATTCTTGTCCTATATTGTCTCTATTTTGTACATTTCACTGAGCTCTTGATCTTGGCAAAATCTCACATGGTATCAGAGCCATTGGGGCTTCATTGATTCATCTTGAAGAGGCATTATTGCGATGTCAAGAGGCAGATCTGAGGACCAACATCTTTTGGAGGCGTCCTAGACTAGATCTGACCCCGCCATTGCGTCCAAATGGTCGTTTCCATGAATTTTGGTTATAAAGTCGGCCTATTTTGGTGAGAAAAAAAATTTCGCCAATTTTACTATTATTGTATGAATTTTGAAATTTTTTTATATTTTCCGAAAAATAAAAATCAAAAAACAATTTCATCAAAAAAAAATATATTTCGGAAAATTTTTCAAAAAAAAAAAAACAAATTTTTTTTTTTTTGGATTGTTTGGGGGTCCGCAGACCCCCCCATACCCTGCGTGTCCCGCAGCTTGCAGGTTGACCGTACCATGTAGCAGGGGCTGAAGACTGTGCCGCCACCTCGTTTTGCATGCCGCCTCGCTCCAGATGTCCCGCCGGTTGCCCGGACCGTCGCCCGCCGTCGCAAAACGTCCCGCCGGCTGCACAGGAACTTCGTCGGCCACCTCGCTCCCGCCGCCAGCCTGCTTAGCTCCCGCCATCGGTCACCTCAGCTCCCATCCCGCCACCGGCCGCCTTGGCTTCCGGCCCGCCTCCGGCGACTTCGGCAGCCTGCTCCTGCCTCCAGCAACTCCGGTAGCCTGCTCCTACCTTCGACAACGCCATCCTCCCGCCAGCGGTTACAAAATTGACGGACCCACGCCTGCCATGTGGCAAGTGGCCACTAGCCCGTGGTCGACCTCCGTACACACAGTCACCGTGCCACATCATCCGTACGACCCGCACAGTCATCTACCACATCAGTCTATCTGTACAGTACGGACGCCACGCAAAGGGATGACATTTTTGTGACGGCCAAACGGGCATCAAATTTAACCCCATAGTTTTCTTACATCATCATTTTTCAAAAATTTTGCAGGCCCCTCTCATTGAGCTTTTTGATTTTGCAGTTCAACTTCAAATGGCCATAACTTGCTCATTTTTGCTCCTTTTTGGGTGCAATTTTTTTTGAAATGGGCTATAATTTCATTTACTTTCACGTGGTGGAATTATTTTCTAATTTTGATAGACATATTTTTTCAAAATTCTCAGTTTTTCTTGACTGTACTTGTCCAATCCCCATTTCTGCAACTTCCAGGTCTCTGTTCGGGCTCATACGAACTCCTTTTCATGTGCCGTTTTTTTTTAAAGTGCGTTATTTTTTGTCTACTCTCAGAATATGCTATCAGTTTATAGTAATTGTGGGTAGAAGTTGTACTTTCATCATATGGTCTTATTTGGCCAATTTGGCATTTGTACTGCATAGATCTATCTTCTGATCTTTTTCTTTGTAGTTCTCAGCCTATTGGGGCAATTGTAAAACAAAATCATAAGTCCACCTTACCATTGTTTGCAAGTGGCCTATTATACACGCACTACATATAAAGTGCCAAAATCATCATTTTGGGGGGGGGTACTTTGATTGAGTGAATTTGGGGGGGTCTGTCTTGTGCTTTTGTACTCTTGTGTTCCTTCCTTTTTGCTGCTATGGTTTCTTCTAAGTTTCCTCTCTTAACTCCTCATAATTATGCTACTTGGAAAATTGATGCATGGAGTAAACTTATGGAAAAAGGACTCACTCATTACATTGATGGAACTATTGTTGCTCCCGCTGATCCTAAGGTTGATCCAGTTGGTCACTTGGATTGGCTCACTAAAAATATCATGGCAATTGGTACCTTAAGAAAGTATGTATCAAAGGATCTCATTTTTCATATTGAGAAGTGTACTCTAATCAAGGATGCTTGGCAAAAGTTTCAAGACTTGTATGGTCAAGTTGATGAGATTAGGGGATATCAAATTGATAGTGATCTCACCATGTTAGATCCCAAGAACTTTGATACTATACAAGATTATGTCGCTAAGGCAAATGAGTTGAGGGCACAACTCAAAGATTGTGGCATTGATAAGAAGGATACTCAATTGATATTCAACTTGATAGGCAACCTTCCACAAGAATATGCAACATTTGTTTCTAGTTTCCAAACCCATAGGATGACAATGGGTTCAAGCTACACAATGCCTACATTTGATGCTTTCAATGAAATGTTGATGATGGAACAAACTAAGTTGATAAGCATGGGCATTCTTAAGGCTTCCAAGTCTCAAGCATTAGTGGCAAATCAAGGGAACAAAGGAAATCAAGGAAAGGACAACAAAAACAAGAAGAAATGGCAATCAAAGCCTAAAGAAAAAGCACCATCTTCTCCACAACAAGGAGATTCATCCTCTTCCAAGAGAGATAATTCACCAAAGAGGGAGAGACCTACTTGTGCTTATTGTAAAAAGATTGGTCATGAGGAGCATCGTTGCCATTCTAAGAAATTGATTTGCCTAAAGTCTACAAGAAGGATGATTCATCAACTTCCACTTCCTCACATTCAAAAGGAAAAGGGCAAGCATTCATGGCTTCTACAAGTGGGAAGACTCACTCTTTTGGAACAAGAAAAGGAAAAGCTCTATGTGCTACTATCAGTCATGATTTAGAGAGATGGCTTCTAGATTCAAGGGCTTCTCACCATATGGCATCTTCGCAGTCTATGTTCTCTACATTTGAGCCTTGCACCATGCCACAGATTTTTATGGGCAATCATACATACATGGATGTGATTGGGAAAGGATCTATTGACATTGGGGATAACTCCTTCAATGATGTGTTATGTGTACCCCACTTGACAAACAATCTCCTTTCTATCTATCAAATCACACATGGCGCAACTAAGAGAGTTGTGGAGTTCACACCTAACTTAGTTTTCATTAGAGACTTGGAGACTAGAGCTATCATTGCGACTGGGGTGGTTGATCATGCATCTCGGTTATACTCCTTTTCAGATTTTGTTGATGATGATGATTTCACATTTGATGATTCTACACATGATGATCACACTTCTTGTGATGGTTCAGATTTTGAGGAGAACTTTGGGCACTTGAACATGGGGATTCTCACATGTGAACCCATTCTTGAGCCTTGTATTTCATCTCCTCATATTGATATCACATCACCTATTGCACCTGATGATGCGGATAGTGCGACAGTTTTGCCTTCATGTGATTCAGTGCAGCAGGATATTCATTATCTTCCAGCTTCAGATTCATGGGATGATTACTTGATAGATATTGTAGGTTTGTTTGTGGAATCCTACATTACAGATTTGGGAGACATCATTGATGACATTCATCTTCTCTTTGATGAAGGTGATCCTTCTTCAATTGTTACGAGGGCACACTCTGACCCTCTTGTTCATTCTCTACATGATCATTCTTTCAAGGTTGACATGATTGTGGATACTTATGTACAACAATTGGAGGAGGTCTCTTTATGTTTTGAGGAGACATGTGAGTCCTTGGGACATGTTCTACATCCATCTCCACTAGATCTTGGAGTGCCTTTTTCAGCAGTGTGGCACAGTTTACCACCTTTGGAGGGGGTATCTTTTAGCATTGACATGGGGACACTTGAGCAGTTTCTAGAGATTCCATTCATCATGAGTTTTCTTCATACATCTTCCCTTCATGATTGGGGAGACTTCATGGATACACCTTTGGTTTTGTTTCTTCCTAAGGGGAGGAATGTTGTTCAATGTTCATGGAGCAGTTTCTTTATACATCGAGCTTCTATCATTGGTGCAGATTCCACATTGAGGGGGGGCTTCCTAGCTTCTCTCCTTCTCTCATATGGGGGGGACTTTTCCTCACATGGGGTTTTGTTCCTCACATTCTTCTATGAGAGTTCTCTTGTATGTTTTCATCTCTCTTTTGGAGGATGGTTTTTTCCCATTGGGTTTTTCTCTCTTTCCCTGCTTTATGGGAGATTGAATTTGCATTTGTACATGGGTACCTAACATGGCCTCATAGTCGGGACCCATCTTGCATTGCTTAGTTGCATTGTAGACTTAAGTGCATTCCCCTAAGTTGCACTTAAGGGGGGGTGTTGGTGTAAATAATTATTCATCTTGGATATTATTACATTTACTTAAGTTTACTTAGGAAATGCATTTCATAGTAGTTTGGGTATGAGACACTTGGGTGTTTGTGCCACATTGGGATAGTGTGTGTAGGAGAAATTCCACCTTTTATGGTGTTGATCTTGTTGTTACACTCCACATTCAGTGGGTGATCCACCTCATGTGGACTATTATATTATTTCTCCTACCTACCCACACTTATTTCCTACCTACCCTTGTTTCTTATTGAGCCACATGTCATGTTTGTGTGCTCACATATCCCTAGTCTTGCCTATATAAGCAAGCTCATCTACATTGTATGTAATTTTGGATATTATTGATCATTTTCTATTGATAAGAATACAACTTATTCTTGTCCTATATTGTGTCTCTATTTTGTACATTTCACTGAGCTCTTGATCTTGGCAAAATCTCACAAACATTCCCTTCCAAGTTGCTATGGGCTTTTTTCCCTCTTTCTCACGTTCATCCTGAATGAACTTCCACCATGTTAAGGCAACTCCTCTCAACCTAGATTTAGCCACCTTCACTTTTTGGGCCTCTGTCACACCATCACATTCAAAATGGTTCTCAAGCCCCTCAATCCACTCCATGACCACTTCTGGGTCCATTTTACCACTGAATAGTGAGACTCCTTCTAGTGTTCTCCCACTCATAGCCTTCAAGGCTTTCAAAAAGGGTTCATTCTCTATCATAGGGTCTAGTATAGGGGTTTCATCCTCTATAGCTAATAGCTTACCCTTGCCTTTTGTTCCCTCTATCTTATTGCTGGCTTCATCTACCTTCACTTCTACTTCACCCAACTTCTGCTCTAGGAGGTCTAGCTTCACTTTAAGTAAGCTATTTTCTTCTTCTTGGTCTTCTACTTTCTTTGCTAATTCTACATTTGTCACCATGGTTGCCAAATTGCTACTTCTTCCCAAGTGTAACTATGCTCTGATACCACTATGATAGGGAGGTAGTGCAAGGTGGTTGCCAAGAGACTAGAATGTTTACTAAATGAAAGATTCTTGCTATTTCAAGGTGTAGTCACCAAAATCAGAGTGCAAAAAGCTCAAAGGTAATCTAGCAACTCTCCTTGTTCCACCTCCCTAAGTCAAACTCTCCTTGGTTACTCAAGGTCTTCAACTCCATAGTTGTTGTCATCCTTTCAAGTGCTACAAAACTGACTTATGAAGTCAAACTCACCAAATATGTTGGATTCATGTCATTTTAACCTATTTCAACTTGATTTGTTGGGTTTCATGCTTTGCAACCTTCTTTGGCATACCCAATTTGAAAAAAACCTAGTTTTAGGCCTAAAACGGGCTACTAGGAATTAGCCCTCCTTTTGGGGTTTTGTGCTCATCTTGCTCAAGCGATGGACTTCCAGACAAAAAAAAAGTTGATATTCAGACACCTTTTTGGGAGTTCTTGAATATTTTCTAAGTCTCAGGGTCTCTTAGGCCTTCTCCATGACTGTCCCAAAAATGGGTGCAAAAAGGAGGGTTTTGAAGGGTTTTGGTGGCAAATATGGACTAACAAGTTTAAGACCTTCAAAATGAACCATGCAAACTTGGTTCTACCCTATTACATGTTAGTTAAGCCACAAAAAGACAACTTTGTACCTTTCCAAGGTTAGAGAACAAGATTTCCAAAAATTGCTCATGAGAGGTATGCAACAATGACAACTTTTCCATTCTTGTTGTCTACAAACACATCTTAGGTATGAAAACCAATTACATTTCCAAAAAAAGAGAACATTTCTATCATGAAATACACACAAATATCACATGAGCCCTGCACAAAATCCATTAGGCAATTACAAACAAAGATTTGTTCACAATCAAGTCTTTTATGACTACACTTTTCTCCTTTCACTATTTTTCCACTTTGACCTGCACTTTACCACTGTCAAAACACCTTTAAAAGGTCTGCCTGATGTTATTTTGTTAATACTCTACCTTTTCTTTCTTTTTGACCTTCATACCTGCCAAATGGAAGAGGAAGATTGCAAAAACTCCTTCATTTAATATGCTAAAATCAGTCATAAATGACTGTGATAGCCTGTTGGGCGTTACAACTTTGCCTAAAGAGATCATTGCTTGATCTTGGCAAACACAAAGCCCATGGGAAGGTTCAAACACCACTCCATGTTCTTGTTTACAAACACATTAAGGAGAAACAAGGTTTTACACACACCAACATATGGTGGAGAGCAAGTAATTGAGTGGATACAAACTCCAAAACAATGACTCACTATTTTTGTTACAATTTACACAAACTGAAAATGCAAACTTCCTTCTCTTGGATTAGTAAGCCTCTTAGGTTTCATTTAAAATCTTGGACAACAAGACAAGTCTGTCCACCTGATGAATGCATTTGCTATAGAAGAGCAAAGCATCAACTTCTACAAAAACCCTAGCCAAATGGCACACTTGCCTAGGGCTCCATGGCCACAAAACTCCTTGCACCTGCATTCTTGAAAAAAAAACATGTATTTACATAATTTACAAGTTGACCAACTATTTCTTGGGAAGCCATGAACATTTTAGGACTTCAAGAAGCCAAGTTGGTCAAGCATCCTTGCCAATTTCCTAGACAAGGCAGTGAAACTGTCAAAACAAACTAATTTTACTAAAAACTCAAAACTTGATGAAATTAGATGCCACCAAAGGGAAAAGATTAAGAAAACATAATAGAATCTTAAAATGCAAGAACAATACGGCCAAGTATAGCAGGTGTACGGACTGTTGTTCACATGGAGTTAAAAACTATAGAAAAACCAAGTAAAACTAGTGCAAACTTGTAAAATGATTCATAAATCCATGAAATAAACCCTTACAATGGTTCAAGCAGGAGAATAAATACCTCCACAAATCATTTATCCTATTGTATAGATAGGTACATGTCCAAGAGCACACAAATTTGACATTTTCATGTCTAAAATGACAACTTTTAATGCCTAGATGATGCAAGGTTGACCTCCAAGACTAACAATCACCTAAAAACACTTCTCACACCTAAAACCCAAGCATAAAACATGTCTAAAACCTTTTCAAAACAAAAACACATCAAAAACTCACTTTTTACAACATTTTGCCAGGCAACTCCAAAACTGGCAATTTTGAGCAAAAAGATGAAAATAGGGAACATGACCACACAATGAGTTAAAAACTCATCCAAACAACTTAGAACAACACAAAAACAACTTAGACAAACTTTCCAACTCAAAACTAAGAAAAATCAAACCTGTGATGAAAAATGAAGCTAGGTGCTCCTGCACCACTCACCCTACTTTGATAATAATTCTTTTAGTTAATTTCATCGTCAATCAGGTCATGACACTAAGAAATGTTTTGCATTGAAAAGTAAGATTCAAGATTTGATGGATAATAATACTATATCTGTGGCAGGTATGAATGATAAGGGAAACAAATCAGTAGCCCCTCCTAATCAAAATCTTAATATTTTTACTGATCCTTTGCCTTCTCATACCTCTAATGTGATTGAGATTGAACATACCTCTTTCTCTCCTTCTGATGTGACTACCACAATTCAAAATTTGGTGAATATGGTAGAGAAAAAGAGAAAACCTAAGGATTTATGTATCACATTTGACCCTAGTGAGACCATTAGAGCACCTGATGGACCTCTATACATAGCTATAAAGATTCAGAAAATGCTTTGTCATGGTGTGTTTATAGATCCCTTTTGCATGGTTAATGTCATCACTGGGGAGTATCTTTTCACTTTACATTTGCATAAACCAATCTATGATGACACTAATATGGTCATTAAGTTATTTGATGGATTCTCTTGTCCTACCATTGGTTCTATCACACTTCCTATTGAGTTTCACACTAAAACTATGAATGTCAACTTTCATTCCTTCCTTTGAGCAATTCCATGTGAAGTTGGGCTATCCTTGGCTATCTTCCATAAAGGCCATTGATTCTCCAATCCATAAATGTTTAAAATTTCCCCACAGTGGAGAAATCATAACTATTAACCATAGCTTATTTCGACCAGCTAAAAGAAGCCCAGGTGTTCCTATTGATTTCTTTTGGCCTAAACAATTCCAATCTCTTCCACCAAGAACTGATGCTCTCTTTCAATCTTATCAAAAGTGGAAGAAAGATATGATCCTATCCTTGAGCCAACCTAGACCTCCAGCAATTGACATTCCCATCTTTCTTGAAGATGATGTTCTTCCCTTGATGGATAGAACTAATCTTCCACCCAAGGAAGAATCCCAACCTATTCCAATGGATGAAACTATGCCTTCTCCTAAGAAGAATAACAATAGTCCTCCTAAGGTTAGACCTGTACCTCCTCCTTATGATGAACCTAGTCTCCTTCCTACACCAAACATTGCTCCTTTATATGGTGCAGTTCCACCTCCTTGCTCTTATAGAGAGAATAGGTCTACCTCTCCTCTTGTCCAACCCAAAAGACCTTAACCTAAACCTCCAACTACTAGAGATGAGAAAATTCCTCCTTCAACAAATATTCCTCCTCCTTCTCAATCTTCCACTAAGACTCGACAGAATCATTGTGCAAGAGATCATCGACGAAAGTGTCGTGCTCAAGCTCATGAAGTTGTTCCTCAAAACATCCAATCTCCCTACACTCCAACAGTTGATATGATTCCCTTTTCTCCTAAGCAAGATGTTGAACCTACATCTCCAAATCATGTTGCAAAAAAAATGTGATGGTTTTACTCCTATTCATGTTCACGCTTCTCTTTCTATAAAACTTGATGAAGAAATAGGTGAAAATGTTATTCATGATGGAAATACAACTCCTAATGCTTCTGATAGTGACTATGAATATGTTGACGTGGACAAACATTTATCTGCATAATTTTCAAAAGCTTTAATCCTAGCTCCTAGAAATGAACAAAGTGACTTAGCACATGAGCTTAGTCCTTATTTGGATCTTGTGATAGCTCCATCTATTGTGCTTGATGCCACTCCTCTAGCTTGTTTCCCGCCTTCCCAAAATAGTGATCAGCAAGATCGGGAGGTGGATGATGTGCTAGACTAGCTACATTGGCACTGTAGATCCTCTACCTCTCTCTTTTATTGCTCTTTTGTGATTATTCTTCTATGTGTATTCATGTTCTTCTATGTTCCCTAGTAATGTCTACTTGAGGATGATGAAAAGCATTGAAATCTCTTTTGGTCTCTTTCATGTTGACTCAAAAGACATCTTCTATTCCCTTTCTTCCAAGGTAATTTCCTTCCTTTGGGGAATGACAATTATTCTATGCACATATATATATGATATACATGAGTCATCATATAGCATATTGACCCTGAGGAAAGAGAAACCACCTCATCTTTTGTGTTTTATGTTCATTATCCTTGGTTTTATTCCTCAATTGGGGGCTAAATCCTTGTGATGATGTGATCCCTCTCCCTCTCTTTCTCTTGGGTGTATCCTACCTTAAAGAAATCACTCTCGATAAAGCGTGCATGATCGCTTTAACGTGGGGGCATACACTCCACTCATATTTTTCTTCTTTATACTCAAAGTTACTCAGTGAACTTGGCTTTTCTTTGTAATTTTTGGTATCCCTACCTTTCATGACTCATGGTGAGGGGAATCTTACTACTTGTAGTCATGGTTCTCTCTCTTGATCTTCCCTTTTACTTTATCAATCGATGTTGTAATATCCTTAGTCCACTAGGGGCTTAGTGTATCTTGCCTCCTTGACATGGTGAAAGTCTTTCAATCTTGTTTCCTTGTACTTTCCCAGTAGTATGGTGTACGCTTATAATCTCGCTAAAGTGGGGGCTAAATGCAGCGACATAAAATTGCAACCTTACAATTTTCAACCATATTTGGGTCTTCACATTGGCGAATTGACTCCCTAAGCCTGACTGGAGACCCAAGACATGCTCACACTGCCCGAAGCTTGCATCTCCTCACACCCCACACTCTCCTATGTTGCTTCCTATCCTAAATTAGGGCAGGACATGGGCATAGAACCCCTATCCTTGTCATATTTTAGGTCCCCTCTACATTTATCCTTCATTAGTCTTTGCATTTGGAAAGGGGGAAAAGATGCATTCCTCTCTCCTATGGGCATAAGATAAGTTCAATAAGCATACATGAGGTGGAAATTGTGGTCCTAAGCAAAATCAAGCATTCAAACATTCAAGCATTCCTTTCAAGCATTGAGCATTCTCAAGTCTCCTTTCAAGGCTAGGTGTTGCATTCAAGCCAAGGATTCAACAATTGAAGAGGAGATCTCTTTCATCATTCAATTCCCCACAAGAAACTCTATCTACATTTCAATTTCATCCTCCCTTGAGGTGAATTCTATTTCAGTCTTTCATTTACATTTACTTGCAAGTACCACTTTTCATCATTTGGTTAATTCCAAAACTGGGGTTTGAGATGAAGGCAAACCCCCAATCCTAACCCCTTTTCCTATCTTTTATGTGTGTAGGTTGTAGGTGTGCAACTATATTTGCAGATTCAAACTTCATTTTCAGAGGTGGAAAAACCCTTTTCAATGCATAGATTTTTCAGAGGACCGTGTGCACTTTCAACACAGTCCTGATAACTTTCACTCAAATTTGCAAGGGAGCTTCATCTCGACCTTTAACTACCAATTCCAAGTGCACTACTTCATCCCGCATTCCTATCTCAAGTTATAGTCATTTCTTTGTCTCTTTTACACTTAGTCTTAAATCGCATAATCCAGCCTTTTACATTCTAAAAGAGGGCTTACTTTTACTTTCCAAATCCATTGTCAATTCACTTAGAATTCAATATCTTCCTATTGAGATTGGATCTAGTGAATTCCCCCCCCCCTCTTTTAATGTAATGTGCATGAAAAGGTTAAGGATAATTTTTTGTGAAACTTTCACTCCTTCTCTTGAGGAGAGAAAAGCTTTCCTCTTGATTTATTCATCACCCTCTTTCACAATCATTACACTTTGCAATGATGAAGGAGTCAAATATAAGTACTCAAGAAGTGGATATGGTAACTAGTTTGTTGTCAAAGGAAGAAAGGACAAGAACCAAATTGGCCTTAAAACACAAGATTTCAGACTAAAGAAAGAGTATTTAATCATGGGAGGAGATCCAAAGGACATTAAAAGAATAACAAAATAGATTGGAAATGAAGCCATGAAGGTTGTAGAACTATTAAATTAAGTTACTTTGTCTTCTCCTTTGGAGAAGACAAACATAGGAATTGGTCCAGGAGAAACAAGTAGTATAGTCATTCAGGAGGATAAAAGAGAAAAGTAGAAAGTGTTTTGGGTGATCAAGTAGATGCAAGACAAGATATAGACAATGTGTAAATGGAGATTCTAGATGATGCTTAAGAGAAATAAAAGAAAGAGAAAATAAAGAAGGAGAAGACTGAAGAAGAAAAGACAAAAGAAAGAATAGAGAAATCAGAGGAGAAGAAAGAATAGAAGAAAGACAATTTTGAGGACAAGGCGGGTTTGATAAAGGAGAAGGAGAAGGAAATTAGAAAAATGTCAGTGGGAGAATCCTCCAAAATATCTAGAGATTCTAGATCAGAATTATTATAACTACAAATGAAGTTTGAACCAATTATAATTTCAAGTGTGTTGTAGGTACCAATGACACAAGGTAAGATGGACTTAGATGAGTTGTCACCCCTTTATATGCTACACCTGGGTGATGTTATCCACCACATAGAAAGGAAAAAATATATCATTTCTAAAGTGGAATGTACTAAATTAAATAATTAACATAGTGACTTTTCTGGAGGTTGTTGGTTAATAGATTTTATCACCTAACTCTATATTCTTACGCCCACAGAGGTGATGAATGTAACCACAGTTGAACCAATCTAAACTAACTATATACTAACTGATTCTTTACTTATTTTACAAGGTGGCAGCTACCTTCATATAATATTCAATGAATAAAGAATTAACCAAAAATGATTTTAACCCGAAAGCAAATAAGGAAAGAGCTTTTAACCAGAAAGTTTTGCAAAGGCATTCACACAATACAAACCATTATTTTAGATTTTCATATTTTGAATCAACGAGATTACTACAAAATATCATTCACAAATGATATTCTTGTAGCAACAAAAAATTTAAACCATTCACCATCTCAAATATAAATTCACCCATTGATAACCATTTAAAAGAACATAAAGCATCCACACACCATAATTCAAAGATTATGTATATCTAAAAGCCACCAATAGTTTTTCTATGTTCAAAATAGTAAAACAAAAATATGCTTAAAGAAGTTTATGCTCTTAAGAGTAAAACAAAGTTTGCCCAAAAGATCCTCAAAATGAAACTAAGTCCAACTATTAAAACATTAAAGTAATGGGTTCTTGAAGGCACCCGTTATTTAAAATAAGTCCTTAGGCCTCCCAACCAATAATTAAGAAAATAACTAAAACAGTAAAATTATTAAACTACCACTGCTTACTCTGCTCCTGATTTGTTATCATCGTTGATCTCCACCTCCTATCCAGCACGTTCTGCTTTCTGGACCTTGAGTCTTTGCATGTACTCACGATACCTGTTCATAACCAACTCCATGTTCAAGTCCTCTGGCATTGCTATGATGCACAGTCTTATACTCCATTTTGAAATTAACCTGTTGGTAGTGGCTATGTTCTAGTGCATTTCATCAATCTCAGACTCAAAGGTAGTGGTATGCATTTGCAGGTGACATAATTGCTTAAAGGACTCCAAGGATATGTTTTGAGGAACTTTGAAATTCTTTTGATAATTATCTTTAAACTGGCCCATCATTTCATGGAGTTCCCATACATTTTTCTCAAAGTTGTCCATGAGGTCAACATCCAGAGCATTGAGGTTATCTGTTATTTTCAGCAGACCATTCAAGTATTGTTTTAAAGCATTATCAATTTCATTGATATAATCACGATAGATCTTCTCTTTCCAATCTAGATCTTCACGCTAGGTAGGGTCAACTTCCTTAGGATGTTCTATTAATTTTTCAGTTGTTAGTGTGGCATGGTTCAATGACATGAGCTTTGCGACCTCCTTTGAAAGAACAAATATGCTTCCATGCTCTTTCCTGATCTGCTGCAACTCGACTAGTAACTCCTTTCTTTTATTCCAAATGTTCACATATAACATTCTAAATTTACTGATGTAACTGACACCAACCTGATACATTTCATCTATCTACTCAGTGACAGCTTTAGCATACCCCAAATTACCTTTGAACTTTCTCACTGTATCCAGATCAATTCCTTGTACATGGGAACTTGAAGTCTCCCCAATAGAAGGATTTATGATAGATGAAATGAAATCCTTCAATGAATGCACTTGGGATTGTATCTCCAAGTTCTTTTTCTTCTATTCTTGGGCCCTTTTAATCAATGCATAGACTAAAAAGTCGGCATGATAGACATCCCCTTCTAAAGTAGAGGGTCCCATATCCACATGGTTGATCTTATAATCATTTTATGTTGTGTCACTCGCATTCATGTCCCTAATAGGTTCAACAATTTCTAGAAGTTGATGACCAGATATAGAGTAAAAAATGATCCGAGATATTCTCTTAGCCTTTTAAGGCTTGTGAGAACCTTGTAACAGCAGCGTGACTGTATCTATCTCACTAGAAACAAGAGTGGGCATTTTTCTTTTCTTTTCTTCCTCTATTTTCAGCCATGCTGGAGAGGTTGTTTCAAGTTTTGATCCTTTATTAATAGCGCTAGGAGTATTTTGCACAAGAGAGGAGGGGGTTTCAAGAAAATCAGAAAAAGAATGATCATCAATTATTTGTTGGTAAATACCTTCAGAATCAATGAGAGGTGATTTCCCTTTGGGTGGCACAATACCGTCATCCCTCTCACAGGTCGATTTTAGTCTAGCAGAGGTTTCTTTGGGTCTCTCTCCATTGCCACTTGACTGAGAGCTTCAATTTAGTAACCTACCCACAGAATTAGATGTTGATGTTAGAATAGGGGAAGAGGAAACTACTCCTTTCTCTCTATGGGATGATGAATTTTGGCTTTGTGAAGAGTCGATTTGTTGCTTACACTTACCATTTAATTAGTCAAATGTCCTCCTTAACACTCGAGCAGTATGAACCATTAGCTCCGAGACTTATTCTTTAGACCAATCAATTTTTGTGGGGGCCGCATCAGAAAAAGTATGGTACTCTAGGTCAATAATGACCTCATCTTCAACCACATCATTAGGAACATTAAAGGAAAAACCAAGAGTGTGGATTTGCTGCAGAGAGAGCCTCATGAAACTTCTCTTAAACAATTCGGCATCGTCTAGAAAATCCTCCCAAAAATATTCGATCTCAGGTTGATGCATGTAACCTTTGGCTCCATACAAATAACACTTCACATATCCCTTACTGTCAAAATTACTTCTAGATGGAAAAGATAGAAAATGAAATTTCTCCAGAATCGTTCCCACGACCTTAGCAATGCTATTTGTTTTGCAAGAGAAATAAGTTGTGGATAATGGGAAGGATTATCCTTTCTTCCCCATGTTCAGGTATTTAATATTTACAACAACAATCTGGTGGAAAACTTCCAGAAACAAAATATAATCAGACGGGAACTGAGGCAATTTTAGCGGGGCCTTCTCAAAACCCCCAATTCTAAGGTATGTGAACCTGTCGAATTGGGTGTAGAAACTCCCAAATTTTGTTACCAAGGTAGCAAACTCATGGAAAATTCATAGGCCAAGGTTTCCTTCTAATTTCTTGACCATACCCATTGAGAACACATCATTGACATGGGAAAAAGATTGCATACCCTTTTGCATGGTGAGCTAGGGGAATTTCCAATAGATGGGTGTGAATGCAGGGAGAGGATGATGCAATTTCTGACCTAACCAAGAAGACTCTTGACTGTCTAGGATGAAAAATCAGATATGAACACATATGAAAAACCAAGGACTGACAAAAATTCCACAATTGTTCATTCAAGTGATAGCTAATGATAGAGGCCCAATCAATAAAACTCTCAGGAGCACAAATTACCAGAATAAAATGACACATCCAAAACTCAAAAGAATCAATGCAAGCATTTCCTACCACACAGTGCAAGAGGGCTATAATTTATGCAACTTCATCCTTAAAGTGCATCCTTTTTAATTTGGTAGGCAATTGAGACTTACCTCCCTTTTCACACTTTAACCAATTCCTGGCAATGCAATTCATACACCAGTCCCCATGTCTTCGGAAATACTCTTCACTAGCTAGAACAAACATGTTTTTGGAGGCTTCTCTCTCATAAAGGTACAAAGCACGGGAGATGCTTTTAGAATTAATTCGTGTAACAACCCTACCACCCTCTACTTGGATCTCTTGTGTTTCTGGGTTGTATATATCAAAGCATGCAATAATTAAATATGCACAGGGAATAACAGATGAAAAACTAGCTATGAAAGCTAAGCCACATTGAAAAATTATCCTGCAACAGAGTTCTCTCACTTCCTTCAAGCTATTGCAATTTTTTTTTAAGTTCAATTGATCTACTTTTGTGTCTCGCATGCCTGCCCAGTGATTTTCTATCATACACTGCATGGAAACAAGCTAGTTAATGCACCTTGTGACAACTCAAAAATGAAGGTTGGTTCAAAAATCATCCACCACCCTCTCTGTGTCCTCGAGTGATGTGACATGCCTTAAATGTTGCATTTACTTCACCTTTCAAAATGATCCTTTATTTTTAATTATTCCCATTGACAAGGCAAACAACATAGTCCTTACAAAGACTTGACACAAAGGAAGCACCCCAAAACCTAGGTGAAACTTGACAAGTCGCTCAGTCGGGGAAATTATGAACTTAAGAACCTAAAGTTAGGACTTACAGACCTTTCACAACCCACACTAGAGTGACCGTAGCACAAGACAATGGGAGATTGGGTGATTGAAAAATTTCAAAACTTTCTAAGCCCGCAACAAGCCTAGAAAAGGGACACAATGCATGACATGACTTTGGAAACTCATAAAGCCCATGACTGGAAGCTTGAAATATGAAGCGAAAGGGAATACTTAGGAGAAATTGGATCGTGACTCCAATTTTTTTTTAAAAAGGGAGGCAATAGAGGTGAAGGTCGATGAGTCTCTTAGTGAAGAGGAGCAGTTGTAGGCTTTGATGAGTGGGTTGAAGGACTATGCTTCTAACTTGGAAGAAAGCTCTTGGGAGATACTGAGAAGATGATGGCAAGGAAGAGGTTAGGTGATATGGTGAATAAGTGTGTAGATGCACATAATCGGTTGGATGAGAGCATAACCATTTTTTAGAAGAATGTAGATAGTGTGGTCAATATATATAAGTTTTGCCACCAATAGCCTAAGTCCACACAAGACATACAAAATCAAATAAATATTTTTGAATCATAGATTGTACAAATGACTAATGCAATAGACTTGAATAAAGATGGTGATGACAAAGAGAGGGTAAAGATAGAAAATCTATATGCAAAACTGAATCTATTGGTGGGTCAAAAGGAGTAGATAAAGAAAAACTTTTATAGGCTAAGAGATATAGTTGGTCCATAAATCTCACCAGTATGGTGAAAATTATTGAGACTCTTAGGAGATAAGTAAATCAGTAAAGGTATTGAATAGTTGTGATGAGGCAAAGAATCATCTTTTGAAGATGGAAAGTCAACAAAACATCTTGGTCTCTACAAGAGTTGATTGGACCTCTACTTGGGCTAGTTGAAATTAGTGTATAAAGAAATCATACCCCTATCCAAACAAAGTGAGAAACCTACCTAGGAAGGTGCTTATATTGATTTTGATAAAACATCTTGATCATGCACATATCCAAATGAGTTTGTGAAATAATTTTGGTTTTTCAGTTTTTGAGGAGGTCTTGTAGATAGGGGGAGTTGTGTGTAGAGTATTGATTTTATTTTGAAAAGGCACCCTTTTTCTTTGATGTCAAAGGGGGAGTTATTTTGGAGTTGGAACAAGTGTTGGCATCAATGAAAAAGGGGGAGATTTTTGCAAATACAAGTTCTTACTGTCATTGATGTAAAACTTGTTGATCTGGGTGTACAATTGGGTTACATTCCTTGGTCTGAATGTGATTTGGTATAGTGTTGTTATAGTGGGATAGATATGCAATCATGTAGATGCATGGAACCTATTTGTGGATTCTTTAGAAGGCTTATTAAGGTATATCATGATGTTTTCAAAGCTTTGGTGTTGATTTCTGCAATCTAGAATTGATCTTTAGTGATGTGTAACTATTGAGGTGTTAGTATATAGGAATGTGTTTCATTCATATATCTAGTAGTATTTTGGTGATGTGGTTTGATTATTTAGTATTGTGGATATTTTATGATGTCATCTTGGGCATCCTCTTGCATCTTTGGTGATTTTTCACATCATAATTGGTGATTAGTTGTATTGGCGTGCGTTAACTACTTTATCTTTTGCATCTGACCTATAATGTTTTGGTCTGTGTGATTATCTATGGGAAATAATTTAGGATTCTTAGGAAGGTGTGAAAACATGGTGTGGTTTCTCACACATCTCATTTTATCTTTTACATTGCATTGCAGTTTGTTTGGGCACACAATTTTGCATTTACACATTACATCTAATTAGGTTGACCTAATTTATGTTACCGAGGTTGTGGTTGGTATATAAAGGATGGAATCATTGTGGGAACAAGTATATGAGTTTTCTATATTGTGAAAAGAGAATGTGAAGTACTATAGTGGTTCAGAAGTGTATCAAAGTAGTGATGAAGATAGTTTCTAATGTATTTTGAATTGTGAACTCTGATTAGCATTTTAGTGGATGTAGCTCTTTATAAATTTTAGCCCTATTGATGTCTTTCTATCAAAATTATTGTATCTTGCCTCGGAGAAGTGATATTCAGTGTTTGCAAGTCCCTTTTGAATCTATTCCTAAGGTTGTGTGCCTTATCTTTGCATGTCATCTTAGGGGTAGTGAGCTCCTTGGTCTCTGGCCTAAACATTGTAATTTGATTATCATATAGTGAGATATCTCTCACAATGGTTTTTCCAAATTTGATTTTTCCATGTAAAAATCTTGGTGTTCATGTGTTTCTCTTATGATTTGGTTTATTTACTTTCATGCATATGTTACATGGAATGAATTTTGAGTAAAACGTTAAATTTGATTAAGTTTTAGTTTATGCTAATTCACCCCTCCCCCTCTGATGTAGGATAATCCCCGGTTCTTGGCAATCTTGCATCAACCAAAAATATTTCTTTTCAGTTTGTTTTTTGGTTTGTAGTTTCAACATTTCTTTATGCATTTTCTTGCATTGGCTCATTAGATCTTGTGGAGTTGGATTTTGCTTGAGGACATGCTCATCTTATTTATTCCTAAATTGTGGAGCATTTGGATCATTTTCTGACAAGTTATCAATTCTGTATTCTGAGACATCTTTTTGGCACCGGAGTTGCTTTGACCTATTTGCATTAGTGAATCTACCAGACCCTTTTCATAGCTTGTGGAGCCCAGTTCATTGATTACGATGTTCCTTGATGTATGGTCAATCTTCCCTTCGATCCACACTTCATCCTTTGAATTTTCTGGAGGAATCTCTTTGGTGGAGGCCGACCTATTGGTTTTACACGTTTGATCTTGTTCTTTGACATTTTATCCCTTTTGGGCCGACCAGATCTCCTTGAATTGTATAAATCAATGTAATTAAGCATCATAAATTAGTTAGAGATAACATAGAAGATATATCCTTAGATTCAGAGGTCCAGAGTTGACTAATTCTGTAATTGAGCATGTATGTAGCCAACCAATAAGCTGAATCTTATAATATGGATGTTACTGGTTATCTATAATCAATTTTCATGATCTAATTCATTCAGTTCTTTTTATTGCCTCCATCACATCCTCTTATTTCTGTTGTGTTTACTCTTGCTGCCCAGTCTGGATTGATCTCTTTAAGGTCCCTCCTAACCAGTGACTGCACCAAGTGGTATCAGAGCGAGATTTCATTCTAGAGATTGCGTTGTCCTAAGAATTTTGTTATGGGGTGGCAGATTGTGGATCCGAACTGCAACTACATAGGACTGGCATGAATATGCCATGAAGAGGAAATAGGAATGGTGGAGTGTGTGGGAATGTAGACCCTGTTGTGATAGGAATGTTGCGAGGAATTGTAGCCCGGTTGGAAGTCATTGAGACAACCCAGAGAGGAGGCAGGCATATTGAAGATGTGAGTGAAGATGAATAAGAATCACTAGCAGAACAAGTAGCAAATCCATTGGCGATTGATCCTGATGAAGAGAGGTTCTTGAGGGTTTTGAGTAGGGTGAACACTAAACCATATTTTAACCCACCGAAGTATGATGGAAATTTGTTTTTAGATGAATTAATGGATTGGATCTCGGAGATGAAGAAGTATTTTGATTTTAAGAACACCACAGAAGAAAGGAAGGTGAAGTATGCTTGTAACCAGTTGAAAGGTCATGCATCTCTTTGGTGAGAACATTCGTATGTTGATGGACAAAGAAGAGGTAAAGAGAAGATCAAATTATGGGAGAAAATGGTTGCTAAGTTAAAATCAAAGTTTATGCCAGTTGATTATCAAGTAAATCTATTCCAAAAGTTGTAGAACTTGAAGCAGAAAGAATCTAGTGTGAAGGAGTATACTGAAGTACTCTACAAGTTGAATATCGGATCCAGACATATCGATGATGAGTTTGAACAAGTTGTGAGATATTTGAATGGATTGTAGATGTCTATATAATATTAACTCAGTTTGATCAAGTTGTTGAGTGTTGAAGAAGCTTACCAGTATGCCCTAAAAGTAGAAGAGAAGTTGAACAAAAGACATGAGCAAAAATAGAGAGGTAGAGGTGGAGGGTTTTTCAAAGGAAGGTTTCAAGGAGGAAGAGGATATTATGGAGGAAGATGAACCTGTACAGATCAAAACAAGGACAAGAAAGTAAGAAAAGATGGTAGTTCATATTGGAGGGATGACATAAATTTCTACCGAAGGAGAGAACCTGATGGTTACTGGAATGAGAGTTTTGGAAAAGATGGTAGAAGAAAAGATAAGAGAGTGTTTAGAGGAACTTTCTATAAGTATGGAGGAGAAGGAAATCATGCTTTCGAATGTAAGGAGACAAAGATCAATGGGAGAAAAACATTGGTGGAAGAAAGCCCCACTGGATCAACTAAAAACTAGAAGATGGAGAGTTATTGATGAGGAGGAGATCTTTGTTTCATATCAAAGAGGATGAAGAGACCTTGTAGAGGCAAAATTTGTTCAAGACCAGATGTAAGGTATCCGATAAGTGTTGTAAAGTAGTTATTGATAGTGGTAGTTCGAATAATCTTATTTCAGAAGAGATGGTGAATAAATTGCAATTGGAAAGATTGAAATATCCTAAGCCTTACCAAATAGCATGGGTTTAGGATGATCATAAGTTGTTAGTAAGTGAGAAATGTTTGGTAAAATTGAAAATTTGGAATTATCATGATGAAGTCTTGTGTGATATTATGCCTATGGATATTTGTCACCTTTTGTTGGGTAGACCTTGGCAGTTTGATAGATAGGCAATACATGATGGGAGAAAGAACATATACACTATTGTAGCAAATGGGATTAAACAAACCTTGTTACCCTTGAAGGAGCCTTTGAAGAGTGAAGTCTATATGAATACTAGAATTTGTTTAGTGGATGGAAGGAAATTCCTAGATGGAATGAGACATGATAATGTGTGCTTTGCCTTAGCTCCTAAGAAGACTGAGAATCCGGAACATGAAGAAGAAGAACTCGAGGACATAAAAGAATTGCCGACAGAGTATGAAGACATCATTTTATATAACATTCCTGATGGATTACCACCTGTGAGAAGTATCAGTCACTGTATGAACCTAACTCCCAGAGATAGTTTGCCTAACAAAGGTGCACACCAGATGACACCGACAAAGAATTAAGAGTTGAATAGACAAGTGTAAGAATTATTGAAGAAAGGTTTGATCAGAGAATTTTAGATCCCTTGTGTAGTACCAGCAGTGTTAGAACCTAAGAATAATGGAGAATGGAGGATGTGTACTGATTCCAGAGAAATAAAAAAGATCATAGTGAAGTATCGGTATCCTTTACCTAGGATGGATGACATAATGGACTGTTTGAGTGGAGCCAAATACTACATGAAGATAGACTTGAAAAGTGGATATCATCAGATCAGAATCAGAGAAGGAGATGAGTGGAAGAAAACATTCAAGACAAATGAAGGATTGTATGAATGGTTGGTGATGCCTTTTGGGTTGACTAATGCACCTAGTACTCTCATGAGATTGATGAATGAGCTATTGAAGAAATTCTTGGGTAAGTTAGTTATTGTATATTTGGATGACATTCTGATTTTGAGTAAGATAAAAGAGGCACATTTGTTGCATTTAAGACAAGTTTTGTAGAGGTTGAGAGAAGAAAAATCGCTAATAAATCTTAAGAAGTGTACTTTCATGAAGGAAGAGTTACCCTATTTGTGATTTGTGATATCTGTAGATGGATGTTGAGAAGGTGAAAGAAATTGTTGAATGGCCTACATCGGAAAGCATTGGAGGGGTAAGATCATTTCATGGATTGGCTAGTTTCTACTAGAAGTTTATAAAAAAATTCAATTCAGTTTGTAGTCCTATGACTGAGACAGTGAGGGGAGATAGGAAGGAATTCAAGTGGACAACAAAAGAAAACAAAAGTTTTGAACAGTTGAAGAAGAAGGTCACTGAGTAGCCTGTGTTAGCTTTACCAGATTTCAACAAAGTATTTCAAGTGGATTGTGATGCAAGTGGGAATGCAATTGTAGTATTGAGTCAAGAAGGGATAGAAGTAGCTTATTTTAGCGAGAAGTTTAATGATGCCAGTTGGAGATATTCAGTGTATGATCAAGAATTTTATGCCATAGTTGAAGCCTTGAAGAAGTGGAGACATTACCTGTTACCTAAATAGTTTGTGTTGTATACCGATCATCAAGCCTTATAGTATTTGAATAGTCAGAGTAAGTTGAATCAGAGACATATGAGATGGGTGGAATTTTTATAGAGTTACGCCTTTGTTTTGAAGCATAGGAGTAGGAAATCAAACAAAGTTATTAATGCATTGAGTACAAGGAGTAATATGCTGACAGAGATGAGAGTGACAATATTAGGATTTGAAGAGTTGAAGACCTTGTATGATGATGACTTGGATTTTGTAGAACCTTGGAGAGCATGTAGAGAACCGGTTATGGTGGACAGACGTCAGTGGCTAGATTATTTCATTCAGGATGGGATGCTATTCAGAGGAGTTCAGTTGTGTATACCTAAGAGTTCTACGAGGGAGAATTTGATAAAGGAGAAGCATGGCGGAGGATTAGTCAGACACTTTGGTGTTGATAAAATAGTAGCATTGGTGAGTGAGCATTACTTTTGGCCTCAGATTCATAAGGATGTCAAGAAATTTGTGCAAAGTTGTAGAGTTTGTCAAATTGTAAAAGGTAGTAGTAAGAATGTGGGATTGTATAGGCCTTTGACAGTATCAAAGAGACCTTGGGAAGACATAAGCAGGGATTTCATACTTGGATTACCTAGGACATAGAGAGGAAATGATTCTATTTTTGTGGTGGTGAATTGATTCTCAAAGATGGCTCATTTCATACCTTGTAAGAAGACATCAAATGCAGTGCATATAGCTTACCTATTTTTCAAGGAGGTAGTGAGATTACATGGATTACCTAAGAGCATAGTTTCAGACAGAGACACTAAGTTTTTTGGTTATTTTTGGAAAAAAATATGAAAGAAGATGAAAACAGATTTGAAATTCAGTTCTACTTTTCACCCACAGACTAATGGATAGACAAAGGTAGTAAATAGGAGCTTGGGAAATTTGTTGAGATGTTTAGTTGGAGAGAAAACCGGAAGTTGGGATTTGATTCTTGCATAAGTAGAATTTGCCTACAATAATTCAGTGAACTTGAGTACCAGAAGAACACCTTTTGAGATAGTTACTGGAGCACACCCTAGAGGTATATTAGAACTGAGAGATATCGATAATGAAGATAAGAGGAGTGCAGAAGTAGAATAGTTTGTAAATCACATAACAACCTTACATATTCAGGTTAAACAACATTTGGAGGATATGAACAACATATATAAGGAGAAAGCAGATGAGAAAAGGAGATATAAGGAATTTGAAGTTGGCGATGAAGTGATGGTGTATTTGAGAAAAGAAAGATTTCTGGTTGGAACCTATAACAAGTTGCAAATGAAGAAGTTTGGACCTTGTAAGATCTTGAAGAAGTTCAGTTCCAAAAATGCATATGAAGTGGAGTTACCAGATAGTTTGAGTATTTCACCTATATTCAACATTGCAGATCTACATTAGTACCATGAATCAGAACTTAGTGAAGATGTTATTGCAGAACTAGAGTAATAGTTTCCCCGGAAGGAACCAGAGCAGATTGAAGACATTTTGGATAGTAGGATTGGATGTAGTACCCAAAGCAATCAATATAAGGAGTATCTTGTGAAGTGGAAGGACAAACCAGTTGAAGATTCATCTTGGATTTCTCAGGGAGAGGTGAACCACCTTGGTTTTCCTCTAACCCTAGAAAAGTGAGAGACTCGCTTTTTCAACAACCCTGAATGTCTAATGTGGGAGCATCCTCGATTCTTGGCAATCTTGCATCAACCAAACATATTTATTTTCAATTTGTTTTCTTTTTTGCAGTTTTAACATTTCTTTCTGCATTTTCTTGCATTGGCTCATTGGATCTTGCGGAGTTGTATTTTTCTTGAGGACATGATCATCTTCTTCAATCCTAAACCACAGAGCATTTGGATCATTTTTTGGCAAGTTATCAATTCCGGATTCTGAGACAATTTTCTAGCACTGGAGCTTCTTGGACCTATTTGTATTGGTGAATCTACCAGATCCTTTTCATAGCTTGCAGAGCCTAGTTCGTTCAATTCAATGTTCCTTGGTATATGGCTGACCTTCCCTTCAATCTACACCTCATCCTTTGGATTTTTTGGAGGAATCTCTTTGGCAGAGGCCGGCCTGTTGGTTTTACACGTTTGATCCCTTTTGGGCCAACCAGATCTCCTTGGATCGTATAAATCAATGTAATTAAGCATCATAAATTAGTTAGAGAGAACATAGAAGATATATCCTTATATTCAGAGGTCTGAATTTGACCAATTTTGTAATTGAGCATGCATGTAGTCGGTCAGTGAGCCAAATCTTGTAATCCTAATGTTACCCATTATCTGTAATCAATTTTCATGATCTAATTCATTAAATTATGCATTGCCTCAATCATATCCTCTTGTTTCTGTTGTGTTTACTCTTGCTTCCTAGTTTGGATTAATATCTTTGAGGTCCCTCCTAACCAGTCACTGCACCACCCTCTCAACATTCGGTAGTGTTCGACATGGGCCAGTTGATGAGAGTGGAAAATTCCTCCTTCTTTAGGTTCTACTAGCCCAAGTGGCTACTCCCTGAGGTTATTGATTTAATACACACAAAAATAAATGGAATAGAACATAGAGCTAATGATGACCATGCCCAATGTGTTATTAATCCCTAAGATTTATCACTAGGATCATGCTAGCTAGTGATGTTCTATTGATTTTCTCCATGAAATCATGATTTAAATCTTCCTCATAAAAAATAAGCTGCCTCAAATATATAGATTTTCCCAAAAGAACCCAAAATCATACGAAGGCTACAAAAAGGAAATATATAAGGTTTTGTTGGCATATGTACAGAGCATGATGACATGTTAATACTGTATGTTGTCATTGATGTCAATATGCTGAGTGAACTGGTATATTGAAGTTAAGCAATTGACACAGAGAACCAGTATGATGTTGTGAACCGGCATATATGAAAAAGTGAAGCGGTATGCTTGTCCAAGTGAACTGGTATGTCGAAATGAGAACCGGTATATGGAATGTTTTGTATCAAGGGTTCATATGGCATGACTATCGGTTGGTAGTCTCAGTCTCAGGGTTTCCGGTTGAAGTGAGCATTGTAATGGAGGTTAGATCATGTCGCCACGTCAACCTTGTGTGCGTGAAGGATCTTGCATGAAGGAGATTGATCCTATCTACCTTAGGAATGTGCGAAGTCTCTGCAAATAGTGGAGAACGCGTGATGGGTTATCGCCTCCAAGAAGCAATGAAGAATGAACGATGGAGAATGTCTTGAGATCTATTCAAGACCGTTGTATTCAAATGCAAAGTGTTCAATGGTTAGGATTGAACCGACTAAATTTCTCAACCTAAGTGTTTAGGGTTTAGGGTTTATGCTACCGACCTATCTGTTTCCTATAAGGTCGATGTGGTGTTTCATGCTGAGGTTGTTGGCAAATGTCGTGTGTGTATCTATGTGCAGAGATACGTGATTCTTGCCAGACCAATTGAGAGAATTGATACGTGCATAGTGTGTGTGCAGAAGGAAGGAACTAAAGCGGATCTGCATTGGCATTGAGTGCTATTACCAGATCATTGTGATACCTATTGATCTCTAACCACTTCAACAGTTGGAAAATCCCTTAACAGGGTAGCTTTAACCAGCTTGCTGTAAATCCTTTAACACGGTGACTCAAATCCATTGAGTTCATAAAATCCTCTAACAAGGTAACCTCTAACAGGGTTTAACCCTTAACCGGGTATTCTAGCCATACCTTAACCAGGTGATCCCTAACAGGATCGGTTCCTAACAGAACCTGATGTAATAGTCTTTAACCTGACCTGGCTCCTAACATAGAGGACTTTTAAAGAGTTCAAAAATAGCTTGTGGGTATTCATCCCCACCATGGTTTTTCCCAGTTGGGTTTCCACGTGAAAAAATATATGTGTCATGTGTGATGCCTCTTTCATGTGATGTTTTGTTATTTCATGTTTAGTGGTAAATCATTGTATCTTTGATGATAGATTATCTATTTATGCATAAGGACAAAGTGGAAATGAGGGAGTAGGTTGTATGGAAAGCTAAGAATATTGACCAATTCATGTCTTTCACAGTTGCACTATGTTTAACTGGTAGTAATCTGCTTTGGATCGGTGTTATGGATTGCCAGTAGTTTACAGTCTGCAATCAAACCAGTTTAGGAAACATTTTTGTGCCTGTACTGATTCACCCCCCCTCTCAGTACCAGTTTGGTACTCACTGTTCATCATTGAGTTATCAATTGGTATCAGAGTGCCCTCCGAGTCCTCTATGTTGTAAGCTTAACCGCTTGAGGGAAAGATCCTATTGTAATGATGAAGAGGGAAGGTCTAAAGTTCAACAGAGACAATTTTAAAATATGGAAAGACAGAATGAAGATATACATCAGATGCATGGGTGCTCAACACTGGAGCTATGTTGAAAATGCCTATGCTATTCCTACTGGTACCCTCATTGATGATCAAAAGAGAGAGATCTAGGAGAATGGGCAAGTCATGGAAGCCCTAATCAGCAACTTATCTGAAATTGAGTTTATCGATGTCTAGGATAATGAAAATCCCAAAGAAGTATGGGATACTCTTGAGAATATCTATGGCGGTGATTAGCATGTAAAACAAGCTAAGGAAGAAAGCCTTAGAGGGAAGTTTGAAGACATGTGGATGGTTGAAGGTGAGACCATTCAACAATATGGAATAAGAATCAAGACTATTATTGGAGACATCAAGAGTGCAGGAGGGAAAATGGAAGATTCTACTGTTATTAGTAAAGTTCTGACGTCCTTATTACCGATCTATGTAATAAGGGTTGCTACTATTCATGAGTTGAGATCAATAGACAAGACTAAGGTATCCCTAGACTCCATCATTGCAAAATTAACAGCCTATGAGCTAAATAGTTTTGATGGCAGTGTTCAGAAGACTGAATCAACTTTTAGAGCATCTTTTGCACCATCTAGAAAAGGAAAAGAAGCAAGCACCAGCGATGAACCAAGATAGAGCAAAGAAATGGATGATGAGGAGATTTTGATGGAATTTGAAGATCTTCTTGCCAAGAGACTTCCTAAGGGAACCGGCAAATACAGAGGTAAGTTTCCTTTGAAATGCTTCTCTTGTAACCAGATAGGACACATCCCTATAAACTGTCCTAATGGTGACAACAAGGACAAACCAGAAAGGTTCAAGAAATTCAAAGGAGGAAACCGAAGAAACTGTTTTGTAGTAGTTGATGAAGGTGTCACAGATGAGGAATCAGAAGATGAAGAAAATGAAGATATTGTGTTTGTTGCAGTGAAGGAGGATGTGTCAGACAAGAAGGCTCTTGTCTCCCACTTTTATAATTCCAATGAGTGGATTATTGATAGTAGTTGTTCTCACCATATGACTAGTGACCGGAGCAAGTTTATATCTCTGGAAGAGTATGATGGTGGTGTGGTTCATTTTGGTAATGATGCACCATGTATGGTCAAAGGCAGAGGGTCCATCTCTCTAAATGGAAAGAGCAGTGCTGACAATGTGTATTGGGTGGAAGGTCTCAGACACAATCTATTGAGTGTTACCTAGCTTAATGACAGTGGACTCACTCTAGAATTCAAAAATGGAGTGTGCAAAATCAAAGGAAAGAATGGTAAAATAATGGCCACCAGTATGCAGACCAAAGGTAACTTATTTCAGCTGAATGTAAATATAAGTACATGTATTATGGCTAAGTTTGATGATAGCTGGATATGGCATAGGAGACTCTACCATGTAAACTTTGATAACATAGTAAAGGCCAGTAAGATCAAGGCAGTTAGAGGACTATCGATGCTGAGCAAACCAGAAAATCCTTTGTGCAGAGAATGTCAACTGGGGAAAATGTCTTCCTCAACCTTCAAAGGTAAATCTTTCACTGCTGATAACTTACTTGATCTTGTACATACTGAGTTGTGTTGTCCTATGAAAACTAGGAGTGTGCAGGGAGATAGGTATTTTATGATTCTTATAGATGATTGCTCAAGAATGATGTGGGTCACATTCTTGAAGGACAAGTCTAAAGCCTTTGGAAAGTTCAAAGCTTTCAGAGCACTAGTAGAAAAGGAAAGTGTTGGAAGAATCAAATGCCTTAGAACTGATCAAGGAGGGGAATTCACTTCCAGTGAATTCAACAAATATTGTGAAGAAAATGGCATCAAGAGGCAACTGTCTACCCCTCGAACTCCACAACAGAATGACCTAGCAGAGAGAAACAATCAGACTATGGTTGAAGCGGCTAGAACTATGTTGATCCAAGGAAAGGTCGGTCACACCTTTTGGAGAGAAGCGGTGAGCACTGCAGTCTACATAATGAACCGGGTACTCATCAAGAAAGGAAAGGATAAGACTCCTTATGAGTACTGGACTGGTAAGACACCTTTGGTAAGCTACTTTAGAGTATTTGGTAGCAAATTCTATATCAAGAGGAGTGAACATCAGAGCAAGTTGATGCAAAATGTGAAGGAATATTCCTAGGATATTCCATAAAGAGTAAAGCTCTCAAATGTTTCAATAATAGGACTCAGAGAATCGTTGAAAGCATCAATATTAGGGTTGATGAAAACTCTAAGAAATTAGAGGGAATTGACAGTAAGCAAGTAGGAGATGAACCGGTAGTAACTTTCTGGGAACCGGTTTCAAATCAGCCTAGTACCAATAATTATGCTCCTACACCAGTAGATGCTGATGCTGATGAAGATGAGGATGATGAATAAAAGCAAGAGGAAGTTGTTAAGAACATACCTAGGTATGTCAAACTCAATCATGATCCAAAGCAGATCATAGGAGACAAAGATGCAGGAATTCTTACAAGAAGAAAGATCAGAGAAAGCTCATGTATGATCTCTGAATTCAAGCCTAAATCATTCAAAGAGGCACATAAAGATGAAGACTGGATCAAGGAAATGGAGGAGGAACTTGACCAAATAGAAAAGAATGGTACATGGTCTTTGGTACCTAGACCAGAGCATAAAAATGTCATTGGAACCAAATGGTTTTCAGAAATAAGCTAAATGAGGATGGCACAGTGGTAAGGAACAAAGCCAGACTAGCATGTAAAGGATATGCCCAAGAAAAAGGAGAAGACTATGGAGAAACCTTTGCTCCAGTAGCAAGATTGGAAGGAGTTCGTATGCTTCTTGCATATGCAAATTTTAAAGGATTCAAGGTATACCAAATCGATATAAAATCTGCATTTTTAAATGGAATACTAGAAGAGGAGGTGTATATAGAGCAACTAGATGGGTTTGCCCTATCAGAAGACAGTGACATGGTGTGTAGGCTACATAAAGCCTTATCTGGACTGAAGCAGACACCAAGAGCATGGTATGAACACTTGCATTCCCATCTTGTGAAGATTGGATTTGAAAGAACAAGTGAAGATAGCAATATCTACTTGAAATCAAAAGGAGATCAGATTTTGATCTGCGAAGTATTTGTTGATGACATAATATTTGGTGGAGATGACAAGATGAGTCATGACTTTGCAGATGAGATGAAAAAGAAGTTTGAAATGTCACTCATAGGGGAGATTAAGTTCTTCATCGGACTGCAGATTCAGCAAATGAAAAATGGAATCTTTATTACTCAGTCCAAGTATTTCAAAGAGGTGTTGAAGATCTTTGGCATGGAAGACAGTAAATCGGTTGGTACACCAATGGTGACCAGTTGTAAAATATCAAAAGATGATGACTCAGCATTGGTAAATGAGAAGGAATACCGATCAATGATTGGTAAGTTGCATTATGTAGTGCACAGCAAATCGGACATTGCACATGCAATGGGTATTACCGTTCAATTTCAGAAAAGCCCAAGAGAATCTCACCTGGTAGTAGTCAAGCGGATTCTTAGATATCTAAAGGGAACTATTGACTATGGATTATGGTATCCATACAATAATGATTTCAACCTGAAAGTGTTCACAGATGCTAATTGGGTTGGTAATGTAGATGACCAGAAGAGCACAACCGGTGGTGCATTCTTTCTCAGTGGTAGACTGGTCTCAAGGATGAGTAAAAAGCAAAGTTGTATCTCTTAGTCTATAGCAGAAGTGGAGTATGTTGCAGCTTTTATGAACTGCACCCAGAGTATTTGGATGAAGCATGTATTGAATGGTTTCAAATTTTCTGTATCTGAACCGGTAAGTATATTATGTGACAATACAATCCGGTTTTACATGCTAAAACCAAGGACTTTGAACTCAAGTATCATTTCTTGAGGGAAAAGGTTCAAAATAAAGAGGTGGTATTGGAACATGTTTCCAGTAAGGAGCAGTTAGCAGACATATTCACCAAGCCTCTACCAAAGGTTACCTTTACCTATCTGAGAGGTGAATTAGGGGTGTTGCCCCTTCAAGAGGTAAATTAAAATTCTATGCTCCACATCAGTCAGGTCTTCCATTGATATATTGTTTCAGGATTGATGTGTTGCTTGATGCTACTCCTCAGGGGGAGAGAATAGTGGAATACGGCAGCTAGTGCCTCCACTTTGGCATTGTTGTCAAAGGGGGAGAAGATGTGAAGTAGAGAAGATATCTGCAACAATAGGGAGAAGATGTGATGCAAAAAGAGAGACATCTTTGTATATTGCCATCACTGCCAAAGGGGGAGATTGTTGGCATATGTACAGAGCATGATGACATGTTAATACTGTATGTTGTCATTGGTGTCAATATGCTGAGTGAACTGGTATATTGAAGTTAAGCAACTGACAAAGAGAACCGGTATGATGTTGTGAACCGGCATATGTGAAAAAGTGAATCGGTATGTCAGAACAAGAACCGGTATATGAAATGTTTTGTATCAAGGGTTCATATGGCATGACTACTGGTTGGTAGTCTCAGTCTCAAGGTTTTTAGTTGAAGTGAGCATTGTAATGGAGGTCAGATCATGTCACCACGTCAGCCTTGTGCGCGTGAAGGATCTTGCATAAAGGAGATTGATCCTATCTACCCCAGGAATGTGCGAAGTCTCTGCAAATAGTGGAGAACGTGTGATGGGTTATCGCCTCCAAGAAGCGGTGAAGAATGAACGATGGAGAATGTCTTGAGATCTGTTCAAGACCGTTGTATTCAAATGCAAAGTGTTCAATGGCTAGGATTGAACCGACTAAATTTCTCAACCTAAGTGTTTAGTATTTAGGGTTTATGGTACCGACCTATCTGTTTCCTATAAGGTCGATGTGGTGTTTCATGCTGAGGTTGTTGGCAAATGTCGTGTGTGTATCTATGTGCAGAGATACGTGATTCTTGCCAGACCAGTTGAGAGGATTGATACGTGCATAGTGTGTGTGCAGAAGGAAGGAACTAAAGCGGATCTGCATCAGCATTGAGTGCTATTACCATATCATTGTGATACCTGTTGATCTCTAACCACTTCAACAGTTGGAAAATCCCTTAACAGGGTAGCTTTAACCAGCTTGCTGTAAATCCTTTAACACGGTGACTCAAAGCCATTGAGTTCATAAAATCCTCTAACAAGGTAACCTCTAATAGGGTTTAACCCTTAACCGGGTATTCTAGCCATCCCTTAACCGGGTGATCCCTAACAGGATCAGTTCCTAACAGAACCTGATGTAACAGTCTTTAACCGGACCTGGCTCCTAACAGAGCGGACTTCTAAAGAGTTCAAAAACAGCTTGTGGGTATTCATCCCCACCGTGGTTTTTCCCAGTTGGGTTTCCACGTGAAAAAATATATGTGTCATGTGTGATGCCTCTTTCATGTGATGTTTTTTTATTTCATGTTTAGTGGTAAATCATTGCATCTTTGATGATAGATTATCTGTTTATGCATAAGGACAAAGTGGAAATGAGGGAGTAGGTTGTATGGAAAGCTAAGAAGATTGACCAGTTCATGTCTTTCATAGTTGCACTGTGTTTAACTGGTAGTAATATGGTTCGGACCGGTGTTAGGGATTGCTAGTAGTTTACAGTCTGCAATCAAACCGGTTCAGGAAAATTTTTTGTGCCTATACTGATTCGCCCCCCCCCCCTCTCAGTACTTGTTTGGTACTCATTGTTCATCATTGAGTTATCAGGTTCTCCATGATATAATATCACATCACTAGCAAATCTCCCATTATAATTGATCCAAAGCTTCATATAGAATTATGATGTAAATATTTTAACTAGAGATCATCTATGATTCCACACAACCAAAAAGGTTGAATATAATAGCAGGATCTCACAATGAGAAAGTTAAAACCATGATCTTCAAATGAAGACAATTTTTATAGGATCCATCAATATATAATTGCAAGTGCCTAAATTACTCTTCTCAAAATACTACAAAATCCTAAAGTACTTCATAGTGAATTATGGGTACTCCATCCATTTGGATATCCCTATCTCATTGCTACACAATACCAATGCATCATGATAATAAAAATGACCACAAACACTAGAATATATAAGTTTATGACACCTTAATATACTATGCCAAATGCATAACTAGTAGGGAAAGGTCATCCATGGGTAACAAAAATCATGGCTAGTTCTCTAGTTGCAACCAAGGAAATGACAAAATATGTTGAACTTGAAATAGTGCACAACATGGATCCATACTACAATGTATAACCAAAGATAAGCATACTCGACATTGCATTATTAATAAGAAAATCATAAACCTCAAGAGAAAAAATATAAAATTTTCATGATACTTACATCAAATCTAAACCCTAAATCCAAAATACAAACAAATCTATGATCGGATACAATCACAATTTAAAAACACAAGAACTACCATAGAAATCTTGAGTGATTAATAATGTACCAATACCTTTGAAAAGAGAAATTTGAAACCTTCATCCTCAACCCATGCATAAATTATGCATATGAATATGCAACTATCTTGCATCTAGAAAAAGCCACATGAAAATCACACACTAAAATTATTCTCTTCATATATCTACAAAACTATAAGTTTCGTTTAAACATGCAAAACCTATAAATCCATCCATTATAGGAACATGCAAAGAAATTCAAATCCAATTATCAATTAAAAAATGTGCAAGTATGAAAATGCTGAAATGATTAATTTAGAATGATGGAATGTTCTAGATAAGCATAACCCTAAAAATTGAATAAAAAATATACAAAACCCATAGATTCAAGTAACATTAATCTACAACATGAAATTACAACCATCCATTATGACCAAGAGAAACTATAGGAACTCCAGGCCATGAGAAGAGCATTTCCACAACCATCATCTTATACATATCTATATAAAGGAACTAGTCTATTATAGAATCTTTCTGATCATCCAATGAATAGATCGATTGACTACTGTGTATGGTGAAAAGTGAATAATGGAAACAATAATATTGAAAGAATAAATGAATTCAACCACAAACCCTAGCCTAACAACAACAAACATCCCCCATAATATATGAAGACTACTGAAGACAATGCAAATCAACAAAATCACAAAGATTATACCATCACATGTCCACTAGGGTTTGAATCTTCATTCTTCCTATCTCCATTGATCTTTCTTAAAATATTTGCTCTCAAATTTTATGTGTGTACAAGAGCTCAACAAAGAACAAAAATGTGGTTGATAGCTTGATCGCAAAAAGACTTGATTACATAAGATTGATTAAAATGATTGGGAGTGCTTTGGATGATTGATAATGAAAGAAGCATCCTCTTATATAGAAGACACTGTAAGAAATGGAGGGATAAGATTAAGAGGTGTAAAAGATAAATGATCAGCTATGATTAAAGGGTAGGTAGAAGAAATAATAAAATGATAGAGGGGTTAGGTAGTGTAGGAATTAAGAGATGAATGACATGTGTCATAGGTAGAAAAGGCTAATGAATTAATTAAATAAATAAAGTTTTATTTAAATAATAGAAGAAGTGGGATCAATTAAATAAATAAAAGTATTTATTTAAATAAGAAAAAGGTTTAGAAGAGGCTAAAGTGAATTAATTAAATAAATAAAGATTTATTTAATTAATAGAAGAATTAGGCTTAAATAATTAAATAAATAAAAATATTTATTTAATTAGACTGCACAATTTTAGGTGTCTACAACTACATACACTTAGGGACTAATAAAATAGTACTTTCTAATGCTAGTGGCTTAACTTAAGCACATAAAACCATAGTCTAGATAACCAATTGTTTTCATGTATTGAGGGAGCCAAACCCAAATATCCAACATGAGCACACTATTACACATGACCACATGAAGAAAAAAATCAACCACCATGTAAAAGGTTTATTCCATACCATCAAATAGGAGCTCTAGATCAACACTATAATACATGTAACCCATAAAAAACTCCATAATGGTCTACTTTTGGGGACCTTCAAGTGCCTGTAATATTGAATATTAAAAAATAAGATCAACTACAAGACTTCCACTTGGACAAGGATTAATAATCACTCAATTCATTCCTATAAATTCCCACAAACTTGTTAATATAATAAATATTGTAATCAAATTACCGTGGATATATTACATTCAACCTCATACAAATACATGCTAGCCATGAAGCCACCATGGCTTTGATATCAAATGCTAGGAAAATACTTAATATGAACCTGCAATATCATAACATTTACTAAACAAATATCCTAATAAAAATGAAAAACAACGCATAAAGTAAAATAAGGACATATCATCATCTTGCTCCTTTAGAGGAAATTTGACAAGATAACTTGCAATAAAAACTCCCTTTCCATCTCAATTCAAACACCTAATTTAATAGATAAAAATCAAGAAAGAAACCAAAAATTATTTTAGGAAAATCATTTACTAGTGCAAAATGTATGGTGCCCATATCTCTATATGTCACAAGTTTCAATACCCATATCCAAGTTCAGGCTCTAAACTATTATTAACATATACTCTTGCAACTATAACATACTTTTATAAGTTTTTATAGTCAACCCACTAACTTTGGTATCTCATTTGATCATATTCCATCTTTAGCAAGATGCCTCATGACATGCATCATATATAATCATAAACTTGGTCAAGATTCTTGGTCCACTTTGTAACACCCCTCTTACATCTGCTTATGCATGTGAATCATTAACACACTTACAATGCCACATATGTATACATCTCACATGACATAAAGTTCTTACATATTCTGACACATGTCATACAAAATCGTACACATGCCATAGTGGTCTAGTCGTACATGGGACACCTTACATACAACATGAGGCACAAATTTAATAAAAAAAGAATTCAAACATTAAGGATTACAATGTGTATAACACACATAATACCAACATAATTAAGGTTTGGGGATTAGATAGTAAGTCACATATGGTGAGCAATTAGAGCAATTTATTCTTATGATTTGTAGCATGGATATTTTTGTTGCAAGCCTTTTTATCCATATTTTAATATAGATAGGATCAAGGGTTGGGTGAGTGCTAGATAGGTTCCTTGATCTAGTTGAAAAATTAGACAGTGTGAAATGAGATAAACAAGTCATTGGTAATGGTAAGTTGATGTAGTGGTAGGACAAAGACCCTAAAATAATATAGGGAAGAAGTTTTGAACTATTCATGACTATCAACATCATCTCAAGGAGCTTTAAGATTAACCTAATTTATTTATTTTTTATAATTCTATTAACATTTATATGCTTTGACCTATTAATTAAGAGACACACATTCTAAAAAATTATGAATTCACAATGCAAATCATTTGAAAATATTAGCACATATAAATAAGTAATTGAAAAGACCTAAAGTAATGAGAAGTCAAACATCACAAAGACAAGTCATTGTTAGTACTAAACCTTGTTTGACTTTTACTTATTTTTCTTTATATTGAACAATGCTAATGTGCAAGAAAATAAAGCATCCACAAAGGTTGCAAGGAATTAAAGCATTTATTAGGGTTAAACAAGCATTAACATACAAAAAAAATTTAAAAGATGACAATGACAATATATACAATTTATTCCCAATTACTATACAAACGTCATTATGACATTAACAATATACATAACTCTTTTATTTATAATTCATCAATTAACATACAATTTGTTGGAACCCTAAATTTTGCAATTTTTAGAATTCCAAACTCCAAGACAAGGAATAAGAAAAATTCTATATATATATATATATGTGTGTGTGTGTGTGTGTGTGTGTGTGTGTGTGTGTGTGTGTGCGCGCGCGCGCGTGTGTGTATATATATATATGTATAAATACATATACATATATATATGTATATGTATACATACATATACATATATATATGTATATGTATATATGTATAGGTATATATATATATGTATACGTATATGTGTGTGTATATGTGTGTGTATATATATATATAGTAGGTACAAGTAATATGTTTTATATTTGTTGCACAATATGAAACCATAACATAAACACAATAATGTGCATAAAAAATGGACTATGAAGCACCAAAGGGGGTATTTACATCATTTAAAGACCATTTATCCATTGTATATCTATAAAATAGCCTTAAAATACCCCTAATATGCCTAAACAACTTGTAAAGTGACAATTAATTACATAAACTAAGACAATTTCGGGATTTGAAATTATTTTTATTTAAAGGGGTGTCTTTTCACCCAAAGGGGTATGAAAACCATTCAACCACATATATATGTGTGATGTAAAATGTAAAGAGGGAAGAAGAGAGATACAAGAGGCGGAGGCAATTTTGTACTTCTAAACTTTTTATCAAAAATAACCAGTTGCATTTTCTTTCTCATATGTGTTGAGAGTTAACATATTTTCAGAAGGCAGTTGCTTGTGATATTATCTAAAGGAAATAAGGTTATTTGTGTTCTTCCTGTGAAATTATGTGTTTCATATTGTAGATTTAGATAAAAAAAAGATTTACTTGTGAATTGTAATTGTTCCCTGTATTTCTTCCTTGGATGGTCTCTTAAAGTTAGGGTTAAATTCATTCAAGCGGTTTACAATATAGACATTGAAGTAGAGCTCATAAGAAACAGTAACTGACAAACTCGCCGGGGGTGGGTTTAAAAACTGTCTCAGAAAGTTTACACAAGAAGTCCTAAAGAAATATAAGACTCTGTAGCCCAAATAAGAGGAAAGACACTGATCATTTGTAAACAAACCCTTTAACCATACCAATCACCCTTTACTTTTAAGCATTAGGATTAGTAGAGTAGGTATAGTAGGTAATTTAGCCAAAGTGTAACATATATACTTTTGTAAGATACATAGGTCAATACACACATCTGAAATCAGTCTGTTTAAGAAACTTATGCCATTATGAGACTAGGAGATATCAGATTAAGACACTAAATCTATTATAAAAAGCATTAGTTGAAGGAACAACTAGTGAGTAGGTATACCTGCCTAGGTCCTGTAGAGCCTAAAGTGAGCGAGTTAGTAACCAAATAGGTTCACTCTATAAGTTGGCCAAGTCAATTGGAGGGTTTGATCATAGGAGTTGGCATTTCCTTAGAACCTATCCAATCTATTGATTTGAGATCCAACACAATTGACAAATAATATTAATAACTAAAAGATGTTGCATATAATCACATCAAATTATTGACTTTTTTATTCCAAATGATACAAATTGAACTTTTAGCAATCATTTAAAAAGTTCTTAGCAATCATTGGATTGTGGCTCGTAAGTCAAGAACTTTCCATCTTCATCTTTTACGTTCATCATCAATTTGTGATGGATAGCTTTTCCATAGTCCAACTCCAATTCCAACTTTAAAACATTTCGATTGATATGATTTAATGTCTTATCATTAGCTAACTCATAGTTAGTAAATCAAAGAATGATAAGATACTTAAAAGACGTGATTTTGAATCCATATATTACTTATATTAAAAAATATTAATAAAAAGTTTTATTTAAAATACTTTTATCTTATAATCAAATTTTTAATTAAAAAAAGAAAAATTCAAAATTGTTCAATCACATTATTCCAATAAAAGATGTGAAAGAACTTACACTCAATAAAGCTTTGGATCCTTATCATATAATACAGATTTGTGAACAAGCCAAACAAATCAAATATTTTACATCCATCTTAATTTGGGTACAAAATATTTATGGAGAAACATCCAAACATCAACCAAATCAATCAATTTAGAATCATACGACTAGATAAAAATCCATGTTGAAGCAAACTTAAAAGACAAACTCTCCTTTTCACAATTGTTTTTCCTTTTGACTATTAGAGCAGAGCAAATTATATGGAAGAGATTTAAAAGACGACATTTATTTAATAATAATAGAGGTTCCATTTCAGTCAGGGTGGCAATCAAATCAAGCTTCATCAGATAATAATAATAATGGATCTTGTGTTCATAGCCCCGCCATGGGCAATTATGGAGCTAGTTGTCTCTTTTAAAACTATAGAAATAATGTCTATTTTATATTGGATAAAGAATCCAAGTAAATATAAAGTAAAGACATTACATAATAGTTTTCTTCTGAAAATAATTCAGATAAAAAGTTTTCAGTATAGTAGAAATTTGGTTTTGCATAGCTAAGAATGTTTTCTATAACAATAATAAATATTTTTAGTCTAATATTAATAAGTCATTTTTTATTTTATTCTTAAACATGTGTAAATATAAATAAACATATCAAAGTAGTTTTACACATTACATAATCATGATCAGATAACTGTAAACATGTGGCATATTTTCAACATGAATACATCATGCACCTTTCTAATGTATGCTTTATGTCTTGAATATGCTTCACATCATGATTAATGTGTTTTCAAGTGCATTCTTTGAGTTCCTTTCTCATAAATGATTGTACCTTATGTGTATCTACATATTAATTCATGTTTTAAACATATATGATTCGAGTTTTGTATGTATTCATATGTATGATTATGCTTTTCATAACCTTATGTGCATTACTTCATGCCTTACACATACTCATGGTTTGCTTCTTGCCTTACATGTGGCATTATTTCATGTCTTATGTGTACACTACATGTCTTATGGTGTTTATGTGTGTTACTTCATGCCTCACATGTATACTTTATGTTATGTGTATTCACGTGTATACTGCATGCCCTAAATGAATTTATGTGTATACTTCATGCTTTATGTGTTACATGTATTCATGTTTACATTCATGCTTTACATGTATTCATACCTTATGTGTATACTTCATGTTTTATGTAGATGCTTCTTGCCTTATGTGCTTCATGCTTTACACCTTATGCATATTCATGTGTATGAATCATTATTATGTATTCATGTGCACACTTCATAATTGATATATTGGATTCATACATAGTGTTTGCTCTGTATGTGTTTCATATCTATGCTTTGTGCCTGTATGTGATATATATGCTTCATACCTTATGTGTATTTATGGGTATTGCTTCATGCATTACTTATGTTTATGTTTCAAGGCTTACATGAATACTACAAGTCTTGTGTGTATTCATGCAATTTCTTTATGCTTTCGATTTCATTACCATGCTTCATGTGTATGCATGGATGTGCTTGTATCTTATGAGATTGCTTCATGTATTTTCAATATGAATGCTTTTTTGAATAGATACTTCATATCTTACATGTATGTTTGAACGCGATTACTTCATGTGTGTGTGCCTTCCTTGAATATGATTGGTATGCCTTATGAGTACTTAAAAATATTTAAGAACTATACTTTGAATGGGGTGCATGTTTTAAATCACCCTAGGCCAATCTTTTGCAAATATGAATAACATGGGAAGGACAACATAGGGACTATTGAAACCTATAGGAAGGAAAAATGTATGCATAGGAAGTTTGCCTATAAATTGTCATTAAAGAGGGAAATAAATATGTCAACCATCCAATATATTTGTGATACATAATTTTTAATTTACCACCTAAATCTATCAATATGTCAATATCCAACCATAACAATCTATAAGCATACAAATTGTATGACAAAAAAGGAGTGATACCAGATTTCCGTGATTAATTACTCACCTCTATTTGTAACTACGATGTTAGTGACATTAACATTACCCACTGAAATTTCTTAGTGACTAATCACTCTCCAATATTGGGGGTTCAAGATACATACTCTAATTATTGAGGCCAAGTTAAGTAAAATCGTTATTATCATATTTTCATGTTGTCATCTAGATCAAACATCTTACACATTCTCTAATTAATGCAACTGCTATACATTTTTGGGAAATTTATCTCACTAATTGTTTTTACTATTGACCTATTTCACTCAACAACTTATAAGTAAGAAATTTAGACATATCTGTATGTAATGATGGAGTAAAATTTTAAATTGGGGTTTCCTCAAAATCACTTCCACAGTCATAAGCGATACTTAATAAACATTTGAACCAAAAGCTCTTCTATTCTCTAAATAACACTTATTTCACAAGATGCTTATCACACATTGTCATATTAAAAAAATTGTACAGAGCATGACTAAGCATAGTCATCTGACATGATGCCAAACTTCTTTACAAATTTTATAGCATTTTGTCCTCTCTCGAACAATTGTGTTAGGGTACAACTATCATATAAACAACTAATTCCTAAAAGTCCCCATTCTATAAGTCATAGTCAACATGATCATCTCACAATTAAGTTCATAAATGTATGTCATGCTTTTAATCCTCATCTTAATATATAAAAAACTCATCCCTTGCTTTGTCTCAAAGAGATATCCATAAGAATAACCAAAACTATTCTTATGATCACAATTGATAAGAAAAAACTTGTCTTAAGATTACATGTCTTCAAGGGTTATTTAAGGATCCTCACATTGAGAAGATTAAGGAAAAAATGATTGCAATCGTGGAAATCCTAGTAGTGAAAGAAACCCCAAATTGCAAGGATGACTCAAGGAAAAGACACTCCCCCTTTTAGTGGTCACATCTTATTGAAATGCATCACCATTAAAATATCAACACGGTTGCAGGAAATAAATAGAACAAAGATTCTTATATGCAAGGAATAACCTCATATATCTCACTGATCTATATATGTATTTATGCAAATATTCTTAAGTGAGATCGATGCCTATCCTTAATATAATGCAAGGTGGTTATTAGTTAAGAATATGAAATAAATCAAGGAAAGACGTTAAGTTTGCATTACAAATAAGTTAAGGAAAGAAGTTGAGATGGATCTAAATATAATAAATGTTGAATGTATTACAAATAATAATTCATTCATTATTTTAGTAATATAAAATAAAACATAATAATGTATAAATCTTGGGAAAATGACAAATTCTAGCAGGGATATTACAACGGTCAGCTTTAAACCACACACTAGGCAATATATTAAGTCTGGAAAATGTTAGTTAACATTGAGTGTTTTAACACTTTTAAGCCTAAAAGTTAAAGCTGAGTGTGTGTGATTTAAGCTGTCCATTGGAAGCTGCAGTTTTTGAAGCAAAGGTAAATCACCTTCCTGAAGTAGTCGTCGCAGTGAAGCCCGAAAAACTTGTGTTTTCAAAAATGAAGAAAAAGAAATCTTTCTACATGATAATGAAACGAAATAATAGTTTTGTAGAAAGACTATCATGTATTTGGATCTTTGTCATGGAAACATTTAAACATGTTGTGAGAAGTCCCATTTCTGTGAGGACATCATAATGTATATGAAGTGTTAGACTAACTATTTAACTTACCAGTGCATTTTCTTCTGAGTGATGAGTGTGAGAAATATCATAAAAGCCTTTGAAGAATTTATTTAATTAATTCTCACAACATTATTTTAATTATTTGTTGACATAAATTATTTTAATTTATTATATTTAAATTTAAATCTTTCAAGAGCATCAGATCCAAGTTCTTAAAAGTTAGAAGGTGGTTCTAAACTCGGGTGGACTCAGCTTTGAGAATAAAATATTCTCAATTTCCTCCTTCCTAGGATTACCTGCATTTCAGATTGAGACAGCGAGAATAAATTAAATTTTGTAATTTTCTATATTGATAAAAATATTCAAGTAGTACGCCATTTTATTGAACACATAAGGGAGTTAGTTGACACTTGTTTAGTCATTCAAATCAATAGACATAAGTTCAAGACTTCTTTTAAATCACATTCAAATATATGCTCTATGGAAAAAACAAATGTTTTGAGTAAAGATAGGTGTATCCATACACATATAAATGTGCTTTTAATTTTTAATTTATTTTTATATAAGGAAAAACTTATTGTGATGATTGTATTATTAGTCGAAATCATCATCTATATTTTATATATGTATGTTATCTGTCATGATAAAATATTTAATATTTAAATTGTGCTTGTGTTCTTTAATATAACATTCAATCAAGTAAATAAAATATAAGAGAAGGGGTAGGGTCCAAATTAATGGACTGGTATGTGTGCCATATTAGGGGTATGGACATGAAAACTAAAAGGAAAAAAATGATTATGAGAAAGAGAAAATTGAGCAACAAGGGCATGGGTTTCAAGGAAGGAGGAGGTTGTTTGTTGTTCCAGATGAAGTTTTGTCTTCCCTCCCCATTTCATGTTATGCTTGAAAGGATTGTTAAAATCACATGCAAGAAGGAGCCAAATTAAGGTAGGTTTGTGACCTTGTAAGGAGGCCTTTTGGGCATAGTTGAAGGGTGTACAATCAAAGATGAATTTCATTAAAAGTAAAGGGTAGTCTTTTCAACTGCCTAGGAGATATTAATGAACAAATATAAGAGTATAAAGGAGGTGCAAGGTCAACAAAGAAATTCATAAAAAGAAATGTGTTCTCACAAAATATAAGGATTGCATGAGATGCACAAAGCTAATCTATTGAAAAGGTTTAGAAACCTTCAATCAAATGCAATTAGTAGGTGTAGAACTAGATGCAACCACCTTTATTGGAATTCTACAAGCCTGTGCCAAAATAAGAGTTTTTGGTGAGGGTGCGAACATCTATCAAAGTATAATAAAAGGGGGACTTTTGTTAGATGTAATAGTTGCAAATACTTTGATGGGTACACAAGGCAAGTGAACTATTTCATAGTGTTTGTCAAAGAGATGTGGTGCATGGTCTATAATTCATTGTAAGATATTCACAAAATGGATTGATGAAAAGGCCTTAGAAACTTTCAAGAAAATGCAACCAATAGGTAAAAGTTAACACTCATGCTAAAAGGATATCTTTCAATATGAAATGAACATCCATCAAAGGATAAAGATAGCAGTAATTATTCAAATTAGCCTAGTAGTGGTGTGTAGTCAACCTTATTCCTCCTTTTCATAAAATTAGGAAATAGAATATTTATTTGTCTAGGTGCAAAGAGAACATATGGAGTGATTCTATCACCTTTACAAGTTACTCAAAGTTAAAGTTTTTGTAGTGATGTGATGGTGATACTATTTATTCTTGTAGATGTATATCTTACAATTTTGAGTGCATGGATTTATGGTTGATTATATACTATTTTTTTATTTTTCAGAATTTGATTTTTGATGAATATAGAAGATATCCATGGTCAAAATTTGAAGATGTGACAAAATAAGATTTGTAGTGGTTGGAATCTAGTTTTTAAACTATTATTTTTTAAATGGAGAAGATTACATGATTCAAATAAGGGTAGCATAGAAAGTGCTCATATTTCTATTAGAAAAATATAAACAGTGTTGGGAGTGATCCCCCTAAAATGTTGATTTTTAAAAGCATTTCATAAATCATTTTGGTAGAAAATTAACTAAAATGATATAATTTATGCCTAACTTTTTTTTTCTAATCTATTAATGAATATATGATTTTATACTAATTTTCAAAGTAGAAGGATCCTAAAAAATGAAAATCTGAGCATGTTGCACCATAAAGTGGAATATTTTTTTAAAAGGAAGGAATCATTGAATTAGGTGACCTATTATTATCCCAAGTCAAGTCCTAATTAGTGACCTCCATTGTAACCCAATGGTGTGGTGTGTTTTAACTAAGTTTATAGATAAATTGACCTTGTGGATTAGTGTAGTTAGGAAAATAGTGTCAGGTCTTAAGTCTATGAATTAAGTGGATAGTTTTATGTTAGAATAATATTTTAGAATAAGTTTAAGAGTAAAAAATTTAATTCTAAATGCTATAAGGGGAATCTAATAAAATCTTATACGAATAAATTAATTAAATGGGAGGAGAATGTATTTGTGTTAGCATGATAATAGATAGCATTATAACTTTATTTTACATGGATGCTACATCATTTGATCACATGATTAGATTCATTGACCCTACTTAGAAATTGAGTATTGTTGCAATGAGTGAATTTTCATTGGGTATAGTTCAAATGATTTTATCACAAATTACATGCACTCTGAATGAATGTAAAAATTTCACCTTAGCATTCACAAGAGTAACACAATGTTATATTTATGTCATATGAGGAAGGGATCTTCCATCAAAATATGAAATGTTAACATAATGTTGTTATTTATAACAGATAAATATTAATAAATCATTAGAAAAAAGAAAGAAGAAAATATAAATATTATTGTGATCCATTAATTTAAAAATAAGATAAACTTTTTAAACTTTAAAATGAACTTACTCTCATAATAAATAATTTTTTAGTTTAATTTATTTGTGTGTTTACAATCTATATGGATTTAAACCCTATTTCTAGATTCAAACTTTGTCATATAGAAATAATTCAAGTACTTTTTGATATTTAAAATTTGTTTATCTTATAGTTTATTATCTATGTATGAAGATAAGCATTGTTTAGGAAGATGTGGGGAGTTTTCTATGAAAGGATCTTTTTTTTGGTTGAACACTTTGATCTAATCTAGAAATTCTAGATAATCATGATTAAAGTCACATCAAATAATCTTGTAATGTTTAGCTGATGTGGATGTTGATGTCATGTTGATGCTATGCTAATATGATGATGAAATGTGTAATAAGGTTATCATGAATTTAGAGTTTATTCAATTATATAACACATGTAGAACACAAATTAACACCTTTCATGCTAAAGTTGTCAAATAACAATTAATGGGAAGGGAGTTAGCTTGAGCACATTTTGAAAGTTAATTTAAAAGTATGGAGGTTACATTTGTGTTGTGGAAATGACCTTGGGTCATTTTTCGTAACTATAGATTAGACCCAAGATAAGGAAAAAATAACCTAGGGCTTTTGTTCCAAACTCTAAAAAGACATGAAGATAGGAAAAGATAATATTCAAGTTAAATTCTATCTTTTATGCAAAACCATACTACTTATACATTAATCATAACATTATAAACAACCCATCCAAAATGAATCTAAACAAATAGGGTTTACATTTTTCGTCATTATATAGTATGGTAAGGAGAAAGTAGTTGATCTCCATAACAACCCTTTTGAAAGTTATTATATTTAATTTACAGCTGTAACTTTAAGAAACTATCATAACACTTGTAGTCAATCACAATATACTTATCAATCTTATTTAACATAATTAGAGATGGCATTGTATTATGATAATTTTAAATGTTTATTTCTTTAGTTTGAAAGTAGTTTTTTTATTTTTCTCTTAATTTATAATTTGAAGTGAGTTGAAGAATTCAGCAAACCTCTTTTTCAGATTGAAAGGTAGTAAATAATAATAATGTATGTATGAACAACTTCTTTGATTAAATAATAAGAATTAAAGAGTATCCATTATTATCAATTTATTTATGACATCTCATCTTTTATGATATAAAATCAACTTATTTTAATATTCTAATTGATTTTCAATTAATATATTTATTTGCAAATCACTAGTTAGAAATTTTTCTTTCCTATTAAGTGGGACACACCTAAGAAAATGTCTTAAGATGAAACCAGAATAAAAATAACCTTCCATTATATTTTGTCTGCAAAATAATAATATCCCATTGGAATCGATTCTATACTACAGGGATGACTAAACCATGGATCTTAGAACTTTTTCTCCATACGTATACAGATGTATGGTCGACATATACAGATGAGTACACGTTCTCTTTTGAATGTTTCAGTGGTAAGCTTCCTTGTCCGCGTGAATGGAACTTGATAGCCCCACTTTTGATGTGAAGTTACAAACTAGTCATCAGCCCTTGTATGAGGTAAAGTCATATCAAATACAAATGGTATTATTATTGATTCTTTTAATTTGTAATAATACCATTTTATTTCATTGAAAACATCAGCATTAAGCATCAGAAAACAAGACTGCAGAAGATCACAAGACTTATCATCGTCAAATTAGATTGATCTTTTTTATCATATCCGAGATCTTCATACATTGGTCTCATAGCTGGCTGAATGTGCTCTTGAATTCCTTCTCCTTCCTTTCCTAGTCTTCTTCTTTTATAGCCTATTTTTTGCATCATCTTCCAACCAACATTATTTTTAAAACAACCTTTATCATTAACATCACAAGTCACACCTAGAGATTTAAACATATCTCTACCTTTAACTTCATCATCTTCACTTGAAGAAACTTTCAGTGCATCATCTATATCAGCTAATTGATGAAGGGAATGAAGCAAAGTTTTTGTGACATGTGATACATTACAAATTAATGGCTTCAATTTCAAAAGCTCATTTTATTTTTTCAACAGTTTTAGCCTCTTGCCTAAATTTCATTCTCCTTCTTGACTTCATCAAACAATTTTAATTTTTCTTTTAACTCTCCATTTCTTTTTTAATTGTCTCTAATTCTTTTGAAGAGTATCATTTTCGCATGGACTTTCATAAATATACATTCTCAACTCTCTTATAGTTTCTATCAATTCTGAATTAGGCTTTTTTAGTTTCACCAATTCATCTTTTAAACAACCCTTTTCACATATTAAACTTGCATCTTCTTTCTTCACTTTTTTACCAATCTTACCCATTAACCAAATTAAATTTACCTGATATACTTCACTTGATTGTAGCTTCAGAATTCGTCAAGGAAATTATGTGTCAGAATGCCAGACCAACTTAAGCCAAGGTTTTAAGAACCCTCGAGGCAATGGAAGTTGTGTACAAATACATTACACAACCATGTCTAGGTTTCTGTTGAATGAAGACTGTATGCGGGAAAAGCGGGTCGACAGAACTCAATATGTGAAAAATGGAGCTCTATGGAGCCTTGCTCACACACACGCAGGACTTCTTGGTGCAAGCTATGGAGTAATGGAGTATCACTTAGCTTCCCAAGGTGGGTCCCATGGTGCTCTATCTTACACGGTCCCTCAAACCAATGTTTTTGCTCTCAGATCACTAAGCAAAATGGTTTAGGGATGGCAAATGCAAGAACGAGGGATGCTTTTGATAGATTTTAAAATGAAATGCATCCTAAGCTATGCATGATTCTAGAAATGCAATAAACTAACTATAAGATGACAAGGTTAGCAAACAAACTATCCTAGCATACTATATTAGTTCAATGATTTAAGCTAATGATAATAGAAAGTATTCTAAAATGCATATTAGATTAATTCCTATTCAAAAAGAGAGGCTAAAATGATGAGCATATATGAAATGAAAGCTTGAATGTATTTGAGCATAAGTATGATACTACAAACTTGGATTTTGAAAATGGAGGGATGAGAGCTCTATTTATAGCAAAAATAGGGCAATGGATGGCCAGGATTGAAAGAGTTGATAAAGGGTTGAGTTTGAAAGTTGGGAATCCATGTTTGCAATTTGCACCAATGAAATGGTGACAAGTGTCAACATAGGGTTGGGTTGAGAGAAGGGGTTGGAGACATTAAATGCCTAAGAAGACCTCATGGTCATCTAGAGATAAGGGTTTAAGCTTAAGTTAGGCTTACCCATTGGATTAAGAGTTAATCCAAGGATAAACTCTTGTGCAAATGATTAAGAAATAATCATGGTCAAAGCATTAAAGGCTTGATGAGACCCTTGGGTTGGATGAAGGTTAAGTTAGGCAAAAAGTCTCTAACCATGTAAGAGGGTTGAATTAACCATTAATGGTTTGGGAGACTTTGGAAAATTAAGTGGTTGAAGACTTGAAGCCTTTAATGGTTATCAAAGACTTTAAGGGTTTGAGAAGTGACTTCCCTTTGTTTAGGGATGTGACAAAGTTTAGAAGATGGGTTAGATTAATTTAGAAGTGATTAGAAGGGTCTAGAAGAAATTAGGAAGGGGTTTAGGAATGCAAGTGGGAGATGTAGGAGAATGAAAGTGGATGGAAGGATAATAGGATTTAATTGAAATAAAGTTAATTTAATTCAATTTGGTTGTAATTTGGGGAAATTAAATAAATTAGATTTATTCAATTTAGGATAACTATTTAATTAAATTTGAATTTAATTAAAAGTGGATAGGGGGGATTTAATTGAATAAAATGATTTATTCATTAAATGGGTATAGTGAATTTAATTGAGTAATTTACTTAATTAAATAGAGGAATGCGGGTAATTTAATTAAATTGGATTTAATTAAATAGAGAAATGAACATAAAATATTCATTTAGGAATATGGTCATTTTTATACGTCTACAAAGACCATTATAAAAATCTGCATTGGATGATATACTGGTTATAGTTGAGGATTAATTCATACATATTTTTTATGGGAAAGCTTAGAAAAAAAACGGTTTGAGAAAAGAATGCACGTGTCTTTTAAATCAAGATAGTGGAAATAGAAAAATGTTATATTTTATATTGCAAAGCATACAAAAACATTTGAATTTAAACATATAAATAATTTAGTAGTAACTTCTTTTCAAAATTTATCTAGTAACAAGAAGGCAAAGATAATGGGAGAGTTGATTATCAGATTGAATAGGAAAAGATGGTTTGACTTAAGCAGTACACTCTAAGCTTTAACTTGTTTAGGTGGCTCATATGAATCATAATAAGCTAATCTGATTTCAAATGAAGCACCAAAACAAGTCAAAATTTAGATTGTATTTAGTGTGATTTATGTTAGGAATGTGAACCTCAACGGTCACATGACCATTTGCATTCACCAAACTCTTCATTGATGTTTGAATACTTGTATAAATAGTTGAGCACGAGCTATGTATTGTATAACAATTAATACATGATATTTCTCTAGTTTCCCATGGATGTAGCCTTTAATGGTGAACCACATAAATCATTGTGTTATGTGTTGTGTGTTTGTCACTCAATTCCTTTCTGTTGTTTTCATTAAGCATTATTTTCTTTGCTCATTTTAAATTAACAATTGGTATCAGAGCTTGGTGAAGTGATTGAGTAGAGATGGAAGAACATGGAGCTGATTTTGTCATCGACAAATTTCTTGGCAATTTAGACTTGGCAAAAAGTGATATTGTGCAAGTGAAAGTTGAAACAATCCACCATGTACATTGGTGGGATGGCTGGAAAAAGGGGGAAGTTTTAGCTGAAGAGGAGAAGGATGTTGGGTATGTTTCCTTCTCGACTCTTGAAGCATATGTCAATAGTTTTGACCAGGAAATGGTTGTTGTCTCATAAGAGTTTGAAGAAGTTGAGGCAAGTGAAGATGAAATTGAGGAAGATGAGACCGAGAATTGGGTGGATTACTGGAACAACCAAATTTTTGAGGCTAAAGGAGGAGAATCTATGGCTCACAGAGAAAATATATTTTTTGGAAGATGAAATGGAAGCTTTGTTGCTGTATGCTCGAAGAAGTAAAGATAGCAGAGTTAGAGCATGAATTTTTCATGATAGTTGACCCTGATGTAGAAGTTCAAGAGGTGCCTTGCCAAGAAGAGGAATCACATAATGACTTCAATGAAATTGCAAAGGCTTTGAGGAATGAACAACCCTCTAAGATGAAGATTGAATAGGAGGTTGTGCCCATGTTGTAGACTAATATGTATAGGCTTGGGATTGATGTCAATTAGTCAGAGCTCATTCTGTTGAGTGATGATAGGAAGAAAAAGGTCCCGCTGGAAGAAGACGACAGGAAATGGGTCGAAGTGATTATTTGGTTGAAGGAGGACCAAGAGGAGATCAAGAAGAAGATGAGGCCTTCATATGATTATGTGGAGGAGAGCATAGACATGCTTGCAGCAAAGTCACAATAGTTCACACAGGGCAATGATGATGTCGCAAAAGAGGAGATCTTGAGTCTGGTAGAAGTGATGAAACCAGTGGAAGAGCCCCAATTCACTAAGGAATTTTCTCCTCGAGATGGGGAGAATTTTACTCTACTAGAAGCACCAGTAAAAACGGGCACAGAGAAAAGGCATGTTGCAGATGTCCTGTGCGAAGAGGCCCTAAAGAGGGAGTTGGGAGAGAGTAAATTTCTTCAAGACCAAGTTACACCAAGTTCATTTTCAAAAGATAGCAATGTGGGACCATTGGAATATTCCTTAAACCAAAATCATCTAAGGTTGTTGTTAAATGAAGGAACAACTTGCAACAAAAGTTCACTTAGGTATCCTGAACCAACGAAACAAAGTAGTGGTGACATTGGTTTTGAGTTGGTCAAACAACATATAGGCTTTTCTTTGGCATAGGTGCTTTGGCCTTATTATGACAAACCCAATGAAGGAACACTTTTTAGTGTTCATTGAGTTTTCTCAAATGGACGTTAGGTGTCTTGGGAAATTTGCTAACTTAATTTCAGTGGGTGGTGCTAGAGTAACTGTTATGAAAAATGAACAAGGAGGAAACTTGGTGTCAACATTAGTATTGCCTCGAAGTATAGTTAGTATATTGGATGATCTTGACAGAGCAATTGATGATGATATGTGTAGGGATAGTCGTATTCTTCCTAGGGTTGGTGTCATTGAGATTGAGTTCGCTAGAAGATTGAAAAAGTTTGCATACAAAGAGAGAGGATTGGATTAGAGTGCAATTAGAAAGTTTGCTGAGAGATTTGATGTTGAAAAAATCAAGCATGTGCAGAGAGTAATTGAAGTGTTTGAACAATTGCTAGGTTTTATCAATTCTGATTTGATTTGGAGAAGATTAACTCGAAGTGTTTGCGAACAAAATCTCGTCAAATTAAAATCTTTGATGGGCTTGGTTGGAATGTAAGATTAGAAATGGAAATGTAGGGAATGTTATAGTGCATGGCCATGTCGATTGAACTTCAAGGGGGGGATCGTTAAGAATGTGAAGCCCAATGGTCAGATGACTATTCGCATTCACCAGGCTCTTCATTGATAGATGAATACTTGTATAAATAGTTGAGAACATGCCACATGTATTGTATCATTGTTAATATATGATATTTCCCATGGATGTACATAGCCTTTAATGGTGAATCACGTAAATCATTATGTTATGTGTTGTGTGTTTATCACTGAATTTATTTCTGCTATTTTGTTTAATTATTATTTTCTCTGCTTGTTTTAAATTAACAATTTCAAACAAACCACCTAAACAAATCAAATTGATTCCAAAAGATCAACATTGCAGAAGATAAAATTATCAAAATCTATTCCATTTACAACTACAATCAATCATTCCAACTTCACATCACGTTAAAATTTTAGCTTACCGCTAATCTAATCAGAGAACAACTACATTCTCCGAGTGCAATTTGTAGAATGGTGGATACCCACTTCTTACATACGTAGCAACTGACTCCCTGAATCGGCGGACATACATAGTTCTAGTTTTGGGGTCATAAGATTTTAGTGAACTGGACCTACTCTCTGCCATGTAAGAAGCAAAAATGAAGAGCTTTATGGCCTCCTCTCTTCCGCAATCCACATCTACACACTATTGTAAGAAAAATAATCAAGTGTAGAAAATTGTAAAGAAGAACAATATCACATAACACAAATTTACATGGAAAACCTGGTAAAAATATACCAGTAAAAAACCATGGGCAAATTGTCTTTCATATTGATTCTCAGGAATTACAGAGTTACAACAATCTCAGAATTGTACATCAAAACATGACTTCAAGGAGCATAAAATAACTGAGTTGCAGAGTCCTCATTGAAGACAACTTACTAACTACAGTAAGTATGACTCACACAACTACTGCTAGCTAAGAAGCCATGATGACACAACCACTGCTAGCTAAGAAGCCATGATGACTCAACCACTGCTAGCTGGGAATCCAAGATGACTTAACCACTACAAGCTAAGAACCCAATTTGTACATCACATTCTAACAGCTATATCACCAGCCTCTAGCGAACATTTCCCACTACTCAGGGTAAACTTACAGCTTAGACTAAATGGGCCACAACGAAATGACCACTTGGTTTCTTCATTTCCATAGTTTAACGCTCGATCAATTGAAGTTCGGAGATCGCTCAAGGATGCCTCCTCAATCAAAGTTACACCAGGGTTTTGAGGTTTTGCACCTCCAACAATGAGCACACATATATCTCCTCTCACAATTTTTTACTGTAAGTCATTACTAGGCTTTAGCTTCTCCACCCAGTTGCCTAGAAAATACACCTATCTCTGTTAGCATAAACTAGTTTTTTTCCCTCACACTTTATGGATTGATTTATGAATTGCTTTATGGATCTATTTTATCCATGCTTTATGGATAATTGCTGCAACTTCCTATTTTATTCCAGTGACTTGGATAAAACTATGTTTTGCTTAGTTGTTAACCTAACTAAGGAATATCTCTACTTTTTCAGTTTTATTCCTGCTTTTATTTTAGGTTTTTCTTTGATGAAGGCTCTATATATTTTGTAACTCATTCATTTGTAAATCAATCAATCAATAAGACAGTTTTCATTCTTATTACTCTCAGTTGCATTCTTACTTTCCTATCTAGATTCTTACTATGCAAGTTTAGATAAAATTTTACATGGTATCAGAGCACATAGGTGCTGGAAAGAAGAAGCATTGACAATCTTTTATAGTTTCAAAGGTTAGAGTTGTTTTAGAATGAAATCTTGCATTGTCTTAGGGGTTGTTTGTTAATTTCTTTTATGTATTAATTAACTGAAATAAATTTCCAAAAGGGGGTAATCTAAGTTTAAAATGGGAATTAAATATCATCCATCTGTCATCACTTTGGAAGAAGGAAACTACAAGTCCTCGCATGATGGAATCGTAAAGCATTGTCAATGGATTCATCTATTGCCACAAATGTATGGGCTTATTCCTGAACCAAGTACTTGTTGGTAGAAATCTGCATGGGAAAGTAGAAATGATAATGTCTTGGGATTAATTGGTTTAAGTGTTGGGGACCACACATCATGGGCTCTATCACACATTGAGCGCCCTCGCATTCTTTGGGCCACTTAATGGGAAATGTATGGAGATCCCACTAAACCTCCATTCCCTGATGATCCAACTATAAACATGCTTCTCTCCCTTGATAATGATGATGATCCTATGTATGATGATGACACAGAAGAGGAAATTTCTTATTGGAAGAGTCTTGATTGTCTTGATTACACAGAGACATCTCTTCCCACTTCTCCTCTTTCTACACCTCTAGTATTGGCAGTTATTCAGTCACCTCCACCTACCAGTTTGACAGAGATTTTGGCTTCTCCAAATGCTACCTCAAATTCTCTTCAATGGGATCATTCTTGTCCTCTTGATGAGAGAGATTTCATCCTATCAAACATTTATCATTTGTTTGTTGAATTTTCCTGGATCATGATGACAACATTGACGGTGCATGACATCTCTTCAATGTCAACTCACATCAAGATGCATATTCTTTTGGTTTGGATTCTCTTGTTCTCTCTCAGCCACTTCATGTTACTATCTTGCCACATCTTGATTCACATCCGAGCAAATCCCAATCTTCAATGCTCACTGATCTTGAGTCTTGTATGGCAAAGTCGCGGTTCAGCATCAGATTGGAGAAATATGAGTATTTTCGAGAACCATTCATTTTGAGTTCTTCATACATTTCACTTGAGTGGGAATTCAGCAATTTGATAGCTCGAGCTTTCTATATTCCAAAAGGAAGAGGCATCATTTGTTGCAACGGAACCTACTATAGCATTCACCAAGCTACATTTTGTGTTGATATTCTTTCTCTTCTTTGTGGAGGCACAAATGGGCCCTATTCTTTCATTTTCACTTTCTGCGAAACCTTCTTGGGGTGAAGGACATTATGTAGAATTACTGTTTATTTTGAGGGGGTGTTTTGTTCCCACTGGTTTTCCCTCTTTCCTCTTTCCTTTCCTTAGTTTTTAGTCTCCTTATTTAGACTTAAGAGGGGGTGTTAGCGTAAACCAGCTTTTTTCCCTCATGCTTTATGGATTGCTTTATGGATCTGTTTTATCCATGTTTTATGGATAATTGCTGCAGCTTCCTATTTTACTCCAGTGACTTGGATAAAACTGTTTTTTGCTTAGTTGTTAAGCTAACTAAGGAATATCTCTATTTTTTCAGTTTTATTCCTGTTTTTCTTTCATTTTTTTTCTTTGACGAAGGCTCTATATATTTTGTAACTCATTCATTTGTAAAACAATCAAACAATAAGACAGTTTTCATTCTTATTGCTCTCAGTTGTGTTCTTACTTTCCTAGCTAGATTCTTACTATGCAGGTTTAGATAAAAATTTACATCGTGGTACGTAGTGGATACGAATCCTACATAGTACGTGGTTGTATCTGGCTCTATCGTGTAGGGGGTGTTGATGTAGTGACTATATCCACAATGAGATCCCTCTCCATCACTAATACATGCTTTTGATGTGACGGCAAAATTCTACAGTCTCCTCACTGAGAAAGGAAGTCGTTCACACAGTAAATGAACTGCTCTGCAGAAGAGTGTATTTATAAAGCCATACACCCACACCCTCAGTGTTGTGCTCAGCCCTAGAACTACAGCTGTAAGGGTTAGTGATACAGGAATCGGCCAATATATATGCTTCTGACTGTGCAGAAACAACCCCAACAAATTTAGAACCTTGAGCAATTTCTCCTCCGACGGATAAATTAACAGGCATAAAACAGTTCTGGTCTAGCCGGGTAACTGTGTGGCCATCCAGAATGACAGAATCAAGCACCTCTTCTAGACTCATAACACCGCCAGTCACCACTTCTTCCCAGAATTCTTTATACCCTTTAATAAACAGTGTTTGGAGCCACGTCTGCAATGTACATCAGAGTACCACATTTCATCTGTAATGAAATATTTCACTACATTATCTATGAACAACATGTTTTCTTCCTTTCGCTCCAGTTGGAAACGATTGCCCAGATACTCCGACTGGACTTGGGCAGTTGATGTCTTTTACTCTACGCGCCTTCCGCAAATTGTCAGCACATCTCCTGGTGTGGTGACATGACAGATCACTTTCTTGAAAACGCGACCTGGGAATTTTGTGAGGCGATTGTAAGTTGAGCAAGGTAAAGAGAAGCAGCTGAACAGGGAAGAAATGGCAGGGCTGGCTTAAACAGCACACACTAAGCGTTGACGCTTAGTGTGGGCCCCCAAATTTCCTCTCTCGTCATGCGTGTTGCAGAAAACCTGTCAGATGTGGGCCACATTTAACGCATCCCGTTCCCAGTTACGAAGCCTATTCCCGTTTGCTTTAATCCCGCGCAAACTATATTTTCAAACTGTTTTCTCCGGCTAGTAGGATTTCCAACCACAACAAATAGTTTTCCCACCCAGTAGTTTTCATTTGCACACAGCTTGTGCCAAAATGGGCGCTTGCACCGAGCAGGGTATGGACTGAAGAATGTGGAAGCGTAGACAAAGCCCGTGAAAAGTTTGACATGATGCCTCGGTCTCGTTGGATGATATTGTTGTAAGGTATGCACAAAATGTAGTTTTTGTAAAGAATTTATAAAAATCAATATTGTAATCCTCAGGTCATGTAGAGACAGCATCCAAATCTTTGCCAGTATCGTCCCTGCCTGTGTGAAAATGTAGCTGCAACTGCCCTGCTACACCTGTGTGCAAAATGTGTAAGCACAGATAAGGGGCATAATGTGACTTCTTTGTATATCTCCAATTCCATGCCAGCTTAGAGAGGTCATGAAATAAGGCGAGACTACTCGACTACAGTATTCTTAAAAAACCAAGTTATTAGAGGAGAAATGAGCCCTTCCAGCCGTTTCAGATTTCTGCCCTATTATCAAGGCTTTTCCTTCACAGAGTCAATCTCTTAAATGCTTGCTTTTATCTATTACTTAGATATTTGATAGCTACTTAAAAGGAGAAACCATACATTCACAGTGATATTTTATTAATTTTTGCATCAGTGGAAATGCTGTAATATTTGCAATGGTAATTATTATAGTGAAAGTAATAATTTATTTAGTGTTAATGTTCTCTTGGTAGAAATGATAGAGAAATGTATGGATAAATTAGATCAATTTAATCATTTAAAATAGATCAAATTAAAAGAGTTATATCATATATTTTTAGGCTTTAATATATATCACACTCATCTTTAATTTCTCTTCTATTATTTAAAATGTATGATAATTTTCTTGTATAAAAATGGTAAATTATGTAATAATTTAATAGATTAAATATATGTCTACTCAATCTATAATAATATAGATTCAAAGCAAACACAATGAAAAATTATTGATAGTCTATAACATACAATTTTCCTTCAAATTTTGTATCTCAAATCTAATTATTGAATTAAGAAGCAATGCCCAAAACAAAACATTTGCAAGATTTGCAAAATACAACTTTATCTTTTGGATTGACACATTAAATTCTATTTTTAAAAAAACTTTTGATAACACATAACTAAAACAATAAAATTCTAATATTAGATCATGATTTAAAAAAATCTAAGAAAAATAATATAAAAGAACAATAGTTATAAACAACAATTATAAATAATCATATAAAATAAAGTATATTATCATTATTTAACTATTACATGTGTACTATGAAACCCCATTTATTAATCACACCATTGACCATCTATTAACCATCCTATCTTCTTTTTTGGTTCACTTCCTCTTCTATCTTTTAGGCAAAAATGACTCTTTTATCTTTCTTACAATCTCCTTTAGAATCAATCATTATTATAAATTTCGAACTAAAACTAAATAAAATGTAGCAATACAACACCAAAAAGTACAAAGAAAATAGTTTTATTTTCTACATTTTTTTCTTTGATTAATTTTGATATTTATTTTTGAAAATAAATTTATTCAAACATAAAAAATAATTGTGGTTTAAATTGAAGAACTTTTGAATAAATGCAAATATTTTTAAAATATAAAACAAATCAATAATTTTTATCTAATCTTTTTTAGTTGGGAATTTAAAATTTATTTTACCCATGACCATAAAATTGTTCAAAATTTCAATCGATTCAATATTTTTTTTTTTTTTGCATAACAAAATTAATATTACATATACCTAGCTAATCATCTATTAACCATCTCTTATGAATATAATGGTAAATTATGCATTTGATTAGTTAATTACAAGGTTTTCAACTGAAATTTCATATTTCTCTATTTCTTTTTCTTTTATATGTACATACTCAATGTGGTCAAAAGTACCCACCTTTTATATTTGTTCTTTTTGATAGTCAACATAATCAAAATAAGAATATGGTCATTCCTATGGAAAAACAAGAATTTCATATAGGAATTTTAGTAGCATCTAACAATTACTCATTTGTAGATTTAGTTGTGCTCTAGAGTAATATTAGACAACACAATTATAGTCTATCAAACTCATTCTTTGTATTTTATTTTATTTTCATTGAAATCGCTACTACAAATATGGAACTATATCTAATGAATAAGTAATTCACATGCTTTCTTTGACTTTGAATACCATATAAACTCAAAATTTATGTAACACAAATACAATAATTTACCAATAGAGTACATATAAATGAACAAGAAGCAATTTCCTTCACCCCATAGGAGGTATTCTAGTAAAGAAAGAACGTTATAATTCAAGAGATATTGAGAGAATAAGAGAAAGAATAAGGTATAGAAGCATACCAAAAGTTATTAAAGCCTCCTAAACAAGTTGGACAAGGAAATATTTTAATTCTTTTTAAAAATTTCTCAAGAGAAGAAAATATGTAAATAGTACAAGCAAGAATTGGACCAAATGAACACATGAGGATGTTCTTATAATTTTAATAGACTCTTAATTATTTTTTCATATTTTTATCATACTTTATTGTGATTAGGATGTGGTACTTAAACATATTTGAGATAATTAGATTGAATTTATGACTTGATTTCTTTTTTGCACCATTAATTGGCAATTAATGTTGCAAGTGTGTCTCATATTTTGGATCTTAAGAATATTTTTCTAAGAAATTAAATATTCACTTTACAATTTAGAAAAGTATATTTAGACAGTAAGTTTGACATGTTAGCATTTTCGTTCCTCACTTTCCATTTCATTTATAATTAATCATTTGTATTTGATTAATTATATTATTATTTGATCCTATTTATAGGATTTAATCGAACTAATCGTTCTTTTTTCTAGAGTCTACCTTAGGTAAATAAATCTAAATGTTTATTTACATAAGTCCATCTCGACCCATCTAAAAATTGAATAAAATGTAATGTTAATTTAATTTTCCTATTTTATGCACTTTTTATTAACCATATAAAATGAATTAATCAAGTTACCTAATCATTTACAAATGTATAACAATCATTCTTCAAATATTTATGTGCTCAATTCCTCAAGTGGGTACATATGTCAAAAGGCATGGGAGAGATTTTCATAGCCCTCCAAAAAGTTGCTTCTTGGATCCTCACCATCTACTCTATGCAAGACACATGTTGCTCACCCTTGATTCCCCTTCAATCTTGGATATTCCCATAGTTCCTCCATTCCAAGCATGAAACTTGTTCTCTTCTTATGCTCCTTATCTTCTCTAGCCATGATATCCCTTGATCTCTCCACTCATTTCACACCTTTATTTTCTCATCCAAAAATCAATGTTTGATTCAAACTAAGACATTTGAACATAACTCTTGGATGTATTATTTTGTTGTCATTGTGAGCACTAAATATTGAGGTATATCTAATTTAAATTATTTGACATGGCTATCAAAGCTTGGTGTATAAGAAGATGAGTGAAAATGTTTTGTATGCTTTCATTATATTACTTTCTTTTTGTTGTAATGAAGTTTTGTATATCCATGTGAGTTAATTTTGTTAATTATAGGAACTTTTAAATATCATCATATTTCAAAATTTAAATTGAGATATTTAATAAGTAAAATTTTCAAGGATGCATATGTCCATGGTATGCTATTATTCATAATGCCATAATAGTTTTGGAACTAAGAGCCTATGCATGTTTAAATTTATGAAATTCCAACATTTGTGGCAAGTACTATTGGATTTTATAACTATTGATGCTCCAATTGAATCTATATCCATTGATGTGCCAAAGTGAATCTCCACATACATGTGTTCTCGTATCAATGAGGTTTGGAAGCTAATTTTTATCAAGTTTAAACTCGAGTACATACATTAGTGAAAGTCAATAGGCATTTTAGGTATGTGGAACTCTAAAGATAAATCCTTTAAATTCTAAATCCAACCTTTCAAATAAGTTAGGATTGATAATGTGTTTGTAAGTAGGATGAAGAAACCTACCAATTAGTGTAGGCCAATTTTTTGTATTAAACTTAACCCTAAGAAAACATATGTCAAATATTAAAATTAGAAATTGTGTATGTAAGATTTTCTTGAGATTTCATGAATGTGAGAATGTGCCAATGATATTTGGCCATGTATCCCATACCAAATTTGATGGCTCAACCCATATTAAACATTTTTTAAGGCCCAACTCTTGAATGTCACCCTATGTTAAGATAAAATAAAGAAATTTTTAGACCTAGGCCAATGCATGCCTCAAGTTAATGATATTTACAAACATAAGAATCAATGTACGTGGACCCAACATAATTTTTGGATGACTTTAAATAGGGATTTATTAATCTTGTAAGAATATATTTCTTTATATAGTGTGGGCAAAAACTGAAGAAGTTAAATTAAGTAAACACTACATTTTTCTAATTGCATTGGGCTATCCTGTATGGTATCAAAATATGGTTGAAAACTAAGGACCGAACGTTCCATTAAAGATAAACATATTGATTTAATTTTGAGACTGATTAGGGATTTCTCATGTAATTAGTATAATGATGCAATTATTATGAAATCTAATGTTTGAAAGTTAGTAGATTTTGTAGTGTATCAAAATAGGCAATACTTGTTTATCATTGTGGTTTAATTGGTTTAACTTAAAATACAAGGAAGAAGAAGAGAAAAGAAGGTAGAAGAAGGATAAGAGCAATTCATAGATGAGTTACTAAGCTCTAAGATGGATGGAAAATAGAAAGGGTGTTGGGAGTAGAGAGAACCCAACAAAATTGAAAAAGAATACCCACCAGTCGGTATGAAATAAGAGATTGAGTATTTCCAAGGAAACTAACAAATTTTATAGTTGGATAGCTTGGGAATGAGAAAAAATGGAACCTTAAAGTGTGATGAGATCTAACAAATTTTAAGGAAGAAATAATCTAAATAAATTGTCAAGAACAAATCCATCTCTTAAAGATCATTATTCTAGATTCTTTCCAAAAATCTATTTCCTTATCTACATTGAATAGAAAGACATATGCTTATGATGACATTCCAAATTAGAAAGATGTATGTTTCAATAATAGGCCTTGGACCCAACATTTGGACTTTGAGGGTCCCCCTTTCATTGTCTGAGATGCTTCGCTACGAATCATCTTGTTTCCAACTATTTGTTGCCTCGATACAAAGGTGTTGCAACCTGGTGGAAAGTGTTATTGTTGAATAGCTGACAATCAATGCTTTAAACTCTAACTCAATGGGCTCCTCTCAAGAGGTTGATGTCCCCTCTCAGGATGATTTTGCTTCTGACGTGTTAGACCCTCTCACTTCTTCGACAATTGCATCCTCCATCCTTGTGACTTCTCTAGATTTGCAGTGTTGTTCTCCTCTAGTTGTTTCTAATCATGATGGCATGCAGCATCATGATGTTGTTTCATCCCCTACTATTGTTGTTGATCAACCTTCTACGAGTCCCTTCCCACCCAACTCTCCTTTTGTTGAGATTAATGTTAGCCACAACAAATAAGTCTTTGGACATGATAAAATGAATCTTCCATATAAAATGTAGACATAAATCAAGTACAAGAATGCAAAATTCTTAATTTAGACATGATTAAGGATTGTAAAGAAACATTAAATTTGGCATATGTAATTTATTCTTCACTACCATTCACTAAGCATGCATATAATGCAAAAGTACCCAATTCTTATTTTACCCCTTTCTCCTATAGACATAGACATATTGGGTAAACAAAGATCATAAAGTTCATTACAATAATAAAATATTATTGTAGTTAGGTTCATGAATTAAGAGATCTAATATTCATTAATCTTTATTACAACCAGAGTGATTTAATTAATTTAAAGAAAGTAAGAACACATGTTACATATTTATTATTAAAGTACAAACTACTTTTCTTGGAGACTAGCCCAAGGCCAAAACACATATAATTCCTACTTCTCATATCCACCATTAAACTGAGGTATTCAACTTCATAAGGGTATTGTTAAGGTGTGTGACCATTCAAAAAATTTCTACCCATTTTATTATTGCATGGCTTTTACCATCTAATAAATTTTGTTGCTGATTACAAGAACCAATCTAATAAACCAAAGAATCGATCAATTAGCTAATCTCTAGGGAAACTATGGTATCCACCACTCAACCAATCTAGAATTCAATATCACTAGATAAACCAATTGAAACATGCACAAACATACATACATATAGACACACACAAGTCTCTAAGCATTTGAGTCACAAATGCATTCAACATAATTTGGGGGGCTACAACCACTTCAATGTACCCTACCACATGACAACAAGAAAGTGCATTGATCACAATGTAACACCTTTCTATACCAAAGCAACTGTATCCAACTTTAAACTAAGATAGAATCATCTTAAGAATGCCTTGATAAACAATGCAACACTAGATTGTGGCAATAAAATATGATATTGTAGCAATCATCCTAAGAATATACTTTGATAATCATCTTAAAAAGATGTTGTTGAGGGCATAAGTATTTGGTAATGATGCAACTTAACAATAACCCTTGACACAATGTTAAAATAAATAGAAAAAAATAATTTTAAATTTAAAAAGAGATTCTTAAGTTTTTTATGAAGAAGGAAATCATTGTAAGTCAATCATAACGTTTGCAAACACTTTCAAGAATAAGGCTAAAATTCCACTCTTTTAAATAGATTTCCTTGGGCCCTCCAAGAAAAAATTGACTGTTTCAAACTTTCAAGGGTCTTAGGAAGGAAATATTAAAATTAGTAAGTAGACACATTCTTCGATCCCTTTTACTAATGCTTTGTCTTTTATAACATAAATATATTTTTAAAAAACGTGGTTTATCCCGATGCTTCTTATGAGGATGGGTTTTAGTTGAAGGAGATGTGGTTTATGTGACAGTAACAAAATTGAAATATAGCTTCCAACTAAAAGAGATTTTACTATCTAAGATTTTGATTATTAGCTAAATATTTGTATTGGGTTGACTATAAAAATGGTGAATGGGAGGAGGTAATATTATTTTAAGGGCTTGTAGTATTCTTAAAATATTTAAGAACTTGCAGTATCGCTCATCGTCAACGCTTAGTGTGTGCTGTTTAAGGCTGGCCGAAATGGCATAGTGCATAAGTGCCCGAAGAGGCGTCGTTACGCCAATCTGCCAAATACCAAGGATGAGTTGCGATGACAGCAACACATGAGAGAAAAATTCTTCCAATCCTGACATAGTTTCTCCACTAATCAACCAAAACCATAAACGTACTCATCCTTTATCTTCTCTATCATTTTTTTAAGGAAGAAATCTTCCCTAATCCGATCTCTTTTCTTTTTATCAGCATCTAGTTTTCTAAATGATATCACATTGAGATCTCTTAACCATGAAGTTTCAGATTTTTCAAAGCTAACACAGACGGGGCTTATTCTTATCCACAGCTATAATACAATGAGCTTCAATACTTGGTTTTGTCCTCTACATAGCGTCACTGCGATCGTATGTTCTACTTAACTAATACAATCTAGGATATGCCCGTAAATAATAAAAGAATTTATGGTATGGCCCTTAAACCAGTCAACCGTTTAAGTTATACATATATATATTCCCCATCAGCGCATCTCACGCTATCCATGGGGCTGCGAGCTATGTGAGTTTTCAGGTGGGACGCCCATTTTAAACTGTTCTTGTGTAATAACTCTTTTTTACTACGAAGTTTCCAACATCAAACCATATACTCTATGTACGATAAATGTGCATTTCAAGTTAAAACATTAAAATTAGCATTTTTATTGAAGGATGTTCACTGGTTATGTCAATGGAAAGCTATATATAATTTTATTTTATAGACTAGAATTTTTATATGTAAAATAATATTTAAAATAGTTTGTATTATTTTATTTTATTATGTGTATAATAGTATATTTGTAGTTTTATTTTTAAGAGTGGTGATATTATTGACATAAGCACATCTTGTAAACAAGGATATAATTTAATAATTTTTAATAATTTTTTCTTAAAATAAATAGCAAATGGTATTCATATAAGACATGAATTCAAAAATTAGTTTTTAAATTAAATTGAAAACTCTATTTAGATGACTAAGAAAAAACTTTGTCGGTTACAACAAGTGACTTAATCTATTATAGTTGTAAGAGGGTTTAAGAGGTCTAAGAGAAAAAATGATATTTTTAAAAATTGTAGGGATATGAATGGTATATTAAGAATAATGCAAATGTTTGCTGAAGTAAGATAAAAACCAAATAATATGTAAAATATCTAAACAAAGGCTATTAATCTTAAGTTTTTTGGAATGCCCAATAATGGGATCAATCTCAAAATGTCATTTCACTAAAGAGTGGCCATCATGAAACTAAGGAATGTAACACAATGATAATTAAATTGAGTTATATATATATATATATATATATATATATATATATATATATATATGTATATATATATATATATGTATATATATATATATATGTATATATATATATATATGTATATATATATATATATATGTATATATATATATATGTATATATATATATATGTATATATATATATATGTATATATACATATACATATGTATATATACATATACATATGTATATATACATATACATATGTATATATACATATACATATGTATATATACATATACATATGTATATATATATACATATACATATACATATACATATGTATATGTATATGTATATGTATATGTATATACATATATATATATATATATATATATATATATATATATATATATATATATATATATATATATATATATTTGATCTAAACTGTATTGAGTGAGGTGGGGATGTTTATTTTCAAGAGGAATGGTATGCCTTAGTAGTAGTAGCAATTGGATCAATGGGTTAGCTTGACCAAGAATGGGGCAACAACTAGTGGGCTAGTAGTAGTACAAGTAGTAGTGCACCTATCAATCATTAGAGAGGGGATACAATTTTTACAAATATCTTTGTCAGGGTCATGAAATGGGAGATTAAGAGGAAGGCTATGAAGAAGTATTCACATGGGATTTGTTATTATCATATACAAAAACACCAAGAGGTCCAAGGGATGTTGTTTTGTGTATTTTTCTTTTTTGAAATAAGGAGATTATTTTGGATGATCTTTTAATGAATAAATATATAAAGATGTCTACATTAATTTGGTTTTTTATTTGTTATTGAAGGAAAAGAGAAACTACTTTAGATGATCTTATTGATTGGTCATATGCAAATCGTTAATTAGTGTACTCACAACTCAAATTCACATGAAATAAAATAATAAGTACAAGTTAGACTTATAACAAAACTAAATAAAAAAATACTAAAAATGTTGTCAAGTCAATTTTTTTACAAAATTTAAACCAAGAACAACATATACAAAAATGCTATTCAAGTACTCAACCGTATTCATTCCCAATAATTTTTAGGTGTCTCAATATTATTATTTAAACATCATAGGTAAATTTACTCACCTCCTAGCCCAATGAAAAGTCATTGTTTAAAATAAAAAAATTAAAATTAAAAAATGGTAAAGTCTTAGAATAGCAAAATTTTTAATTTAATAGAAAAGAATAGATAACCCTTGGTTTTAAGGTATATAGGTATGAAAGTAAAGTATGTAAATTGAAAAGGCACTCTATAGTTTGAACACACACCTAAGGCATGGTATACTCTAACAATTTATATATGTAAAGTAATAAATTCAATAAAAATAATAGTGAGTTCATATTATACAAAGATCAACAAAGAAGGTCAGCTTTTGATTGTGTGCTTATATGCTGATGATTTAATTTTTATTGAAATTATGTCTGTAAACATATTCAAGTCAACAATCAAGAAAGAATTTAAAATGACTAATTTGGGTTTAATGAGATACTTTTTAGGCATTGAAGTTGTTCGGTTCGATCAAGACATTTTTATTTATCAATCTAAATATGCCAATTATATATTGAAAAATGTTAGAATGTTGAATTGTAATCTAGCATGAACTCTAGTTGCAAGAAGAACAAAACTTAACAAAGATGATAGGGGATCGAATGTTAATCCAAATTTGTGTAAAAAACTTGTTGGAAGTCTAATGTGTCTCATAGCTACAAGGCCTAATACCATGTATGGTGTTAGTTTGATTTTTAGGTTTGTGGATTCACCTTAGGAGTATCGATGGCAAGTTAGAAAAAAAGATACTAAGATATATGTTGCAATAGTAACAAGATATGAGATTCTATATTTCAAAACTAATAAATTTGATTTGATTGTTTTTACTAATAGTGCTTTTGTAAAGAGCATAGATGATAGGAAGAGTAATTTGGGATATGTCTTTTATTGTGAAAAAAGTGCAATCTCATGAGCATCAACAAAGCAACCAATAGTGACACTTTTATCATCTAAAGTAGAGTATGTAGCAACACGCCAATTAGTTTAGATGAGGAGAGTATTGATAGATCTATTGCAAACAAAAAAGGAGTCAACACCAATATATTGTGACAACAAATCAACAATTGCATTGTCAAAGAATCATGTTTTTCACAAGAAAGCAAAACATTGATACATGATACCTAGAGAGCTTGTGAATAATAGGGAAATAAATTTGGAGTTTCATAGATCTAATGATCAATTAGCAGACATATTTGCCAAGGCTTTATGTGAAATTAAGATTGTATATCTTAGAGGTGTTTTAGGTTTATGAAGTCATATGAATATTTGATAGTTGTCGGGGGAATTATTGTGAATGCCTAGCATTGTATTAGTAAATAAGTGATTGTAAATGAATATCTAATATGTCTTTAAGTCGGGACCCATAGACATCTGAAAATAATTAGTATAATTAGTTTGGAAGGATGTTACAATAGTAAATTAAATTCACCAACACTATCATCACAGACAAACGCACGAGCTAACGTATATTTAGCATTTAATACATGTACATGTCTATAATTTGAATGCCTATTGCCGTGATTTCAACGCTCCAGTGCATTGTTTTTATATTCAAGTGGTAAGCTTCCGAGTCCGCCTGAATGGAATTTGACAAACCCACATTTGATGTGAAGTTACAAACTAGGCAGCCCTTGCATGAGCGAGACTCATACCAAATACAAACGGTTAATAACTGTTTCTTTGAAGTTGTAAAAACCATTCTATTTCATTCAAACCATCAGTATCAAGCACCAGAAAAGGAGACAGGAAAAGATCACAAATCTTATTATAGTAAAAATACATAGTTATGTTAAATATAAAGGAAATTATGCGTTAGATTAATGGAATAACATAAGTCAAGTTTTTAAGCACCCTATAGGCTATGAAATGTGTGCATCTCAAATAAGCATTCTATCTCCGTACACGGATAAATGCACAATCATGTATATGCTTTTGTTGAATGATCGTATTAAAAATCTGTATTGGATAATCTAGCACCTATTCCGAACATTCTCATTGTTTAGTCGAGGATTAATGTAAAATTTTGCAGCTGTGGCTGCATAGCACAGGATAGATCTAGCTAGGAAAATAAAAACAAAATTTGCAGATCTAATACACATAAGAAAAAGAAAGAGCAGCTAAGAAAATGAAATGTATTAATTCATTGTTATCTTTACAACTACAAAATATGCAGATTTATACAAAAATAACCACCATAGACCACTGTAGTTATTTCCAGGAAATTACGGAGGAAACAAGGGTAGAGCAACCGCATTAACAATATTGATGGTGAAAGAAGAGCATGCACTGTCAGTTTTAACAATGCAGAATGCATGCATCGTTATTGTCCATAAATCACGGCAGGTACAAACGGTTTGTAAGTGGGCTAACATAGCTGCTAACATAGCCTTAGTTGGAGTTAACATTACTCCAACACCCCCCCTTAATTCCAACTAAGGAGAAATAAACCTACTGAAAGGAAAGAGGAAAGAGAGAAAACCTAGTGGGAACAAAACCCCCCCTCAAAATAAACACTAACTCTGCATGACACTTAATATGCTACAATGTTTTGCAACCAAAAATCTTGCAGAAAGTGTCTATTTGTTCGTTCACAAAGAAGAGAAAGAATGTCAATACAGAATGTAGCATAGCAAATGTTGTAGTAGGTCCCCCTGCAACAAATGATGCCTCTTCCTTTTGGAAGATAGAAACCTCTAGCTGTCAAGCTGCTGAATTCCCACTCAAGTGAAATGTAGAAAGGAATCAAGATGAATGATTTTGAAAAATTCTCATGTTTCTCCAATCCGATGTTGAACTGCGACTCTGCCATACAAGATTCCAGAACAGTGACCACTGAAGTTTGAGATTTGTTCAGATATGAATCAGGATGTGTCGAGATAGTAGCATGGAGTGGTTGAGAGAAAATAAGAGAATCCAAACCAAAAGAAGATGCAACTTGATGTGAGCCGACATCAGAGAGAAGACATTTGTCCTCAAAATTGTCACCATGATTAGAAAGAGATTCAACAAACAAATGATAAATGTCTGATAGGATGATATCTCGCTCATCAAGAGAACTAAAATGAACCCGTTGAAAAGAATCTGAAGTAGCATTCGAAGAAGCCAATATCTCTATCAAACTCGCAGGTGAAGGTGAAAGTACATCAACTATTTTTGTAGGTGGAGAAGGAGCAACTTGAGATTCTGAAGCATTCCCAAAAAAGAGTTGAAAGGCATTATGTGAGAAATGAGGACACCATTCATGCCCATGTTGATTTCTCCCACAATACCTGCATCTGCAACCCTTATACATATACATGATTCACTCTTTAAATTATCTCCAAAAAAATACAAAAAACAAAACTTTCAATACAATGAATATTTCACTCTAAAACAACTCAATCTTCAGTGCCTGCAAATAAAAGTGTTTCAATTATTCTTCCTAGCAACCTGCTCTAATACCATGTAAAATTTTGCAGTTGTGGCTGCATAGCACAGGATAGATCTAGCTAGGAAAATTAAAAAAAAACTTGTAGATCTAATGCACATAAGAAAAAGAAAGAGCAGCTAAGAAAATGAAATGTATTAATTCATTGTTATCTTTACTAGTGCAAAATATGCAGATTTATACAAAAATAACCACCATAGACCACTGCAGTTATTTCCAGGAAATTATGGAAGAAACAAGGGCAGAGCAACCACATTAACAATATTGGTGGTGAAAGAAGAGCATGCACCGTCAGTTTTAACAATGCAGAATGCATGCATTGTTATTGTCCATAAATCACGACAGGTACAGACGGTTTGTAAGTGGGCCAACACAGCTGCTAACACAGCCTTAGTTGGAGTTAACATTACTCCAACAATTAATTCATATCATATATGTAGTAAAATAAATATGGATAACCTCAAAAGAGGTTTGAGAAGAGAAGGTATTGTCTTTTAAAATCTTTTTATTGTAGATTGTAAAGCATATAGAATCAAGTATAAAAGTAATTAGTAATATTTTTCTCAAGAATGAAAAAGTTCATTATCAAACTCAATAATATCAGATTGAAAGCATTCGACAAAACAAAAATATCAAGTTGAGAGCATTCCACAAAACAAAAGTAACAAATATCGCATAGAATTAAAATCCTCTATTCTATTATATTCCAAAACAAAAGTAACAAATATCGCATAGAATTAAAATCCTCTATTCCATTATATTCCATTTGCAGGTACTATCAATCATTCTAATGCATTCAACAAAACAAAAGTATAAGATTGAGAGCATTCCACAAAACAAAAGTAACAAATATGCCATAGAATTAAAAACCTATATTCTATTACATTCTGTTTGCAGCTACTATCAATCATTCCAGCTTCATGTTAAAATTATAGTTCACCTCTAGTCTAATCAGCGGACAACTACATTCTCCAAGTGCAGTTTGTAGAATGGTGGATACCCACTTCTTACATAGGCAGCCACTGACTCCCTGAACCGGCGTACATACACAGTTTTAGTTTTGGGATCATAAGATTTCAGTGAACCGGACCTACTCTCTGCCATGCAAGAAGCAAATGTGAAGAGCTTTATGGCCTCTTCTCTGCTACAAACCACATCAACACTCGCAATATCACCAGCCTCTAGCGAACATTTGCCATTACTCTGGGCAAACTTACACTTTATATTAAACTTGCCACAACGAAAAGAACACTTGATTTCTACATTTCCTTGGTTGAACACGCGGTCAATTGAAGTTAGGCGATTACTCAACAATTCACTCTCAACCAAAGTTGCACCAAGGGTTTGGGGTTTTGCACCTCCAGCAATGAGCACGCATATATTTCCTCTCACAATCTTTGACTGTAAGTCATTACTAGGCTTCAGCTTATCAACCCAGTTGCCCAGAGAATACACCTGTCTCCTCACTGAGAAAGGAAATCTTTCACACAGTAAATGGACTGCTTTGCAAAAGAGTATGTGAATAAAGCCATACACCCACACCCTCAGTGTTGTGCTCACCCCCAGAACTGCCGCTGTGAGGGTTAGTGATACAGGAATCAGCCAATGTATATGTTTCTGACTGTGCAAGAACAACCCCACTAAATTAAAAACCTTGAGCAATTTCTCCTCTGACAATGATAAATTAACAGGCAGAAAGTAGTCCTGGTCTAGACGGGTAACCCTGTGGCCGTCAAGAATGACAGAATCGAGCACCTCTTCTAGACTCATAACACCACCAGTCACCACTTCTTCCCAGAATTCGTTACAGCCTTTAATAAACACAGTGGTTGGAGCCACGCCTGCAATGTACATCACAGAGTCCCACATTTCATCTGTAATGAAATATTTCACTACATTATCGATCAACAGCAGGTTTCCTTCCTTCCGCTCCAGTTGGAAAGTCTTGCCCAAGTACTCCAACGGGGTTTGAGCAGTTAATGTCATTTCTGCCATGCGCCTTCCATAAATAGTCTGCATATCTCCTGGTGTGGTGACATGACAGATCACTTTCTTGAAAACGCGACCTGGGAATTTTCTGAGGCGATTGTAAGTTGAGCAAGGAAAACAGAAGCAGGTGAAGAGGGAAGAAACGGAGCAGTGCATGAGTGCCCTAAGAGGAGTCGTTTTGCCGATCTGCCAAATACCAAGAGTGAGTTGCAATGGCAGCAAAACCCGATTGAAAAATTCCTCCACTCCTGACATTGTTTCTCTACTGATCAACCACAACTATAAACTTACTCATCATTTGTTATCTAAATTTATTCATCCTTGTCTTCTTAATGTTCTCTTCTCTCTCATTTTCTTGAAGGAAGGAATTTTCGATAATCCCGTTCCTTTTTCTTTTATCAGCATCTAGTTTTCTAAATTATATCAGCATCTCGGCCTGACTTAACCTGCCACCAACTTTGTGCCTTCAACCAAAAGCCAGCCGTCCATTTAAAAGTGAAGCGGCACATATATTCAATACGTGTTGATAAAATATGGTTTAACTACAGTTCATCAACGGCTAATGTCACAGAAGACATAGACACTCAGAGGAAACATGATTTGGCTTAAGATTTTGTTTTTTCACATTGCTTATTCAAGATAAACTGGATGAAGTTGAGAGGAGTCAAATGTATTGCAGGATACCCAATCTAAATCTACTGTGCTAATTATTCATGTATTACATGTTTCTTAAAGCATTTAGTTTTATATTGGAACAGATAACAACAGCAAATATTGGTGATAATTACAGACATTGATTACAGAGTGCCATCCAGATACGAGGATGGATAAACCCCATCATAGATTTCTTTTCCTTCAAAACTAAATCTGATGCTGCATGTTTTAAATTAGTTTCTCGTCTTGTAGATGGCTGAGATTATACGCAAAGCGAAAACAAAAAGGGATTCTCTTGTGAAATCCCGCAGGAGGACTACCTTATTGCTTTTGCTTTTCCTTTTCCTTTGGAATATATAAAAAGAGGCATGTATTTGACGGCCACAATTCTCTAATTAAATGTGTCTCAGTTTCAATTAATTAAAAATATAGTATTTGTTAGGAATTAGTGTTTACATAGGTATTTAGGTTAGTTATAAAGTTTTTGACAAACAACTTTTTATATTATTGTTAGAATATAATATTGTTAGTGTGGTTTGTTATATAATCTATATTATTAGTTGTAGGAGAGATTATAGGTGGGTGAGTTGTTAGAACAACTCTTATAATTAGAAAGTGGTTCTTATAATCTAGGATATTAAACTCTTCTATAAGTGTTATATGTTTGAATGAAAAACAAGTGTCACCTAGTGGTCAATATTAGTGCCCATAATTATAATATAGCTATAAAATTATAATAATATTTATAACTAATTCAAGCCTTAACAATAACCTTAATTTTAACCTTAAAATAATTTGTAAACTAGCCCAAATTTTTAACCTAATTCTAACTCTAAATGTAACATTAAATACAACTCTAATCCTTTTTTTTTTTTCAATTTTAACCCTAATTGTGAATCGAATCTTAATTTAGAAATAAGTTGAAGCTTATTTTTAACCCTAACCTTAACCCTTATTCTAACACTAACTCTTATTAAGAAACCTAATTTTTAATCCTAATCATTAATATAATGATTTTATAATTATAATATAATTAAGAATTAGAAATTAAGTTATGATCATTTGTTTTATAACCGTGAAATTAGTAATAATAATCTTAATTTCAATTAATAATTATTTAATAAAAAAATAATATAATTATTAATATTAGATTTATTATTATAATTAAATTAATTAAAGATTAATGAGATGGCACTTTAGAGTTGTTTGAAACCCTTGGGTGGTGCGGCTAGGGTTTCTTCCTCAGGGGCTAAGGTGAATTTCTCATGCCATGGCCGATTGAATAACAGGTTAACTGGGTTGAGATGCAAGATGGCAGATGTGAACAAGCCTGTTGGTAATGGCGAAGTTGAAAGCTTGGTTTACCGTATGCAAAGGAATGACTTTGGTGGTTTCTTGTATGGCTTGACCTCAGTTGGTTTCGGTGGCACACAAATGGCAAGGGACACAGAGTGCTCACAACCAACCAAGGTTGATCAAAAGATGGGTTCGAATTAGATGGGCGAAATGGGCTATGCAGTGCCTCAAGGCTATGATCCCGCTAGGCACACAAAGCTATAGACTGGGGTTCAACGCAGGGTGACGAGAGGAATGGGGGTTTTAATCCCAACATTAAATGTCATTGCAGTGGATCTAGATATGGAGGCGGAGGATTAAATCACTTTGAATATTTCAATTTTCTCCACTCTTGGTGTTATTGGTCAATTCAGGGGCCTTTGGCCAAGCCTTCCGGAGTTGCATTCCTGGAAATCTGCCCATTGGGAACCTATTCTTATAGGTCATGTTCAAATTTATCTTGCAGCAAAAGGGTTTTTCATTGTTGTTTTTTAGAACAATCCAGACATAAATAAGGTGTTATGTGAACATTTCTGGTGCTGGGAGGACAAGTTGTCTTTGATGTTGAAGCCTTGGCATCCTGACTTTAATCCAACTACAGAAGCTTTTGACAAAATCCCTCTATGGGCAAGGCTCCCTAATCTTCTTCTCCACTAGTGGTTTGATTCTCTTTTAAAAGCAGTTGGAAATGCGCTAGGGGATTTCTTGATGGTAGATGTTGATTCGTCAAGTCTTTTACATTCCACCTATGCTTGTCTTTTAGTTGAAATGGATATGTCTAAAGGGTTGCCTACTGAAATCTTGATTAAAACATCAAAGGGACACTGGGTTCAATCTCTGGACTATGAAAGGACCCCCTTTAGGTTCAAATAGGACATGTGGCTGCACAATGTGGCAAAGATAAAATTCCTAGGGAAGCATCTTGGTGGAAAGCTACTACTGAACAACATTACACGATTGAGAAGAAGGTTGAGAAACAAAAGAGTTTTTCCCAGGTGATGGCAGAGGAGGCAAAGCATAGGCCTTAAGAGACATCTCCTCTGGTTGATTTTTCTATTGGCAGTAGTGTTGATGATGTGTGGGTGAATTCCCAATCTAATGTGGAAGGCACTCTGGGTGAGTTGGGTACACAACCTTCTAGGGTTGTCGCTTCTGAAAGTGAAATGGTGCCAATCAACACTACGCCTATTGGGAGGGAGAAAATGAGAACTACAGAAACACACAAGGAAGTGGAGGTGAGTGTTGACAACCACTTTCAACAAGAGGGAAGGATTTCCATGGTAGGGAGGATGGCAGATTGTAACTTGTTGGAGTGGTAGGAGGAGGCAACCAAAGTGGAAGATGGCTAGATGATTGTGAAAAGAAAGAAAGTCAAAAAATCAAAGGCATCCTTTGATATGACTCTTTGATCTCATACGAAGAGTGGAACAAAATGCAAATCTTGATTGCTATCTTTGCAAATGCTATAGGATGGATTTTGTTGGTGGGTGTTCTCTGGTTGCGGTAGTTAAGTTTGTGATTGATGCAAAGTTGTTAAGCAATGAAATTTTCTTTAAAATTATTAATAAAATATATCTTATTACCGACCAAAAAAAATAATAGATTTATTATTATATATTTTGGGTAATGTTATTATTAATAAATTATTTATAATTAATATATTAATTCTTTATACAATATTTTAAATTATATTATTGCATTATATAGATTTAATATTATATGATAAGGATATATAATATTGTATTTCATTCACATTATAAATATAATTTATATTATAATTAAATATGTTAATAATATTTGTCAATAATATGCATAATATTAAATTATTTATTCAAACCTTAATCTCTAATTTTCTTATATTTTAATAATTTAATATATTCAACCTTACGAATATATTATTATATATAATTTTATTATATATTGATTATATATAATTAGCATATTTAATTTTGATTTCTTTTAATATAAAAAATGTATTTAATCCTAATACAGTAGTTTTAATTATATTATTGTATATATAGACTTAAATATGTTAATAATATTTATAATATTAAAATTATTTATTCATCTTTTATCTAATATTTAATCTAATTATATACTATATATATAATATATATTAATATATTTATCAAAGATATATTTTTTATATTGTCAAATTGCATGAGGAAAGATTTAGATATAGATTTTAAATAATTTGAAAAGAAAATTAAAACATACTAAATATTATTTTAATGACAATTAGATTGAAGAAAAACAATTTCTCTAATTTGCAAATGTACATCTTAACTTTTAAAAAAAAGAATTTAAAGCATCCAAAGAAAAAACATAGATATAATTGATAGAAAAACAATTGAATGCAACCATTATTTTAATGACCTAAATTGAATGCAACCAATTACAATATTACTAAACTAACAGCAAGTACTAATAAATGTAGCATTATCATTGCTTATACAATTTTCTATTTACCTTCTCAGATTTTCTTCATATTTTTCTATATGGTATCAATATGGTATCAGAGCAGGTTTACTAAAATGGGTTGGTGAGATCATTCTCTCACCCGATTATGTGGAAATCCACATGATTTGGAAGACTTCTCGCGTCTTTGAACGCAGGACTAAATTTTGGGCAATTTGTTAAAAGAACTTGAGATTGTTAATAAGGTACAGGGAGGCGGTTTCTGTTGTTTTCTTACCAGGTTTTGCGGACATTTTCTTTTGCATCGACCTCCATATGTGTTGAGGTTCGTGCCTATTATTTATCGATAGAGCTCTCATTGTTGTGTTCCCTGTCATTAACATCTTTTAGATCTATGGCTCCACTATCCATTGATTGGAATTCTAAGATCTCTACAGACCATTTATTCTTTGGTTCTCTGAGATCCGTGGTTTGCATTTGGATCAGCATTTGATTGGCAGGTTGGCACTATTCTTATGCGGGGTTTTCTACGATTTCATTATCAAGTCCATTGATAATGAGATCGGCATTGGCACGGTTACGGTTAGATCGATGAATTAACCATTACTATTACTGCAATTGATCGGTCCAGGATCTCTTATCTGTTAGTATTGTCTTGTTGTGCTAGTGCTCGTTTTTATCAGTAGCGTTTGATTTATTGTGCACTTTGCACAACTCATTGAGATCAGAGCCTCATACTCTTTGATCGGCATTATGATGATCTATTGAGGGGTGATTTGAGACTGCAGGCTGCGGTTTCTATTTGGTTTGTCAGCTATGTTGTTGATCCTTGGCGATGTGTATGTTGTTGATTTTTGGTTCGATGGGCATTGTTGTTTTGGACGAGCTATGAAGAAGTTGGGGCTGAATATGCCGATGCTAACGATGATGAAGATGATGCCTGAGACTTCGACTATCATTCATTGATTGCTCTTTTTTGCCTATTCCTGGTTTTCTTCATCATAAATTCTTGGCTTTGTTGTATTGGGATTGATGAAGTTTGTGAGCAAATGGACCTCTGTGTTGACTACCATTCTCGCTATGCTTCTGAATGTTGCTTCTCCGCCCTAAGTGAGTCTGCACTCGTTCCCACTTTATAGGGATGTTAGGTTGAGGGCAACTTTTATTGTGGGGTCTCTTACTACTTTTATGCAATTGTACATGTCTATAGGTGGCAGATTTTATGTTAATTATATATATTCTTGTAATTTGAGGAGGAATGAGTTTAAAGATTATGATATTGCTTTCAAAAAAAATGTTATCATTTTAAATTATAATTGCCTCAATTATCATTGGATGCATTATCGCTTGCATGTGATGTTCATATTGAAGGGGCACTATAAAATTGAGCCTCAAAGTCAAATTTTCTAAGAAAGTAGCAAATTCACTAAAGGATGAAGGCATTGAAGGCTTGAGAACATTCAAAGGCCTCTCATCAGTGACTAGCGATGGGGTCATGAAATTGCATTAGTGACCAACTCTTTGTGCCAAAATGACTAAAGCCAAGATTAGTTTCTAGGTGGCAGCAAAAACTACCTCATATCATTTGTGATCAAAATGGCAATGATCTATAATAGTGGCTGCATACATGACAACGAGGGCTTGGTGTTCAAGCTCTTTATGTTGTGGTTGGATGTGTATGTCCCCAATCACTGTTGTTGGTTGTTTGTGAAAGGATGTGTTTGTCCCCATTCACAAGATGATGTAGATAAATGGATGTGTTTGTCCCCATTCACAAGATGATGTAAATAAATGGATGTGTGTGTCCACATTCAGAAGATGTTGTAAATGATTGGAAGTGTTTGTCCCTAGTCACAAGAGTTGGTATTTATAAATGGATGTGTTAGTGCCTGATCATAATTGTTGTGTGCAGATATGTGTGTGTCCCTATTCATAACCTTGACGTTGGATAGATGTGTTTTTCCCTATCCTAAATTTATGTAAGACCTTGGATATATGTGTTAGTCCCTATCCTTGGTTCCATGGGTAGATGTGTTTATCCCAATCCTTGGATGAAAGAATAATCAGCATAGTGAGGCTAGTTCTACTATTGCTTGTCTTGAGTAAATGTGTATGTCCCTACTTATACCTTAGGTTGAACTACTAAGTGTGCTCATCAAGTATTGTGATGTACTTTCTCTCCATGTTCACAGTAAGGGGGAGTATTGGGAAGTAGTGTTCACATAGGTATCTAGGTTAGTTATAAAGTTGTTGACAAACAACTTTATATTATTGTTACAATATAATATTATAGTGTGGTTTGTTAGACAATCTATATTATTAATTGTATAAGAAATTATAATTGGGTGAGTTATTAAAACAACTCGTATTATTAGGGAGTGGCTCCTATAATCTAGGAGATTAAACTCCTCTATAAGGGTTATATGTTTGAATGAAAAATAAGTGAAGCATTAATATTGTGTATAATTTTTTCTATTTCACTTCTCTAATTTTCCCCATATTTTCCTATAATACATATATTTAAAAAAATAGAAATTTCCTCACTTTAACTATGTTTCATTTCAAATTTTTAGGGTATGAATTTTTTTTAATTATTTTATAAAAATTTAATCAAAGAAAAGAATAAAATAATACAAAAAAGGCAATTAATTTGTAGACTTAACCTATGAAAACTTAATGGGATGTCAATTTAAAAAATAAAAGACTAAATTTTAATTTTTAAATTTATAAATCCATTCGATTTTGAACTCACTTTAACTTGTTTGTTTTTAATATGCATTGAAATGTTTGTTATATATATGAATAAATAAAAATTAATAATAAAATACTTGAATTTGATTTTACATAATTTTATCTCAAAAATATTTAATTTGATGAGAAAAAACTTAATTGATAGAGTTATGTTAGAGCTAGGTTTGGATTATATGTTTTTGTTAATTATTTATTCTTGTTATCTTGTGTCATCTTTTATATTTTTAAAGATTATTTTGTTGTATTTATCACGGGATTTTTTAAATATTTTTTTTCAAGTGATTTTTCTTTTATAAATGACTACTAACCATAGTGATCTCATAGTTTTTGTTGGGAATTTTCCTTAGATGTGTATTACCATAGCACCTTCAAAGAGACTTCAAAAATCATCCCAACAATGGTACACAAGATAAATCATCTACTCCTAGTGTTATTTTACCACTTATTGATTTTGATAATGCATGCAAGTGGCTTGAGAGTCTTACATTAATTGGATCTTTTATAAATAGGATCCCTTCCAAAAGCATACTCAAAAATCTAGTCAATCTCATTTGAGCCCTTCGTGGGGTTTTCTATGGAAATTTTCTGAAACCTCACAAAGGGGTTTTTTCATTCTTGACTTTTTGGAGGTAAAATTTGTGAAAGTTATTCAGTAGCATGGCCTTCAAAATAGACATAATTCATAGTTGGTATTTACTCCATAGACTTGCAACTTTGTTACCTCTAAGGAGTGTTCACTCTAATTCAAAATCTAGGTTGCGTTTCACATTCTCCCTTCACTTCTTTGGCCTTTTCTTAACTTTATCGTGACCTTTTTAGGTCATGTTGTTTATATTGATCTAAATATTTTCTTAGCTCATTACCAAAATAGTAAACATCAATATAATAAAATATCTTTTCGTACTAATTTTCTATCTTCTCAAATTACAACTCATATATTTTCTCTTTGACTGAATACTAGAAGATTTTGTGTTCTAAGTCAAGATGTAAAAAAATGTGATTTTATGCTTGACAAACGCCAATCAAAGGACCCAATATTTTAATTGGGCAATTAAAAATTGTTTAAATAAATCATAGAGGAAAATTATTTAAAGATAGCTATGAGCTTAATAGTGATGGCATGCCACTTGACTCCCATCCTCCATGAATTTGATTTCTTGGAATATTTTGGGTCTAACAAATATTTGAAGAAACTATATAATGCAAGATACTTGACAAATATTTACCAACCTTGATATTTTTGTTTGTTAAAATGAAACATTTTAAAAATATATTTGTTAAATTTTATTTGATATCATATGATTTGTTAACTGTATTTATATATTAATATGAGCTAGGTTGCACGACAATGCTACTATTTTCATTCAACCAAAATTATGACTACAAATTTATTTGATCAAGGTTGGGACCCTATTGTCATTCTTTAGGGATCATCTTTAATATCAATAACCACTCTTTTGGGTTTATTAAAAAATATTTATGCTTCTAAAATAAGACATATGGTCTAATAGTGTACACAATAAATCTATAATAAATAAAGTCCTTGAATTTAGAACTAAGATTAGATTTATCGTCTCATAGGGTAACAACAAATAGATCTATAGGAGAGTCTTCCTATGAGTTAGTGTATGGCATAGATGTAATTATTCCAATGAACAACCTATTACTAGTTTGTTACATTATTCAAGAACAAGATGGAGATATTATAGATGAAATTACTTGTAAGATCAACTAGCTAACTAAATTGGATGAGTCTAGAAGACAATCCTAAGTAGTTAGTCAAAAGAAACAACAATAGGCCAAGTACCTTTTTAGAAAGAAATCTTATACTAGGAAATTTTAAGTTGGTGATCTAGTGCTAATGTGAAATAAAACATCTCAAGATAAGTGTAAACATGGAAAGTTTGACCCATTTTAGTTATGACCATGTACTGTTATCAATACTCATGGAGATAATTCTTAATGTTTAAAGAATGAATGGATAATTTTATGAATTTCTAGTTCATGAAAAAAAATTGAAGCATTATTTCTCTTGAGGCTTTATTCTTTACTTCCATGCACATATGTATAGATGCTTTCCCTTGTCTAGTTTTGTAAAACTATATTGTCTATGACTCATAGTGAAGTGTATTTATTTTCTATTTGAAGTGTCCATTTTTCTTGTGGCCTATGTCTTGAATGTAGAACTTAATGATATAACCATAGAATCCAAGAATCATACGCAAGAAAAAAACCTATCACACGAGAGAGATCAAGAGAAAACAATATGCTCAACACAACCTAATAATTTTGTATTGATTACACAAAAGAATATTGATTATCATGGATAAATTATTTCTTTATAGAAAGCAAGAGATTCCATAACCCTAAAATTAGGAGAACTAAAGCACAACATGGAGCTAAATAAAGCTCAACTAAAGTATCACTAATTGAACTTAAACTAGAAAATATAACTCTAGTTAAAAAAGAACCTAATTTTAGCTTAAGTAAAAAAGTAAGTAAATGACCTAATTAATGAAATATATAAATAAAGTTTCATATTTACTCCAACACTCCCCGCCCACCCAACACCCCCTTAAGATCAAATTAGGTCTATTACCCAAGATACATGCATGAATGAGTCCCGACAACAAAGGCATGATCAAGTACTCATGTGCAAACCAATGGAAAGCAATGCAATTCTTACAAATGGAGAAAAGGATAAAAACCTAGTGGGTGAAAAATCCTCTCCAAAAGAGAGAAAAATACAATAAATGCACTAGTGAAATAAGGAAATAAGGAGGACCCAATGTGACCCCCTAAGGATTACTTCCATCATAATAGTACAATGAATAGCCCCCATAAGAGAGATAAAATGAGGATAGGAATACCCACATTAAAGAAGTAGCTCATGTGTCGATGATGGAATCTTTAAGAAAACATAATCCACTACCTACAAACAAAATTTCTCCCCATAATAAGAAACAAATCTACTGGAAATATAGAAATCCACTCCCATAAATAGGAAGATGTAGGAATCCAAATCCAAATAATGTGTGCCTATGGAAATTGGTCAAACCTTTTTATTTCCATTAAATATGATGAAGCCACAAACCAATTAGGTGCATGCTCAATCAATATAGGAAGTGACAAATTAGGACTCTACAAAAACTGATGTTCAGAATAAGCTCCATGGGCGATGAAGATGGGTTGACAATGTTGATGAGGCTATCAACAAAGAGGAGATGAATGTCCTCAAAATAATCCTCCAGATCTAGTATGAGACTCCACAAACAAAGATGATATGTCTGTAAGATATGAATCCCAAGAAGTTGGAAGAATAGTGTCTTGTCTTGAATCAATGGGGGCCATGCCTGTGCTAATGCAAAAGTCATTAGGAGCAATAGAAGATAAATATGATTGAGATGGGATCTCAGTGTGAAGACTAGGAACATGAAGGCAAGCCTCTGATCCATCAAAACATGCAAGGCCTCTGATAGACCTAAGATCCTCTAAAGTATCATTATCCAAGTGCATATAATCTACATGTGCAAGGGGAGGAAGACAATTTGCTGCAAGATTGTCTTGGAAAGGAGAGATATGAGGGTTTCCATGCATCTCCCAAAGTCTAGAAAATAGTGCATGAGGAAACTCAAGGTCCGATAAAGCACACATAGTGGCATCATCAACACTAAAACAAATCACTCCTACAACATGGTCTAGGATATTACCCCAAGTTTATATACCTCTTGAAGTGACTAGTTCAAGTAAATTCAAGTATGAGTCCATACAAATAAGACAAAATATCTAGCCACTTGAGATGAGTCAAGATGCCATTTCATCAAGACTCATAATTATCCTTTACTAGGTAGATAATACAAAGATAAATAGAAAAACCCATGATACCTCTTCAAATGATATAATCAACCCCCTAAAAACTCAGCACTTGTAAAGTAGATCAAATAAAACCTTCTACCACAAACAGATCTTTTCCAAGTGCTAAAACGTCCAAGTAATCAAATAGATAGTGAAAACACAAAAAAAATCAATAAAATGTATCTAGGGAAAAATCTAGGAAAAAGAACATGAGATCTGCATAAAAGACTTCACTAGCTTTCCAACAATTTTAGGTTTTTGAATAAAAGAGTTTGGATGTGCAAGATATAGCCCTCGAAGTGCAAAACTAAAGATATAACTTTGAAGGCCTAGTATGAAAAATTGGAGCAAAATCAAACCAAAACCACTTACACCATTGGATCAAAATCAAAACTTGTTTTTTGATGATATTTTTTTACGTGATTTTGACTCTGTATGACCAAGTTATGGTAAAAAAAATGTAAGTAGGTCAATTAGGGGAGCATAGATCAGATGGATCATGCTTTAGACTGTTGGATAAAATGTTGAACCTAGATTAGATGAAGCACACTTTGAACCACTAGATAAAAAGTTGAACCCTGATCAGACGAAGCATGCTTCAGATCACTGGATAAAATGATGAATCCTAGGAAGAACTCTTTGAACCATGAAATAAAAGGGTGAACCCAGATTGGAAAGAGTTTTCTTTAGACGGCAAGATAAAAGGTTGAACCTTGTAGAGCACCATTCGAATCACTTGATAAAAGGGTGAACCCTAATAGGTTAGAGCGTGCTTCAAACTATTGGATAAAAGTGTTGGAAACTTGAGTTGTTGATTTGTGTTATCATTGATGTCAACTTCTTTGATGTTGTCATTAATGTCATTATTTATTGTAGATGGTTAGGAAGTGAGTTTTTTATGTTTTGTACTCTATTGGTGATGTTGAAATGTTTTTGTAAGGTTGGTGTAGTGGAAGTATTAATATGCAGGAAAGAGTTTTTAGTGTCTTGGTGGAAGAGTGCTTTTCTTTCCTCTAGATTGTGAGCATTATAGATTTTTAGTTTTGGATATAATGTTTATGATCTATGTATGTTTCATTATCATATTTAAAGGTCCTCAATTGTTTAGATGGTAGAGTTGGTTGTTGCCATTGTTGGCAATTGACAATCATTGGATTCATTTTGTTGTCATCGATGGAAACAAGATCAGATGGAAGTCATATATGGGCACTAGGAGGCATATATCGGCAGATAACGACTTTGGAGAATTCAAGGCTACATCGGCACCGACACTGGCATCAATACTTCATTGGAAGCCGACATCAAGGAGGATTTACTTAATAAATTATTTTATAATTATGTCAAGGCCGACATTGAATATCTTTTGTAAAAATATTGTAAGCCGACATAAGGCATATTATTTGTAATAGGTATATAGGTCAATCTGCTAGGTTATTTTTGGGAGCAATGAAAAATATGAAATGTGAGGATATAGGAGAATATAGCAGAACTGTATAATGCAAAATATACGTATGAATATCATTGTGTATGTGAATGTTATATCATGCAATGATCTATAGATAGCTTGGAAAGCATCCTTGGAGGAGAAGAGATATCGGTAGTAGTTCAAGGTTTATGAACCGGTATAGAGTAGAACCAGAACCAGAACTCTCTTTGGCATAGCAGATGTATTCTTGAGTTAATTTTCAGTAATTTACTTTAGAAGAAAGCTTCTAGTCAGTGAGGCTCTTTAGTGATGAGCAGTATGCTCTAGGCAGTGTGCCTTCCTACATGTGCAGGCCCCTATTATATGTAATTTCTTTTCATATGGCCAATGAACTGATATTGTGGGTCAAAAATCCCACCGTGGTTTTTCCTCTTTGAGGTTTTCCACGTATAAACTTTGTGTTTTATGGTGTTCATTTATGTGGATGGTTTATTTACTTCTTGTTATATGTTTATTTATTTACCGGTTTATATGTGTATGGTATAAAAGGATAAAAACTGTTCATACCGGCAGAACACTAATTCAACCCCCCCTCCCAGTGTTCTTGGATCCCAACAATTGGTATCAGAGCGTGGTACCTAGAAAGAAGTTTAATAGCTTGAGGAAGATCCTGAAACTGGAACCTTTGAACATGGCTATGGAGAAGCAACATGAGATGGCTCTTGAGGATTATGATGCTGAAAGGATGAAGAACGTGAAATTGCAAGAAGAATTGAATTTTGCAAATGAATTCATTCTTATCCTACAAGAAAGGTTATCATCTGCTCAAGCCAAGAGAAAAGAACTTTTGCAAAAACCAGATAATGAGGAGAAGAATTCTCTTAAGGAACAATGTCAGAAACTAAGCCAAGCAAACATGCTCATGAAGAATGAAATACAAGATCTAACTATGAGGTTATCAAAAGATATTGAGGATAGAAAGAAGGAAGATAATCTTGTTATATGTCTGAAAAACAAATTTGATGAATATGGCAGATTGACTCACGAGAATAATTTGTTGAGAACTAATTTGGCACACTCCTAGAACAATGAACAAGAACTTGAAAGACAAATAACTACTCTAAGAGATGATCTGACTACTGCAAGTGAGTATAAAGAAAAGTTTAGGATCAGTGTTGCACAGTTGGATGAATTATTGAAAACACAAAGATAGATTGATTATTCTAGAGGACTTGGATTTGCACAAGGTGAAAGCTCCAGTTCTACAAATGAAGATCAGACAACCGGTACGCGAAACTCATCAGAACAGAGGAAACCGGTAAGGCAATCTAATGCTTATAAATTCAATGGTAGATGTTTTGTTTGCAATAAATTTGGGCATATGGCTAAACAATGTAGAAATAAGGAAAATCAAAACTACAATTATGTTCCCCATCAATGCACAAGTTGCAAGAAATATGGTCATTGATCAGAAGATTCCAGAATGAATGTTAAATGTCATGCATGTGGAAAGTTTGGACATTTTTCTAATCATTGTAGGTCAAGAAATGATATTGGATATGTCAAAGCAATTTAGAAGAACAATGTTACATGTTATGCATGCAACAAAATACGTCATATTGCTAAGTATTGCAGAAGCAAGACTCAACCAGTTAATAATGATAAAGATAATGAGAAAGGAAAGAAAAAGGTAGATGAAATACAACAAGATCACACCAAGAGATGGGTTAGAAAATCTAAAGAACCAAGTGGAGGTGGATCTACACCGGTAACTCCACCGATAGAACAGGGTATTCCTCCATCGGTAGGAAATTCCACTGGTAACTGAGGCATAAGCCTTAGGGGTTGGCAAAGTCATTGCTAAATTTTTCATATTACCCCAAAAGAGATCTAAGGATATCTGGAGAGTTGTGTTCATCATCAATGAAGGTTCACTCGACACATGATTGCGAAACTGACATCCGTAGTGTTGTTGGCTAAGCATTTATTACATAGAAAGATTAGGGTTTTATTTGTTGATAAAAGGGGGTAACTGAAATCATTTTCACTCACCGAGCATTCAAGAATTTAGAGTGAAGAAAAGGCGAGTTAAGAGGGAGCAAAAGAATTGTGAAAGGATTTCGAGCAGTTATCTAAAGCACTCAATCTTCCATCGGCATTCACTTTCAAGTATTTTTTGAAATGGCATCTGGATCTTCAGCTCCTACTTTCATTTCAAATCCCTTCATTGTTGAAGTCAAGGATAGGTTAAGGCCAGTATTTAAGGAGGTTCCCAAAATTGCTAAAAAGGATGACTCTGCAAGAACATTTTCTAGGGTTCCTGATGGCATAATGTATGTTGAAGATGTGAGGGCATACATTCATTGCACCCTAGAGGATTTGGGCACAGAGGAAATCAAAAGCACATATCAATCCGTGATATTGGTAGACTCCGAAACCATCAAACTGGAATACAAAGCAATTGAGGATCTAGGGTTAACCGGTATTCTGTACATACTAGAATTAAAAGTTGAGGTTACCAGATACGTTTTGAGCAGGGTTCACAACAAATTTATTTGGCTAGATAGGCCTTACATGATCACGAAGGAGGTTATTCAAGCAGTCACCAGCTTACCCAAAGTCGGACAAGAACCGGGCAAGAAAATTTCCAACACAGAGGTCGAGAAACTCACCGGTGCAACGTCTGATAGGAGATCAATGATGATCAACACAATCATCGACACTGATGTGAAGTTTGCAAGCATGATAATAGGTTACAAGGTAACTCAATCCAGCCGATTGAATTTTGTTTCTAGTTCATGCCTTCATGTTGCATATCAGATGCTAAAGAACAATGTGAAGTATGATTTATGTGAATGGATGAGGAGTGAATTAATGTTGAAACTTGGTAAGATCAAAGGAATCAAGAAAGGCACTTTTAGATATCGAAATTTGATTGTTTGTTTAATGCTTTACTTCCTGAATGAGCTACTCAATCTAGGGAAGAAGCATTGGGCTCATGACATACCAGTAGGTATGCAGATCAAGGAAGCAATCATCAGTCTTGGTATCGGTAGAGATGAGAACCTTTGGGGGTATTTCAAGACATTCCAAGAAAACATGAGGCAAAGGGAGAAAATATCAAAGACCATTGTGGAGAAGTATTCCAGTGATATCTATTTTATGGTGAAAACTGATGAAACTCTTATGGAAGCAGTTGAACCTAGGAAATTTTGGATTACTGAGCTTGGATATGAGGTGGATGATAGCATTTTTGAGAAATATGCAAAAATGTTATTAGATGCCCCATTAGATGATAAGACAAAGCATTTCGGTACAGCAGGTGAGAAGGCTCTTGAAGTGAAAACCAATTTTCACAGGAAGAGAAAAGAGAAGAAAATAGAAAAGATGTTTGCATATGTACAAGATGTAATTTATAAGATAGACACTCAATTGGGTTCAGGATCCAAATAGGCAACTAAACTGGCAGAGGTTGGTACTATAGAAGTAAAGAAACCACAAGTTCACATTTCCCCTATCACTTCTGATTCTGATTCTGAGGATAATGAACCTCTGGCTTTTAGAAGGGTACAAAAGAAGAATGTGGTAAAACCACCGGTAGAGCAAAAGAAGGCAGAGCCTAGGAGACTTTTTAGAAAGGCAACTAAGCCTACTGCACCTCCACCACCGGCAAGGAAGCCTATGCAAAAGAGGAAACCAATCACACTGGCAACCACAAACAAAAAGAAGAAGGGTAATGATACTGAAACCGGTAAGACCACAATGACATGTGCTGAACTTATTGATGAAATTACAAAAGATGGAATATTGAAAAATGTATCAAATTATTATGAAGATTTAGAAGAGAATGAGAAAAATGAATTAGAAGAGGCTATTTTGTTTTATATAGAAATTTATAAGAAAGCCTTAGTTGAAATTTTCAAGGAGATACCTTTATTCTTGTATAATAAAATTGAGGCAAGAAGACTTGATGCTATCAAGAGAGATAGGGAGATTAAGGAAGTAGCACTTTTGGAATTGTGTGGTGTTGTAAATAATGAAGAAATGAAAAGATGCATAGATACTACAAATAGGACAGTTTTTAGTAGAAAACCTCGGCAGATAAGCCTTATGATGGGGAGAGTGAATGAGGTGATAAATAAGACTAGTAAGGGTTGGACCAAATTCTTTCAGAAAATCCTAGACTTTCTCACATCTCAAGAAGAATTTGCAAGGGAAACATCTTCCACCATTCCTGACAAATCAAGGGAAAGGTATTTTGGGCAATTCAACTCCAATTTTGACACAACCAGCAATAACTATAGATATTCAGACACAACCGACAGTTAAGGAGAGTGTACAATCTGTATTAGCATAGGCCATTTTTTAGCAAGGCAATGTACAGGACACTATAAATACTATGGATAATACTCTACCGACAGTAACTGACACTGCACCTGCAAAAGAGGTTGAGATGGACAAGCTAAAAGCAATTGAGTCCATGCCGGTAGGTAAAACTGATTCCCCGGCAAAGGTATTGGAAATTGACACTTCTCAGGTTGAGAATAAATCAGTCTCTGAGTTGAGTCCAACGAAATTGACGATGATGGCTACTCAGAAATTACTGAAGGAAGGTACTATAGATAAAGAAATAATTGATCAATCGGTCACAGTGTTGCATAGATTAATACCTGACTGTCAGATTGAAGATGGAGCAAGCCCTTCCGGAAATCTCAAAACTCTAACAGAGCATATCTCTAACAATTTTCAATCTCTGAGGCAGATTACAGACCGACACCCTTTGGATAAATTCACAGCAACTAAAAGAATATCTTTTGATAATATTACAGAAATAGAGAAGAAGAAAATTGAGGACAAACTTATTTCTATTGAGGTTTGTTTAAAACAATGTACACATATCTACAGAGTGTGTTGTAACATAGAAATTCTTATGGCTAATGTAGATAGTAGATTAAAGGAGTTATATGATAAGATAGCTAAAATTGCTAACTCTTTTGATGGATTGATTGTACTAACCACATCTGTTGATGGACAAATTTTATCCTTGGAGAACCATTTTTTTTCTTTTAAGAAGGAAAGAGATAAGATCATGCGAAGAGCAAGAATTCTAAGAGGACTGGTAAGTCCTAGATTAGATTCATTGGGTGTTCATAAGAGAGAGTGCATGGATATGATAGCTAAACCCACACCGGCAGATGTTCAAGTGAAGGAAACACATGCCCACTTACTAAGTGGACAAGCATCCATTTCTGATACTTTCAGAACCGACTGGGATACATATCTTTAGTTATTGCAAAAGGCATACCTAGAAATCTTGAAGATGATTAAGCTCCAGTGAAACTAACAATATTCGTTTATTCTTTTGTTATGGAATTCTTTCAATTCTTTCACCGGTCTTTGGCATTAATGTCAAAGGGGCAGTATGCATATATGTGAAAAATATCAAAGAATACCAAATAAAAACACATGGGAACAATATTAGGATGTCAAATGGAGTGTATTGCTCAGGGGGAGCATACCAGCAGGGAATCCATTTTTCACATGAGTGTTGCCATCAATGCCAAAGGGGGAGATTGTTGTCAATTGACACTCATTGGATTCATTTTGTTGTCATTGATGGCAACAAGATCAGATGGAAGTCATATACCAGCACTAAGAGGCATATATCGGTAGATACCGGCTTTGGAGAATTCAGGGCTACACCAGCACCGACATCAAGGAGGATTTACTTAATAAATCATTTTGCAATTATTGTCAAGGCCGATATTGAATATCTTTTGTAAAAATATTGTAAGCCAACATAAGGGATGTTATTTGTAATAGGTATATAGGTTAGTCTGCTAGGTTATTTTTGGGAACAACGAAAAAGATGAAATGTGTGGATATAGGAGAATATAACAGAACTATATAATGCGAAATATATGTATGAATATCATTTTGTATGCGAATTTTATATCATGCAATGATCTGTATATAGCTTGGAAAGCATCCTTGGAGGAGAAGAGATACTAGTAGTAGTTTAGGGTTTATGAACTAGTACAGAGAAGAACCAGAACCGGAACTCTATTTGGTATCGCAGATGCATTCTTGAGTTCATTTTTCAGTAATTTACTTTTGTAGAAAGCTTGTAGTCAGTGAGGTTCTTTAGTGATGAGCAAAATGCTCTAAGCAGTGTTCCTTCATGCATGTGTAGGCCCCTATTATATGTAATATATTTTCATATGACCAATGAATTGATATTGTGGTTCACAAATCCCATCGTGGTTTTTCTTCTTTGAGGTTTTCCACATATAAACTTTGTTTGTTATGGTGTTCATTTATGTGGATGGTTTATTTGCTTCTTGTTATATGTTTATTTGTTTACTAGTTTATATGTGTATGTTATAAAAAGATAAAAATTGTTTTTACCGGCAGAACATTGATTCACCACCCCCCCCCCCCCTCAGTGTTCTTGGATCCCAACAGCTATTTCTAACAGTGGGATTGTATGTCAAAACTAGTTTGGAGAATTTTTTACGATTCTTCGATATGTTAATTTAAGTGTTGTGGCTTGAAAGACATGTTTATTTGGTTTGTGTACTATTCCAGTACAGTTATCTAATGCTATTTTTATCAACAAGTGGAGTTATGTTGTTCTGAGTTCAATGCTATTGGTTGGTTTGGTTTTTGACCGACTGAGGTGGTGTATCTTATCTACATCATGTCTTTTTTGGTATAGATATGCATTGGAGGTTGATTGTGAATGTTATATGAATCTCACCATAGCATGTTTAGATTCACATTGAGTATTTTACATTGGAGATTATTTTTGGGTCGACTAGTAGGTGTTGTTCATTTCTTATATGTACACGTTTCATTTAGTATTGAATTTGGAGGATGTGTTAGCATGTGTGGTTTATTGGAATCACTTGAAATGGATGTGTTCTTATGTTTTTGGGTTTGTTTTATCTCTTGGAGTAGACTACAATGGATGTTAGAGGTTTGGGTGGCCAAATTTATGTAATATTGTATATTTTGTCTATGACCAGCCTAATTAAGAGTATAAATGAATAATCTTATATATATAGATGTGTGGATGTATGAGTTGATGCATGGGATGTGCATGGATTGATGCAAATTGGATGTGAATGATGTGCAAGAAAATTTGGTGTACTAGAAAAAGTGTGAAAGTTAGTTGGTAAATAACTTTGAGATTGTTCAATTGATGTCAGATATGTTTTCCATGATATTGGTCGCTTGACACAATGGTTTGGGGATAATTTTATGATTAATAGATCTTGTTTATTTCAATTCATTGATCCTCTACACCTACCAGAATAAGGTGTGGTCCTTTTAGCAGTTGTACAACCCTTTGTATCTTTCCCTAAGGTTGTGTACCTTAGTCTTGCAAGTCCTATCAAGGGTAGTGAGCTCCTTGGCCTTGAGCCTAAACATAGTAATAAACTATTCACATTGTAAGTGTGATTCTTATTATGGTTTTTGTTGGAAATTGAAACACATTGGATTCATTTTGTTGTCATTGATGGCAACAAGATATGATGGAAGTCATAAACTGACACTTGGAGGTATATACCGACAGATACCGGCTTTGGAGCATTCAGGGCTACACCAACACCAACACCAACACCGACACTGGCATCAATACTTCATTGGAAGTCGACATCAAGGAGGATTTACTTAATAAATCGTTTTGTAAATACTGTCAAGGCCGACATTGAATATCTTTTGTAAATGTATTGTAAGACGACATGAGGCATATCATTTGTAATAGGTATATAGTTCAGTCTTCTAGGTTATTTTTGAAATGATGAGACATATGAGATGTGTGGATATAGGAGAATATAGCAAAACTGTATAATGTGAAATATATGTATGAATATCATTTTGTATGCGAATGTTATATCATGCAATGATATGTAGATAGCTTGGAAAGCATTCTTGGAGGAAAAGTGATACCAGTAGTAGTTTAGGGTTTATGAACCGGTACAGAGTAGAACCAGAACCGAAACTCTATTTGGCATAGCAGATGCATTCTTGAGTTCATTTTCAGTAATTTACTTTAGCAAAAAGCTTGTAGTCAATGAGTCTCTTTACTAATGAGCAGTATGCTCTAGGCAGCGTGCCTTCCTGCAAGTGCAAACCCCTATTATATGTAATATCTTTTCATATGGCCAGTGAACCGATATTGTGGGTCACAAATCCCACCATGGTTTTTCCTCATTGAGGTTTTCCATGTATAAATTTTGTATGTTATGTTGTTTAATTACGTGGATGGCTTATTTTCTTCTTGTTATATGTTTATTTGTTTACCAGTTTATATATCCATGGTATAAAAGGATATAAATTATTCATACCAGCAGAGCACTAATTCACTCCCCCCCTCTCAGTGTTCATGGATGCCAAGAATTGGTATCAAAGCCTGGTTCCTTGGAAGAAGTTTAATAGCTTAAGGAAGATCCTGAAACCAAAATCTTTGAACATGGCTATGGAGAAGAAACTTGAGATGGCTCTAGAGGATTATGATGTTGAAAGGATGAAGAACGTGAAATTGCAAGAAGAATTGAATTCTGCAAATGAATTCATTCTTATCCTACAAGAAATATTATCATCTGCTCAAGCCAAGAGAAAAGAACTTTTGCAGAAACTGAATGATGAGGAGAAGAATACTCTTAAGGAACAATGTCAAAAACTAAGTCAAGCAAACATTCTCATGAAGAATGAAATGCAAGATCTAACTATGAGGTTATCAAAAGATATTGAGGATAGAAAGAAGAAGGAAGATAATCTTGTTTTATCTCTAAAGAACAAATTTGATGAATGTGGCAAATTGACTCATGAGAATAATTTGTTGAGAACTGATTTGGCACACTCTCAGAACAATGAACAAGAACTTGAAAGACAAATATCTACTCTAAGAGATGATCTGACTACTGCAAGTGAGTATAAAGAAAATTTTAGGATCAGTGTTGCACAGTTGGATGACTTATTGAAAACACAAAGACAGATTGATGATTCTAGAGGACTTGGATTTGTACAAGGTGAAAGGTCTAGTATTGCAAATGAAGATCAAACAACCGGTATGCAGAACTCATCAAAACAGAGGAAACCGGTAAGGCAATCTAATGCTTATAAATTCAATGGTAGATGTTTTGTTTGCAATAAATTTGGGCATATGGATAAACAATGTAGAAATAAGGAAAATAAAAACTACGATTTTGTTCCCGGTCAATGCACAAACTGCAAGAAATATGGTCATAGATCAGAAGATTGCAGAATGAATGTTAAATGTCATGCATGTGGAAATTTTGGACATTTTGCTAATCATTGTAGGTCAAGAAATGATACTGGATATCTCAAAGAGATTTAGAAGAACAATGTTACATGCTATGCATGCAACAAAATAGGTCATATTGCTAACTATTGCAAAAGAAAGACTCAACCGGTTAATAATGATAAAGATAATAAGAAAGGAAAGAAGAAAGTAGACGAAATAAACAAGATCACACCAGGAGATGGGTTAGAAAATCTAAAGAACTAAGTGGAGATGGATCTACACCGGCAACTCCATTGGTAGAACAGGGTATTCCTGCACCGGCAGGAAATTCCATCAATAACTGAGGCATAAGCCTTAGGGGTTGGAAAATTCATTGCTAAATTTTGTATATTACCCTGGAAGAGACTTAAGGAGATCCAAAAGAGATCTAGAGAATTGTGTTCATCATCAATGAAGGTTCAGTCGGCACATGACTGTGAAACCAACAGTTGTAGGGTTGTTGGTGAAGCATTTATTACCAAAAATTAGGGTTTTATTTGTTGATAAAAAAGGGTAAGTGAATTTATTTTCACTCACCAATCATTCAAGCATTCAGAGTAAAGTTAAGGTGAGTTAAGAGCGAGCAAAAGCATTGTGAACGGATTTCGAGCAGTTATCTGAAGCACTCAATCTTCCATCGGCATTCACCTTCAGGGATTTTTTTGAAATGGCATCTGGATCTTCAGCTCCTAGTTTTATTGCAAATCCCACCATTGTTGAAGTCAAGGATAGGTTAAGGCCAGTATTTAAAGAGGTTCCCGAAATTGCTAAAAAGGAAGACTCTGAGGGATAATTTTCTAGGGTTCCTGACGGTGTAATGTATGTTGAAGATGTGAGGGCATACATTCACCGCACCCTTGAGGATTTGGACACAAAGGACATCAAAAGCATGTATCAATCCGTGATACTGGGAGACTCTGGAACCATCAAACTAGAATATAAAGCAATTGAGGATCTAGGATTAACCAATATTTTGTACATATCGGAATTCAAAGATTAGGTTATCATATTCATTCTGAGCAGGGTTCACAACGAATTTATTTGGCTAGATAGACCTTACATGATCACGAAAGAGTCTATTCAAGCTATCATTGGCTTACCCAGGGTCGAACAAGAACCTAGCAAGAAAATTTCCAACACAGAGGTCAAGAAACTCACCGGTGCTACACCGGATAACAGATCAATGAGGATAAGCACACTCACCGACATGGATATAAAGTTTGCAAGCATGATCATAGGTTACAAGGTAACTCAATCCAAGTGATTGAATTTTGTTACTAGTTCATGCATTCATGCAACATATTAGATGTTGAGGAATAATGTGAAGTATGATTTATGTGAATGGATGAGGAGTGAGTTGATGTTAAACCTTGGTAAGATCAAAGGAATCAAGAAAGGCACTTTTAGATATGGAAACTTGATTGTTTGTTTAATGCTTTACTTCCTGAATGAGCTACCCCGTCTAGGGAAGAAGCATTGGGCTCATGACATACCGGTAGGTATGCAGATCAAGAAAGCAATCACCGCTCTTGGTACTAGCAGAGATGAGAAACTTTTGGGGTATTTTAAGACATTTCAAGAAAACATGAGGTAAAGGGAGATAATTTCAAAGAACATTGTGGAGAAGTATTCCACTGATATCTGTTTATGTTGGCATTTTGCATATAGATTGCATTAATGATATGTTGTCATTGATTTCAATTGAACCGGTGAATGGTATTTATTGATATTGTTGATGTTATTGTTGTTATTGCTATTGTCTTATAATTGGTATGATAAACTTTAAGGAAGATGTTATAAACCGGTATATGATATTTTGTAAGTTGAACCGGTGTAAAGGGTTAAACCTTTCTATGTTATGTAACCGGTAAACCCTACCAGTTGTTTTTTGTTAAACCCTAACCGATCAAGTTTGTTGGTTTAAGATCTAATATTGAGCGGTAATGATGGAGACATGTGTGATCATTGTATGAGGATTAGTTCAGATTGATTTGGTGCATTTTTTTATCTTGGAAAGGAGCAAAGTGGATTACATTTAATGCATAGCACGTGATGAGTTACAAAGTCCGATGAAGCGGTGATCATGGAGCAGTTGGGATTTTCTTGATTAATGTGAAGAGATTGTTATGATTTCTAATGGTCAAGACTGTACCAACTTGTTTGTAATCTTGATGATGAGAAATAGATTTTTGTTGTGTTACCAACCTAGTTGATTTGTATTTAAGGTTGATGATATTGTTTTGTTAAGTGTTGGCAAAGTTGACAAGATTGGCAGAAACCAGTTGAGTGTGTGGTTGCCTAACCGATGGATGAATCTGCAGTTTGAGTAAAGGCAGATTGAAGCTTAAGAAGGATCTGATCAAGAAGATGTAGTGCTATTTAGAATGATCAAGAAAACCTGTTGTTTTGTACCAATTACAACATAAATTGAAATCCCCTAATCGGGTAAGCTCTAACAAGCTTGGTTACTTTCTAAATCCTCTCACAAGGTGGTCCATTAATTTGGATTCTCAAATCCTCCAATGAGGTTACTCCTAATAGGGTATTATGCTTTTCATCAAGGCATATTTGTAAATCCCTTAACCAGGTGATTCCTAACAGAATCAGTTCTTAACAGGACTTATTGTAAAAGCTTTAATAGGCTTGGCTCCTAACAGGGCAAACTTCAGAAGAGTTTAGATAACTATCCTTGTGAGTCTCATCTCACCGTGCTTTTTACCTATTTGGGTTTTCCACGTATAAATATTTGTGTCAAGTGGTGAATTCTTTTGTGGTTATGATCTTATTTGTTGATTTTATTAACTACTTAATTATTCTAATAGGGCATGATTACCGGAAACATTGAGAGATGAACATATTGACATATGATTAAGCATTTTTTTATGCTTAGAAGATTGAAGTTGTTTACTGTTAGGTTGTCATAATGGTCAAACTAGTTGATGTTGGTTGTTATTGGTAATCTTTGAGATGTTATCTTGACTGAGTTATTTGTTGATAAGTTTATTTTTGAGTTTGGGAGTTTGTATCAGTTTTTCAGTATACTGATTCACCCCCCCCGCCTCTCTCAGTATTCTACTGGATACTTATTCTTTCATCATACCATCAATTGGTATCAGAGCATCTCAGGTCCTCTTTAACCTAAAGCCTAACAACTTGAGGAAAATATCTTGTAGATCATGATGAAGAAAGAAGGTCTGAAGTTCAACAAACATAACTATAGGATATGGAGTGATAGAATGAAGATTTACATTAAGAGGTTGGGAAGTCAGTATTGGGATCATATAGAAACTAAGTATACTGCACCTACTGGAACTCTAACTGATGATCAGAAGAAAGAACAACAAGAGAATCATCAAGCATTAGAGGCTATTATAAGTTACCTATTTGATGTTGAATATGTAGATGTTCATGGTCTTGAAACTGCATATGAAGTATGGAAAAAACTTTAAGAGATTTATAGCGGTGATGAAAATGTTAAGATTGCCAAAGAGGAGAGTTTAAGAGGAAAGTTTGATGACATGAGAATGTCTGAAGGTGAGAATATCCAGCAGTATGGTCAAAGAATAAAAGAGATAGTTGGTGAAATAAAGAGTGTGGGAGGGAAAGTGGAAGATGCTACAGTGATCAGTAAGGTACTGAGAACCCTACTACCGGTCTATGCTATCCGAGTTCTAGCTATTCAAGAGCTGAAATCCATTGACAAAACAAAGGTAACTCTTGACTCTATCATTGGCAAACTTACTACTTTTGAACTAAATGGCTATGATGGTAGTATACAAAAATCAAAATCTGCATTCAGAACTTCTATCTCTAACTCATGTGTGAGAAGAAGTAGAGATACCAGCCATAGCTATGAATATAGATCTAGCAGAGATGTTGATGACAAAGACAGTTTAGTGGAGCTTGAAGCATTGTTGGCAAAATGATTTCCTAGAGGCACTGGGAAATACAGAGGTAAGCTACCATTGAAATGTTTTGCTTGCAAAAAGATTGGTCATATAGTATCTAATTGCCCTAATGGTGAAAATGAATACAAGAGAGATAAATTTAAGAAATATAAGGGTAAAGGCAAGAGAGATTGTCTCGTTGCTATTGATAGTGGTATTACTAATGAAGAATCTGATGATGATGCTAGTGAAGATATTGTGTTTGTATCTATTAAGGAAGAGATATCAGATCAGAAGGCACTAGTGTCCGGGATGGATAACTCTGATGATTGGATCATTGATAGTGGTTGTTCACATCACATGACCGGTGATCGGAGTAAATTTATTTCCTTGAAGGAATTTGATGGCAGTGTTGTCAAATTTGATGATGACTCACCCTGTATGGTTAAAGGTAAGGGAGTTATTTCTATTAATGGGAAGAGAAGTGCTGATGATGTCTATTGGGTTGAAGGCCTAAATCCCAATCTTTTGAGTGTGGCACAACTGAATGAAAGAGGATACCCACTAGAGTTTAGAAATGGTATGTGAAAAATCTTTGACAACAAAGGTGAATTGATTGCAACTGGGAAATAGACCAGAGGTAATCTATTTCATCTTAATCCTAAAGTTAGCAATTGTTTGATTGCAAAAATAGATGATAGCTGGCTTTGGCATAGGAGATTTTGTCCTATAAACTTTGATAACATTATTAAAGTGAGAAATTCTAAGACAATAAGAGGTCTAACTCAGATAGAAAAAATGGTTAATGCTCTTTGTAAAGAATGTCAGTTAGGAAAGATGACTTATTCAACTTTCAAGAGCAAGTCCCTCTCGGCAAAGCACTTGTTATATTTGGTTCATACAGATCTATGTGGACCAATAAGAACTAGAAGTATTTCAGGTGATAGATATTTCATGATCTTCACTGATGATTGTTCAAGGATGATGTGGGTCACATTCTTGAAGGATTAGAATGAAGCTTTTGGTAAATTCAAGGCATTCAGAGCCTTAGATGAGAAAGAGAGTGGCAAAAAGATAAAATGTCTGAGAACAGATCAAGGTGGTGAATTCACTTCTCAGGAATTCACTAAGTATTGTGATGAGAATGGTATCAAGTGACATCTTTTTGCACCAAGGACACCACAACAAAATGGTATAATAGAAAGGAACAACAGGTCAGTGTTTGAAGGAGCTAGAACTATGTTGATACAAGAAAATGTAGCAAAAACATTTTGGAGATAAGTTGTAAGTATAGCGGTCTACACAATGAACTGAGTTCTGGTGAAAAGAGGTAAGGACAAGACACCTTATAAGTACTGGTATGAAAGATCACCTGATGTTAGCTATTTTAAGATCTTTGGTAGCAAGTGTTTTATTAAAAGAGGTGATTACATAAGCAAGTTTGAAGCTAAGAGTGATGAAGGCATATTTCTTGGCTATTCGACCAAGAGTAAGGCCTACAAATGCTTCAACAACCAGACATAGAGAATTGCTAAGAGTGTTGATGTTCGTGTAGATGAATGTCCTAAAATCTTAGAAGGAGCTAGTTCAAAGAGAAAGGATGAAGATCCTTGCATTTTTCTTTTGGAACCTGAAACTGTTAAATTAGAAACTGAAAAAGCAAATCCTGATGTACTTGTTCAACGGGAACAAATAAATTCAGAGGAAGAAGATAATGAAGAAGCTGAACCTGATGAGAATGATCATGTTATTCCTAGATATGTGAGATTGAATCATAGTCCTGAGCAAATTATTGGCGATAAGGATGTTGGAGTACTAACTAGAAGGAAAATTAGAGAGAACTCTTGCATGATCTCCACCATTGAACCTAAAAGTGCTAAGAAGGCATTTGGTGATAATCATTGGGTGAAAAGCAATGGAGGAAGAATTGGATCAAATTGAGAAGAACAACACTTGGACCCTGGTACCCCGACTGGTAAACAAGAATGTTATAGGTACTAAATGGGTGGTTAGAAACAAGTTAAATGAAGATGGTGTTTTAGTTCGCAACAAGGCAAGATTAGTTTGCAAGGGTTATGTGCAAGAAGAAGGAGAAGATTATGGTGAAACTTTTGCACTAGTAACAAGATTGGAAGGAGTTAGAACATTACTTGCATTTGCAGCCCATAAGAAGTTCAAGGTATACCAGATGGATGTTAAGTTTGCATTTTTTAATGGGATATTAGAAATATTGGCATTATAACAGACAAGTGGAGATTGTTGGCACTTCAATAAGGATATTGAGAAGGTTGTTGATGATTATGGATACAACTGATTAAGGATGATTACTGTCTTAATATTATTATTTTGTCATTGATGTCAAGAAATTGATTTTCTAATTCAGTATGATGTTGCCATATCTTAAGAAGTATGATTTGATGAGTATAAAGATGTCGATAAAAGACACAGAAAGAATATGATGAATAAGGGGAGAAATAAGTTATTCAATGGGCAACTATTACCGAGTTAGACAATGATGAGATCATGATGTTTAGATTGTTTTGATATCATACATATGTTATTGATTGTAAGGTTAATACTGTACTATGTTACCGAGCAAAGAACCTAGTCGGTAAACCCTAAGGTTTCACTATCGGTTAATGAAGGCGAAATGTCTACCAAGTGAAGTTTAGTATTTACCGAGTTGCAACCGAGTAATAACAGAATGTATTAAATGATTACATGCATTATTTAATTAAGGAAGCTAATGAGCTGGCTATGATTAAATGATTGGTGTGACATGAATGAAGTTTGTTAAAGAATCTATGGCAAAGGAAAATTGGCAGGAAGATCTACAGCTCAGATTGAACTGCAATACCCTAGCACAAGTTCCAAGAAATGTATGTAATTTCCAATGCAGGGTAACACGTTTTCAAATCGGCGAATACATTGAACCTGGACAAAGTTTGAAGATCTGATGGCTATGATTGATCATGGGAAATGTGATCAAGGAGATTAAGCGGTTGGCAAATTGTTTATAAATAAGGAACTCTTGTTACACAATGCATGCGGGCAAGTGTATGCACAGGGATGCTACATAGTGATTACCGAGCACTGAAGCTTGAAGACCTGTTTTGTATAACAGAGTATAGAGCCCAGCAAATGGACAAGATTAGTTCTATGTCTATATTGTATTGAGCAAATAAGAATCTGCTTTAGCATTTTAGATGTGAAGTTGCAGATAGATTTTTATTACTGTTATTTTGTGAAGTGACAAAAAATCTCTTAACTGAATGGACTTAACAGTCTTATTTGTAAAACCCTCTAGCAAGGTGACATTCTGATTGAGTGTTTGAAATCCTTTAACAAGGTGAAGATCCTAACAGATATGAGGGAAATCCCTTAACCAGGTCACATCTAGCAATGTGTTTGTAATCTTTAACAGGATTTTCTTTTAACCGAGCATACTCTAGAAGAGTATATTTCTTAATGGGTCCGAAATCCCACAGTGGTTTTTCCCTATTTGGGTTTCCATGTTAAATCTGGTGTTATGAGTGCTATGATGTTTATATGCTTTTGAGTTTGCATGTTTAGCAGTTTTGGATATATTACTGAAATATATGTTATCGAAGTTGAATCTGATGTTTTTATGGAAGATTAAGTTGGTATAATTCACCCCCCCCCCTCTCATCTTATTTGCTTGGCATATGTACTTACATTAAGTATCAGAACCATCAAGAAAAGGGGTTTATATAGGGCAACCTGATGGTTATGCATTGACAAATAAGGAAGACATGGTATGCAGATTGCATAAGGATTTATATGGATTAAAGCAGGCACCCAGAGCATGGTATGAACGGCTTCATACACATCTAATGAAGATAGGCTTTGCAAGAACCAGTGATGACAACAACATTTATCTCAAGTCTGAAGGAGATGAAATATTGGTCAGTGAAGTATTTGTTGATGACATTATATTTGGATGTAATGATGTCATGAGCAATAGTTTTGCAGATGAAATGAAGAATGAGTTTGAGATATCATTAGTAGGGGAGATAAAAGAATTCATAGGCTTGCAAATACAGCAGATGAAGAATGGTATTTTCATTACTCAATCTAAGTATGTGAAAGAGGTTTTGAAGACTTTTGGCATGAGTGACTGTAAACCAATTGGAACTCCAATGGTTACAAGTTGTAAATTGTCCAAGGAAGATGCATCTAAGTCTATAGATGAAAAGGAATACAGGTCAATGATTGGAAATTTACACTATGTTGTTCACAGTCGACCGGATATTGCCCATGCAGTTGGTATAGTTGCTAGATTTCAAAAAAATCCAAAGGAAGCACATCTGATAGCAACCAAGAGAATTTTTAGATATCTGAAAGGTACAGTCGACTATGGGCTATGGTATCCATATGGAGGAAAATTTGATTTGAAGGCATACACTGATCCTGATTGGGTAGGAAATGTTGATGACCGGAAGAGTACTACCAGTGGAGCATTCTTTCTAGGAGGAAGGCTAGTTTCATGGAGTAGTAAGAAGCAGAGTTGTACTTCACAATCTACTACGGAAGCTGAGTATGTAGTAGCTTACATGAATTGCACACAAGCTATTTGGATGTGGCACATTTGGGAAGGTTTTAAGATGAAGATCTCATAACCTATAAAGATTTTGTGTGATAATACAAGTGCAATAAATATTTCTAAGAATCCTATTTCGCACGCAAGGACTAAGCACATTGAAATGAAGTATCACTTTTTGAGGGAAAAAGTTCAAAGTAAAGATGTTATCTTAGAGCATATTTCTACCCAGGAGCAGCTTGCAGATATCGTTACCAAACCTTTGCCTAAGACCACTTTTGAGTATCTTAGAAGTCAGTTGGGGGTTGTCCCTCTTCATGAAATCAGTTGATCATGATGCTAATTGCATCAGTCCCTGAATTACTTATAGAATCTTACATGGATTGATTATTTTTGGAAGTGAATGTATTCCACAAGGGGAGCATCAAGTTGCAGTATGTTGATGCATAGTGAAAATTTGGAATTACATGTTTTACTTTCAATTTGGCATTGATGTCAAAGGGGGAGAATAATTATGTGATTGAGGAGAAGAATTATGTGTCTGATTAGGTGAACCAGCGACCAACTGAAGATAGACAGAGCATGGTGAATACTTGGTAATGTAAACTAGGATTCCTATTCACCAATCCATAGCAGCAATCAGAGGCGTTGATATTTATATTGCCATCAATGCCAAAGGGGGAGATTGTTGCCATTTTTATATTGTTAGAATTTTGCATATAGATTGCATTAATGATATATTGTCATTGATGTCAATTGAATCGGTGAATGGTATTCATGATATTGCTGATGTTATTGTTGTTATTGCTATTCTCTTGTAACCGGTATGATAAACTTTAAGGAAGATGTTGTAAACTGGTATACGGTAGGTTGTAAGTTGAACCGGTGTAAAGGGCTAAACCTTTCTATGTTATGTAATCGGTAAACCCTACTAGTCGTTTTCTGTTAAACCCTAACCGATCAAGTTTGTTGGTTTAAGATCTAATGTTGAGCGGTAATGATGGAGACACGTGTGATCATTGTATGAGGATTAGTTTAGATTGATTTGACACGTTTGTTATCTTGGAAAGGACAAAAGTGGATTGCATCTAATGCATAGCACGTGATTAGTTACAAAGTCTAATCAAGTGGTGATCATGGAGCGATTGGAATTTTCTTGATTAATATGAAGAGACTGTTATGATTTCTAATGGTCAAGATTGTACTGACTTGTTTTTAATCTTGATGATGAGAATTAGGTTTTTGTTGTGTTACCAACCTAGTTGATTTGTATTAAAGGTCGATGATATTATTTTGTTAAGTGTTGGCAAAGTTGACAAGATTGGCAGAAACCAGTTGAGTGTCTGGTTGCCTAGCCAGTGGATGGATCTGCAGTTTGAGTAAAGGCAGATTGAAGCTTAAGAAGGATCTAATCAAGCAGATGTAGTGCTATTCAGATAGATCAAGAAAATCTATTTTTTTCTAACAATTACAACAGAAATTGAAATCCTCTAACCGGATAAGCTCTAACAAGCTTGGTTACTTTCTAAATCCTCTCACAAGGTGGTCTATTAGTTTGGATTCTCAAATCCTCCAGTGAGGTTACTCCTAACAGGGTATTGTGCTTTTCATCAAGGCATATTTGTAAATCCCTTAATCGAGTGATTTCTCACAGAATCAATTCTTAATAGGACTTATTGTAAAAGCTTTAACAGGCTTGGCTCCTAACTGTTAGCAATTTAGCATTATAACAGACAATGGAAGATTGTTGGCATTTCAATAAGGATATTGAGAAGGTTGTTGATGATTATGGATATAACTGATTAAGGATGTTTACTGTCTTGATATCATTATTTTGTCATTGATGTCAAGAAATTGATTTTCTAATTCAGTATGATGTTGCCATATCTTGAGAAGTATGATTTGAAGAGTATAAAGATATCGGTAAAAGACACAGAAAGATTATGATGAATAAGAGGATGAATAAGGTATTCAAAGGGCAACTATTACCGAGTCAGACAATGATGAGATCATGATATTTAGATTGTTTTAACATCATACATATGTTGTAAATTGTAAGGTTAATACTATACTATGTTACCAAGCAAAGAACCTAGTCGGTAAACCCTAAGGAACCTAGTCAGTAAACCCTAAGGTTATCGCTATCGGTTAATGAAGGCAGAATGTCTACCGAGTGAAGTTTAGTATTTACCGAGTTGTAACCAAGTTGTAACCAAGCTGTAACAGAATGCATTAAATGTTTACATGCGTTATTTAATGAAGGAAGATGATGAGGTGGAACTTATTAAATGATTGGTATGCCATAAATAAAGTTTGTTAAGAATATATGGCAATGGAAGATTGGCAAAAAGATCTATAACTCAGATTCAACCGCAATACCCTAGCACAAGTTCCAAGAAATATATGCAAGTTCCAAGATGGGGTAAAATGTTTTCAGATCGAAAGATGCATTGAACCTGGTCAAGCATGAAGATCTAATGGCTATGATTGATCATGGGAAATGTGATCAAGGGGATTAAGCGGTTAGCTAATTGTTTATAAATAGGGAACTATTGATAAACAATGTATGCTGGCAAGTGTATGCATAGGGATGCTACATAGTGATTATCGAGCACAGAAGCTTGAAGACCTGTTTGAATAACAGAGTATAGAAGCCCAACAGATGGACAAGATTAGTTCTATGTCTAGATTCTATTGAGCAAATAAGAATCTGCTTTAGCATTTTAGATGTGAAGTTGTAAATAGATTTTTATTACTTTTATTTTGTGAAAGTGACAGAAAATCTCTTAACCGAGTGGACTTAACAGTCTTATTTGTAAAACCCTCCAGCAAGGTGACATTCTAATTGAGTGTTTGAAATCCTTTAACAAGGTCACTTCTAACAAGGCGAAGATCCTAATAGATCTGAGGGAAATCACTTAACTGGGTCACATCTAGCAATGTGTTTGTAATCTTTAACAGGATTTTCTTTTAACCGAGCATACTCTAGAAGAGTATATTTCTTAGTGGGTCTGAAATCCCACAGTGGTTTTTCCCTATTTGGGTTTTGACATTAAATCTGGTGTTATGAGGTTTATGATGTTTATATGCTTTTGAGTTTGTATGTTTAGCAGTTTTGGTTATATTACTGAAGTATATGTTACCGAGGTTGAATCTGATGTTTTTATGGAAGATTAAGTTTGTATGATTCTGTAGCGTCCTAAAATTGCGACACTTGCAATTTCGACTGCATTTCGGTCGTCACGATGGCGACGCAACACGCAACCTGAATGGAGACCCCGAAACTTGCTCACGACACTGAAAACTGCATTTTTCAAGCACCTTGGCCTGAACCTCCTTGCACCCTGCTGTCCCGGGAGGTGGGACCAGAGCGCCCAGTGCCCTGGTCCTTCAGGACCAGGGCGCCCAGCGCCCTGGTCCCTGGGTCCTATTTTGGGCCCGGTCTCCTAAGGGGTCTCGGGTCTTTTTGTTTTCAATTTGGAAATTAACTTTCCTGGTCGGCCTAAGGTTGGGAAAATCAGTCTATCAGCCCTAAATGACAAGTATATAAACTACATTTTTCTCTCTCATTTGGCATGAAGGGGATATGTGTACAAGCATGGAAATTATACTCAAGCATTCAAGCATTCAAGCATTCCTTCAAGCAATTGATCATTTCAAGTCTCCATTCAAGGCTAAGTGTTGCATTCAAGTCAAGGATTCAACCATTGAAGAGGAGATCACATACTACATGCTACAACATACAACATACAACATCTATACCTTCATTCATAAGGATACAAACATCCTTAGAACAAGGTATTAGTACTTGTTTTACAGTCATTTACATTTACAGCACTTGCTCATTTCTTGGTTAATTCCAAAACCGGGGTTTGACCTAAAGGCAAACCCCTAATCCCTAACCCCCCAATCATCTTCGCTTTTCTGTGTGTAGGTTGCAGGTACGTGGCTGAAATTGAAGATCTGGAATCCTTGTGCAGAGACGAACAGATCCCCCTTCATTTCGCGGATTTTTCGGAGGACCGTGGCGCCGAGCGCCATCGTCCCGACAACTTTTGCTCAAATTTGCAGGACAGCGCCGTATCGACATTTCACTGCTAATTCCAGGTCCGCAGCTTCATACTGTATTCCTATCTCAGTTTATAAGAGAATCTTTATCACTTTCTATGCATGTTTAGCTTAATTCTCCTATCAACATTCTTTACAAAAGAGGGTAGCCTTGCTGTCTTAACCCTTGAAACACATTTAGCATCCAATCTTGCATTGTGTGGGATTGGATCTTGTGGGTTTCAACCCCTCTTTTGAATGTAAAGTCTCTCCCCTAAGTGAAAACCATCGAATCCTAGCGAACCTCCCTTCTCTCTCCTCGGAGTTGGAAGAGGGGAGAACAACTAGGGTTCGATCGCGATTTTCCGCTTTACAGATTCACCCCCCCCCCCCTCTCATCTTGTTGGCTATTGGATCTGTACTTATATTAAGTATCAGAACTATCAATTGGTATCAGATCTTTGGACTCCGGAAGAGAAGTTTAAAGACACTTGAGTTAAAGATCCAAAGATGTATAAGAGGGATACACCGAAGTTGAACAAGTCAAGTTTCTCTACATGGTAGAAAAGGATGAAGTTGCATCTATCAGGAGTTGGAGAATATGTTGTATACTATCTGGAGAATGATTTTGTTACACCAAGCACCTATCCATTGACAATGCAAGAGATAAAGGTAAAGCAAGAACATATCCAAGCAATAATTGAAATAACATCTGCATTGACTGACTCAGAGTTTAATGATCTAGAAGGCTGCAATGATGCAAATGCAATGTGGGATAAGCTCATGTCTGTGTATGGAGGAAATGAACATGTTCAAAGAGAAAAAGTAGATAGTCTAAGAGGACAACTTGAATCCATGAGGATGAGTGAAGGTGAGAACATAACTCAGTACAGTACAAGACTAAAGGAGATTGTCAATCAAATCAAAGGAGCAGGTGGAACTATTGAAGAAAACGATATAACAAGTAAGTTGTTAAGAACCCTTCTACTAGCTTATGCAATCTGAGTCTCTGCAATCAATGAATTGAGGTTTGTACCGAATATGCCAGTTTCTTTAGATGCTACTATTGGTAAGCTACATGCATTTGAGTTAAGTAACTTTGATAACAATGGATCTTTGGTAAATAAAGTTGAATCTGCATTTAGTTCTTTTCATCTTGATGAATCTAATGATTACAATGAAAGAAAGTATAAGTACTCTAAAAGAGATCACAATGGAGCAAGTGAAAGATTTTGTAAGAACATGGAAGAAGTACACAAACTATATGAGGAAATCAGAAAGCAAGAAGAGTTTGAAGCACTATTAGCCAGAAGGTTACCCAGAGGAAAAGGTAAGTATAAAGGGAAAATACCTTTGAAATGTTTCAATTGTGATAAAATAGGACATATAGCTTCTAACTGTCCTGACAAAGATTCTACTAAAAAGAGAGATTACCGAGATGACAGACAGAAAGATAATCATTACAGAGGACATCGAGACTTCAGAAGAAGAGATAGAAAGACATGCTTAATAGCCAATGAGGAATCCAACGATGATAAATTAGATGAAACTGATACAGAGGAAGTAGTTTATGTGGCTATCAAAGATGGATCAGATGAAGAAAGGTATGAAGAAAAATTCCTAATATCTCACATAAATACTAATGATTCTTGGATCATAGATAGTGGATGCTCACATCATATGACAGGAGATAAGCACAAGTTTGTTATATTAGAAGATTATGATGGAGGCTATGTAAGATTCGGTATTGATGCACCATGTCCGGTGAAAGGTAAAGGATCTATAACACTTCTTGACAATGCAAGATGCAATGATTTTTATTGGGTTGAAGGTTTGAAATATAATTTGTTGAGTGTAGCACAGCTAAACAACACAGGTTACCAAATAAAATTTCAGAAAGGAATTGTTAAAGTTCATGACAAGAATGGAAAGTTAGCTGCTACCGCGACACAAACAAAAGGTAACACATTTCACCTTGACTCAACTCAGAACAAGTGTTTGTATGCAAAGATAGATAATACCTGGTTATGGCATAAAAGGTTTTGTCATGTAAATTTTGATAATCTGATCAAAATAAGTAAGAAGAACCGAGTAAGAGGTCTACCGAGTCTTGAAAAACTTGAGAATGCTATGTGCCGAGGATGTCAGATGGGTAAGATGACAAGATCAAGCTTTACAAGTAAGTCTTACACTTCTAAGGGAATTTTAGATCTTGTGCACACCGATCTTTGTGGTCCTATGAAAGTTCAAAGTTATTATGGTGATAAATATTTCATATTATTTGTGGATGACTATTCAAGGATGATGTCGGTAATGTTTTTAAAAGATAAATCAGAAGCTTTTCAAATGTTTAAATGGTACAAGGCAAGAGTTGAAAATGAAATAGGAAGACAACTGAAAATTCTTAGATCAGATAGAGGAGGAGAATTCACATCTGATGAATTCAACTTATTCTGCAATGATCATGGTATTAAAAGACAAGTCTCTGCACTGAGAACTCCATAGCAGAATGGAATAGCTGAGAGAAGAAACAAATCTATTGTGGATTGTGCTAGAATATTGATGATTGAAAAGAAAGTGCCACAAACATTTTGGAGAGAAGCAATAAGCACAGCAGTTTACACGCTGAACCGAGTACAATTGAAGAAAGGTACCTTGAAGACACCATATGAAATCTGGTATTATAAGAAACCTAATGTAAGTTATTTTAAAATCTTTGGAAGTAGATGTTCACAAAGATGATAGAAATGGCAAGTTTGATCAGAAGAGTGAAGAAGGAACATTTCTAGGTTATTCTTCTAGAAGCAAAGCATTCAAATGTCTGATCAAATCATCTAACAAAATAGTAGAGAGTGCAAATGTGAAAATTGATGAATTTGCAGAAAGAAATGATGAAGGAAATTCCAAGGAACCAGAAGACTATGATGTATTTGTCTATGTTCAACCAACAAGTCTTACCGAGAAGACTGTTGAAGAAAATGAAGAGAATATCCAGTTACCGAGTGATGAAGAAGATCATACAGAGCCTACTGAGCCTGTATTAGCCAAGTATGTCAGAAGACATCATGCACCAAGTCAGATTATAGGAGATAAGGATGATCTAGTGATGACAAGGAACAAACTGAGACAGAACACATGTTTGATATCTAAATTTGAACCGAGAATAGTGAAAGAGGCATTTAATAGTGAAGATTGGATAAATGCTATGACAGAAGAGATTGATCAAATCAAGAAGAATGACATGTGGACACTAATCCCAAGACTGAAGGACAAAAATATAATTGGTACAAATTGGATTTTCAAAAACAAGATAAATGAAAAAGGAAAGGTTATCCGAAACAAAGCAAGACTAGTTTGCAAAGGTTATGCTCAAGAAGAAGGAATTAGATGTTCTACCCGAACAGTCTTTTTATTTGATGGGTAACATTGATAAAGCTACCACAAAGGCTATGAACTTAAAAGAAATTTAAAGAAACAAAATGAACCTAAACCTTCGTATAGTCACTCCCAATCGAGTTGTTTGGGATTGATTATGGTGAAACTTTTGCACCTATTGCTAGACTTGAAGGAGTAAGAACATTGTTGGCATATGTTGCTTTCAAAAACTTCAAGATATATCAAATGGATGTCAAATCTGCATTTCTGAATGGAATATTAGAAGAAGAAGTTTTTATTGAACAACCTAAAGGATTTGTTGAAGACAATAATAAAGATCAGGTATGTAAATTGAACAAAGCTTTATATGGTTTGAAACAAGCACCTAGAGCATGGTATGAAAGATTGCACTCTTATTTGATTAAGATTGGTTTTATAAAGACAAGTGAGAACAACAATATGTACATGAAGAATGATGAAAATGGAATACTGATCTTAGCCATATTTGTTAATGATATTATATTTTGTGGAAATGACTCTCTATGCAAGAACTTTGGAAATGAAATGAGCAAAGAATTTGAGATGTCATTAATAGGTGAGATAAAGTATTTTTTAGGTTTACAAATACTGCAAATGAAAAATGAGATTTTCATTACTCAATCCAAGTACATAAAGGAAATCTTGAAGAAATTTGGAATGGAGGATTCAAAACTAGCAAGTACTCCTATGACTACCAACTATAAATTATCAAAGAATGATGAATCTGCATCTGTTGATGAGACACTTTACCAATCCATGATTGGAAAGCTATAATATGTTGTTCACAGCAGACCAAACATAGCACATGTAGTAGGTATAGTTGCAAGATTCTTTGCAGATCCTAAGGAAACACACATGACAACAATCAAAAGAATTTTTAGATACTTGAACGGCACTGAAGATTATGGCTTAGTATATCAGAAAGGAAATGATTTTGATTTAAAAGTTTATACTAATGCTGATTGGGTAGGCAACATTGATGACAGAAAAAGCACAAGTGGAGGAGCTTTCTTTTTAGGAGAAAGACTAGTGAGTTGGCTTAGCAAGAAACAAGGCTGTGTTTCACAGTCAACAACAGAAGCTGAATACGTTGCTGCAGCATTGAATTGTACCAACATTGCATGGATCAAACAACTGTTGGAAGGTATAAATGAGAAAGTTACCGAGCCAATAACTATATTCTGTGACAATACTAGTGCCATTAACATTTCAAAAAAACCTATTATGCACTCTAAGACAAAGCACATCTCTATCAAATATCATTATCTTAGAGAAGAAGCTCAAGAGAAGAAAGTGGTGTTGGAGTATGTTAGCACAAAGGAACAAATGGCAGATATCTTCACCAAGCCACTACCAAGGGACACTTTTGAATATCTCAGAAGTAAGTTAGGGGTCCTACCCCTATCTTCTACTCACTGACCGAGTTCGGTGAAAGCATCAATCTGATGACTCTATCGAATATCTTTTAGGAGTTGATGCTGACTTACACACTTTAGGATGTTTTCTAAAGGTGTACAGGAAATATTACAAGAAATAATACAAGATACCATACAGGGAACAGGTATTGAAGACAAAATGCGCTGACTGAGACTGAATTGACACATTACAGTAGGAATTCACTTCATACAGGAAGAAATTATGTTTTAGTTCTTTACTTTTTGGCATTGTTGTCAAAGGGGGAGAAAACTGAGAAAGGGGAGAAGACTGAAGATTGGAAAGAAGACTGAAAAAAGAGGAGAAGTCTAATGTATGGGGGAGAAGTCTGATGACAGCAAGAGAGCATTTCAGAATCACAGCAATCCAAATCTTTTAAGGTCAAATCAATTAATTTTGCCATCAATGCCAAAGGGGGAGATTGTTAGCAATTTAGCATTATAACAGACAATGGAAGATTGTTGGTATTTCAATAAGGATATTGAGAAGGTTGTTGATGATTATGGATATAACTGAATAAGGATGTTTATTGTCTTGATATTATTATTTTGTCATTGATGTCAAGAAATTGATTTTCTAATTCAGTATGATGTTGCCATATCTTGAGAAGTATGATTTGAAGAGTATAAAGATGTCGGTGAAAGACAAAGAAAGATTATGATGAATAAGAGGATGAATAAGGTATTCAAAGGGAAACTATTACCAAGTTAGACAATGATGAGATCGTGATGTTTAGATTGTTTTGACATCATACATATGTTGTAAATTGTAAGGTTAATACTATACTATGTTACCAAGCAATGAACCTAGTCGGTAAACCCTAAGGTTATCACTATCAGTTAATGAAGGCAGAATGTCTACCAATTGAAGTTTAGTATTTACCGAGTTGTAACCAAGCTGTAATAGAATGCATTAAATGTTTACATGCATTATTTAATGAAGGAAGCTGATGAGCTGGAATTGATTAAATGATTGATATCCCGTAAATAAAGTTTGTTAAGAATCTATGGCAATGGAAGATCAGCAGGAAGATCTACAACTCAGATTGAACCGCAATACCCTAGCACAAGTTCCAACAAATATATGCAAGTTCCAAGGTGGGGTAAAACATTTTCAGATCGAAAGATGCATTGAACCTGGTCAAGCATGAAGATCTGATGGCTATGATTGATCATGGGAAATGTGATCAAGGAGATTAAGCGGTTAGCTAATTGTTTATAAATAGGGAACTGTTGATAAACAATGTATGCGGGCAAGTGTATGCATAGGGATGCTACATAGTGATTACCGAGCATAGAAGCTTGAAGACCTGTTTGAATAATAGAGTATAGAAGCCCAGCAGATGGACAAGATTAGTTCTATGTCTATATTGTATTGAGCAAATAAGAATTTGCTTTAGCATTTTAGATGTGAAGCTGCAAATAGATTTTTATTACTGTTATTTTGTGAAAGTGATAGAAAATCTCTTAACCGAGTGGACTTAACAGTCTTATTTGTAAAACCCTCTAGCAAGGTGACATTTTGATTGAGTGTTTGAAATCCTTTAACAAGGTCACTTCTAACAAGGTGAAGATCCTAACAGATCTGAGGGAAATCCCTTAACTAGGTCACATCTAGCAATGTGTTTGTAATCTTTAACAGGATTTGCTTTTAACCGAGCATACTCTAGAAGAGTATATTTCTTAGTGGGTCTGAAATCCCACAGTGGTTTTTCTTTATTTGGGTTTCTACGTTAAATCTGGTGTTATGAGGTTTATGATGTTTATATGCTTTTGAGTTTGTATGTTTAGCAATTTTGGTTATATTACTGAAGTATATGTTACCGAGGTTGAATCTGATGTTTTTATGGAAGATTAAGTTTGTATGATTCACCCCCCCCTCTCAGCTTGTTGGCTATTGGATCTGTACTTATATTAAGTATCAGAACTATCACTAACAGGGTGAACTTCATAAGAGTTCAAATAGCTATCCTTGTGAGTCTCATGTCACCATGGTTTTTACCTATTTGGGTTTTCCACGTATAAATATTTGTGTCAAGTGGTGAATTCTTTTGTGGTTATGATCTTATTTGTTGATTTGATTAACTATTTAACTGTTCTGATAAGGCATGATAACTGGAAGCATTGAGAGATGAATATGTTGACATACGATTAAGTATTTTTTATGTTTACAAGATTGAAGTTGTTTACTGTTAAGTTGTCATAACAGTCAAATCAGTTGATGTTGGTAATCTTTGAGATATTTTCTTGACTGAGTTATTTGTTGATAAGTTTATTTTTGAGTTTGGGAGTTTGTTTTAGTTTTTCAGTATACTGATTCACCCCCCCCCCACCTCTCAGTATTCTATTCGATACTTATTCTTTCATCATACCATCAGTTTCATGGTAAAAACTGATTGAACTCTTGGAAGTAGTTGAACCTAGGCAAATCTGGATTACTGAGCTTGGATATGAGGTGGATGGTAGCATTTTTGAACTCTATGCAAAGATGTTGTTAGATGCCCCATTAGATGATAAAACAGAGCATTTTGGTACAATAGGAGAGAAGGCTCTTGAAGTGAAAACTAGTTTAATAGGAAGAGAAGAGAGAAGAAAATAGAAAACATGTATGCATGTACAAGATGTGATTTATAAGATAGACACTCAACTGGGTTCCAAATCAAAATAGGTTGCTAAACTAGTAGAGGTTGGTACTGCAGAATTGAAGAAGCCACAAGTTCACATTTCCCCTATCACTTCAGACTCTAATTCTGAGGATAATGAACCTCTGGCTTTCAGAAGGGTACAAAGGAAGAATGTGGTAAAACCACTGGTAGAGAAGAAGAAGGAAGAGCCTAGGAGGAGACTCGTTAGAAAGGCAACTAAGCCTATTGCACCTCCACCACTGACAAGGAAGCCTACGCAAAAGAGGAAACCAAACACACCGACAACCACAAGCAAAAAGAAGAAGGGTGATGATACTAGAACTGGTAAGACCACAATGACCTGTGTTGAGCTTATTGATGAAATTACAAAAGATAGAATATTGAAAAATATATCAAAGTATTATGAAGATTTAGAAGACAATGAGCAAAGTGAATTAGAAGAGGCTATTTTGTTATATATAGACATTTATAAGAAATCCTTAAATGAAATTTTGAAGGAGATACCTTTATCCTTGTATAATAAACTTGAGGCTAGGAGACTTTGATGGTATGATGAAAGAATAAGTATCCGGTAGATTATTGAGAGGGGGGGGGTGAATTAGTAAATAGAAAAACTAATACAAACTTCCCAAACTCAAACTCAAACATACAAAGTAAACTTATCAATGAAATACCACTGTCAAGATCAATACTCATAAGAATACCGGATGACTATTACAACAACTTAACAGTAAACATCATTTAACTTGTAAACATCCAAATGCTTTATCATATGCCAATGCTTCTGGTTATCATGTCTTATCAAAAATAGTTAAACAGTTAATCAAATCAACCATAAGATCGTAACCACAAAAACATTCACCACATGCCACAAGTATTTATACGTGGAAAACCCAAATAGGTAAAAACCATTGTGACATGAGATTCACAAGATAATATCTGAACTCTTCTGAAGTTCGCCCTATTAGGAGCCAGGCGTGTTAAAGATTTTACAAAAAGTCATGTTAACAACTGATCTTGTTAGAAATCACTTGGTTAAGGGATTGACTGCAAATGCCTTGTTAGAAGAAAATACCCTATAAGGAGTAACCTCAGTAGAGGATTTGAAAATCCAATCTAATGGACCACCTTGTTAGAGGATTTAATAAGTAACCAAGCTTGTTAGAACTTACTCGGTTAGGGGATTTCAATTCTGCTGTAGTTGTTAGAAAAAAATAGGAGTTTCTTGATCTATCTGAATAGCACTACATTTTCTTGATTAGATCCATTTAAGCTTATATCTTCCTTTACTCAAACTGCAGAATCATTCTCCGGTTCGACAATCAACTGATTTATGCCAACTCTTGCCAACACTAAACAAAACAACTTCATCGACCTTAAATACAAATCAATTAGGTCAGTAACACAACAAAAAATCTAATCCTCTCATCGAAATTACAAAAAAATCGGTACAAGCATGACCGTTGGATTTTATAGCAATCTCTACACATCAATCAAGAAAACCTCAACCGCTCTTTGATTACCGCTTCATCGAGCTCAGTAACTCATCATGCGTTTTGCATTAGATGTAATATACTTTGCACATTCCCTAGACAAACAATCATGCCAAAACATTCTGAACTTGTCTTCATACAATGACCTTTCATGTCACCATCATTACCGCTCAACATCAGATCATAAACCAACATAACCAATTCAACAACCTTAATTGGTTAGGGTTTAACAAAAACAACTGGTAGGGTTTACCAGTTACATAACATAAAAAGGGTTTAACCTTTTACTCCGATTACCGGTTCAACTCACAAACTTACATACCAGTTTACAATAACCTTCACAAAGTTCTTCCTACCGGTTATAAGACAATATCAACAATAAAAACAATATCAAAAAATATCATTACCGGTTTAATTGACATCAATGACAACATAACATATCATTAATTCAATCTTCATGCAAATGCCAACAGACTTGACGTTGTCAAGAGGGATAGGGAGATTAAGGAAGTAGCACTTTTAGAATTGTGTGGTGCTGTAAATAATGAAGAAATGAAAAGATGTATAAACACTGCAAATAGGACAGTTTTCAGTAGTAAATCACAACAGATAAGCCTTATGATGGGGAGAGTAAATGAGGTGATAAATGAGACAAGTAAGGGATGGACCAAATTCTTTCAGAAAAACCTTGACTTTCTTACATCTCAAGAAGAATATGCAAGGGCAACAACTTCCACCATTCCTGACAAATCAAAAGGAAAAGGTATTTTGGGCAGTTCAACTCCAATTTTGACACAACCGGTAGTAACTATAGATACTCAAACACAACCGGCAGCTAAGGAGAGTGTACAGTTTGTACCGACACATACCATTTTTTAGCAAAGCAATGTACAGGACATTAGAAATATTGTGGATAATACTCCACCGGCAGTAACCGACACTGCACCAAGTGGCGAAGCCACCAGTGCAAAAGAGATTGAGATGGACAAGGTAAAAGCAACTCATTCCATACCGGCAGGTAAAACTGATTCCCCGACAAAGGTTTTGGCAATTGACACTTCTCAGGTTGAGAAGAAATCAGCCTCTAAGTTGAGTCCAACTGAATTAATGGTGATGGCTACTCAGAAATTACTAAAGGAAGGTACTACAGATAAAGCAATAATTGATCAATCGGTCTCAGTATTGCACAGACTAATACCTGACTGTCAGATTGAAGATGGAGCAAGCCCTTCTGGTAAGCTCAAGACTCTAATAGACCATATCTCTAACAAATTTCAATCTTTGAGGCAGATTGCAGACCGACAGCCTTTGGATAATTTCACAGCAGTAAAAAAAATACCTTTTGATCAACTTATAGAAACAAAGAAGAAGAAAATTAAGGACAAACTTATTCCTATTGAGGTTTGTTTAAAAAAATGTACAAATATCTACAGAGTGTGTTGTAACACATAAAGTCTTACGGCTAATGTAGATAGAAGATTGAAGGAATTATATGATAAGATGGCTAAAATTGCTAACTCTTTTGATGGATTGACTGCACTGGCCACATCTATTGATGGACAATTTTTTTCCTTAGAGAACAAAAAATTTTCTTTTGAGGAGAGAGATATAATTATTCAAAGAGCAAGAAATCAAGAGCTAAACCCACACCGGCAAATATCCAAGAGAAGGAAACGCTTGCCCACTTACTAAGTGGACTGTTGGTATTTTGGATATGTTGATATGGTTTTATCATTGTTGTCAACACCTATCATCACTTGTAAACACTTATCAGCACTTGGAGATTTTGGTTACGTTCACCAGCAAGTTACAAACTTATGCACAATCACCTGTATTTGGTTCACTGGCAAATTATATTGTTCACCAGCACTTGGAATGACTTGGAGAGTACTTGGTTATGTTGAAGACATTATTCGATCACTTGGTTTTGATGATTTGGTTAATTGTTTATTCAAATTTGCATATTTTCTGTTACTGACAAATTGGTCTAGGATATGCACCTGTAGGTATACCTATTCCAGATCAGCATGGCATGTTATGGAGATGATTTATTATTATTGTAAATGCATTGAGCCGACATCATGCATCAGATATTGATTTATTTGTAATTGATTTTATTGGAATATCTTTTAGTGAGCTGACCTATTAAAATTGGTCTTAGGTTATGGTATAAATGTAAGATCTCATTTATGAGATGAGTGTGTGAATGCGAAAAGGGTTGCAATAAGGTATATGCGAAAATAAGAAGAGCTATACACGCAGACATCATTTGAAGGTTGAAGGAAGTATTTTGTGAAGGCAATCAGAACTTAACTGGTATTGAATCCAGCATATGAAGATGCTATTTTGAGCAATACATTATCATTGGATTTAACCATCCAATTGTAGTCAGTGTGACTCTCATTTTGTGATTGAGCAGTGAGCTCTAGGCAGCTAACCTTTCTGCATGTGCAGAATCCATATTGTAAACACATACTATCTGTAGTAGTATCATTTGATTGTGGGTAAGGCTTCCCACCCTAGTTTTTCCCCTTACAGGGTTTCCCCATACAAATATTTGTGTTATGTGTTGTGGATGTCATTGTCTTTCTATTTCATGCATTAATCTTTACCGATACTACAATTAACTGTTAAGACTGTCTACTGACATAAAGTTTGGTTTACCAGTATTAAGCATTAAGTTTTGGTTAAGTTGATTTTGGTTGAATTTATTGGATAATTGGTTGAATCTATTTTTGATACTTTCAAATCTAGTTGGGATACATATCTTCAGTTATTGCAAAAGGCATACCCAGAAATCTCTAAGATGACTAAGCTCTAGTGAAACTAACAGTATTTCTTTTATTCTTTCAATTCTTTCATCGGTCTTTGGCATTAATGTCAAAGGGGGAGTATGCATATATGTGAAAAATATCAAAGAAACATATGGGAAGGATATCATATGGAGTGTATTGCTCAGGGGGAGCATATCAATAAGGAATCCATTTTTCACATGAGTTTTGCCATCAATGACAAAGGGGGAGATTGTTGGCAATTGACATTCATTTGATTAATTTTGTTGTCATTGATAGAAACAAGATCTGATGGAAGTCATAAACCGGTAGATATCGGCTTTGGAGCATTCAGGATTACACCGGCATCGACATCGACACCGGCATCAATACTTCATTGGAAGCCACATCAAGGAGGATTTACTTAATAAATCATTTTATAAATATTGTCAAGGATGAAATTGAATATCTTTTGTAAAAATATTGTAAGCCAACATAAGGCATATCATTTGTAATAGGTATATAGGTCAGTCTGCTAGTTTATTTTTGAAACGATGAGACATATGAGATGTGTGGATATAGCATAATATAGCAAAACTGTATAATGCGAAATATATGTATGAAGATCATTTTGTATGCGAATGTTATATTATGTAATGATCTATAGATAGCTTGGAAAGAATTCTTGGAGGAGAAGTGATACTGGTAGTAGTTCAGGGTTTATGAATCGGTACAGAGCAGAACCAGAACCAGAACTCTATTTAGCATAGCAAATGCATTCTTGAGTTTATTTTTAGTAATTTACTTTAGCAGAAAGCTTTTAGTCTGTGAGGCTCTTTAGTGATAAGCAGTATGCTCTAGGCAGTGTGCCTTCCTGCAAGTGTAGGTCCCTATTATATGTAATATATTTTCATATGGCTAGTGAGCTGATATTGTGGGTCACAAATCCCACCGTGGTTTTTCCTCATTGAGGTTTTCCACGTATAAATTATGTGTGTTATGGTGTTCATTTATGTGGATGGTTTATTTGCTTCTTGTTATATGTTTATTTTTTTATCGGTTTATATATGCATGGTATAAAAGGATTAAAATTGTTCATACCAGCAAAACACTGATTCACCCCCCCCCCTCTTAGTGTTCTTGGATCCAAATAGTTTTTTGCTATTTATGGTTTTTCACGTAAATCTTGTGTTCATGTTGTTGCAATATGATGAAGCAGTGATAATGTATGTTGTCATTGATGTCAATAAGTTCTCAAGTAGGTGAACCGGTATGAACCAGAATGAAGATCAAAAGCGGTTATGGTCAACCGAGATGGAGTGGACCGGTGTCAGGGTTCACTAAGTGTGACTACCGGTTGGTAGTCTCAGTTCAACTCTAGGGTTACCGCTTTGGCTTGTGCAGTACAATCGATGATGTTTTGTGACCAGTTAGTTTAGGAATAAGGATAAGGATCAAGATTCCACGTCAGTTG